>NC_133617.1:206617816-207242816 GCF_048593235.1 Sminthopsis crassicaudata
TTACATACAACAAAACTATACTAGTGAGGGACCTCAGTCTTCTCTCAGAATCAGACAAATCTAATCACAAAATAAACAAGAAAAAAACTAGGAAGGTTGATAGAATGTTAGAAAATTTAGATATGATAGACCTCTGGAGAAAATTGAATATGGACAGAAAGGAATACTTTTTCTCAACAGTACAAAAATGAATATTTATTGAAGCATAAAAACATCATAATCAAAAGACAGAAATGCTTCCTTTTCAGACCAAATGTAATAAAAATTGTATTCAATAAAGGGGCAAGGAAAGATAGACTAAAAACTAATTACAAATAAAATAATCTAATTCTAAAAAAGTCAATGTGTTAAAAAAACAAACCACAGAAAACAATCCACAATTTCTTCCAAGAGAATGACAATGAGACAACATATCAAAACCCATGGTCCACAGCCAAAGTGATTCTTACAGGAAATTTTATATTTCTCTAAATAGTTACATGAATAAAACAGAGAAAAAAGAGAAGGATCATAAGATAGGATTTTAAATGAGACTTGAAGGAATTGAGTGAAGCCAGTTGGAAATGAGAAGGTGATGTTAGTGAGAATTCCAGGTATGAGAAACAGTCTCTGAAAATGCCTAGAATTGGAATATGGAATATCTTGTGTGAGGAAAAATCAGGAGACCAGTGTCACTAAATTAGAGAGTGATTGGGAAGGTGTATACAAAAATTTGAAAGGTCAATGATGAGGTAGGTGTGGCAGGTTATGAAGGGCTTGAATTTGCAAGAAACGGGTGTGGATTTGATCCTAGAGGTGAAAGGGAGCCACTGGAATTTAATTTGGGAGTTGACATTCATATCTGCACTCTAGGAAGATCATTTATATAGTTGAATGGAGGTTGTATTTGAATTGAGAAACACTTGAAGTAGGCTTTCACTGCTTTCCTTATCTCTCATCTAGGGAAGATAATCCTTATTGTATACACTTGTGAGTATTTAATGAGATGATGAATGTGGTTGTGCTTTGTAAATTGTAAAACCTTATACCAATATCGCTTTTTTTTTCTTCAACCTAGTGGTCTTTTAGATATGTTCTTGTTTTTTCTCAAAATAATTTTTATGATACCTGGATTTCTCTGAAATTATATTTTTTAAAACTATTCCCTTTTATGTTTCAAAATTAAGACTTGGGTGTGTGCATGTGTTTGGTAGCTCCTAATGGAAAAATTGTGAATTTTTTTAAGGGAATTGTTTTGGGCCTCCTATTCCAGTCAGAATTTAAAATCTTGTCATGATGTGTGTGGATCATTTTTAGAGAAAAGTTCACAGGAACATTTTATCTTAGCTTCTTTGCATAGTTCAAGATGAAACAAGTATTATTTCTTTTCCTTGCATGTTCCTAAAATTGCTTGAAGCCAAAACCCTTCCACAGCCCAGAGGAAGAATCCTGATCATATACATGTGGCTGATTTAACCACCATATATCTATTATCTGAACTTGATCTATGTTTTCCAAATCTCAGGCTCATTCTTTCTATTCTAATCAAGGGATCTATAGAATCTCTATTAACTAAATTATTATTACTTACATATTCAATTTTCACCCCCAATGGTTTTATATGACATGGTATAGTTGCTATTATATTGCCCCTCATATATTATAAATTTTTTGTGTTTGATTGTGTTTTCTGTACTATGATAGCAAAATATACCGTTGATCCATCAGCTAATTAATTTTTGAAATGGAAGTTGAAGCAATGTCCTCTCTTTCTACCAATAATTCTGATTCTCCATTCAGATTGATTAAATTTCTTCAATTTAAAGAGATACATACCTTTTTAGCTTATTAATTATGTCTGCCACTTTTCTGAACAGATGGATAATCAGAGAACTGTTTTAACATCATCTAATAAATTGGAATTGTATAAGAATTCATAAAAAAATGATATTGCTTCAGCTCTGGTGACCTGATCTATAAAATGGAGATGAGAATTGTTATATAATCTATTTAATAGGATTTGCACAAGAATCAAATGCTATCATTTATGTTAATGGGCTCTGTAAACTGTAAGTCCTTGTCACCTTATCAAGTCAAAGCCCCTAATATCTTTTTTCTCTCCAAAACTGTTTTTGATGTAATATTTAATCTTATATTTTCATGTATATAATGTTTGGGAAGGAATCATGATGAAAAATGCTATCCATCTCCAAAGAAAAAACAGATTGAAACATACTTTGTTTTACTTTATTTTTGTTGAGCCTTTTTTTTTATATTTTCTTTTACAACATGACTATTATGGAAATGCTTTGCATGAGTGCACATGTATAACTAACATTGAATGACTTGCCTTCTCAATGAGGGAGATAAGTGAAGTAAGTAGGAGGGGAGAGAATTTGGAACTCATAGTTTTCAAAATGAATGTTAAAATTTGGTTTTACATATAACTGGGGAAAATAATATAATATTTTTTTAAAAAGTTACTGAAAAAATATCCAAGTGTTCTAATTCCAAATTTTAATCTCTTCAGCCTCTGACACATTTCTACAGATTTTTTGTTTTGAAAGGGAAAAGATGGTATTTCTACTCATTCTCTGTGACTTAAATTTATATATATATATTTTTACTTATATGTCATATTTTAGTTGCTATTATCTAAACTCTTCTGAGCATTTCTGTTCTCCCTTCCCCAGCTTATGAATATGTTTTTGGTTCATTTAACTGGTAACAATTGGTCATTTGTCATGAGGCGATATTTCCTGTCTTAGTGAAATTGAATGAGTGGGTAATTAATGTATTTGGGGGTTTTGTGCCAATAAGAAGATTAAGCATTTTCACAGCTTGAACGTAGTTATCTGTGATATCCTGTGACAGAAAAGAAAGATTCATTTCTGGGTTCTTTGCCCAAATAAACCTAGAAAATCTAAAAAAGTAGTAGGACTATAAGGAAGGAAAACCAATTTAATTACATTCAGCAATGCTGATAGCTTTTCCTGGGGAAAGGAAAATAGATTCATAATATTAATGATATTTATAAAATGGAAAGAACCTTTAACATAATTTTGTGACATTATAATTATATTATCTTCTAAAGTCCTATTTTGTTAGAGTCAATATGACTCTAGTTTCTTAAAGACTGTCCTCTGGTTCACTTTCCTAATTTCTTTAAAGAAACAAGTTCAAATGTAACACTAATTGACATGATGGATCATTTGATATTAGAATCATCTCTAAAAAATTCTTTTTTTATGCTTTTCTCCATTGGAAAATTGCTGAGTTGGACAAAATTGAGAAGGCTTCCCTTCCCAAATATAATTAGCTAATATATACCTTGAAGGTCACTAAGCACTTTTGCACTTTATCTCATTTGATCCTCATAATAAGTCTATGAGATAAGTACTATGATACTCATTTCACAAATGAAAAAACTGAATAAGTGACTTGAGAGTCACATAACTCATCATGGGTCTGGGGTAGAATTTGAACTCAGATTTTTCTAATTCCTAGCCTGCACCCTATTCACCGACTTGTCTAGTTGCTTTTTCAAATTGCTTTGGGACAAAGGAGTTAGTATATGAAAAAAAATTTGTAATGGAAATTATTTATGTTTAATTCATGTTTATGTAGTGTTTAGGGATTTTATATACATTAAAATAATAGCTTCCATCAAAAGCCTCTTTTCAAAGACTTGGGATTAAGAAGTCCTTAGTTCTGGTGTCACTTAATGGTTGTGTGATTTTGGACTAGTCACTTAAGTGTTCTTGGTCTCATTTTTGACATGTCTCCTCTAAAGTGAGGTGCTTAGATTTAGTGATCTCTAAGATTCCTTATTGTTTGAACATTTCTGTATTTGGCATAAAATATCTGCAGAAGCAGTGGATATCAAGTTTGTTTCTTAAGAAGGCAAGCAATGTATAGGTCTAAAGCTTTTGAGCAGGAAGGTGACTGTAAAGGTTCAGTTTTTCATGCATGAGTCACAGAAAGAGAAAAAGAAAGCATATGGTGAGAATGGTATCTTTGGCAAGATAAATTACTTTGATACTACAGAATACGTGAAGCATTGCATATGTCTCAGGATCATATAAATGCTGTGGGCAGAATGTGTCATGGGGAAATGCCTGAACCTTGAAGGCTCTTCTAGCAGAAGTTCACAAAGGGGAAGACACATAAAGGAAAGATATATTTACAATTAAGCGGGGGACTGTGAGACCATTATTTCTCAAATCTAGGCAGAAGGAGAGAAATAAGCTAATTTTGCACAGTTTCCCCAGGGTAGGCAAACCACTAAGCTATAGCTCTAAGTCCTTCCAGATCCATTTCAGAGTTTGATTAGATGTGGGAGGGGAATATAATGGGAAATGGAGGTGAGGTAATAGATACCCTCATGGGGAGGCTGATTACCACAGTTTTTAAGGAGCTGGTTCACCACTTCCAGCAGAGTCTGGTAGTATGCAGAACACTCTATAACATATTATTAGTACTTCTGAATCAGTAATGATAAACAATTTTTATTGTCAGACCTAATAACCATTTACTACATTGTTCAGCAAAATGAAAAGGAAAGAAAGCGTTGCCAAATGCCATTCATGTCACATGCTGATGATTCCCTTTTTCTCTTCAAGATTTATTTCATCTTAAAACTTCAAGAACAGATTTTTTCCTCTTCCTCACTTCTCTCAGAGTCAACAAGCCAAGGCCACAAACCTTTATTAAGCATTTATTTTGTACACTTAATAGCCAGTGTCCCAGGCTTGGAGATGCAAAGAAAGACAGCTCATCATTAAGTTTAGAGGGCAACTTCTTATCTATGTTATGATGACCCTTTAAATCT
Organism: Sminthopsis crassicaudata; assembly: GCF_048593235.1. Taxonomy (NCBI): domain Eukaryota; kingdom Metazoa; phylum Chordata; class Mammalia; order Dasyuromorphia; family Dasyuridae; genus Sminthopsis; species Sminthopsis crassicaudata. The sequence continues at coordinate 206,622,627 of NC_133617.1, forward strand.
TTCAGGGAAAATGAACCTCATTGTCCAAAGAGTCTGAATTCCCTGGTAAATGCTTTCCCCCCCTTTATTTTTAAGGCAGTTAGGTATTGCAGTAGATTGAGTGTTGGGCCTGTAGTAAGGGAGAATTGATATTTCTTTTTTTTTTTTTTTTCTGTTTTCTTAAGATGAAAATACTATGTTGTGATCTACATTCAGTCCCCATAGTCCTCTCTCTGAAGGCTCTTTCCATCACAAATCTATTGGAATTGTTCTGAATCACCTCATTGTTGAAAATAGCCAAGTCTATCACAGTTTATCATCACATAATCTTGTTGTTGTGTACAATATTCTCTTGGCTCTACTCAATTTGCTTAGCATCAGTTCAAGTAAGTCAAAGAATCGCTATTTTAACTCCATTCTCAATTGATTTCAAACTCATCCTCAGACACACATTACCTGTGTGACCTTGAATAAGTCACTTAACTTGCCTGTCTTTTTCTCCAGTAAAATGGGGAATAATAACATCTATTTCCTATAGTGTTTGTGAGGATTCCCTAAGATAGTACTTGTAAAGTTTTTAGCATCATGTCTGGCACATATTAATTGCTTGTTTATCTTATTTAGCAATTTAAGCATTTCAAAGTCCTTTATATACATGAATTTATTTGATCTATACTAGAATCCTATAGGGAATGTCCTACAGGAATGACTATACACATTTTACAGATGAGGGAATTGAGGCTCAGAGAAATAAAATGACATATCAAATAGCTTAAATTAGGTCAGAGATAGTATTAGAATCCAAGCCTTTCATAAAGAGGGAAAAGGACCCATATGTGCAAAAATGTTTTTTAGCAACTATTTTTGAGGTGGCAAAGAATTGGAAATAAGTAGATGTCCATCAATTAGGAAATGGCTGAATAAGTTATGGCATGTAAAAATAATGGGACTATAAAAGTGATGGACAGACTGATTTTAGAAAGGCCTGGAAAGATTTACATGAACTGATGCTGAGTAAAGCAAGAAGATCTAAGAAAACACTGTATACAGCAACTGCAGGATTGTGTGATCATCAACTATGATAGACATAGTTCTTTGCAGGACTTCAGTGATCCAAGGCAAACTTTGGATGGAAAATGCCATCCATATCCAGATAGAGAATTATGGAGATTGGAAGTAAATCAACTATTTTCACCTTTTTTTTTCCTTATGGTTTTTCCCTTTTGCTTTCATTGTTCTTTCCCAAAGTACATATGGAAATACATAAAAATGAATGTACATATATAACAAAACTGTTTTTACATATAACTGGATAAATAAAAAGAAGAATAAAGAAGACAAAGAATAAAAAAGTACCCAAGACTTTCCAACTCCTCAGTCAGTCCTCATTTCTTTTGTACTATCAGACTACCTTTTACTTGAATTCTATTAGGAGAAAAAGTGGGAAAAATAGCCCTAGATATTTTTTAAATTATATGCAACCTTAGACTAGTGGGTTGTAATAGCTCAGATGCATGGAATACCCAGACAACTTCTAATTTTCATGTTTTAAAAATTTTAAAGAAAATTTCACTTTTTTCAGGTAATAAACATTTTTTTTCTACTCCACTTTCTCAACCTTTGAAAAAGAAAAAAAAAAGATATTCTTAACAAATATGTTAGAAACATTTACACAAAATCCTTGTAACAAATATAAATGGTCAAGCAAGGTAAACTTTTGTATTGCTCTCATCCATTCTGTTTGAATCTATTATTTCTCTGTTGGAGGGATGTGGGGGAATATTTGTCAACATCATTCTCCTGGAATCTTGGTTGAATATAATATTGATCAAAGTTCTCAAAGTTCTGTTTTCATGTTGACCAACATTTTCATGCTCTTTCTTCTAAACAAAACTTCAGCCACAATGCTAGGCACATAAGAGGGTCACAAAGTAGTAATGATGTCCAAATGAATTTGCAATGATTTAAATTTTTAAATTCCACCTTTTCCTCCTTTCATGTTCCAGCAAAAGCTAAGTATTCTTAAGAGTAATAAAGACACTGGATAATCCTCAAAAGGAACCCTTTATGTCTTGTTTGTTGACATGATATGCTTTGGGGAATATCTATCATTGGGGCTAATGGCCAGAGAGGACATTTCAGTCTAGACTTGAATGTGTATTTTTGAATAGTATGTCACCTCTACTGACCAATCTGACTTGTATTAATTGTGAAGCTTATTAATTTTCAGGGCAAGAGCCAAAAAGCTGAAATGGAACCTCCAAGTTCTTCACCATTAATCCTACCTCTTGAACAATCTGTCATTTTGTGAATTTTCTGATTGAGTCTGGGATTAGGTCTTTAAAGAATCTCTGATTAAACCCTCTGCTCCTTCCCCCTGCCTCCTCGCCTAATTCTACAAGGTGAATACCCATGACTAAAATCAATAATCCAATGATGTTCATTTCATAGATCTGACAAAAGAGACTTAGGTGAGATATGTGATTTAGGTGAAGATCACAAATATGTGACTCAAATTTAGGACTTTCAAATTCTACCAGAAGTGATTTTTTTTTTATCCTGCTGCCTTACTTTATACCTGTTCATCTAGTTCAACAAATTAGCCTTTGACTAGATGTGCTGTATGGGGTTTTGTATTTTGTTCTATATTGACTTGAAAGTTTTTTAAAATTCAGGATGTCAGGATAATTTATCCCCTGCCATTTAAACTAGTAATGATTTAATTATGTGAATCATTTAGATGTCTAAATTGCACCTGGGAGTAAATGATATTTTCCTGTTGAATACAACTGAATCTATCAACAAGAAAAAATATAGTTTGTTCTTCTGACTATTTTTTACAATAATGTTCTTTGGAAAGGAAATTGCAGGAACTATGATTAACTAATTGATTGAAGCACATTATAGGGTATTTGTAATCTACCACTGGCTTTACAACATCCTGTGATTAGACTAGCTTCAAAAATTTTATGGCTTTTTGTTTTGTTTTGTTTTTAAAAGGCAAAAACATAAGTGTGATAAATGCAATTTCAAGGTAATGGAGTTAGAAAGCCATTATTGGAAGCAATTCTGAAGGAAAATAGACTGTAAAATGATGACTTAAAAATATTTAAAATTATGGAGGTGGAAATTAAATTGCAAGCTTTGGAGGGACTGTGTGCTGCGCTAGTGAAAATGAAATTTATCTTGTATCAAGGGAACTAGTTTAGAATGAGTTGAAGCAACCTGGGAGAATGACAGAAACTTGAAAACCTAGTCTTTTAAAGGTTTTCATTTCTTTTCTTAAAAATTGTACTATAGCTGATTTATTTTTCTTCATACCATACCTTTTATCAGTGTTCATTTTATGTGAAAATAAAAGACTCCTTCAGTTTTGGAATCATCTTTATTTTCATTCATATTCCTCCTAATTTCTTATCTATAAAACCATCCTTGAAACAAATAAACAAAAAGAAGAGGACAAATAAGACATTACAATAATAGTAACCAACATATAAACCAAGTTTAATGCAATATCCTGCAGCCATTGCCTTCTATCTCTTCAAAAAAGAAGAGCTACATTTTCTTTGGAACAAAAATTGATCAAAGGCTTCAATTTCATTTTTTTCTAAGAAATTTTTGTCAATATTCTTCAGTTTTACAGCAAGGATATGCAAGAGCCAACTTGAGCTAGTAGCAAGAGTCTATTATTAGCATGAGCATTTTTTTTGCCTTAGAAATCAGCAAATATTACAAATCAAAGTTTGATTTATTATTTTCCTGTCTAGAATTAATGAGGTAAAGGAGAAAAATGTTATAATAATGCAGATTAAACTTGAAAGTGTGTCATTTTTGAGGGTAATTATTAAATGTTTATCTGTACAACACTGTCATATTTCTCAATATATTCTTCACCTTTCCTCCTTCCAGAGAACCATCCCTTGTAACAAAATTTAAAAAGAGGAAATTTTTTTAATACAAAACTAAAATATGGAAAAATCTGATACTCTATGCAACATTTCACTTCTATACCCTTCCTCCTTGCTTTGCAAAGAAGCAAGATAAGGTATTTTTTCATATCTTTTAAATATATAACAATAAATTTCCATTTAAATAAAGCATATATAATAATAGAAAAATTATATTCATGAATGTCCATCTTTTCTTTGCTTCTTTGTAGGTTATTCTTTTGTTCTTTGATGTGCACTTTTTATTTTATTTTTTTTCCTCTTTCATTTCTCCCCCCTCCCCCAAGTAGGCTAGAGTTAAACATAGATATATTTATGGATACATACATATATAAACACATATATGCATAAGTATACATATATATATATATATATATATATATATATATATATATATATATTTACACACTCACATCCACCCACAGACCCACACATGTATGCATATATCTATATACACACATACATAAACTCACATGCATGCATGCTGTTGTTTTATTTTTTAGCATAAATGACAACAGTATCTTGTCAAACATTTTTTCCATTTCTATTCATGTTGTTGTGTTGTTTTGAATACTTTTAATTAATTTAATTTTTCTCATATTCTAACCTTGAATTATCTATATATGTATATGTGGTAAAAATTCCATTTGATCACAAAGAATTTTTTTTTTTTGGTAAATTGCTATTATTTTTAACCAGGATTTTAAAAAAAATAAGACTTAATATTCACAATCATATATTTTTATAGTATTTCTTTTCTTTCATCACCATTTTTGTTATTAAAAATAATTTGTTTCACAAAGTAATTGGGAAGTTTTTTCTTTCTCAATTTTTAGGAATAATTTGTATAGGGTTGATTGAAAAGATACTAAAATACTTCTAAAAATCCATCAAGACCAGTGTCTCCCCTTCCCCTTCCCAGTAACTAGTTTTAGTTCTTTTCTGAAATTGTATAATTAAAATATCTTGTTTAAAAAAGAGTGGAAACAGTGACTAATCCATCATCATTCTGGTCACATGATCCCCAAATCCAAGGACTTCAAGTTAATTTTTTTTTTTTTTTTTGGAGGCTGGGGTTAAGTGACTTGCCCAGGGTCACACAGCTAGGAAGTGTTAAGTGTCTGCGATCAGGTTTGAACTCAGGTCCTCCTGAATTCAAGGCTGGTGCTCTATCCACTGTGCCACCTAGCTGCCCCTTCTTCAAGTTAATTTTTAAGAAATAAATGTTTTATATGAAACATTTTATTGGGTATCAATGATCTTTGGCTTTTATTTTACTATTAAATCATTCTGTTATTATAATTGAAAGCTAACTTATCTCAGAAAAATTGCTAGTAAGAAAAATTGTTTCTTCTCTACCTAATATATAGAAAAGATTTTTTATTTTTATTAAAAAAAATGTCAGCAATATGGAAAATTTCAGGTGTAGGGGATTTTTTCAACCTGCCCAGAATTTAGTAAATAACTAATAGTCAAATGCGTGTCCAAAGTTGCACAGTTAGTAAGAAAAAAATGTAGGATTTGGCCCCAAACCTACTTAATTCCAAATCCAAGTTTTTGTCTTTTAGGGAATCTTATCTTTATTAGTATATTCCACAAAATTCATCAGCAAGACACATTTCTTTATGACTCTAAATTGAATCCTAGAGTGCATTAAAATATGTGTCATTGGAGAATGACTCAAATAAAATAAATTTTTTGGATTAAAGGTTGATAATATTTTAACAGTGATACATGAGGATATGATAAGGTGCTTAACATTTCTCTGTGTACATTCAACAATATGGCAAGGATTTTTGTGGAAAGAGCATTGTACCTGAAGTTAGGAGATCTCATTTGAAAAAAAAAATGGATTTTTTTATAAGATGGGGAGGTTCCAACACTATGTAAACACAAACAGTTTGTTTAACCTCTTTGAGTCTAAATTACTACTGTAAAATTTGGTACTCAGAGGCACCTAGAGAGAGCAGTGATTTGAACACTGGCCCTGAAATCAGGAGGATCTGAGTTCAAATGTGGCCTGAGATACCAACATTTACTAGCTGTGAGACCTTGGCCAGTCACTTAACCCCAAACTGCCTCTCAAAAAACTGCAACAAATCTCAAAAAATACAATTTAGTACTGTTTGCAACATAGTTAGGAAGATTTTAAAATATCTTAAAGTATTGTGAGATGATTATAATTGCCACCATTATTATTTTCATTTTCTTAGTTTACAAAAATTTAGACTCTGAGAATCTGTTTTTTCATTTGTAAAATTGGTTCCTTCTGATTCCAAGATGAGAGAAGTGTGTGTTGCAGTGGAGAGAGAGAGAGAGAGAGCTAGTTTCTGAATTAGGATGATATGAGCTTAAAGCCCTGCCTTTTACCAAGTCTTTTAACATATAAATTGCAGATCTGCATTAATCTAGGAACTATACTTATCAGAAGTTCTTTACCAATGAATTCCATGTTGATTCTCAGACTATCCCAATATAAGAATAATTATACCTGCCTTCAAAAGCTAGATATAAAGATCAAATAAGATCATATTTGTGAAAATACTTGACATGAATTCCTTCTATTTCTTCTCTCTCATCCTTCTTTCTTTTAACCATTAATGCACATATCCCACACTTACATGTATACAAACTCACACCATATTCACACACATATACATACCAAATATACACAGCAAACCATACACTCATAATACAGACACTACTCATATACTCACATACCAAAAAACTACACAAAAACATCAAAGTGGGTTTTTGAGATTGTAAAACTAAAATTTCTAATTTTAATTTAAGCCTTGATTTGTTTTGTGATCATAATTGGCTAAGCCCATTCATCTTTAAGTTCTCTGTTTCCCTTTATATAATATGAAGATTGTGAATTACTTCCCTAATATTGTGACATATAATTAGTATTTGCAAAGGTATCCTGAGATCCAGAAAAAAATACTTCTTAACTTAGTGATGACATGATAATGACAGTCCTAATTTATAGACTTCTTTAGGGATTTATTTTTATACCTTCCATAGTACCTAGAAGTAGATACTACTTAATTAAATATTTATTGATTGATAGACCCTCATAGAGGCATGAGATATTAAGTGACTTGTTCAAAGTTACACAATGAAAATAAGCATGGGCAGCAAACTGCAATTTCCCAAACAAGAAGGCGAACTTTTAAAGATAATCATTAAGCCTGAGTGGGATGAGATGTATCCATATAACATGGTTTTTGAAGGGTAAAACAGCTAGCATTTATAGAACTCTTTAAGGTTTGCAAAACACTTTACAAGTATTATTTCTTATCCTTACTATAATCCCAGTGATAGGGGTGCTATTGTTATTATCCCTATTCTCATTCCACAGATGAGAAAATTGAGGTACACTGAGTAAATTTGCCCAGGGTCAATATAGCCATTGTGTGATTTGAACTGGATTTGAAACCAAGCTTTGCTAACTCTAGGTAGGGTTCCAAACAATATAGTTTTTGAAAAGTGTTATTAGTGGTTGTGGAGTAAGATTAAAAATGTAATTTTTTGGGGGGCGGAGCCAAGATGGCGGAGAAGAAACACACGACTCAGTGAACGTCCTCACTCCCTCACAACCAATTAGATAAATTAAGTCTCAAAATTAGCTCAGGACTGATAGATACCACAAGGACTGGAAGCACGACTTACCAGCTGAAGAGAATCTGGAGTTTCAACAGGAGAGGTCAGTTCTCAGGGGAGGAATAAGAAAGACCAGCACAGACGGTGGGGTAGGGGCACACTGCGCCCATTGCGCTGGGAGGGGCTCTGGGATCAGAGAAGCCACTGAGGTAAAGGAATCTGGCACAGGCTGTTAGCTCTTCTCTGCTAATTATTTAGCAGTACAGAAGAGAAAGCCAAAATATTTTAAAACTCAGATTAGATTCCCCCCCCCCACACACACCCTGGGGGTGACTCAGCAGAGAATCGGCACCAGGGGGTGTGGCCTCAGCTCCCACCTGAGAATAGTTAAGAGACTGACAAGTGGGTGGATACGGCCCAAGGCAACACACACTGCCTAGCTTAGCTGGAGGGAGTGGAACTCAGCTCCAGGAAGTCCCAGAGAAGCGGAACCTTTGAACTAGGGACCGCGGTTTCTGGCAGACACTTCCAGTTTGAGCGCAGGGGCTTCTCACGTCACCTGCTGCAGACACCCACTCCCCACCCGGACACATAGGCTGAGCTTCTTGCTGTCTTCACTATTCTACGCCCTCAAAGCACAGCAGTGCTAATCACCTCTGAGGCGCTTCCAGGGAGGGGGTGGGGAACTCTCTCCCAGAGCTCTCTCTTAGCGCGGGCGCAGGGGCCGCTGCATCCATCCGGTCTGGGAGGAAGCTGGTAAAGAAGTAAATAATTTCCTACCCCAGGGACAGACCCCAAAACATTTTTTAAGTATGAGCAAAAAAGCTAGAAAAACCATAGATTCCTTCTATACAGAGAAAGAGCGGGTGTCCAACCCCGAGGAAGTTAACAGCAAAGATTCAGAAGATAACAACCTAAAGGGGAACGATTCCTGCCCCCCATCACATAACTCTCTCCTAGAAGAAGCTCTTAAGAAATTGAAGGAGATCGAAGAAAAATGGGGCAAGGAAAGGGAAGTTATGATAGAGAATAACAACGTCCTGAAATTGGAGTTGGAAAAAATAAAGAATTCACAGGAGATGCAGGGAAACAAAATTAGTGAATTAGAAAAGGTTAAAAAAACACAGGAAAGTAGGATTTCTGAATTGGAAAAGATAAAAAAGTCTCAAGAAAATAGAATTTCTGAATTGGAAAAAGAAAATAATTCTCAAAAAAAAAAAATTAGGGAAATGGAAAAAAATTCAATAGAGCAAAACAATTCATTTAAAAACGAAATTGGGCATTTACAAAAAGAACTAAAAACTGTGAAAGAAGAAAATAACTCCTTAAAAGTCAGGATGGAACAAATAGAAATGAATGATTCACAGAGAACCCAAGAATCAGTCAAACAAAACAAAAAAAATGAGAAGCTGGAGAACAACGTCAAATACTTACTGGGAAAATCTATAGACCTGGAAAATAGATCTAGGAGAGATAATCTGCGGATTATTGGACTTCCAGAAAACTATGACCAAAAAAAGAGCCTAGATTCTATTTTACAGGAAATTATCAAAGAGAACTGTCCAGAGATAATAGAAACAGAAGGGAAAGTAGATGTGGAAAGAATTCATCGAACTCCTTCTGAAATAGACCCTAAAAAAAGAACACCACGGAATATTGTGGCTAAGCTGCAGAATTACCACACAAAGGAGAAAATCCTGCAAGCAGCTAGAAAAAAACAATTTAAATACCAAGGTGCCACAATAAGGGTCACCCAAGATCTGGCTGCCTCCACATTAAAAGATAGAAGGGCCTGGAACCTGATATTCCGTAAGGCAAAAGATCAAGGACTGCAACCAAGAATGAACTACCCAGCTAAGTTTAGCATCTTTTTCCACGGAAGAAGATGGTCATTCAATGAAACAGAGGAATTCTATATGTTTCTAAGAAAAAAACCAGACTTAAACAAAAAATTTGATCTACATCCACAAGACTGAAGAGAAACAGAAAAAGGTACACAGAACCCTTGAGAACTGTAACTCTGTTGTGGGTATATAAAAAATACTCAAGGATAATTTGATTTTACTGATATAAAAGAAAAAAAGGGGGGTGTAGTAAAGGGAAGGAGGTCGGTTCAGAAAAAGGGGAAGAAGTGATAAAAAGAGGGAAACTACATCCCAGGAAGAGACATAGAAAATACACCATATCTGAGGGAACTTAGTGAGGGGGAGAATCATTGTGTGAATCTTACTCTCATCAGAAGAGGCTCAAAGAGTAAATAATTAACATATTTGTTTTTCAGAGAATTTTCTCTCACCTCATTAAAAGGGGGGAGAGGAAAAGGGAAAAGGAAAAGGGGAATAAGTGAAGGGACTTGGAGGGAGGGGGGAGGGATCCTAAAAAAAAAAAAAAAAAAAAGAGGGAGGGTTGCGCGTCACAAGGGGGGTCTGTAAATTAAATATCGGGGAGGGGGATCAGGGGGGTCAAGGGAAAAAAGCATAATCTGGGGATAATACGATGGCAGGAAATACAGAATTAGTAATTTTAACTGTAAATGTAAATGGGATGAACGATCCCATCAAACGGAGACGGATAGTAGATTGGATCAAAAAGCAGAACCCTACAATATGTTGCCTACAGGAAACACACTTAAAGCAGGGAGATACATACAGAGTAAAGGTAAAAGGTTGGAACAGAGCCTATTATGCTTCAGGTAAAGCCAAAAAAGCAGGGGTAGCTATCCTTATCTCAGATCAAGCAAAAGCAGAAGTAGATCTCGTTAAAAAAGATAAGGAAGGAAACTATATCCTGCTGAAAGGTAGCATAAATAATGAAGCCATATCAATACTAAACATATATGCACCAAGTGGTATAGCATCTAACTTTCTAAAGGAAAAGTTAAGAGAACTGCAAGAAGAAATAGACAGTAAAACTATAATAGTGGGAGATCTCAACCTTGCACTCTCAGATTTAGACAAATCAAACCACAAAACAAACAAGAAAGAAATTAAAAAAGTAAATAGAACATTAGAAAAACTAGGTATGATAGACCTTTGGAGAAAACTGAATGGCAATAGGAAGGAATATACTTTCTTCTCAGCAGTTCATGGATCCTATACAAAAATTGACCATATACTAGGACATAAAGATCTCAAAATTAAATGTAGGAAGGCAGAAATAATAAATGCCTTCTTCTCAGATCACAATGCAATAAAAGCTACATTCAGTAAAAAGTTAGGGGTAAATAGACCAAAAAGTAATTGGAAACTGAATAATCTCATCTTAAAGAATGACTGGGTGAAAGAGCAAATTATAGAAACAATTAACAATTTCACCCAAGATAATGATAATGATGAGACATCATATCAAAATCTTTGGGATGCAGCTAAAGCGGTAATAAGGGGAAATTTTATATCTTTAGAGGCTTATTTGAAGAAAATTGAGAAAGAGAAGATTAACGAATTGGGCTTACAACTTAAAAGGCTAGAAAAAGACCAAATTATAAACCCCCAACCAAAAATTAAACTCGAAATACAAAAATTAAAAGGAGAAATCAATAAAATTGAAAGTAAAAAAACTATTGAATTAATAAATAAAACCAAGAGTTGGTTTTATGAAAAAGCCAATAAAATAGATAAACCTTTGGTAAATTTGATCAAAAAAAAGAAAGAGGAAAATCAAATTGATAGTCTTACAAATGAAAAGGGGGATCTTTCCACCAATGAAGAGGAAATTAGAGAAATAATAAGGAGTTACTTTGCCCAACTTTATGCCAATAAATTTGATAACTTAAATGAAATGGATGACTTCCTCCAAAAATATAGGCTCCCTAGATTAACAGAGGAGGAGATAAATTGCTTAAATAGTCCCATTTCAGAAAAAGAAATAGAACAAGCTATTAATCAACTCCCCAGGAAAAAATCCCCAGGGCCAGATGGATTCACATGTGAATTCTACCAAACATTTAAAGAACAATTAGCCCCAATGTTATATAAATTATTTGAAAAAATAGGGGATGAAGGAGTCCTACCAAATTCCTTTTATGACACAGACATGGTACTGATACCTAAACCTGGTAGATCGAAAACTGAGAAAGAAAATTATAGACCAATCTCCTTAATGAATATTGATGCTAAAATCTTAAATAAGATATTAGCAAAAAGACTTCAGAAAATCATCTCCAAGATAATACACTATGATCAAGTAGGATTTATTCCAGGAATGCAGGGCTGGTTTAATATTAGGAAAACTATTAATATAATTGACCATATTAATAATCAAATTAATAAGAACCATATGATCATCTCAATAGATGCAGAAAAAGCATTTGACAAAATCCAACATCCATTCCTACTAAAAACTCTTGAGAGTATAGGAATAAACGGATTATTCCTTAGAATAATCAGGAGTATATATTTAAGACCGTCAGTAAGCATAATATGCAATAGAAATAAACTGCAACCTTTCCCAGTAAGATCAGGAGTGAAACAAGGTTGCCCACTATCACCATTACTATTCAATATAGTACTAGAAACGCTAGCCTCGGCAATAAGAGCCGAGAAAGAGATTCAAGGAATTAGAGTAGGAAATGAGGAAATTAAACTATCACTTTTTGCAGATGACATGATGGTATACTTAGAGAACCCCAAAGACTCTGCTAAAAAGCTACTAGAAATAATTGAAAATTTCAGCAAAGTGGCAGGATACAAAATAAATCCACATAAATCCTCGGCATTTTTATATATCACTAACAAAATGCAACAGCAAGAGATACAAAGAGAAATTCCATTCCAAACAAATGTTGAGAGTATAAAATATTTGGGAATCCATCTACCAAAGAAAAGTCAGGAATTATATGAGAAAAATTACAAAACACTTGCCACAAAAATAAAATCAGATTTAAATAATTGGAAAGACATTCAGTGCTCTTGGATAGGCCGAGCGAATATAATAAAGATGACAATACTCCCCAAACTAATCTATTTATTTAGTGCTATACCAATCAGACTCCCAAGAAACTATTTTAATGACCTAGAAAAAATAACAACAAAATTCATATGGAAGAATAAAAGGTCAAGAATTGCAAGGGAACTAATGAAAAAAAACTCAGAGGAAGGTGGTCTAAGTGTACCTGATCTAAAGCTATATTATATAGCAGCAGTCACCAAAACCATTTGGTATTGGCTAAGAAATAGACCGGTAGATCAGTGGAACAGATTAGATACAAAGGACAAAAAAGGGTACATCTATAGCAATCTAATCTTTGACAAACCCAAAGATTCCAACATTAGGGATAAAAATTCATTATTCGGAAAAAACTGTTGGGAAAACTGGAAATTAGTATGGCAGAAATTAGATATGGATCCACACTTAACACCATATACCAAGATAAGATCAAAATGGGTCCATGATTTAGGCATAAAGAGGGAGATAATAAATAGATTAGAGGAACAGAGGATAATCTACCTCTCAGACTTGTGGAGGAGGAAGGAATTTATGACCAGAGGAGAACTAGAGATCATTATTGATCACAAAATAGAAGATTTTGATTACATCAAACTAAAAAGTTTCTGTACAAATAATACTAATGCAAACAAGATTAGAAGGGAAGTAACAAATTGGGAAAATATTTTTAAAAACAAAGGTTCTGACAAAGGTCTCATTTCCAAAATATATAGAGAACTGACCATAATTTATAAGAAACCAAACCATTCTCCAATTGATAAATGGTCAAAGGATATGAACAGACAATTCTCAGAGGAAGAAATTGAAACTATATCCACTCACATGAAAGAGTGTTCCAAATCACTACTGATCAGAGAAATGCAAATTAAGACCACTCTGAGATACCACTACACACCTGTCAGATTGGCTAAGATGACAGGAACAAATAATGACAAATGTTGGAGGGGATGTGGGGAAATTGGGACACTAATACATTGCTGGTGGAGTTGTGAAAGAATCCAGCCATTCTGGAGAGCAATCTGGAATTATGCCCAAAAAGTTATCAAACTGTGCATACCCTTTGACCCAGCAGCGCTACTACTGGGATTATATCCCAAAGAAATACTAAAGAGCGGAAAGAGACATATATGTGCCAAAATGTTTGTGGCAGCTCTTTTTGTTGTAGCTAGAAACTGGAAGATGAATGGATGTCCATCAGTTGGAGAATGGTTGGGTAAATTGTGGTATATGAAAGTTATGGAATATTATTGCTCAGTAAGAAATGACCAGCAGGAGGAATACAGAGAGGGTTGGAGAGACTTAAATCAACTGATGCTGAGTGAAATGAGCAGAACCAGAAGATCACTGTATACTTCAACAACGATACTGTATGAGGATGTATTCTGATGGAAGTGGAAATCTTCAACATAAAGAAGATCCAACTCACTTCCAGTTGATCAATGATGGACAGAGGTAGATACACCCAGAGAAGAAACACTGGGAAGTGAATGTAAATTGTTAGCACTAATATCTGTCTGCCCAGGTTGCATGTACCTTCGGATTCTAATGTTTATTGTGCAACAAGAAAATGATATTCACACACATGTATTGTACTTAGACTAAATTGTAACACATGTAAAATGTATGGTATTGCCTGTCGTCGGGGGGAGGGAATAAGGGAGGGGGGGTAATTTGGAAAAATGAATACAAGGGATAATATTATAAAATATATATATATATATAATAAAAAAAAAAAAAAAAAAAAAATGTAATTTTTTGAAGAAATTGAGAAATATAATAGTGGTGAATCAATGAAGAGCATTTAGACAATGATCATTGGAAGAAGAAACATAAATATTGTGGTGATAGTGTACTAGAGAACATCTAGAGAAAATAAAGTAGGTGTTAAAAAACATATTTTGAATCTTGTCTAGAGACATAGTAGAATAGTGATAGGTGTTAAAAACATATTATGAATCTTGTCTAGAGACATAGTAGAATAGTGATGGAGGATTTCAATTATCTAGATATTTGCTGGAATTCTCTCTGAGCAGTTGAATTCCTGATTTGATGAATTTTTTTATTCAAATGGATATAGAAGTGATAAGCATTATTTTTTATTTGATTCTTACTAACGGTCATGTTTCCCATTGCCAAAGCTGAAATTATGAAAAACTTGTAAGAAAATGACTAGCCCATCTTAGAATTTTTGACAAATAAGATGAAAGTCTGATATATTATGACATACAGTATAGACTTTGGAGGAGTATATTTCAAAAGATTCAGAGAAATAATAGGTAGAGTTTCAAGACCTAAAATACTAGGGTGAAAGTTAGTCTAAGAGACATGAAATGCTCTCAAGAATTATATTTTGAAGGCACAAACAGAAACAATTCTGATTTCCAATAAGCACTGAAGAGTTCTTTCCTCCTGAAAACTCTTCTATAGAAAAATACACAAGACACCCTGCAATCTTTGTTCAAAAATTTCTACTGATGGGGAAAGCATTAATGCCAAAATAACTCCTACTATTCTGGGATAGCTGAAATAAATTTTGATATTTCTTAAAACATTAAAGCATAGTAGCACAGTAATAACACATATGTACATGTATTTTATCTAGATATTTGCTAGATCTCTCTCTGACTGAAGATTAAATTGAATTCCTGATTTGCTGCATTAAAACTCCATAATTCAAAAAGCTGATGGAATATAATTGTTATGGGCCAGAACTTTGAAATAAAGATTCTTACAAGGTGTTGTCAGTGGAATTGATAGACAATGGTTATCTAGTTTAGTCTGGTGCTTAATAGTTCTCTAGTTCAGTACATGTACTTAGTTCTATAAGACTGACACCTATTCTACAAGATTCACACCTATGATAATGTAATTATAATATAGCATATAAACTGGGACAAACTCAGCCAGATTCATTCATTACATCTCACATCACCATGGTAGCAGGTCTGTCCTCCTGCATTTCTCCACTGAAACCAAGACTCAGGAAGGCCTCTAAGAAAGATGCACAGCCCCAGGCAAGGAGATAATAAAGAATCTGGACTTTAACTCCTGGCTACTCTTGTGGTGATTACTGAACTGAAATGAAGGCTGCCCCCAGATGATTCGGGTTGTGTTCCTTTTAAGATTCCTTTCTGATTCCCAACCCCTCATAGCTGAAGAAGGTAGGACCTTTGATTCACAAATCCTAGACAAAAGCACCCTTTTGAATTCCAATAGGAGATATCCAGGCTCTCCCAGCCCCCACCAGATCTGAGCCAACTTAGGCTGTCCCAGCCCCCATTCTAATGATCTGCTCAGGTTTCCCAACCCCCACCCAGCAAATTCTAGCCCTCACAGAAACTCATCTAGGAACCAATTTGGGACTCTACCCATAGACCCCGTTAGCTAAATCTCTCCTTATAAAAGAGCCAGTCTGGAATCAACTCTCTGTCCACCAGAACTTCTGGTGTCCTCCTCTCTTTACCTAACATCTTTTACTAACTAGACTTTAACTTTACTTTCAAACCCCACAATAAACCTCTTTTATCAATATAGGTTTTTGGGCCTGTAAATTCCTTTACAAGGCACTCCGAGCCGCTATTAGACCTCATTTAACTCTGTATCCTTGCACCAAATCAAAAGGGATTGCAGGGTTGCCTCCCTGAACCCCGAACCTGCCACTAGACCTCAATTAACCCTAATTTCATTTAGTTACCCCTTATCTAGATCTCATCACAGAGAACCCAGGAAAATTGAACCAGAGAACACTACAATAATTATTTTTGACTTGATTCTTATTAATACAATTATCTTTCTCATTGTCAAAACTGAAATTATGAAAAAATAAGTTTATAGAATATATAGGCTATACATAGGTAACAGTAGACCCACCCCTATACATATATTATGCATATAAGATACATATTTAACATAATATGTAATATGTATTATACAGAGACACACATGCAGAGAAAAAGTCAGTTATAGAGAGAAATACAGAGACTATTTGTGGTTAGTAAAGTGTCTAACATGAGCTATTTTATTTGATTCTCACAACAACCTTGTAAAATGGGTGTTATTATTACCCAATTTTAAAGCTGCTAACTTTAAAGTTGTTAACTAGAGAAAGGTTCAATGACTCGCTCAGGGAATACACAGTGCCCCCTGACATACCAAAGTAGTAGGGAGCTACATTCGTAGGGCAACTACCCCTCTTCTGTCCTCTCTAATAAAACTACTAAAATCCTCATTGTCTTGACAACTTCTTGGGTCATTGCTATTATCCCTTTAATCTGATCAGTAGCATTTGATAGTACTGATGTTACAGGAACTTGATTTTAAAGAATTCCAAGTGTCTATGTAGGAAAGCTTTATATGCCTTAAAACAAGGAACCTTGGAAAAATTATGCCAGATTGTTTCTTACTTATTTCTAGCTTATGGATAAAAATACAAGTAACTTTTTAATAAATTTCAAACACTAAAACCTTTTTTTTTTTTTTACTTTTTTTTTCAGAATAAGTATACTGAGTACAGTCATTTAAAAAACTATATCCAAACTGAATTCTCCCAATATTTTGATGATAGGGTTCAAGCTATTTAATAAGCTATTTTTGTTTCTGATGACTTGATTTCTTCATCTTTCAGTTACTGTTTGCAACAGGTTTTATATCTTCATACATTTATTTGGATATCCATCATTTAGCTCTAGCCCTTGTGGTGAAGTATTCATATTTTTTGTAACCTAGAAATGCCTTTTGTTTTTAATCTACACACATACACACACCAGCTTGTATATAAATGTTCCAAATTTAATGGAGTCACTCATTTGGTAAACCACAAGTTTCTCTTTCCATCTCTCTTACTTCTATTTTTGCCTATCTATGGTTCCTAAGAAAGAAAAAAATGAAATGCTAATGTCCAAGATGGAATACAAATCCTGGCTATCTAAATCAGATTGAATACGAAAAGAATTCCTTTTCATAGTACAAATTTATGATATTTGAAAACTGTCAACAAATTGTTACCTATGTAGTTTAAATGCAGATATTTATACTTAATAACTTTATACTTAGTCAAGTCATTGAATCTCTCCTTCAAATTCTCAGCTTTAAAATTGGGTAACAATAGCACCTTTTTTACATGTTGGTTGTGAGAATCAGGTGAGATACTTTATATTAGGTACTTTACTAATCACAAGTACTCTATCTCTATAACTGACTTTTTACATCTGTCTATGCAATATGTATTACATATTATATTAAATATGTATCTTATGTACATTATGTGCTATATATGTATATGTATGTATGTGAAAATGTCTATTGCTCTCCAATTTCCCTTATATATAATTATTTTATATAATTTTTTTCTATAATTTCATTTTTAGCAATGAGAAAGATAATTGTTGATAAGAATCATGTCAAATGTAGTGATTGTATTTTTTCAGCCTTCTAAATAATGGAGTTTTAATTCAGTAAGTAATTCAATTGCCCTTCAGTCACAGAACTCCAACAAATGTCTGGATAACATGTGTACATATATATTATTACTACATTTTAAGGTTTTAAGAAAAGAATATATTTCAACTACTCAAAATTGTAGTACCTATTTTGGCATTAATGGCTTCTCCATCAGTAGAAGTTTTTGAACAAAGTTTGCAGAGTGTCTTGTTGTATATTTTCTATAGAAGAGTTGATAGGAGGAAAAACCTCTTCATTGCTTATTGGAAATCAGAATTGTTTCTATTTGTGCCTCCATAATATAATTCCTGAGAGCATTTCACCTCTTTTAGGCTAACTTTTGCTCTAGCATTTTAGGCCTTGAAACCCTTTCATTTCTCTGAATCTTTTGAAATATTCTCTTCCAAAGTCTATAGTGTACATGTCATACTCTATAAGGCTTTTACTTTTTCTTTATCAAAAATTCTAAGATGGGCTGGTTATTTTCCTATAAACCTGCAACCAAAATTTGTAGTTAGGACATTCTAAGCCTGCCCAACTCATGGAGATGGGAGAGAGTAAGACTGGGCTGGAGAAGAACTCAATGAGGATATAGATAAGAGGCAAGCAATTTGGTAGATTCCTATTTTAACTAATTTTTTCTTAATGAAATTAAAGTTAATTCTCCTATGTCCTATTTCTCTGCTTGCTGAAGGACTTGCTTTTGCTTATGTACCTCTAAAATAGAAGCCCAAGGGCAAACATGCTGTAGTCCTCCACTCAATTGTTGATTTTTTCCCTTGCTTTGTATTAAAAGAATGGATTAAGTTTGGGTCTAGGAAAAGTTATCTTTTTATTTGTTGTCATCTGTGGCTACTTTTGGCCTTCAGATAAAACAGCTTTCTTTTCATGCCTCAAGTGAAAGATATTGAACAGAAACAAGTTTCAGATTTGTTCTCTCTTGTACTATCTGACTTTCTCCTTGTTTACTTGTCACTTCTGTATTAGTCTGGTAACTACAACTACTATTTTCACCCACACTTGCATTAAAAAGTAGTGACTGGATTAGGGTTAAAGTTAGGGTTAGGATTAAGGTTAGGGTGCAAATTTAGGATTAGTTTAGGAACAAATTATAGTAAATGATCATAATAATCTGATATATGATAAATCCAAAGATCCAAGATTTTGGAACTATGACACATTATTATACAAAAAAACTGTTGGGACAACTGAAAACAGTATGGCAGAAACAATATGCAGACCAGTATCTTACAATGTATTATAATGGGTATGTGATTTATACCGAACAGGTGATACTATAAACAAGTTAGGAGAGCATTGAATAGTTTATCTGTCCAATCTGTGGATAAGGGAAGAATTTATTACCAAGTTAGGGATAGAGAACATTATAAAATATATATATATATGTATATTTAAAATGACTAATAGAAAACTGGAATATTGAATAAGGAAAAGTTGAGTCCTTTAGTAGTTATCAGTGAGTTCAAATCAGCATAGTATGATAAACTACATTGATATATTGGACTGATACATGGGAAACTAAAGCTGGATTGTTGCATCTTTGGGAATTCTTGAAGAAAATGGGAAAGGTGACATTCTAGAAGGTGAGCAGATGTTTTCCTGATTTTTTAAAAAACATGAAAAAGATGGATATTTAGAACTATATAACAGTGAACATGATGGTGATTCCTTGTAAAATATAGAAAAGATCATTGAAATGAATCACTTGTCAGAAATTAAAAAGTGAAGAGTAAATATTCATGAGCCACATCAGAGTAATAATTTCCTTTTCTAAAGGGTCATTAATTTTTTTGATTTTTTTCCAGTAGGCTTAAATTCATTAAACATAGTCACTGATTTTGTTTTTATCCTTGATTTCCCAGTTATCTAGCACAGTGACTTCTACATTATAGGTGTTTAATAAATATTTTTAAATGGAATTGTTGGTAGTATGCCTGCATTAAAAAATATATTGACAAAAACTCCTGATCTATGTGAACAAAATGGAGAGATAAGGGATGGATAAAAGTTCACATGGAAAGTTTCAGGACTACTAGAACTAGAGTATTGCTCTCTAACTATGTTAAGCTCAAAAGATGGTAAGGAAACCTGTATTTGCATAAATAATTTAAAAAGGTCAAGTGATGCTATTCTCATAGTTTATGTAATAAGATAGTTGCACAAAGATAGCTCAAATGAATAATTCAGTTTAATAAGCATTTAATAAGGATCTACTATAAACCAGGCATTGTAATAAAATGGATGCATACACATAAATAAAATCTTACCATCAAAGAGTTTATCATCTATATGGGAAAGGAATATACTCTCTCTTTTGATCTTTCTCTTTCTCTCTCTATTGCTGTCTCTTGTGCTTGTAAGTTTAGGGAGGCAACTAGCAACGAGGAGTGGATATAAGGAAAAGCTTCCTATGTGTGGTACTATGAAAGAAACCATTTATACTTATCCTAGGTACACAAGACCTTCTCTGAAATAATATACATTACCTTATCCTCCCAAATTGCAATGGACTTGCCATCAAACTGCATGCCATAAGCAACGTAATAGGCTTTTGTCATCTACTAATATCTTTTGAATTGTTTAGTCTTACTGATAAGGTCCTGCAGTGTTCTGCATCTTGACTCAACTGGACAATCTTGTCATCTTTAGGGTATCTGCCTTCCATGTATAATTGTAGATTCTAAATGATAGTTTAACGTGCTTTTGAGAGGTATATGTTTTCTATTTTATGCTTCATTTGAATCTAATAATAGAACCAATAAATCATGCTTTCACTGTGTGCATTCATCAAAGAATCCTGAATGGTCTTAATATGTGGAAAATATGTTTTCAGTTTATGTTCTTTTTTTCTTCCTACAAGGTCAGATGCTTTATTGAAATCAATAAGCAATAAACAGAACAAGATTTTGTAGTGCTTTCTGTATCGTTTAATCACTTGTCTGATTGTAAAAGGTAGTTTCTCTGGTGATCTTAATATTTTCTGGATTGAGGGAGGTGATAGTCTTATGGTGTTTTGCTCTATTAAAATATATTTAGAGAATTATGCTGGTTTTGATTTCCAGATTTAAGTAATGTTGTTTATCAGTGATGAATTGACCAATAAATATCTGAGGCTGGATTTTAACTCAGTTCTTCCTCACTCCAGGACCAATATTCTATTCAAAGAGTCACTAACTATCTCAAGTGTTGTAAGTAATAAAGGGCTATATAAATGCCAGTTATTATTCCAATAAGGATATTTAAAATCATGTTATTGATGATCAATTAAAGGATTTGAGAACTTTTATCCTTGAGAAGAATAGCAAGAGAGATAGGGAAACAGGAAGTATAATTTTTGAAACTAAAAAACTAAAAATTTCCTGGAATAAGTATTAGTTAGTTTTGTTAGACTCATGATAGAGCATGATAGAGCATGATAGAGATAGAGCACCAGTCCTGAATTTAGGAGGAACCAAGTTCAAATCTAGTCTCAGACACTTAACACTTCCTAGCTGTGTGATCCTGGGCAAGTCACTTAACCCCAGCCTGGGAGGGGGGAGAAAAATTTCTGCTTCAGATTCTTGATTCAAGTAAACCTATTATTCTATACAGGGGTTACTATGTTACATCTCTTACATGATTTTCATTTTAACTCAGAAACTATAGACTTTTGCATTTCTAATAGTAGAGTTTGAAATAACAGGAGGAAAGAGAGGTTTTTGAGTTGGAGTCCTTTTTGGTTTCCCTCAGATAAAGCCATACAATGTTCCCTTCCTCAGCATATAAATAAGGCCATCCTGGATAAGGTTAGGAACCTCTCCCCTATTCAATATGGCCATCTGAGGCAGCAAATTATATTCCAGCAGAGAATAAATGAAATTAGAAATTTGACCTTCCCTAATATAGATATGGTATTCATTAAGATTTCTCTTTTGAAATATCTCTTAGGTATAGTCCTTAAAGATTTAATTTTGTGAATTCTGCAATATCAATAACCTAAAAGACTTTCCTTTTTCCAGTTAAAGGACATTGGGATATTGAAGTAAATTTCTGACTTTACTGTGAATTTGCAGGCAGAAAGTCTGCAGTAAAGTTCTTAGACTAGGATTTCAGTCACTACAGTTTTGGTGCAACTCATCTAGTATTCTTTGGCTTTATGATTTAACTGTCATTTTCTATAAGAGCCTAAAAATGGGTCATTTCTGCCTCATGGTATAAAATGGCTCTCATCTTTACATACTTCAGATTAATTTAACTGATACTGTATATGACTGACTTAGCCAGAGGTAAATGCAGCTTCCTGAAGTAGAGATTTTTTTTTTTTCTCAGCCTGGAGTGAGGAAGGACAGTGAATTACTTTAAACACCAGGTCACTTGGACGAAAGTTACAAATGAGACTAATCCCCAGTGGAACTAGTGCTGAAATCATTTGGCTTAGTGTGCAAAAGTAGAAGATAATAGTAAAATTTTAGATTATTTCAAGGTTATTTAAAGATTATTTCATGCTGGAATGGAAAGAATATAGGAATTGGAGTCAGGCAAGGCTTGGGTTTAACTCTTCATACTGATACCTACCAGCCCTGTTTTTATAGTAGATCACAGAATCTCTAGGCTTCAGTTTCTATAAATGAAAATTGCTTCTTATGATTTCTGGAAATGTTATAGGGAATAATATATTGAAGAAGGAAGTGAACAATTATTAAACACCTATTATGTGCTGGACACTGAGCTAAATTTCTTATAAATATAATCTTCTTTGATCATCATAGTCAGCCTGTGAAATAGATGCTACATTTTACAGTTAAGAAAATTGAGGCAAATATAGCATACATAACTTGCCCAGTGACACAACTAGTAAGTATCTGAGATCAGATTGGAATGCAGTTTTTCTTTACTCTAGGCCCAGTATTCTATCCATTGTATCATTTTGTATACATATATTGATATTAATTTAATGCTTATAACATCTCTAAAAATAAATTTTATATATACATATATGTTTTACTTATATGTACATGTACATTATACATATATACATGTATACATATATAAACCCATGCACATATATAGAAATATTTATTTTTAGAGATATACAAAAATAAATTTCCTAAGCTATTTATTATTAGGGGTATTTCCTTCAATGCCTTTGTTGTCTTTCATATTTTACTACTGGTAATCAACAAAAATATTTGATGGTGTCAACCTTATCTTACACATGTGAAAAGCAATCTTCAGTTTGTAGTCATGGATTTCTGCAATTCTCTTTGTTTTACTAATCAAATGAAAGTTATCTCAATTGTCATTTTCGCCAACCATAATCCTATCTATTTCTGTGATGTTCCCAACAATTACTAATCTAGGAAGCACCTCTAATTACAGAGAATTGCTACCTTTGAGTGCTGCTTTTTCCATTTTTGGACATCCTTAAATACTGGAAAGCTCTTAAATAGAAGATATAGACTTTTTTTTCCTCCCTGCAAGGTCCCTCTGTTTAAAGAGAGCAACAGTTTCTTGGTTTAAGAAAGGACTTACTGTCCCTAGATAAAATTGTGAAGTAGACAAACAATGTCTTTGACATCTCAGGTTCTACTGAAACTTTTTCCCTGATCAATTGCATTTTATTTTGATTATCCCTCCTCACTTCCTGTTTGTTAGGTACCCATCATCCTTCTTCCTTTCAAAACATATACTTAGGCATGGTGTCAGTTATTGACAACTTAGTGTAAATTTAAATCATTACATTGAAATGCACATGTATTTCAACAATATTTTTAGTAATGGAATACAACTTCTGTAAAATGAATTTGAAATATCACTGATAGAAAAGAAATTTTACCAGAGTATCTAAATTATAAGACTGGAAAATTGTTTATTCCAAAGGGTCTCTGCCAAAGACATAACTAGAAATTATTGAACCCTGAGCATATTTAGGTGAGCAGTATTGGGAAACAACCTATTTGGTCAGGTGATCCTTAAGAAGGGAAGACAGCAGTTAGGTGAGTCCCAAGAGCAGGGTACCTGCAAAGACAAAAGTGGTGACTTTCTCGGACTAAAGATGGTAAGAGGGATGATCTCTGGAACCAATAGATAAATAGATGAACAAAGGAAAGATGTTTACACCCTGAAAAAATCCTGATGAATCTTCCCTTATTATAAGGTTCATCTCTGCTCCTATGGAGTTTATAATCTAGTTATAGTTATAATCTAATAATATAGAATTGACCATGTCCTAAATGCCTAGTTATTGGTAACATTTTCTAGAATGCAGTTCTTTTTCAGCTCTGCCTCTCAGAATTCTTAATTTCCTCCAAGGATAAGATCAGGAGCCTCCATGAAACTTTTCCTGTTCCATCCAGATGTTGGCTCTCAAACTTTCTCCACATTTCCTACTCTCCACTTATATACATGTATTCCTATTTTCATTGCACATAAATGTCTTCAGAACAGCCATTGTTACATTTTTTTCCCCTTCACATCCTCAGCATCTTGTACAGTGCCATTGACATTTTAAAAAATCTTGACTTATAATTTCATCACTGTTAAGAGTTCTCAGTGAAGAAATCTATTTCATCAATGCAGATATATATTACTTTAGAGAGTGGCTGAAAGACTTGGAACACTGAGAGATTAAATGATTTCCCTATGGCCCCATGACTAGTTTATGTCAGAAGCAGAATTTAATTTTTCTCACTATAAGTTAGTTGTTTGTCCACTAAATCATCATCTCTATATGTCTTACATATAACAGATACCTAATAAAAGTCAGTTGAATTGAAGTGATTTTATGCCAGGCAGGAGATAGATTTATTTGAATTTTATAAATTTGAATTTTATAAATTTATGAATTGAATTTTATAAATAAGGAAACTCAGGGTTTAATGGAATTTGATTTGTTTTGTTTTGCTGCAGAGAATAGAACTAGGAAGACTATTTTGAATACCAGCATTATCTTTTAAAGATTTTTAAAAGCCTTATTACTTCTATGAAACTTAGATATATGAAACAATTTATTGCTTCTTTTCAGATGGTTTTGAAATTCATGCTCCATCTAATAGTCATATAGAATTAGAACCTAGAAAAAAGATAAAATTCATATTTTTATGAATAAGGAAATAAGTTTTTAATGGAATTTGAATTGTTTTGCTTTGCCTCAGAGAGCAGAACTAAGAAGACCATTCTAAATATCAATATTGATTATTGTTAAAAGATTTTTAAAAGAGTTTTTTACTTTCAAAAGATTATGTTGTAACAATAAATATATGAAAAACTTTTTCTTCTTTTCAGATGGTTTTGAAATACGTGTTCCATCTAATAGCCATATGGTATCAGAACCTGGAAAAAATGTCAAATTCATATTTCAGACTCACAAGTCCAGCCCCCTGAAACATGTGACATGGGAAAGGATTCAGCCACATCAGATTGACCACTTAACTTACTGTAATTTGAACAATGGGAAAAGTTATGGCTTAAAGTACCAAAGAAAAATATTGACAAGCTGCAGCCAAGAGATGACCAGTAGCTCTATTGTTATTCACAATGTCACTGCTTCTGACTCAGGATTTTACCAATGTTGCTTAACCACTAACACAGGAGAAAATGAAATCTTTGTGATGAATCTGACTGTAACTGATGGTAAGTCTAAAAATGAAATATTGGGTTGCTATGAATGTAAAAATTTTCCACCAAATGGTTTCCATTAAAGGCTTTTATTTAGCATGAAAATTTAGTTCTAATGGGCAAATTTAAGCAGATTAGAAGTTACTGTATTCTAATTCTTTAGCAAGTCACACCTTGTTTAGTCTCTGCTCATAGAAATCACAGTAAATTTGTCACTTCACCCCACTTTTTTTCTAATTTTCCTCATTCCTGAAAGAAACTGTTATCTGTTAGTTTAATATACACACTTGATATACATGGTCTGGCATGATCTCTAATATTTGTTTGTCTCCTAGTTCAATCCAGTGAAATTTTACAAGTATTCTGGGCATAGGCATTGTGCTACATGATAAATATAAACACAAAAGGACAAACAGATCATTCCTTGAATGAACTTACATCTGATGGAAGGAGATATGAATATAAATTAGATAATACATAATATATACACACATATTAAATATTGTATTGATAACTAAACTATCTATTTTTGAAAGCTGAGACTGTTTTCTTTGTCTTGAATATCCCATCAAAGCATTTTTACTTTGCCCATTATTTGTTTTGTTTTGTATATATTGAATGTATGTATTGAATAAGTCAATCAATTATGGTTATTGTTCTGTATTAATTTGTCATAATTTTAGCTTTTATGACCTAGATAATCTTCACAATTGGGAAGGAATGCAAAATTAAAGCTCTCATTGTAAAATACTCACTGTAAGGGAAATCATGGGGATAGTTTACATTAGATTCTTTTTCATATTTGAGTAAGGGTCAGGAGACCTGAAGGTCTATCCAGTATTAAAATCTGGACTCTAAAGGTGCTCTCTGACTGAAAAATGTGCCAAAGATAATCCTTTATTCTTGGTGCTGACAGAAGTTGTCTATCACTTTATGCTTTTATTTTCCATATGGCTTTCGTCAGCTCATTTACTTTGGCTTGAATTTAGAGTTTTAGAGCCAAGCCAGGTCCAGGCTGCCTCCTTCATATTCTTGGCAGTGCCTAGGCTGACATTTCTTTCTGAAATAGAACTGAAGAAGAAATGTTTAAGGTTCTATATAAGCAGCAGTGGTAGCAGCTGTGTGTAATAAGAAAAGAGTTTGCCAAAGTCATAGCTGATTTTCACACTTAATCACTATGGGCTAACTCATGCTTTCATTATTCCCATTGATGACAATCACAGTTATGGGTAAACTCAATGTTGGATTTGTAACTTCAAGCCAAAAAGGGGTTGACAGCATATCTCTTTATGCAAAAAATCTTTAGAGAGGGCCAGTTTTTAAAGTACTGGCTCTGCCTACTTCTGGATAAATAAGCAAGTTTATGTCTAAAATATTCCTTATGTAATGGGACTGTATTTTAAAATTTCTTGCAGGGTCCAGATCCCCTAACAGTCTAAAAATATATGAATAAAAGTTATTTGCCAACTATTTCCAATTGACCAAGACAAGACAATGTTTAGGCAGGCAAAGCAAATGATACAGGTACAGGTATATTAGACAGGTATATTATTATTCTTGCTCATCATAATGAAGGACCATTTAAGAATTTTTATAATTATGTCATTTATAGTGGCAACAATGAAAGTACTCTTGTAGGATTGAATGATATATATATATTTAATTGATGAGACAGTCTTCTGACCCAAGACAACTTAGGAGATCAGATGAAGAGATCTGTGATATGAGGGTGGAGACTGGCATGAAGCCCATGTAACTCAATAGTGGTTTTTGGTGGTGATGACATTAGCAGCAAAACCTTCATGAAGTCTCAAGCAATAGATTATTGGACAACTAGTAAGAAAAAAAGATTATAGGGTTTGCCTGTTCTATCATTGGGCGCAGGACCAAACTTCAGTGCTTATATTTTCTGGTCACAGTTCAAGGGTAGAGAGGAGCACTTTTGGTGATGAGGGAGCAGTATCATTTATGGTACCAAGGAAACAGGACTCTTGGGAGCAGTATTTATTTTAATCCTAAGGATTCAGGCATAAAGTCTAACCTAGCTCCCTGGAGGCCTAAGAATCAGCCAGAGTGAGGATAAGCAAAAGTCCTTGGTTTTTAGGGGGAGAAGTGAAGGAGATGGACAAAACTGCCAGGAGTTTTGCCAAGGATCCCTCCTTGATTCTAGAGTCCAGAAAATCTCCACATTTTTCTCCTCCTCCTCAAGAGGCCAAGTGAAGTTCTCTCACCTCTCTCACTGCACCCCTTAATCCTTACCTACAATTCTCTAAACCCCAAGCATTGAGCCAGCATTAATTGTGAGAAGAGAAATTCCAAACATATGCTAATAGAGTTATTGTCCAATAGGTAATTTAGCCTCAAATGCTCTGCTGTCTGATTCAAGCACACCTTTTAAGAGTTTCAGCCCTTTACACTCAAGAGTCCTTCCTATGTAAAGACCAGAGTTTAGAACCAGAGAGCAATGAGCACACCTCTTTGGAATCACACTCCTTGAAAGCACCACAAATTTCCCCAATCCTTAAAACAAGCTCTTAAAACAACAGTGCAAAAAAGCCCGAGGCTTGGTATAGTGCCCCTTCCCCAACACTACTGGTGGGAACAATTTTACCATAAAGTTCAAAGTCAAGAAATACAGTTGAAAATGAGTGATCAACAAAAAGTAACATGACCATAAAAAGTAGTTATAATGATGAGAGATCAAGAAACAAATTCAGAAGAAAACAGTAATGTGAAAACAGATAAAAGAGAAGCCTCAAAGCAAAGCCTTTGGAGAAAAGACTCAAAAAGTTCCTAGAAGAGCTAGAAATTATTTTCAAAATCAAATAAGAGTGGTAGAGAAAAATTGGATTAAAGAAATAAGGAAAATTATGAAAAGACAATTAACAATTTGGTAAAAGAAACAAAATACTAAAGAAAATAACACCTAAAAAAACGCCACAGAATAAGCCAAATGGCATCAGGGCCTCCTCACTGAAGAACACAATACTTTAAAAATTAAATTGGACAAATGAAAGCTAAGACTGTGAGAAATCAATAAGCAATAAAAATAAAAATTAGAAGAAAATATGAAATATATTTTTGAAAAAACAACAGCTGAAAAATAAATTGAAGAGAGATAATTTAAGAATTAGGCATCCCCAATTAAAAAAAAAAAAGAAAAAAAAAGATCAGAGATGAATAGAATGTCTGAATTTCAAATAAAAGACTCAAGAGAAGCATATAAATGTAAACATGAAGAAAAAGAACTTAATAAGATCGAACTGTTTACATTCCTATATGAAAGAATGATACTTATAAGTCTGCCATTATTATGACATTTTGAAGGATTCTGTATAGACAAAGAGCGTGGGAGTGAGTTTATTATGTTGGAATGATTTTTAAAATATAGAGGAACAAGAAAAAATGGATACATGGGGAGAAAGTGGAAGATGAAAGTAAGATTAACAGTTATTTCACATAAAAGAAGCAGAAAGGAAGTACATTTACAATTGAGGAAACGATGAAGGATGGTTGTAGTGGGCAATGGTTAAACTTTGTCTGGCCTATATTGGTTCAAAAATGGAAGAATACACACACACACACACACACACACACACATGTTCAATTGGAGAAAGAAATTAATCTTATTTGATAGGGGAAAGATAAGGAAATGGAAAAGTTTGTGAAAAAAGGAGAAAAAAAAAGAGGAAAAGGTCAAAAGCAAACCAGGCTTTAGAAGGAGGGACAAGATTAAAAGAGAGAGAGAAGGATAAACTGAAGAAAATAAGATGGAGGGAAAAGAAAAGTTAGTAATTATAAATGTGAATGTGAATGGAATGGACACACCCACAGCAGAAAAAAACATGTAGAATGGATTAGAAACTACAATCCAACAATGTGTTGTTTATACAAAACACACCTGAAACAAAAAGACACAAAAAAGAATTAAAATAAGGAAGCTGGAGCAGAATTTATTATGCTTCAGCTGAAGTCAATAAGGGAGGGGTAACAATCAAGATCTAAGACCAGGAAAAAGCAAAAATAGACCTAATTAAAAGGGGTATGGAGGAAATCTACATTTTGCTAAAAGAAAACTGATGATAGTGAACTAATATTAATATTAAAAAATATGAATCAAATGACATAGCATCCAAATTGTTTAAAGGAAAATTTAAATAACAAATGGAGATAGAAAATAAAATAATGAAGGAATTTAGCTTTCCTATCTCAGAGTGAGATATAGTTAACCATAAAATTAATGAGAAGGAAGTTAAGGAGATGAATAATATTTTAGAAAAGTTAAATATGATAAACCTGTGTAAAAATTGAAAGAGGATAGAAAGTTATATACTTTTTTCTCAGGTGTACAAGACACTGCATAAAAATTGACTATGGATTATGGCATAAAAACATCATTGTCAAATGCAGAAAAACAGAACTATTAAATATATGCCTTTTAGTTTATAATATAATAAAACATGAAAATATAAATTTAAAAATTGGAAAATAAATAATCTTACCCCACAGAAACAATGGATTAAAAAGAAATCATAGAAACAAATATAATTTTATTAAAAAGAATGGCAACAATGAGACAACATATCAAAATTTGTGGAATGCAAACAAATAAGTACTTAGGAGAAAATTTAGCTTTAAATACATTCACTAATAAATGAGAGAAAGAAAATACAAATGAATGTAATTAAAAAAACAACAACTCAAAAACACCCAAATTTAAACATCAAAATAGAAATCTTAGAATCAATGGAGAAGTGAAAATATTGAAAGTAAAAATTCCACTGAAATAAAAAATAAAAGTAAGAGTTGATTTCATAAAGAAGTCCAATAAAATAATAAAGTATCAGTTAATTTGATTAAAAAGAAGAAGAAAAATAAATTACAAGTACCAAAAATGAAAAGGACAAATAAACTATCAACGAGGTGAAATTTAACCAATCATTAGCAATTATTTTTCCCAATTATATGGGAATATTTACAAAAACATAAAGTGCCTAGGTTAACAAAAACAAAAATAGCCTAATATATAACCTTAAATAATCTGTTTTAGAAAAAGAAATTGAGCAAGTCATAAATGACTTTCTTTTTTAATTTAAATTTTATTTTTTATTCTAAAATGTATTTATTTATTTTGGTTATATATGCTCATTCTTTTTAAAAAATATATTTCCTTATGAATTATATTGGGAGAGAAAAATCAGAACAAAACGGAAAAACCACAAGAGAAAAATAAAAAAGAAGAGAAAGAAAAAAAAAAGTGAACATAGCTTGTGCTGATTTACATTCAAATTCCATATTTTTCTTTCTAGATGCAGATGGCATTTTCTATCCAAAATTTATTGGGATTGCCTTAGATCACTTTAATACTGAAAAGAACCAAGTCTTTCATAACTGATTATCACACAATCTTGCTGTTATTGTGTAGAATGTATTCCTGGTTCTTCTCATTTTGCTCAGCATTAAGTTTGTGTAAATTTTTCCAGGCCATTCTAAAATCAACTTGTTCATCATTTTTTATAGCATAATAATATTCCATTAGTTTCATACACCATAACTTATTCAGCCATTCCCCAATTGATGGGCATCTACTCATTTTCCTGATAGTTAAAGGGTATGTACAGTTTTGTAGCCTTGTGGCCATAGTTCCAAATTGCTCTCCAGAATGGTTAGATCATTTCATAACTTCACCAAAAGTGCATTAATATCCTAGCTTTCTCATATTCCCTCCAACATTTATCATTACCTATCATCTTAGCCAATCTGAGAGAAGTAAAGGGCTAACTCAAGAGTTGTTTTAATTTGCATTTCTCTAGTCAATAGTATTTTTTTCATATAACTATAGATAATTTTAAGTTCTTCATCTGAAAATTGTCTGTTCGTATTCTTTGACCATTTATCAATGATGGAATGACTTGTATTCCTATAAATTTGACACAGTTTTTTATATATTTTAGAAATGAGGCTTTTATCAGAAATACTGGCTGTAATTTTTTTTCCAGCTTTATGTTTTCATTTTAATCTTGATTGTGTTGGTTTGGTTTGTGCAAATCTCTTTTAATTTAATGTAATCAAAGTTGTCCGTTTTATACTTTCCAATGCTCTCCTTTTTTTGGCCATAAATTCCTCTCTTCTCCAAAGATCTGATAAGTCAACTATCCCTTTCTCTCCTAATTCACTTATCATGTCTCTATGCCTAAATCATATACTCATTTTGACCTTATTTGGGTATGGGGTGTAAGATGTAGGTCTATGCCAAGTTTTTGGTATACAATTTCCAATTCCAAGGTCTTATCACAAAGCTGGAGTTTTAGGGTTTATCAAATATTAGATTACTATAGTTATTGATAATTGCATCATGTGTATATAACCTTTTCCACTGATCCACCACCCTATGTTTTTGATGACTGCTGCTTTATAATAGTTTTAGGTCTGGTACTGCTAGGCTACCATCCTTTGCATTTTTTTTTTTTTTTTAATCATTGCCCTTTAGTTCTTCCACATGGATTTTGTTATTACTTTTCTAGCTCTACAAAATATTTTTTAGAGTTTGATGGCACTGAACAAGCAAATCAATTTATGTAGAATTGTCATTTTTATTATAAAGGCTTTGTAAATGTGTTCATATAGTTCTTGGGATGGCTTGACACCCAAATAGTTTATTTTGTCTATAAATATTTTAAGTTAAATTTCTTTCTTTCTCTTGATTCTCAACTTCTTTAGTAAAATATAGAAGTAATGATGATTTGTGTGGGTTTATTTTATATGCTGCAACTTTGCTAAAATTGTTGATCGTTTCAAGTGGTTTTTTGAAGATTCTATAGGATTCTCTAAGTATACCATCATATCATGTGCAGAGTGGTAGTTTTATTTCCTCATTGTATATTTTAATTCCTTTAATTCCTTTTTATTTTCCTATAGTTAAAGGCATCATTTTTAGTGCAATATTGAATGATTGTAATGAAAACAGGCATCTTTGTTTCATCCCTGATCTTTTTGGGAATGCTTCTAGTTTCTTCCCATTACAAATAATTTTTATTGATAGTTTTAGATAAATGCATTTATGATTTTCAGGAAAACTCCATTTAGTCTTATGCTCGCTAGTGTTTTTAATGGGATTGGATGCTTGAACTCAGGTTTTCTTAACACAAAATCAAGCAATCTATATTTACTATGATATTATGCTACCTCTGTAACAACACTAAAATAATTGCCAATTAATAACAAGTGTTTTTAATAGGAATGAGGACTGTATTTTGTGAAAAGCCTTTTCTGCATCTATTGAGATTATCATATAATTTCTGTTAGTTTTGTTATTGATATGGCCAATTATGCCAATAGTTTTCCTTATATAGATCCTGCTATGCATTCCTGACATGAAGTGCACTTGGTCA
The DNA here is from genome assembly GCF_048593235.1 of Sminthopsis crassicaudata. Lineage (NCBI taxonomy): Eukaryota > Metazoa > Chordata > Mammalia > Dasyuromorphia > Dasyuridae > Sminthopsis > Sminthopsis crassicaudata. Next base: position 206,655,550 of record NC_133617.1, read on the forward strand.
CACTGTTATCTTGCCTATAAGTTGTTGAAATTTCTTTGCTAATATTTTATTTAAATTTTTGCTTCAATATTCATTAGAGAGATTGGTCTCTAAGGTTCTTTCTCTATTTTGAATCTTCCTGTTTTAGGTATCAGTACCATATTGGTGTCATGGAAGGAATTTATCAGAATTACTTCATTATTTATTTTTCCAAAATAGTTTGCATGACATTGAAATTAGTTGTTCTTTAAATGTTGGGTAGAATTCAGCTGGTAAATCCAGCTGGTACTAGAGATTTTTTTGGGGGGGAGTTCATTGATGGCTTGTTCAATTTCTTTTTTCTAAAATGTGGGTATTTAAGTAATTTATTTCCTCTTCTGTTAATCTGAACAATTTATATTTTTGTAAATATTCATTCATTTCAATTAGATTGTCAGATTTGTTGGCATATAGTTAGGCAAAATCTCTCCTAATTATTGCTTTAATTTCTTCTTTCTTGGTGGCAATTTCACCCTTTTCATTTTTAATGTTGATAATATGCTTTTCCCCTTTTTTAATCAAATTAATCAATGGTTTACATATTTTGCTGTTTTTTTCCCCATAAAACTAACTCTTAGTTTTATTAATTTGTCAGTAGTTTTCTTAGTTTCAATTTTGTTAATCTTTCCTTTAATTTTCAGACTTTTTAATTTGGCATTTAATTGGGGGTTTTAAGTTTATTCTTTTTCTAGCATAGGAATAAATGGATCTTTCCTTAAAATGATAAATAGTATCTAACATAAACTTACAGCAAGTATTATTTATAACAGGAATAAATTAGAAGCCTTACCAATGAGATCAGGGGTATTTATCCTGTTTTCAAGGATATTGATTATTATTACCATTAGATATCATATTAAAATGCTTTCTATACCAATAAAACAATAAAATGAAATTGGAGGAATAAAAATAGGCAATGAGGAACTAACACTAGTAATTTTTGTAGGTGATATTACAGTATCTTAAGAAAACTGTAGGAAAGCAACTAAAATTAGTTGAAAAAATAAAGCAGTTAAAATAAAATTGCAGATACAAAATAAATTCACACAAATCATCTGTATTTCCATAATCACCAACAAAACTCATCAAGAAGACACAGAAAGAAAAATGCAACTTAAAAATAACTGTAAACAATATACAATACTTGGAGCTCTACCTTCCAACACAAACACAGGGACTATATGAACATAAAAATTTTTTTTTTACTCAAATAAAGATAGAGCTAAAAACTGGAGAAATTAATTGCTCAAGAGTAGGCTAAGACAATATAATAAAAATGACAATTCTATATGTTAATTTACTTTTTCAGGCTAATACTAATCAAACTCCCAAATAATTATTTTATAGTTACAAAAAATAATAACAGATTTCACCTGGAAGAACAAAAGGACAAGAAGATCAAGTTAATTAATGGAAAATAAAAGGAGAGTACCTAGCACTTCCAGATCCAAAACCTATATTGTAAAGCAATAATCATCAAAACCAGCTTTTTGACTAAGAAATAATGGAACAGATTATTTACATAATACATGGTAGGAAATGACTATAGTAATCTAATGTTTGGTAAATCTAAAGACCCATGTCTTTTTTTGGGATAAGAACTCAGCATTTGACAACAGTTGAAGAGAAATAGAAAATGTGACATTTAAAAAGTTCTGAGAGAGAGATTTTCTGGGTAAATTAATATTGACAACTTCTAGGGAGTAGTCAACAAAAACAGGCTTATTGTCACCTCATTAACTTAGAGACCAAACCTGTTGAACAATCATTATTTATAAAATCTTTTGAAAAAGAAATGTACCTGAGGATGCAAATCAATTCTGATTGGTCAACAAGTTATAAGAGAGAATTATAATGGGAGGGTCTTTGGTCAATTACCATATCACCTATCTCACAAATGGGAGAATCAACATTTTTCTCAGACCTATCTGAGCAAACATAATGCACAAGAATCCACATATTTACCTAAACTTAGAATTTCTTTTACTGTCTTTCTTTAGATCTTGGCCTGGGTAAATTGTTGTCCAACATTGCCCACTCTAGCTGGTTTCTGGATAAGGAAGTAGAAAAGGAGAAAATCCATGATTTTCATTCAATAATTAGTTATCAATATAAGTGGGAAATAATAATTTCTCCCAAAAGCAGTTTGATGGAAACTAGGCATAAATCAACATCTCACACCATATACCAAAATAAGGTCAAAATTTATAAATGATTTAGACATAAAGGATGTAAGTAAATTATGGGAGCATGGACAAATTTGCTTTCAGATCTATAGTTAAAGGAAAAGCTTATGCAAAAAAAGAGATAGAGAGGATAATGGAAAGTATAGGGTTAATTTTAATTGCATGAAATTAAAAAAAGTTTTTATACAAACAAGACTAATTCAGTCAAAATTAGAAGGAAAAGGAAACTGGGAAAGAACTTTTATAGAAAAATTTTTTTTGACTAAGTCCTTATTTCTCAAATATATAGTGCACTGAGTCAAATTTATAAAAATAGAAGCCATTTTCCAATTGATACATTGTGAAAGGATGTAATCAGGCAATTTTGAAAAGGAGAAATCAAAGCTATCAATAGACATGAAAAATACTCTAAGACATTAATTGGAGAATAGTAAATTAAAACAATTCTGAGGTACCCACCTATCAGATTGGTTAACATGACAGAAAAGGAAAATGGCAAATGCTGCAGGGATGTAGAAAAATGGGAACACTAAAGTATTGTTGGTATTGTTGTGAACTGGTTCAATGATTCTGAAGAACAATTTAACATTATACCCACAGGGTATGCCTTTTGAATCAGCAATACCACCTTTAGATTTGTATCCCAAAAATTTTTTAAAAAGGGAAAAGAAACTATTTTTACAAAAATATTTAAAGCTGCTCTTTTGTGGTAGTAAAGAATTGGATATTGAGGGAATCTATGGGGAGTGTTGTGATATACAATTGTAATGAAATATTCTTTTGCTATATATAGGAAGTTTTACATAAACTGATACGAAGTTAACAAAACTAAGAGAATATTACATGAAATAACAGCAATATTGGGGATAGCTAAGTGGCGCAATTGATAGAGCACTGTACCTGAATTCAGGAAAACTCATCTTCCTGAGTTTAAATCTAAAAAAAAAAATCTAAAAATTGCTCTAAAACATTAATTAGAGAATATTAAATTAATCCTAGTTCTTTTGTTCTCCAGAATATTATATTACTACAAGCCTTCTGGTCTTTTAATGTAGAAGTTGTTAAATCATGGATGATCCTGACTTTGGTTCTACTATATTTGAATTGTTTCTTTCTGGATGCTTGCATTTTCTCCTTCACTTGGCAATTCTGGAATTTGGCTATAACATTCCTGGTGGTTTTCATTTTAGAATCTCTTTCAGGAGGCATTTGATGGATTCTTTTGATTTCTACTTTACCCCTTGGCTCTAGAATATTAAGACAGTTTTCCTCAATAATTTCTTGAAAGATGATATCCAGGCTCTTTTTGTTTGTGATCATGACTTTCAGATAAATCAATAATTTTTACATTATCTCTCATATCTATTTTTTAGGTCAGTAGTTTTTTCAATGATTTATTTCACATTTTTTCCTACTTCTTCATGGTTTTTTTTTTGTTTTGCTTTATTGTATCTTGATTTCTCACAAAGTTATTAACTTCCATTTGCTCAAGTTTATCTTTTTAAGGAATTATTTTCTTCAATGAGCTTTTTTACCTCCTTTCCCAGTTGGCCAGTTTTGCTTTTTAAGTCATTCTTCTCCTCGTTAGCTTTTTATATTTCCTTTTGCACCACTCTCAATTCTGTTCATAATTTTTTTTCTCTCTCTCTTACTTGATTATCGAAATGCCTTTTAAGATCTCCCATGGCCTGAACCCAATTCTTATTTTTCTAGGAGGTTTGGGATGTAGGAGCTTTGATTTTGTTATCATCTTCTGAATGCGTATTTTAATCTTCCTTGTCACCATAATAACTTTCTTTCTTTTTTTTTTTTTTGTTTTGTTTTTTAATTTATTTAATTTTTATTTTGTTTTATAATTATAACTTTTTTTTTTGACAGTACATATGCATGGATAATTTTTTACAACATTATCCCTTGCACTTTCTTCTGTTCAGATTTTTTCCCTTCCTCCCCCAACCCCCTCACCCAGATGGCAGGCAGTCTTATACATGTAAAATATATTACAATATATTCTAGATACAATATATGTGTGTAGAACTGAATTTCTTGTTGCACAAGAAGAATTGGATTCAGAAGATAAAAATAACAGTTTATACTCATTTCCCAGTGTTCCTTTTCTGGATGTAGCTGATTCTGTCCATCATTAATCAATTGGAATTGGATTAGCTCTTCTCTATGTTGAAGATGTCCACTTCCATCAGAATACCTCCTCATACAGTATCATTGTTGAAGTGTATAATGATCTTCTGGTTCTGCTCGTTTCACTAAGCATCAGTTGATGTAAGTCTCTCCAAGCCTCTCTGTATTTCTCCTGTTGGTCATTTCTTACAGAACAATAATATTCCATAACATTCATATACCACAATTTACCCAACCATTCTCCAATTGATGGACATCCATTCATCTTCCAGCTTCTAGCCACTATGAAAAGGGCTGCCACAAACATTTTGGCACATACAGGTCCCTTTCCCTTCTTTAGTATTTCCTTGGGATATAAGCCCAGTAGTAGTATGGCTGGGTCAAAGGGTATGCACATTTTGATAACTTTTTGGGCATAATTCCAGATTGCTCTCCAGAATGGTTGGATTCTTTCACAACTCCACCAACAATGCATCAGTGTCCCAGTTTTCCCACAGCCCCTCCAACATTCATCGTTATTTGTTCCTGTCATCTTAGCCAATCTGACAGGTATGTAATGATATCTCAGAGTTGTCTTAATTTGCATTTCTCTGATCAATAGTGATTTGGAACACTCTTTCATATGAGCGGAAATAGTTTTAATTTCATCATCTGAAAATTGTCTGTTCATACCCTTTGACCATTTATCAATTGGAGAATGGCTTGATTTCTTATAAATTAAAGTCAATTCTCTGTATATTTTGGAGATGAGGCCTTTATCAGAACCTTTAACTGTAAAAATGTTTTCCCAATTTGTTACTTCCCTTCTAATCTTGTTTGCATTAGTTTTGTTTGTGCAGAAACTTTTAAATTTGGTGTAATCAAAATTTTCTATTTTGTGATCAATAATGGTCTCTAGTTCTCCCTTGGACACAAACTCCTTCCTCCTCCACAAGTCTGAGAGGTAAACCATCCCATGTTCCTCAAATTTATTTATGATTTCGTTCTTTATGCCTAAATCTTGGACCCATTTTGATCTAATCTTAGTATGTGGTGTTAAATGTGGGTCCATGCCTAGTTTCTGCCATACTAATTTACAGTTTTCCCAGCAGTTTTTGCCAAATAATGAATTCTTATCCCAAAATTTGGGATCTTTGGGTTTGTCAAACACTAGATTGCTATTTTTATTCACTATCTTGCCCTGTGAACCTAACCTATGCCACTGATCAACTAGTCTATTTCTTAGCCAATACCAAATGGTTTTGGTGACTGTTGCTTTGTAATACAGTTCTAGATCAGGTACAGCTAGACCACCTTCACTTAATTTTTTTTTCATTACTTCCCTTGAAATTCTCGACCTTTTGTTGTTCCATATGAATTCTGTTGTTATTTTTTCTAGGTGATTAAAATAGTTTCTTGGAAGTCTGATTGGTATGGCACTAAATAAATAGATTAGTTTAGGGAGTATTGTCATCTTAATTATATTCGCTCGGCCTATCCAAGAGCATTGAATGTCTTTCCAATTATTTAAATCTGACTTTATTTTTGTGGCAAGTGTTTTGTAATTTTGCTCATATAATTCCTGACTCTCCTTTGGTAGATATATTCCCAAATATTTTATACTATCGACCGTTATTTTGAATGGAATTTCTCTTTGTATCTTTTGCTGTTGGATTGTGTTGGTAATGTATAAAAATGCTGAGGATTTATGTGGATTTATTTTGTATCCTGCAACTTTGCTAAAATTCTGAATTATTTCTAATAGTTTTTTAGCAGAGTCTTTGGGGTTCTCTAAGTATACCATCATGTCATCTGTGAAAAGTGATAATTTGATTTCCTCATTTCCTATTCTAATTCCTTGAATCTCTTTCTCGGCTCTTATTGCTGAGGCTAGAGTTTCTAGTACTATATTGAATAGTAATGGTGATAGTGGGCAACCTTGTTTCACTCCTGATCTTACAGGGAAAGGTTCTAGTTTATCGCCATTACATATGATGTTTACTGAAGGTTTTAAATATATGTTCCTTATTATTTTAAGGAATAGTCCATTTATTCCTATACTCTCAAGCGTTTTTAGTAGGAATGGATGTTGGATTTTATCAAATGCTTTTTCTGCATCTATTGAGATGATCATATGGTTTTTATTAATTTGATTATTAATATGGTCAATTATACTAATAGTTTTCCTAATATTAAACCAGCCCTGCATTCCTGGTATAAGTCCTACTTGGTCATAGTGTATTATCCTGGGGATGATTTTCTGAAGTCTATTTGCTAATATCTTATTTAAGATTTTAGCATCAATATTCATTAAGGAAATTGGTCTATAGTTTTCTTACTCAGTTTTTGATCTACCTGGTTTAGGTATCAGTACCATGTCTGTGTCATAGAAGGAATTTGGTAGGACTCCTTCAATCCCTATTTTTTCAAATAGTTTACATAGCATTGGCGTTAGTTGTTCTTTAAATGTTTGGTAGAATTCACATGTAAATCCATCTGGTCCTGGGGACTTTTTCTTAGGAAGTTGGTTAATAGCTTGGTCTATTTCTTTTTCTGAGATGGGACTATTTAGACTACTTACTTCTTCCTCTGTTAATCTGGGCAAGCTATATTTTTGAAGGTATTCTTCCATTTCATTTAAGTTATCGAATTTATCGGCATAAAGTTGAGCAAAGTAGCTCCTAACTATTGTTCTAATTTCCTCTTCATTAGTGGTGAGTTCACCCTTTTCATTTTCAAGACTAACAATTTGCTTTTTCTCTTTCCTTTTTTAAATAAGGTTTACTAAGGGTTTGTCTATTTTGTTGGTTTTTTCATAGAACCAACTCTTAGTTTTATTAATTAATTCAATAGTTTTTTTACTTTCAATTTTATTAATCTCACCTTTTATTTCTTGAATTTCAAGTTTTGTGTTTGTCTGGGGGTTTTTAATTTGTTCCTTTTCTAGCAATTTTAGTTGTAAGCCCAATTCATTGGCCCTCTCTTTCTCTATTTTATGCAAGTAGGCCTGTAGAGATATAAAACTTCCCCTTATTACTGCTTTCGCTGTATCCCGCACATTTTGGTATGATGTCTCATTATTGTCATTTTCTTGGGTGAAGTTATTATGTCTATGATTTGCTGTTTTACCCAATCATTCTTTAGTATAAGATTATTTAGTTTCCAATTATTTTTTGGTCTATTTTCCCCTGGCTTTTTATTAAATGTAATTTTGATTGCATTACGGTCTGAAAAGGATGAATTTACTATTTCTGCCTTACTGCATTTGATTTTGAGGTTTTTATGCCCCAGTATATGATCAATTTTTGTATAGGTTCCATGAACTGCTGAGAAGAAAGTATATTCCTTTCTGTCTCCATTTAGCTTTCGCCAAAGATCTATCATATCAAACTTTTCTAGTATTCTATTTACCTCTTTGACTTCTTTCTTATTTATTCTGTGGTTTGATTTATCTAATTCTGAGAGTGCAAGGTTGAGATCTCCCACTATTATAGTTTTGCTATCTATTTCCTCTTGCAGCTCTCTTAATTTCTCTTTTAAGAATTTAGATGGTGCACCACTTGTTGCATATATGTTTAATATTGATACTGCTTCATTATTGATGCTGCCCTTTAGCAGGATATAATGCCCTTCCTTATCTCTTTTAATTAGATCAATTTTTGTTTTTGCTTGATCTGAGATGAGGATGGCTACTCCTGCTTTTTTGGTTTTGCCTGAAGCATAATAGATTCTGCTCCACCCTTTTACTTTTAGTTTGAATGTCTCACCCTGTTTCAGGTGTGTTTCCTGTAAACAACATATAGTAGGATTCTGACTTTTAATCCAGTCTGCTAACTGCTTCCTCTTTATGAGGCAGTTTGCCCCATTCACATTTATGGTTAGAAGGACTAATTCTATATTGCTTGCCATCATATTAACCCCTGCTTATGCTTTTCCCCTTTCCTTCCCTCTTACCCCCCTACCCAGTGTTAAGCTTGTGAACACCACTTGCTTTTCACAGCCCTCCCTTTTTAGGATCCCTCCCCCACCTTAAAGTTCCTCCCCTTATTTTGCCCCTTTTCCTTGAAATTTCTGTATTCCCTTCACCTTAGCTTACTCCTTCCCTTTCACTTTTCAATGAAATGGAAGAAGTTTCACCATAAATCCAATATGTCTATTGATACACACTATGTTCATCTCCCTCCTTTCTTTCTCTCAGATATAATAGGTTACCTTTGCCTCTTCATGAGATGTAGTACCACCACTTTACACTTTTTAATGATATAATTTCCTTTCCACCTCTAGTTTCTAAGACAAATTGTACATATGTTCTTTACATATTTTTTTGGCAGAAGTATAGTTCTCAAGATTTCTTTTTACCTTTTTAGAAATCTCTTGAGTTCTGTATTTGAATATCAAACCTTTTATGTAGGTCTGGTTTTTTCATCAAAAATAGATGGAATTCATTTATTTCGTTAAATGTCCATCTTCTTCCCTGGAAAACAATGCTCATTTTTGCTGGGTAAGTTATTCTTGGCTGCATACCAAGTTCCTTAGCCTTTCAGAATATCATGTTCCAGGCCCTTCTTTCTTTTAATGTGGACACTGCTAGATCCTGGGTTATCCTTATTGTGGATCCTCCATATCTGAATTGCTTTTTTTAGCAGCTTCCAATATCTTTTCCTTTGTCTGATGGTTCTTGAACTTGGCCACTATATTTCTTGGCGTTTTGATTTTAGGGTCCCTTTCAGTAGGTGATCGATGGATTTTTTCAATGTCTATTTTACCCTCTGTTTCCAGAACATCTGGGCAGTTCTCTTTGATAATTTCCTCGAAAATTCTGTCCAAGCTCTTTTTTTCCTCCCATTTTTCAGGGAGTCCGATTATTCTCAAATTGTCTCTCCTGGATCTGTTTTCCAGGTCTGTTGTCTTTCTAATAAGGTACTTGACATTCTTTTCAATTGTTTCATTTCTCTGGTTTTGCTTGACTACCTCTTGGTTTCTCCTTGAGTCATTCATTTCTACTTGTTCCAGTCTAATTTTCAATGATGTATTTTCTTCACTCACTTTTTTTATATCTCTTTGTAATTGTCCAATTGAGTTTTTATCTTCTATGGAATTTTTTTCCATTTTATCCATTTTACTTTTTAGAGAGCTGTTTTCTTTTTCCAGCTCACTAATCCTGTTTTCCTTGGAGTTGTTTACCTTTTCCAGCTCACTAATCTTGTTTCTCAATGATTTGATTTCTTTATCCACTCTGTCTTTGAATGCATGGGATGACTTCTCCAGGCTCTCTTGCCAAGCTTCCCTTTCCTTTTCCCATTTCTCTTCCAGCTCTCTTGTGATAGCCTTTTTGATTTCCTCTATGAGATTCTTTTGTATTGAAGAGCAGCTCATATTCCTCTTAGGGGATTCATTTGGGGACAGTCTGTTTTTAGTCTCCTCAATGTTTGAAGTCTGCTCTCTCTCCATACAAAAGCTGTCAATCGTTAGAGCCCTTTTGAATTTTTTGTTCATTGTTTCAGAGAGGGAATTGAAGAAAACAAATTGACAAGAGAAACAATTGGTCTGTTTTGCAGGGGATGGGGCTGGATGGTGTTAATGGGCTTCCTCTACAGACTGGGGGTAGGGCAGCAGAGAGCCACTAACAGAACAGTGATGACTGTACTGAGTCTATGCTCTGAGGCTCTGAGAATGCGCTGAGTCAGTCTAGGTGGGGGTTGGGGGTGGCAGGGTTCTGAGAGATGCTGGCTTTCCGGGGTTTTAATCTTCACCTCCAGTGTTTACACCCTCTCCACTGATCCTAGCTTGCTGCCAAGACAGAGTATCCACACTGGGGAAAAAGTCTTTTCCCAGAAACGGCAGAGATCTAACCCTCCCCCTCTAGTCTGAGCTGTGTGAGCTGCCTGTCTCGCTCTGGCTTGCCTGCCCTCAGTCTGCGCCCAGTCTGATTGGCCCTCCCCTGAGCAAACACAGACCTTTTCTGCCGACTTTCAAGGATGTCTTCTCTTAGTGATTATTTGTGGATTTCTTCTTGGGTCAAGCATTAAGTCTGAGGCTTGTCATGAAGTAAGTTCTGAGAGAAAACGAGGAGCCCATCTTGGCCGGAAGTCTCCATAATAACTTTCAATGATCAGAAACTTTTTACATTGTGTGCTCATTTTCCCAGTCTATTACTTGGCTTTTAACTTTTTGTTAAAATAGGACTCTGGTTTCAAGGTGGAGGGTGCATTGTCCCAAGCTTCATAAGTTTTATTCAGCTGTTTTTAGAGATTCTTCAAGGAATATGACCATAAATTTTTTTTTTTTTTTTAATGTCCTGGAGTTGTTAGGAGTGTCTCTGCCCCACTGTAGCTGTAAGATCTAATGTGCTAAATAAAATATATATATATATATATATATATATATATATATATATATATATATATATACACATATATATGTATATAATGGACCCATTTCCTTTTCTATTAAATGAATTCTGAGGCAAGCATTGGAAGCTGAAATGAAAAGTAATTTCAATTCTTCAATCATACCCATATATATGGGTCCCTCCTAGCCTTAACTATTAAGTCTGATGCAATTCTAATAGAATTCCTATCTCCCTCTATTTATTCTCTATTCTGTATATCAAATCATTAAGCTATACAAGGAACTTTATAAATACAATACTTAATCAAAAACAATGACCATTCTGTACTTAGGATGTGAAAAATCTCAATGGCAATATATCACAATAAATATTCTGACAAGGTTACATTAAGGAATGATGTAATATTATGAATTTGGAATCACAGGGCCTGAGTTCACATCTCTGCTTCTTAGTCTCTTAGTGAAATTATAATAAATCACTTAACCATCTGTGTCTTAAAAGTATTTCAGTGTGAAATGTAAGGTAAATGTGCCTTTCAGATCTAAATAGTTTTTTTAGACTATTGTGACTTACATATCTAATAAATATTGTGTTTTACAAGTGTTGTATAAACAGATTCTTAAACACTTGAATAAGAAAAGGAACCAGAAAGACCTGCTAGAACATGATGCTTTCTGGGATTTTCTATTTCTTGAAATTTATTTATTACCTGAGTCTTCAGTTTGAAAAATCAGTTGTAGCAATTGAATCACTCTCTCTTGGTTGAAACCTAGACTTGAAACAGGAAATGTAATTCAGACAAATGTGCTTATTTTGTTCCCATTTAAAATACACTTCCACATTTATTACTTGTCTTTTAGAAGCCTACCTAATACATCCATTTACAAAATGTCCATTTATACCACTTTTTCACACATTGAATTCTTCATTTCAGACACTTTTAGGAGATATCAACAGGCATGTGGGTATCTCTGGAAAATTGTTAATTATGGAGTAAATAAAAAAGATTGCATATAGTTTCCTTAATGGGAAGAAACTCATCATTTGAAATTTTAGAATTTTGTCTTTGGACTTCTAACACATAAGATAAATAATTTGTGTGTATTAGCAATTTAAAATATTTTAGTCCAAAAAAAAACCCCCATTCATTTCATTCTTTGATATGGTAAATGCTAACTTACCTAAATAAATATCAAAACCTTTTCATCAATAAAAGCAGTGGTTGGACCTCTCTAAAAGGGTATTTTCTAAGGAAAAGGCAGGAATTGTGGGAATAAAAGAGGGGGTCACTACTCTGACTTAAAGATGGTGCATATCCAAAGCTCTGGGTTATATTTGAAAGGCAACATCTGTCACTTCACTTTTATGACATGAATGAAAGATTCATTATTTCACAGTCGTGGTAATAAAATGACATAATTTCATCTGTATGAGAACAATTTTATTTATGTAAGAGAAAAATTATTTAAAAATAGACAATTAATTTTTATATAACTTTTAGAGATTGTGTTATAGTGAATAGAAAACTGGACTTTAGGACTGGATTCAGGAAGAACTTCATTTAAAATTTTTCCTCAGATTCACTTTTACTATGTGAGCAAGTCCCTTAACTTCTCTTTGCAGTTGTTTCTTCATCTATAAAATGAGTCAATTGGATTGTCACTTCAAAGATTCCTTCCAATATAACAGTAGACAATGAATTGGATTATAATTAATAGAAATAAGATAATTAGGGGAAAAAGAGGAAAAAAACCCTATATGTTCTAAAATATTTATAGCAGCTTTGTTGTGGTAGCAAAGAATTGAAAATTGTGAGAATATTGTATACAGTAACAACAATATTATTTTAAGAATAATTTTGAGGGGGCAGCTAGGTGGCGCAGTAGACAGAACACCAGCCTTGAATTCAGGAGAACCTGAATTCAAATCTGATCTCAGACACTTAACACTTCCTTGCTGTGTGACCTTGAGCAAGTCACTTAACCCCAGCCTCAGGAAAAAAAAAAATAATAATTTTGAGTGGCTAAGTCATTCTGACTTGTAAATATCTAAATTAACTATGATGGACAAAAAAAGAAAGTCTTTATCTGTATCCAGAGGACAGAGATGATAAACAAAAGTATATATAGAATAGTATGTGTATGTAGGGTGTATGTATACACATGTATACCCACATGCATGTGCACACATATGTATATATGCACACATGTATGTGCACATAAACATATATTTGTGTCTACTGTTAGCCATTTCTAGGATAAGAGGAGTAATAATCCAGGTGCTAAAATAGCTACACTGTTACCCATAATATGTCAGAAAACATAAAGGAAGACCTTAAGGATACCAGTTAGGTTTATTGTGAACTATTTTTGTGAATTCATGGATAAGTGTGAGAAATGATCATGACTCAATGAAATAATCAAAAAGTAGCAGTTCAGTCCAGTAGCAGGACCAGGACTTCCATTCTCTTAGGGTAGAGAACTTATTCTTCAATAAAAAAAAATTATCTTCAATCATTATTTATCTCCTATTTTGAGTACAATAGTATGGAAATTACTTTATTGTAAAATACTAGTTGTTTAGGATAATTGGGACAGTGTTATAGCTGTTCTGGGTATGGTTTTAAAGTGAAATATATGTATATAAATCTCAGTCCTCACTGCCCAAACAAAGCAAGTCCCTTGAATATCTTACCCCTTAGTTGTCTTCTTTGGTATTTAATTCAGCAATAAGATTGTTTTCAAGACTGATCTTCTAGACTACCAAATCCAAGATCAATCTTAAGATATAATGAGATACCTTCTTTTAGAAATCTTGGCTGTCACGTTAGTAAGGAGATCACATTTATCATTTGGCTCTATGGGATAGTCTGGCAAACTGTCCTTTGTAATCACTACCAGAGAAACCTTGTTTCTGATAACCATGCATTGATCTCCTTGTTTGTAGATCTTTTTGGAAGAGTATACAATAAACAGTTTCCTCTTTTCTTTAGAAAAATGATTAACAACTTGACAAAACAGGAAATTCAACACTCCATCTCAAGTCTGTAATTGATGTTAACACCTTATAGGAAAGCTGCAGGGAAAAAAAATGAGATAAAAATATACAGTTATGATGAGAGGAGGAAGAAAGTTCAAATGAAATTTGCACTTGCCAGGGACAAGTGGCAGATATAGGACCTTGAAATTATGTCCAGGAAAGAGTGTATCAATAAAATTCATGGGAAGTTGGGGTCACATTAGTTATTCTAGCTGTTTCTTTTTCAGCGGAAGAAAAATATCATCTTTATCGTAATCATTATTATTAACTCAACCAACACTTAATGAAAAGCTATGATTTAAGAAACCACCTTTTGGCTTCCTTTGTCCATTATTCAACTTATTGTAGTTCTTAAAATGGAAGAATTAAATTCAATTTAATTTGAAATGTATTTTTTAAAAATCCATTATATGCAAAGCACTGTTAGGTGCTGGGAATGCAAAGACAAAAATGAGTGGAATCAACTTGTTCTCAAGAAATTTTCATTGTATTGGTGGGTTTTGATATGACTCATGTTATTCTCTATTGACAACAATGATACTTTTTCCTTTCTCCCTACTGACAATATGAGGAGGCTTATCTTAAAGAATACAGTGCTTTCACAAAGACCCAATTAGTCTAAACTTCTTCAGTATATCTTTCTGATTACCTGAAGTCATAAAAAATGCCAGATATGTGGAATCTAGCTCTATCAGACTGGGTATATTTCAGAAAAACATATGAATAACTCTGTCCTTTATTAGCTCTTGCCCTGATGACCAGACATATTTCTTCATGGAGACAGAGTATTTTCCAGAGAAGTTAAATTCCTCTGTATCCTTGTTGCATATCCTTGTTATTAGAGCAATATGTATCTTCTCCCACACCTTTTTTTTTTTTTTTAATCAATGGTTCAGTGCCTCATTTCTTCCTAGCACTGAACCTGAATTAAGAGAAAACTGGAATCAGACTAATGATTCTGACAAAGGATAAAACATATAAAAGATAAGTAAATGCAAAGTAATAATTGGAGTGTATAATAGAAATTTCTTTCAAGTATGGGCTGACCAATCTGGTCCCTGAGATTTGTTCTGACTCTTAAATCCCTAAAATCTATAATACAAAGTAATTTTCAGAAAGAGGGACACTAACAACTAGGGAGATTGGGAAAGACTTCCTATAGAACTTGTCACCTGAATTAATTTTTGAAGGAATATATGTATTCTAAGGCTCAGAGGGAAAGAGGAAATGCATTTTAGATAATAGAGAATATATAGACACACGCATATTTTTGCATGTACACACATTTCATATATATATATATATATATACATATATATATATATATATATGTAATACTTGAAACAGGTTATAGAACTGCATAAATATTAGGCTGAGCTATTTACATTTTAATTTATAGAAAACCACTGAAAAGTTTTTCTTATAGATAATTAAAGCTAGAAGAAATATTCAATGTCACTTAATTCAAACTCCTAATTTTCTATATAGTCATGGAGGGAGGCGTTGGATCATTTCCTCCCACTTCAAGATCATTTCATATAATCATTGAAATAGGTAAACAAAATGTTAATGAAGCACAAAGACTAGTTAATAAAATTTCATCTTTTTATCAAACATGAAAAACTTTTTATTTAATTGGAAAGGGAACAGGTCATTTACTGAGTAAAGATTTGCCTAAACACAAAAGAAAATTCTTAAAAATCCTACTATATGCTTATCACTATGCTAAACCACTTCTGGTCAGCACTGCCAGGAAAGAGCAGGGGCTCCTTCAGTTTTCCCCCACTTAACCATCTATTGTTCCTTAGATGAAGCGATGTAAGTTTGTGAAGTAAAAGTTCCTGAGATGAAATTTCTTAGGGTCTAGTCTGCTTCCCTCTGGACCTGCTACTTGTTAATTCAGTAGAATCAGCATGGAAGTATTTACACTTTACTCAGGTCAAACCTCAGCCTTTTCTGAGGTCTTTTCAAGTGGGACAACTGCTTTGTCCTTTTATTTTTGTGTCTGACTCTGCTTTCATTTTGTGACAATTTTCTGTCTATTTGTGGAGGAAATCTGTAAAGCCTGGAAACTTCTGATCTACTCACACATCTTTCCAGAATGCCCCCAAGTAATATTGTTTTAGTAGTGACTTTTAGTGAATAAGTAATTTTGACTAGTATAAATACCCAAATTGATAATTAAGGATATAGGATGAAAGACACTATTGATATTCAGAGAAAGAACTGATAAATAGAAGTATGTGTAGAATAATTATATATGCATATATATATATATATATATATATACGCATATATATATATATATATATATATATATATATATATATATATATATGTTTAATTCTAATGGTAAGTATCTGTGGGGTGGGGATCAAGGAGAAGGGAGAAAAAAAGAGGGAAAAGAAATTTACATAATAATTGTTTTTAAAAAGGAATAGCAAGTTGTACAAAGTGGATTTTCAGTTTCATGAGCAATCATTTTTTTTTTTATTGTACTATGTTCTCTATAAATTCTTGGTTTTTTTTTTTCCATAAACTGAAAAAAAAATCCACTTCTGCTCTCAAGGAGATCATAATCTAATGCTGAAGACAACATGCAAACAACTGTGAGCAAACAATACTTATAGAGGATAAATTGCAGATAATCAACAAAAGCAAGGCATTAACATTAAGCAAGATCTAGAAGAATATCTCAGAGAAGGTGAGGTTTAGTTAGGAATTTGGAAAAAGCCAGAGAAGCCATGAGGTAGAGATAAGAAACAAGAAAATTCCAGGCACAGGGAGTAGTCACTGAAAATGCTGTCAGACATATCAAGAGTGAGACATTTTTGGAAAGAAGTCGTTTTGTGGAATGTGATTCTTGAGCTCCAATCAGCAGACAAGAGAGGGAAGAGAGTTTTCCCTCTTTGATAGGCTATAGCATCCTCATCAATGAGAAACTCTACATTTCACGGTTTGTCAGGGGAAGCATTCTAGGGAGGATCCAGAAAAAGAATCATGGAGAGGAGCTAGTATGGACATGTAAAGTTATAGAAAGAAGCAAATCTGGCTGGGAGGTAGGAGAAAGTATCCAGATATACCTAGGCAAAGGATGTCAAAACTTATAATGGCGTTAGAATCCAAAGCCATGTGTATTGTACATGTGTTTTATTCTCTATGAGCAATCTTTAAGTTGGTGCCCACTTGTCACATAGATACTATGTGTTTTCACTTTAGAGTACCACAGATTTTTCGTATGTGTGAAATGATTTGTAGATACTATTTTTACTGTTCCATCTCAGTAAGTAACATTGTTTTGGATTATTTCACTACTGGAAGATAATGTACTGGTGTTGGCTATTGAGCTATAGTTTTAAGAGATTGGACCCAGATTTCAATGACTGGAGGGGAGAGTAAGGCTAATGACGTTGCAAAATTCTTCCTAAATCCAATTCATGTTCAAAACATTTATATCATTGCCCTTGTAATGTCATTGGTTTTCTTCAAGAACAAAGGAAAAACAACAACTTTGGACACTGTGAGGGCAGTCATCCCCATTGGTAATGAGAACTTGCAACCTTGCAAGTGCAGTATTGGGGAGGTAGCTTCTAAAAGAGGGGGTGCTATTTTATAAGACCTTCATCTCTGATTTATATTGTGTCCCTACACATTTTTAGGAACCCATTGGAAAGTATATGTTTTCCCTCTAAACTTTTGGCTATGGAATTTATCAGTAGAATTATTTATTGCTTAGGAAATACTGTATCCAGCAGTTCAAGAAGTTAAAATTTTAGAGGCAAAGAATACTCTGTAGGAAGTAATGCAAATCAGCAGAGTAGTTTTCAGTCTGATAAATTAAAAATAAATTTAATGATTATGTTATTTGATTTTTGTTATGTCTAATTCATTTAAATTTTATTCTCAAAGACAGTATTAATAATATGTATGATATGAGGCTTCTTTGTAGTTTTCAAATCTTTGACCTCTCATTTCTTATTCCTAATCCATATTTTCTGTTATTTTACTTCTTTTACCTTAACTTTGAAGTCACCTATAGTTTTTTGTCCTTTTCCTTCCCTATTTCTCTCCCCCCCCATATTTATAAATGTGAGAGTAGGCTGACATATATTTGCATGCTAGTTTAATTTGGAGGGTCTTACTGAGTTCTTGTTACAAAGTATCTCCTAATTATCTGCAGAAGATAATGCATAAACTGCAATTATTTTCATGGTGAAATACTTATCATGAGCACTGAAATATGAGATGACCAAATGTCCTTGTTGTCTTTGGGTATATGATAATACCAATTCCTTGATCTGACTCTCTAAAGAGAAGTTTTGGACCATCTTTTAAACTGCAACTTTCTCCTGATTTTATTCAAAGTGAAAAACATAAAGATTGACATAATTTAATTCCTCTAGTATTGTGCTTCAGTGTTCATCAGACAAGAATATCACATTTAGAATACCAATGTTTAATCTAAATTTTACAGACCATCTAAAAACTGTTATTATTTTAATATTTTTGGCAATTTTTTCTGACACTGTTCGCCATTATCATTACAGGAGCAGAAAGATCCATATAAGACTGAAGTTGATTTTGTGTTTTTCTTAGAAACATAGCCATGATTAATAGCTTCATCACCAAGTATCTAGTCTACTGGCAATGAGTCTATTTATGCTTAGCTAAAGTGGTCCTTAGAAAGCAGTCTCATAGGGTACATTTCAGTGCCATTCTTGCATGGTAATACCTGCTTGGCCATATGTTCTGCTGGCACAGTCTTTGAGAATCTAAAGTCACTTCTATGCCATGATGAAACCCTGTAGGTTTCATCAAAAGTAGGACTTTTGGGAAAAGTCACATTTTATTATTTTTTTATATAAATAGATACCTGAGACAGACATTCACAGAATTATTGGAGAAAAATTCAGGTCCAGCCTGCCACTGTCCAAATAGTTGCCATGTGGGCTGAAGTTTTTAAGTGCCAGAACACAAAAGCTTCTGGCTATTCACCAGGCAGAGAAAAAGCATTGTAATAAACTATCAAGTTTGATTTTAAATCCTAGCACCATCATTTTTTCCCTTCTCTTTTCCTTCAGGTTATGGCTGAATACTTTTTATTTTCCCCCTCAACTGCTTAGTGCTCTTCCTCTTAAACTCCCTTGTATTTAATTATATTTATAATTATTTATTCTATACTAGTTCACATATGACCTTATTTTCTCTCCCATTAGAATATATGCTTATTAGAAATAAAGATGATTTCATTTATTTCATTGTATCCCCAGCATCTAAAATAATATCTAGCACATAGTAAGCATTCGATAAAAGGCTGTTGATTAATTTATTGATGAGGATTATCTTTTGAAGCTTTTTGGAAGAACATTGGTTGCTGTTTACTTAGAAGATAGATTAAATTTAGATGCTATTGTCATAATTTTACTAAATATCATTTCTGTTCCCTAGTAGCTACTTCCTGAGAAACAAGGAAAGGTTTCTCAAACACAAAGGATATGAAATTGATTTGTGCAAATAAGTTGACCTTTCAAATCTCAGAATAACATTAGCATAATGAGATCCACTAGCTATGTATTTCATCTTTACAGATAAGTTCAACAAATCATCAGGGTCATCAATATTTTCACTAGGCTAAAAAACTGTCATTGACCTTATTCATTTATCAATGTGATACCCTCCTCTTATCATGGCTAAGGAAAATCCTCTGTTATTTATGCTTAGTTTACTGCAAAATCCTGAATAAAAAGACACTAGTGATAGAAATATAATTTTTTTCTTCACACTGATATTTGTGTGTGTGTGTGTGTTTGTGTGTATGTACACAATATTTATAATTTGTGCAATGTAGAGATATAGCATGAAGCTCCTTGATTGAGATAATGTTTTACCTTGGTGTGCTGATAATAACAATAATAACAAGGTAATAACAATTCCCAAAAGTGTCCTAATATCAGAGACTAGTTAATGTCTAATACTAATTTAATTGAAGATGTTTATCTCTATCTAGGACAGAGATGAAATAAAAACTGGGAGCATTCCATCAAATATAGATTCTAGTTGCCTTATTTTTCCTATTATTAATGGATTCCAATATTTTTATATATTTGCTTTTTCTGTATCTCTTTGTGAAATGTTTACTATAATAATCTATTATATTTTAAAGCTTCTTAAATTGATGTTGTGATCTTATATTGGATCATGTAACTGAATGTGGGAGTTGTGAAATGATTATTATCAGGAAATGTCTGATTTATATATCTATTTCATATATGTATATGCTAAGGGTAGCATAAAATTTCTTGGGTTAAAAGGAGTCTGGAGTGGAAAAAGTTGTAAAAGCCTAGTATTATAAAGTCCCACCATGGTCCCCTTTCTTGCATATTGTCTTCCTTCCTTTTCTTCCCACCTCTCAGGACTAGTGAGAAGATAAACATTCCTAAGTTTTGTTCAAATAAAAACTACACTGATATTGGAGTTCTAAATTACTTGACTTATTTTCTATGGCTCTAGGAAACAATAGACCTCAGTAATTGTTGCTGCTCACCTTGTACCAGGAACATTTCCATCAAGAGCCTGTTTTAAGAGTTTAAATTTCAACCACAGATGCTTATGATGGGCATAAATTTCATTTGTAATGTCATTGTCTAGGAGTTAATGATTAATTTATGTATTTTACTGACTCAATTCAAATTTTTTTCAATCATATTAATATTTTAAGAAAGGAGGGAAAATAGTGGCTTTATGGTTCAAGATACTTTTGTCCTCCTATGAATCAAGACAGCTCTGAGATGTAAGTAAGAGCCCGCTGGCTAATCAACATGAAGCAATTGCTAGAACTAGGAAATAAATTCTCTTCCCTCCAGAGTAGGATTTAAGTGTTGTTTTTATTTTACCCAGAGTCTCTTGGAGGTACTTGGGAAAAAGGAATGTCATGAACTATTGATTAACATCCAGAACAGCCATGTGAACTTGATTGCTTTTGCATTTCTATCTGCCCTAGGTCTACTGAATTGCTTGGGGAGATGGCTGTTTGGTTCCTAAGGCTTTTTAACTCCTTTGTAAGGTAGCAAAGACAAAATGAGGGGGAAATGAGAAGCAATTTTGCTTTTTTTTTTTTGATTAATCAGAATAGGTTAGAAAAAATTAAAGGGTTAAAACACTTAATTCCTCCAGTGAACGACCCTGTGAATTACTTTTCTAATAAACCTATCTTTTATTTGGATGGAATATCTGTTTTTCTTAGGAAAAGTTATGGGAAAATTCTCTCCACTTTGATATTTTAATATTGGATATGTAGAAAGTCACCATAATCTTTCATATATTGAACATTTATTTGAAGAATTGAAGTACTTTAACAAAAATGACATTTTTTCACATTAGTTTTTGGAAATTTGCAATTAGTGTGTTTAATTTATAGCTCAAGAAACTGACGCATAGAAAAATATGATTTCACATTATCTGGGTTCAATTCTCAGTATGCCTATATCTTGCCCCCCAGTCTCACAATATAATCATCCCATTTTCTTTTTCAGTGATACATTTACTGGGTGCTTTTCTCTTTTTTCTCTATACTGTCTCATTTATTGATCTCATTAATTCCTATTACGGTATTTCTATACTGTCCATTTGTTGATTTCATCAATTCCAATTATGGTGTATCTATGCAAATGATCCTCAGAACTATATAGTCAGCCCTTGTCTTTCTCCTGAGCTATAGTTATAGATCACTAATTGCCTCTAGGACATCTTGAAATTGAATCAAAATTTCCTATACACATCTCAAACTGAACGTATTCAAAACAGAACTAATTATCTTTTCCCCCAAATCCTAACCTCTGCTGAAAATTCCCTATTACTGTTGAAGGTATGACCATCTTCAATCATTTATGCTCGAAACTTTAGTGTCATCCTTGATTCTTTACTCTCACCCCACAAATCCAATCTGTTACCAAATCTTATTGCTTCTAATTTCACAACTTCTTTCCTATACACCCTTTTCTCTCCATTCACATAGTCCTTGCAACTTCTTCCTGGATTATTGCAATAGCAATCTAATAGTCTCTCTGCCTCAATTCTCTTCTTCCTCTTTGCTTAGTAAGATGGATTTATTTCAAGCATATGTTTGAGTATGTAACTCTGCTCAATGAACTTCAGTAGCTCCATATTACCTCCAGGATCAAAAACTGCTGGCTTTTAAAGCCCTTTCCTTTGTAATCTGGCCCTTTCTTATTTTTTTTTTTTACCACCTTTTTGCTTCACTGTATTCATACACTTTTCAATATATCTACACCAATTTTTCAACTCTGTGAAATGACATTTCTCTTATCTCCATGTCTTTGGATTGACTGTCCTTTTTATAGAATGGTCTGGCTTTCTTCAAGTTTCAGTGCAGCCTTTTAAGATTATTTTTCATCTTCACTCTCTCTCTATATATATATACTTACATTTATCCATGTTCTTTCTTCCATTAGAATATATATTCCTTGATGGCAGGAGTAGTAGTGCTTTGCCTTTCATTATATCTCCACCACTTAATAGTGTATCTAGTATATAATAATTATTTAATAAAGATTTATTGACTGACTAATGATTGTCTCCTCATACATAAATCAATTTTTATAATATATTGCACTCTAGCTATAATGTTTTTATATTATTTTTTGAGATCATAGTGATATAAAATTTGCAAACATCTAATATCCAGGGAAAATATTTCCATTAAAAATATGAGCTCCTGTGGAAATGGGAAGGATTATTGATATAATACTGTACAGTTTTTTAAATAACACTAAATCCAATATTTTTCACCTATTATATGATTGGTCTAGCTAATAATTGTCCACATGCAGAACTTATCTAAAATAAATAAGCTCACTAGATTGTTTATTTAACCATGTTGCAACATGGTCAATCTGAATTTTTCATCTGCTTTGTTTTTTAATGTGAATGTATATGATTGATCCATTTTGAATAACAGTAAATTTCTTTTTCTTTCTTCTTTTTTACTTCTTTTCTTTTTTGATTTTTGATTTAAAAAGGGGGAGGAGGGAGAGGAGAAGTATCATTTTATCTAATCCAAGCTGAACATCCGAATCCTCCCAGAGGTGGTGAAGGATAAGGAGAATATATGTGAGGATGATATGTCAAGTGAGAGGATGGGTCATATACTAGAAGCAGAGCTCATAAGTTTGTCAGTAAATGTCATTGAAGAAGCTTTATTACAATCTGGGGTATAGTACAATTAGTACAATGACATCTGTGTATGGCACTATTTGATGAAGCCTGTCATTGATAAGTATTATGACAGATACCTCTGTCTTTAGCTGGAGTCAGGAAAACTTGAGCTAAAATTTGGCCCCAAACACCTACTGGCTGTGTGATCCCCCAAATTACTTAACCTTTGTTAGCTTTAATTCACAGAAGAAAAAAATGGTAAACCACTCCAGTATCTTTATTTTCCATCTTACCTTATTTTATCTTGGTTCTACTTATTTCTCATCTTTTTCTCTGTTGCAGAGATGGGAAATGTCCAGTACAAGCAATTCAGGGCTCTTAAAATCAGTTAGTCTGGCCCTGCCAAGACAACTGCTGGTGATAACAACTTTCCAGTGTATGAGTTCTTTAAGTGGATAATTTTGTAAGGCCAGCAAATGATGTTATAAATATTCAAATGGCCCTGTATCAACTATTCTTAATATATTGCTTTAGTTAATGTTCATTTATAGAGAAGCTAATTGTGTCTGACTGGTTAATTGATATCAATTAATAATTATTGGGTAGAACACAATGATGGTGCCTTTAAAGTTATAACTTTAAGGGAAAAAAACCCTCCATTCCATCAGGCAGTAACAGCCATACTCTGTAGTTCTGACCAGCCAGTTAAAATGGGAAAATGAAGGTTTGGGATAGTTCCTCCAGATCTTCAGCATCTTATAGCAAGTGCCATTTCTGCCTCCTTCAGGGGCTATGAAGATAAACCTCAAATGTAATGTTCCATTATTGTGACAAATAAAAATAGATTAGCTTTAAAATTCTGGAAAATGTTACAATTTACTGTATGTTCCTTTCTCTTAAATGTTGTGGAGATGATCTCACTTAGCTGGCTCTCACTCCTATCTCTCTCTTGTCTCATTTCCCCCTCGGTTCTTTTTCCTAATTTTGTGAGTCATCCTCCTCCTTTAATATTTTACAAATGAGCGGATGTTATAAACAGAGGGTTGCTTTGATTGCCTTTTCTCTTGCACAGATTACATTTACAGACTTAGCTTTGGGGGAGCCTCCTCATTGTGGCAATTATTTTTGAATCAAGTTAAACTTATCTAAAGAATGATAATAGTCTACTTTTTTTCCATTTCCCATTTTTCAGAGTTGACAGTACATTTAAACATTGATTGGATTGGAGCTGCTGTGATCTGTGATCTTGCATAGTCTTTTCTCCTATTCTTTATTTTTTCTTCTAATTTGGTATTGATTTTAACCTTAGCTCTATCCAATTGATGATAATACAACTTCACACAGACTGGGCAAGTCACTCTTGAAATGACTCCTGTGTCTGTAACAAGTTGCTTTTTTTTTTTTTAAGATAAAATACTTGATTTCTTTTCTTCTTTCTTTCTTTCTTTCTTTCTTTCTTTCTTTCTTTCTTTCTTTCTTTCTTTCTTTCTTTCTTTCTTTCTTTCTTTCTTTCTTTCTCTCTCTCTCTCTCTCTCTCTCTCTCTCTCTCTCTCTCTCTCTCTCTCTCTCTCTCTCTTCTTTCTTTTTGTCTGTATCATGTATCTTAGTCCTTACCATGTCCAGAGCTTTCTAATTATATTCATGAAAAAATGGTTTTCATGTTCAGATGCAAAGCTTCTGATTATTCTAATAGTTATTGACTTTTTTTTGTCTTGATTCTGAATCACATATTATAATATAGGGTTGCCATTTTCCCTTTTATTTGAAGTCATTGAGTCCCAAGCCATGTATGAATTTGGTTTAGATCCATTAAACCTTATCAAATTTCTCATAATTGCACATTTGGCTCATCCTCTGCAACATCTGGTAGTCTGTGAGTCAAGTAATTATAAAGAATTTGTTAATCTCTTCTTATGAATCAGTCATTATTGTAGGTATTGGGAATGCAACAGCAATAATGACATAATTCTTGTTTTACCCCTGTTATTGGAGACAATATACACATACATGCAATGTATATGCAAAATACATACAAAGATAGTTTTCTGGGGGGAAGTGTAGCAATTTGGGGAAGCAGTAAAGGTCTCATGGAGGCTACAGTATTTGAAATAACCTTTAAAAGAAAGAATAAATTTTGAGAGGCAGAGGTTAAGGGAGAATATGTTCTAGACTTGGGGGAATAGCCTGGGAAAATCACAGAAATGGAATATATGTATGTATATGTATGTCTGGAGTCAGGAAGACTCATTTTCCAAAATTCAAATCTGGCCTCACTTCTTACTAGCTGTGTGACCCTGGACAAGTCACTTAACCTTGTTTGTCTTAGTTTTTCATCTGTAAAATGATCTGGGGGATCGAATGGCAAACCCCTCCAGAAGCTTTAGCAAGAATGCCTTTAGTGGGGTCACATAGAGCTAGATATGGTTGAAAAATGACCAAACAACAACATATACTCCAGAATTTCTAGAACAATGCTTACCACAAAGGAACTATTCAATTGATACCTTTCAAATGAATGAAAATCTGTCATCACATCTTTTTAAAAAATTACTTAGGGAATATGGACAAAGAAAATAGCTTGCATGAGTCCTCAGTATCCATGCCTTATCTGCCTCCTTCTCCCCCCCTCCCCAATTATCAAATTCTTGTGGTTACCAGGCTGAGTTTATGTTCCTGCAACTTTATCTTTTGGCATCCACAGCATTTAGGATAAGATTTAGGGGATCCCTTTATTTATGGAAATTCTAGAATGAAATATTACATTGCTATGATGGCCTGAGAATAGGAAAGGATAGATCCCATTTGGAAGTGGCAAGAGGTGACATTAAAACCACTTTTGAGGAGCTTGTCTTTATTTGAAACATTAACTTTTGTTTATTTGCTCCTTGTTAATACTTCTATCCCACAGTGAAAACTTCTCACAACACAATGATTATATATATATATATATATATATATATATATGTATATATATTTCCTGTTTTTGTTTATTAGAGATAGAACAAATAAAAAAAAACAAAGGCTCTGTTCTTGTTTACTCAATTTCTAAGTGCAACATTATAAAACAAGAAGAAAATTCAAAACATTAGCTTTTATTTTCATGAAAAATAAAAAGAAAGTAGCAGCTAGTTGTGCAGTGGATACACTCCTGAATTCAGGAGGACCTGAGTTCAAATTTGGCCTCAGACACTTAACACTTCCTAGCTGTTTGACCCTGGGCAAGTCATTTAACCCCAACTGCTTCTGCAAAAACAAATAAAAAAAAAAGAAAAGAAAAAGAAAAAAACCTTCAGCCTAGTTGATTAAGAATGCAAGGCAATGAATGCCCAATATGCTAAAATGAAGAGAATCAGAAGAAATTAGGATTTTTTCAGGTGTCAAAGGTGAGTAATAAAAATAAAATCTGGAAGCTATATAATGGTGCAACTTTCTAGAAGGAAAGGAAATTTGGTTGAGAGTTATTACTCTTTCCAACCTTCCACTTGGGGCATACATGCTGCCTGACAGGAGTTTACTTTAAGATTTTGCAAAATTGCTTGCCCAAAGGTAAGATGATAATAAAAATGCTTTACATTTTTATAGCAATCTACCCTTTGTAAAGTACTTTCATGTATATTATCTCAGGAGATCATCTGAACATTTCTAAACAGTAGGAAGGAAAGTTTGTCAAATCTCTTTAATAGATAGAGAAACTGAAACACAGTGAATAACAGGACTCTACTAAGGGTCAAATAGTTAGCAGTAAAGCTGAAGCTCAGGTTTTCTAACTCCTTGTCCTACATCCTTTTCATGACAAGATTAAGCATAGAAAAGAAAACTGTTCAAATTTATCATCATGTGTTCAAATTACATGGCTCTCCATGTAATGGAGCTTCCTTAAGCAAAGTTTTGCTTGCATATAACAAATAGTATTTTCAGGAGTGTGTGTGTGTGTGTGTGTGTGTGTGTGTGTGTGTGTATGTGTGATAACTTGAACACAAAAAAAAATTTAATTTTCATCTAGCCATGAGGTGATTGTAATGAATAAAACAGTGGGTCTGGGATCAAAAAGATCTGAGTTCAAATGTGGTCTCAGACGCTTAGACCAGTTATGTGACTTTGGACAAATCTTAACTTCTTTTTGGCTGTTTCCTCATCTGTAAAATGGAGAATATTGTAACACCTACCTCCCAGGATTGTTATAAGGATCAAATAAGATTTTTGTAAAGTGATTAGTATAGTACCTAGAATATAGTGAGTATTGTATAAATATTAGCTATTATTGTATTATTATTCACCTCTGTGTTATTTTGACAGTGACTTTTACCAAAAAAAGGGTATCATAATTGCTTGAAGAAAATGGCACAATGTTTTTGGGATTTGTGTTTCTTATTTGGTGAAAGGAGGGGAAAAACCCTAACTCTTGCCCCCCCCCCCCTTGAGGCTGGGGTTAAGTGACTTACCCAGGGTCACACAGTCAGGAAGTGTTAAGTGTCTGAGATCACATTTGAACTCAGGTCCTCCTGAATTCAAGGCTGGTGCTCTATCTACTGCGCCACCTAGCTGCCCATAAACCCTAACTCTTTATTTGAAAAACCCAATATTGAATCCTAGTTTTGCTACTTATTATCTCTATGATTTGTTTGTATTTCTTATTTGGTAAAAGAAGGGAAAAAACAAACAAACTCGTTATTTGAAAGACCCAAATTTGAATCCTAGGTTTGCTACTTACTATCTCTATGATCTTGGAAAAGTTACTTAATCATGTGAGAACTAAATTTCTTTAGTTGTATAATAAGGAGGTTATACTAGATGCTCATTAAGGCCTCTTCCACTTCTAAATCTCATTTCTGAAATCAACATAATGAAGATACATGAACATTCAAGAGAATGATTTATATGGGATAGGACCTTCTGATATGGAAACTTCATTTTAGAGAGAGTACAATCTACCTTTGACTTAACAGATAAATCTCAAGGAATTATATAAATTATATAGAGATTAAATTCCTTGCCCAGGATCACACAGCAGGATATGGAACTTGAACCCACGTTTTCTCTTTTTGAAAAGTAATCCTCATACTCTTATTTTTAATATATTTTTTCTTTTTTTAGATTTTTATTTTTCCAAATAGATACAAAGATAATTTTCAACATTAACCTTTGCAAAACCAAATTTTTCTCCCTACTTTCTCCTGACACTCCCACAAACAACCAATCAATATAGGTTAAACATATGTAACTATTCTCAACACATTTCCATATTCATGTTGCATATGAAAAATCAGATCAAAAGGGGAAAGAAGAAAAACATGAGAAAAACCAAGCAAACAAATAATGACAAAAAAGAGTGAAAATAATATACTTTAATACATCTTCAGTCCCCATAGTTCTCTCTCTGGATAGTAGGTTAGAATTATCTTGAATCACCTCATTGTTAAAAAGAGCCAAATTCATCACAGTTGATCATCACATAATCTTGTTTCTGTGTATGATGTTCTCTGGGTTCTGCTCACTTCACTTAGCATCCGTTCATGTAAGTCTTTCCAGGTTTTCTGAAATCAGCCTTCTTATCATTTCTTATAGAACGATAATATTCAATTACTTTTATATATCATAACTTATTCAGCCATTCTCCAATTGATTGGTATCCACTCAATTTCTAGTCTCTTGACACTACAAAAAGAGCTGCTATAAATATTTGTGCACATTGGATCTTTTTCCCTCTTTTGTTATCTCTTTGGGATACAAATCCAATAGAGACTTTGGTGGATCAAATGGTATGCCCAGTTTGATAGTGCTTTGGCATAGTTCCAAACTGCTATCCCAAATGGTTGGCTGATTTCACAACTCCACCAACACTGTTTTAATGTTCCAGTTTTCCCATATCGTCTCCAATATTTACCATTACTTTTCCTATCATCTTAACCAATCTGAGAGATTTGAAGGGGTACCACAAAATTGTCTTAATGTGTATTCTCTAATCAATAGTGGTTTAGAATATTTTTTTATGACAAGAAATAGCTTTAATTTCATTGTCTGAAAATTGTTCCTCTTCTTTGACCATCTATTAATTGGAGAATAGCTTGTATTCTTATAAATTTGAGTCAATTCTCTATATATTTTATAAATGAGATCTTTATCAGAAGAACTGGATGCAAAAATTTTCCTCCAGCTTTCTGCTTGCCTTCTAATCTTGGCTGTGTTGGTATTGTTTGTACAAAACCTTTTTAATGTAACCAAAATTTCCACTTTGCATTTAATAATGTTCATCAGTTTTTCTTTGGCCATAAATTTTTCCCTTCTCTACAGATATGAGAAGTAGACTATCTCTTGTTCTCCTAATTTTACCAATAGTATCATCCTTTATATCTAAATTATAAACCCATTTTGACCTTATCTCTATATAAGGTATTATAATGGTTCTCAAACGTTTTAAATAGGGGGCCAATTCACTGTCTCTCAGACTGTGGGAGGGCCGGACTATAGTAAAAACAAAAACTCACACTCTGTCGCTACCCCTCAGCCCATTTGCCATAATGGGCAGCCACATAAACATCTTCGGTGGGCCACATGTGGCCCGCAGGTCATAATTTGAGAACCCCTGTTTAGATATTGGCCAATGCCTAAATCTTGCCATATTATTTTCCAGTTTTCCTAGCAATTTTTGTCAAATAGTGAGTTCTTATTTCAGGAGCTGGAATCTTTGGGTTTATGAAACACTAGATTACTATAGTCATCAACTATTGTGTCTTGGGAATCTAACCTATTCCACTGATTTCCTACTCTATTTCTTAGTCAGTTGATGACTTCTGATTTATAATACAGTTTTAGATCTGGTACAAGTAAACTACTTTCCTTTGCATTTTTTTTTTTATAATTCCCTTAAAATTCTTGACATTTTTTCCTTCCAGATAAATTTTATCTTCTCTAATTTTATAAAGTAATTTCTTGGAAGTTTGATTGGTATGACTTTAAATAAGTAGATTAATTTAGGTTGAATTGCCATTTTTATTATATTACCTCAGCCTAGCTATGAACACATGATGTTCTTTCAATTGTTTAGATTTAATGTTATTTGTGTGAAATGTTTTGTAATTGTGTGAAGTTTATTTGTGTGAAGTATAAATTGTCCTGGCTTTGTCTTGGCTTGTAGATTCCCAATGTTTTATATTGTCTACAGTTATTCTAAATGAGTTCTTTTTCTATCTCTTGCTCCTGGACTTTGTTTGTAGTATATAGAAATGCCAATGATTTATATGGGTTTGTTTTATATCACAAAACTTTGTTAAAATTGATAATTGTTTCTAATAGTTTTTTAGTTGATTTGCTAGGATTCTCTAAGTATACCATCATATCATCTGTAAAGAGTAATCATTTTGTTTCCTTGTTACCTACTCAAATTCCTTCAAAATTTTTTTCTTCTCTTATTATTAAAGCTAACATTTCTAGTACAATATTGAATAATAGTGGTGATAATGGGCAAGCTTTTCAACCCCTGATCTAATTGGGAATGTTTCTAGTTTATCCTTATTTACATATAATGCTTGCTAATGGTTTTATATAGATGCTACTTATCATTTTAAGAAAACTCTATGTATTATTATGCTCTTTAGTGCTTTTAATAAGAATGGGTATTTCAACCCAGGTTTTCTTAACACAAAATTCAGCAATCTATATTTATAATGATGATAGGCTACATATGTAACAATATTAAAATAATTGCCAATTAATAACAAGCAAATTATATCTATCTAGAGGTAGCTAAGTGGCTCAGTGAGTAGAATTCTGGGCCTGAGTCAGGAAGAGTTGAGTTCAGATTTGACTTCAATCATGCATTAGTAGTATCACCCTGGGTAAATCACTTAAACTCTGTTTTAGTCTACTAGAGAAGGAAATGGAAAATCACTCCAGTATCTTAATCAAAAAATCCCTATATGGGATCATGAAGAGCCAGATATGACCACATCTGGGAGCGTTGTGAAAGTCACAAAATTTCTTATCAACTTCAGTATGATTTTAATCAATATATTGTTTTGTTCGTTTGTTTGTTTTTGTTTTTTTTTTTGTTTTTGTTTTTTGCTTACAAACATGTAGCCACCGAAGGCAGTTTGAGCACATAAGCAATTGGGTGACAGTATATACAAGAGTGGACTTAGAGTCAGAAAGATTGAGTTTAAATTTCACCTAAAACACTCATTAGCTGTAGTAGCCTGGACAAGTCATTTAATCTTTGTTTGCCTTAATCTATTAGAGAAGGAAATGGGAAAATCTGAATTTAGATCTTGTTCATCTTTACTAGCAGTTTGATCCTGGGTAAATATTTGATATTTCTGCCTCAGTTTCCTCATTCTTAACAAGAAGATAATAATAGTACCTACCTCACAGTGTTGTTGTGAGGATCAAATGAGATAACATGTGTGAAACACCTTACAAATCTTAAAGTGTTACAAGACTATTAGCTATTTTGCATAAACTGGCTTATGTATAGTTTTCTTTCTAAACCCCCTGCATTGTTCTTTTTCCAGCAAAAACCGACCATCAGATTGTTTTCTTCATGGCTGGAGGGGCAGCTTTAGTCTTAATTCTTGTGATATTTTTCATTGTCATCTGTTATTATTGCAGGTGAGTATATTTGCTAATCAAAAGCCTTGTCTGTACCAAGTCTGGTTAGAATACTTATCTCATATATTAGTAGTTTGTCAAAGTTCCTTAGCTGTTATCTTCCTTTCTTTTCACTGTTCCTACATATTCTGTTAGATGTGGGGGATGGGGAAATGAAGGAGAACAGCAGTAGGTGGTAATAGTGAAAAAAGAAATCTCAATTAGAAAGTTTAATAATTAGAGTCAAGATTTGGCAGTCTGCCAAGACTTACTTGATCTTTTGTGTCCTAGGTAAATTACTGATAGAAACAATGCCTTTTTGCCTTCTTCTGCCTGTCCTGGACTCAATGGTGTCCAGGACATTTCTTGAAGTTACATTTCTTGAGTCAATGTGATTGAGGAAGAGGAGAGGAGAGAATAGGAAATGGGCATTAATTAGTGGTAGGAGGAAGAACCTTTTTTGTTTAAACTTTTGGAATATTATTTATCTTCTAGACTTAAGGGTTAGCTGGTCATGTGATGCTCTACATGTAAATGTTAAAATTATTCAGATAAGGAAGGAGGAGAGTCCGAGGGAAGTTATACCTTTTTTTTCTTTTTTTGCAAAGCAATTGGAGTTAAGTGACTTGCCTTTTCTAATAGCCCGTTCTAATTGCTCTTTTATTTTAATAGCAACACATCACATTTATACAGGAAGTTAACAAGCTTATGAGTTTTTATCCCCATTTTATAGATAAGAAAATTGAGGCTTAGAGTATTCTGAGGTCAAACTTCTTGTAAGTGTTAAAGCTGTGTTTTGAACATAATGTTCCTGACTTTTTACTCCAAGGCTCTTTTAAGTATTATATCAATTTACCTCCTATAAGCCATTCATTCCTCAAACAGATTTTTGACATTTCTAAGAAAAGAATTCCCTCTTTTGGCAATTTTGCTCCTTCTCACATCTATAATAAATTCTGCATATGCATTTTCTGTTTTATTCTTCTCAGTTGGGATAAAAAATAAGTAATCAGTATTTCTCTGTAATACAGATATAATAATTACATCAGTGAAAAGAACTCCCTGGTGAGCACATATCTTTTTTCACATTATATTCTTAGAAAGCTCCTTAGAGAATAGAGAGTCTAATTTACTTGCTTTGAGTCACACAACTAGAATATATTAAATATGGGACTTGAATTCAGTCCCATGGACACTTTTACGTGTAGCTCATTCTCTTATGTTCATAGGAGAATGACTTGTGACTAGCTATAGGATATTGGTAGATGCTATTAATGGCAAGTATGAGCTGCTGGAAGGTAGCAAGGCTAGGTTAATTAGTGATAGCAATTGAAAGTTCCTCATAAAGGCTTACTATAAATTAATCATATAAATACTCCTGTATTCAGAAGGTAATTTGGATACTGGACATGGAGTTGTCCTTAGAACCAAAAGATTTAGGTTTAAGTCCAGATCTAATAGCAAGGTACACGTTACTCAATTTCTCAAAGTTCTAGGCAGCTGTCAATGATTACAAGTTTCAGAAGTGTTGCTTACATTAGTAGAGGAAGTTTCATTATTTTAGAGATTTTTATATCATATCAGAGATACAGAATCTATCCCTATTTGTAATACAGTAAGATAAGACACCAGAAGAATTATGAAATATCAAGACTGAATGATCAAGAGACCAAAAGAAGAAAGTAAGTAGTTTTAAGACTAGATTGTATACTATGACATGTGCTAATATCTTTGTTGAATGTGGATTTCCAGGAGGAAGAGAGTGTCTCGGGCACTGTGGGATACTCAGATTCAGGTAAGATTTCTCAAGGATGCATTTATTTTGGACATCATTCTTATAGTAATTTTTTCTTGTATCTATGTATTATTGAGTTTATATGAAAAACACTTTTTTACAGTTACAGTTACAGGATCTTATTCCTAAGTGAACTGGTCATTGCTAATGGCCCCAACTGACTTCAGCTAATCTTCAGGTTTCCTAATACTGACCTATTTTGTCATGTTAATATTAACAAAGAAATAATTGCTGTTTGATATTAATAATACATTTTCACTAAAAATAAAAAAAAACTATTCTATAAGCATGCATAAGAAAAGTACAGAGACAGTGAGGCACACAGAAAGAACTCTAGACTTAAAATTATAAAATTTGGTTTGCAAGTCTTTTCTCTGCTAGTTACCAGCTGTGTGCACATATATGGGACTTGAATTCAATTCTTCCTGACATCAGTGCTGGATTTCTATATGCTTCTCTTCTTTCTATGTAATAACCCACTATATACCCTAATAGTTACTTATGCTGTTGAAGCCACTTGCTATTTTTTTTTCCTTTCCCCATTATTGTTTTCTTTTTTCTTTACTAATCCACTATTGTGTTTTTCTACTTCAAGGTAAATAAATATTTATTGAATTGAAATATTTATTAAACATTTCTCCCAGTATTACTACCTGTAGCATGAGACACTTATAATATATGGGAATAAGATGGACACTTTTTACAATAGTATAGAGCTCATCCTCATATGTTCATAGATGTGTGTGTGTGTGTGTGTGTGTGTGTGTGTGTGTGTGTGTGTATAGGAGAATCACTTAGATCCTTCATTTATAAATAAGGGTATTACTATTCTTATATCTTAAGTCACAAGCCTGTAGTGCAGAAAGGCCTATATAAAAGTTATTTGATATATTACTGGACTAGACCCTTTCAGATTGATAAATTCTCCTTGGTGTAAATTATAGCTTTAAGAAGTTAGGTTCTTTTCCAGTTTTCTCAGTATTTAAATAATTATTTTCTATTATTCCTAATTGAATAGAATTTTACTGGAGACTAAGGGTATAGACTAACCTTTAATCACATTCGATTTGCAGCACTTGGGAAAAATTTTTCCTTTTTTAAAGATATGTATGTTGATTAATGTCTGTAGTCTCTCCTCCTGGGAGACTTATTTGAGATAAGGAGTTCTGAGCTCCAGTAGGACTAAAAGCCAATCAACCAATCCATGCTAAGCTTGGCATCAAAATCATTAGTTTCTAGGAGTAGTAGAGAGGCAAACTGATCCAATTTGGAAAAATGATGCATGTTAAAAGATTCCTGTGGGACAGTATTAGTATTGATCCATGAGTGACCTCTGATCTAGCATTCAAATTCATTCTTTGTCTCTCTCTTTATCTTTATGCAATTATACTATCTCTATTATCTATCTATCTATCTATCTATCTATCTATCTATCTATCTATCTATCTATCTATCTACCTGTCAGTCTGACTTTGTGTCTAAGAGGCAATTTAAATAAATGATAAACAGTCTGCAATAGGATAGGATATGACAAGAAATTTCTCTTTCTAAAGATAGCAACAGCTCATTGCTCTCTGTTCCTTTAGCATATATAAAGCTTTTGAAATACTTTTGCTATAGAGTGGAGGTTGGGTGGCACATCATTTGGATTTATGTCTGGATGTCAGAGAAGTTTGATTATACATCTGCACAGTGATAATTTGTTTCAGGGACATTTCTTGACCTTTGAAAGCAGATCAGAGAGGTTATCAGAGGAAAATAGAACCAAAATGATTTAAAGATTTCCAGCAGGAATACAATTTGGCTTCTTTGAGACACTAGGGAAATGTTAAGTGTTATTCAAAATTAATGAGTTATTTAATTCTAGCTGCTATGTCTACCCCATCACCACCTACTCTCTGACTTGTGAATTCTATTTCTTTGTCTTTGGCAATGCCCAATCAGGTAATCTATAATGGTAGTCGACAAAAAACTATCCCAAACTAAGAATTAAAGAATGCAATAAAACTTGTTCATTTACTTGAACTCAAAAACTTCTTTCTAAACTGTTTTAGAAAATAATTTTTCTGATTTATCTAAAAATAGTCCATACTGACATATTTATGTATCATTTTCTTTTGCACACACAAACATACACACATAAACTTTCTTCATAGCCCTGTGAGCTATGTTAAAGGACAAATAACTTAATCTTCATTTTATAAATGAGGAAACCGAGGGTCACATGGTTAATGTGACTTGCTTGGGATTACATGTCTATAAAGTGACAGAGATAGGACTTAATCTAAGATCTTTTGGATTCCAAGGCCAGTCCTCTTTTTATGATTTTTCTTCTTCCTTGCTTTCTATAATAAATAGAAAGTGACACAAAGATTTGACTGAGTTATTCTAATAAATCAGTCCAAAAATGTTTTACAATTGAGAAAAAAAGTATTGTTATCACTTGAATTACTAGATTTACAATATGTTTAACTTGGAACAATTTAAACTATCTTGTTAAATTTCAGCCTAAATGAAAAATGACCTGAAAACACCACCAGAAATTAAACTCATCACATATAACCCATCATTTTGCTTGCTTGGCAAATTAAAACAAAATTTAGTAGAAGTAATTTTGTCATTTGCTGTCCTGAAATGAGTATTAGAAGTGCTGATGTGTTTCTGGGCTATTTCTAAGTTTCTTAATTTTCATATATTGTTTATAAAACATCTAAAATGAAAAACCGTTTTTTTTAAATTAAATAATTTGAATAGAGGAAGTTAGAGACACTATTTGAGTTTTTAAAGGAAGGGACTGAGAGAAAAAAATTTAAATGCTACATGAACAATCAGAGATGGGAAAAATATGACAAGAGCCATATTAATATGTAGAGGGTCACAGATAGTGGGGGAACTCTGGGTAAGGCATAAGACCCTTCAGCCCAGAGGGAACCTGCTGATAATGTGTGGTTTGGCTCCCCATCCCCTTTGGTGTCTCTCACCCTTCCTGAAAAGTCAGGAAGGGTGTGACCACCTGTGTTCTACTTAAAGCAAGGGATATTACAGTAAGAGGCATTAACATATTTATAGCAGTGTGTTGTAGTGATGTGGTGATGTAATGGTTCTACAGTTGGCACATGCTTAATGTGCTATAGTGATGTAATCCTACCAAGGTTTAGGGGTTGAAAGAACTTGAAATAAATTGACTCATCTTTGACCATTCTCATGGGTCTCCTGCCTTCTTCATTCCTCCACTAAAATCAAGGACTGAGGTTGGTCCCAAGATTCTCCAGAGAACTAGTCTGGGTGGTATATTTTGGCACCCCAGAGTTGGAGCTATAGAAAGCATAATGTATTTTGGTACCCCAATTTGGAGCTCTAGAAAGCACACATTAATATCCAAACTAAACTTAAACTTAAAATACTGAGGGGAAAGATTACCTTCTACCTGTAGTCTCAATTCCTTGGAGCATAGAGAGGTTACTCAGGGTCACATAGTGTATATCACAGGTGAAATTTGAACTCTGGTCTTCTTGATCTACTCTCTAGCCACTATACCAAGCTGCCATTTTAGTGTTTATAGAAGAACTAAAGGCCATTTCCCCATTTATGGGTCTTTCCTTTATTCTACTATGCTGAAAGACTTCTTTATGCTTTCTAATTCACTCTATCCTTTCCAAGTGACAGGATCATAGATTTAGAAATGGAAGGGATATTAGAGATCACCAATCCCTTAATTTATTGACAGCTCAGATATCTGCTGCATTTCACTTCAAGCTTAAACTTTCACACTAGGAATGTATTTTCATATAGAACTTCATTGTGGGTACTCTTTTTTTTTTTTATTATATATATATATATATATATTTTATAATATTATCCCTTGTATTCATTTTTCCAATTTACCCCCCCCTCCCTCTATTCCCTCCCCCCGACGACAGGCAATACCATACATTTTACATGTGTTACAATATAGTCTAGGTACAATACATGTGTGCGAATATCATTTTCTTGTTGCACAATAAACATTAGAATCCGAAGGTACATGCAACCTGGGCAGACAGATATTAGTGCTAACAATTTTCATTCCCCTCCCAGTGTTTTTTCTCTGGGTGCAGCTACCTCTGTCCATCATTGATCAACTGGAAGTGAGTTGGCTCTTCTTTATGTTGAAGATTTCCACTTCCATCAGAATACATCCTCATACAGTATTGTTGTTGAAGTGTACAGTGATCTTCTGGTTCTGCTCATTTCACTCAGCATCAGTTGATTTAAGTCTCTCCAGGCCTCTCTATATTCCTCCTGCTGGTCATTTCTTACCGAGCAATAATATTCCATAACCTTCATATACATTGTGGGTACTCTTAATGAAAATGACTCCTAGAGTCACTTGTTATGGTGTTTGGCATCTTATGCTGACAATGGGTGAAGGCCATCAGAGCTCATGTATCATCTGCATTTCTTTTAAGTACTGAAATGGTAGCATTTACTTTTCTGAAATTCTTTCCCACTTCTTTTTCTAGTCATCTAAAAACTGCACCAGAAGTGAGGTTCTTGACCATTTTCAAGATAACCAAGAAGAGGATATTTATGTCAACTGTCCTGTCTTCTCTCAAAAACCAACTGCAAGATAGCAACTCTTCAATTTGAGCCAAGCAAGCATACGAAGTAAAATGCAAGTTGTGTTTAGAGATTTCTTCCTTTGTATTTACAGATCTATACTGATTGAATTTACTTTGTCTTATACAAAGAAGATTATATAAATATCATCATTTGATTGAGGATATTCAGAATTATCTGAGAGATTATAAAATAAGGGTGACCTCCCATTGACTATCCCTCTCCTTTCCAAAAGCCATTGCAATGGTTTAGATAAAGTCACTCCAAAGACTTGGAGCCTTGTATTGCTGAAAGTGGAATGAATAGATTATTGCAAAAAGTGGAGAGTATCTGAGGTAGACTTTCCTTTCTTTTTCTTTAACTCCTGTTCTCCATCTCAAATATTAACTTTTTCTTTTCATTCCATCATTATAGTTTCTTTTTTGGGGGGGATTTTCTTTGTTCCCAATTAATATCCAAATAACAATTATTATCTACTACATTAGTAAGACATTAATTGACTGTCAACTAAAACAAGAATAGGACATTATGTTGGTGATTAGATATGTAGGTAAGGAAGTCACCAAATACAAACTATTTTACTCTTTGCCCAGAGGAAAGTGACTGCCTCTTCTGGTTTCTAACTCTAAGTCTATTCCAGAATACAATGAATACAATGCGAAGTATGTGAAAAAAACAAAAAACAATAAAAATATCATATTTGGCTTGAGTTATTGTACAGTCATGTCACTTGTATCCGACTTTTTGTGGCAACAGTTGGGGTTTTCTTGGCAAAGATACTGGAGAAGCTTGCACTTCCCCAGCTAATTTTATAGGGGAGGAACTAAGGCAAACAGGGTAAGTGACTTGCCCAGGGTCACATAGCTGATAAATGTGTAAGGTCCTATTTGAACTCAGAAAGAGCTTTCCTGTTTTTAGGCCCAACACTCTATCTACATCTAGCTACTACTGGTGTAAAACACTTAACATATTTATTCTTAATTTCTGAATGATACAATTCATTGTACTCAAAGGTAGAGTTAAATTCTACAGATATTTCAAGCCTAGAGCAGGCCATTTGACAAAATAGAGAAAAATACAATCTCTCAGGTTGCTTATAGGATACAAGTATAATTTCTTACTATAAACGTTTCAATTTAAAATATTTTTGGCTTTAAATTATTTTATAAGCAAAACATTAAAATTGTTCTTTAAGCTAGGAAAATTATTGTTTACTTCTACTTAGAAAGTGAAGTGGCACGTAATTAGTGTTCACTTTATACAAATTAAGGGACACATTGTAGTACAATGGGAAAAACCATAAATTTGTGAATCAAAGTTTAATTTAATTGAAACCCAGAGGCCTTGTCCAAGGTCATACATTAGATGTGTAATATCTAATGTATGACCTTGGACAAGGCCTCTGGGTTTCAGTTTCCTCATTTTTAAAATAAAAAGATTATTAAAGACTTCTATGATTCTTCCACCTTGAAATCTCTTATCATGTCTCTTCATATGTCAAGGGATACATATGTCCTCTGTTGAGTAGATCCCAAGGTTATTATTATAGAATAAGTCATGATCAATAGTCAATAAACATTTACTAAGTGCTTACTATATACACTATACTAAACACTGTAGATACAAATAAGAAGAAAGTCCTTGTCTTCAGGATGCTTACAATTTAATAAGTACTAAACAAATAATTTTCACACATATAGGAAACTACTGGATGAACAAGTTAATGCAGATTCTACTAATCCTGCAATTTATACTCTCAGGGAGTTGACTAGAGAGCACTGAAAAGTCAAGCCCAATGGTGATATAGTCAGTAATTATTAGAATGAAACTTGAACTTATCTATGCCTCTCTCTGGAGCCAAATCTTTATTATGCCATGGCACTTGTCATATTTTTAGATCATATTTTATTAGATTTGTAAAGTGGTTTCCAAAAACAAAAGGTTAATTAACAAAATTTACAAGACTGTAACCATTATTTTTATGAATAAGATACTGAGGCATCACTCTAATCTCTTTCTATGATATAAAGTTTTTCTATCTAAATTAGGGACAGACAAAGGAAAAAAAGAAAACTACAAACCAATAATCCTAAGGAATCTTGATGTGACAATTTAAAATATAATATAATAAGTTTACTATAACAACTTATTAGAAAGATGATACAGTATGACCAAGATGGATTCACTCCAGGAATTAAGAATTGCTTCAACATAAAGTAGACAATACATTTAATAAAGAATAAAAATATGATTATATTGATACCAAAATCTAGCACTCATTACTATTAATTCTAATATAATAATAAATTAATTCTAATAATGTTAATGAAAAAGCCATCTATTCCTAGAAATAATAAGAATAAATGGGTTTTTCATTAACATAATAAATAGTATTTATTTAATTTCAAGAACAAATGTTGTTAGGGAGAGAAGTTATATGCCTTTCCAACAAGTTCAAATTATCAATTTCATCATAATTATTTAACATAATGCTAAAATTCTTTCTATAGAAAAGGAGCAATAATTAACAATTGGAGAAATAAATATAGGCCAAAAGAAAAAAGAGAGATAAGACTTTTGCTGATGACATAATGATGTAATCAACTAAAATTAATTGAAAAAATAAATAGAAAAATTTTATAATATAAAATAAATTTGCATAAATCATTACCACTCTTATATATATCTAACAAAAGATAGCAGAAGAGTTTGAAAGAGAAATTTTATTAAAATAACTATACAAACTTGATGGAAACTTAGGTGTATATATAACAAGATTTCCCCAGGGACTATGTGAATTCATTATAAAACACTCCTTGCAGAAATACAGTCCCAAATAATTGGAGAAATAATCATTGTTTATGGGTGAACATACCAATATGGTAGTGATTATGCTATATAAATTGATAATTTATATATTGAGTACTGTACCAAACTCCTTAAAAACCAACATATCTGTATCTATACATGTATATGTATATGTATGTATGAGTGTATATATGTATTTTTCTGTGTAAATTATCTGTGGAGAGAGAAAGAGGAAGAGAGGGAAAAAATAATCAAAGTACCATAGGAAGGAAGGGGAATCTCTCAGTATTAAATGTCAAAATATACTATGAAGCAATAATCATTGAAATGATTTGGTACTATTTAAAAAAAAAGATCTCTGTTATGAATTAGTTATATAATATAGAGGAGAAAACAAACAATAGCAGAAGTTTTGATAAAACACCTAAATCTCTGCTTCATTTTTTCACAAAATTCATTATTTTGCAAAAACTGCTGGGGAAATGAATAGTAGATTGAAAGGTATAAAAAAAATTTAGACCAGCAATTCACATTGTACAACAAGATAAACTTTACATGGAAAACATGCCTTATATCTAAAACACTACACAGTAAACAAATGAGAAGAGCAAGGAAGAATTGTTATTCTTATCTACGTATAATAGAAGAGTTTATGACTAAGAAAATAAGAGATATCACACAAGATAAAAGACAATTTTGACTAAGTAAAATTAAAAAGTTTTTTTTTACATAAGCAAATCTAATGTAGTGAAAACTAGAATTAAAAAATCAGCTTCAATAAGTTTCTCTAACAAAGGTCTTATTTCCAAATTTACATAAGCATCTGATTCAAATTAATAAGGTTAAAAAGATATGAACACACAATATTCCAAAGGAGAAACCCAAGCTACTGATAATTATATAAAAGAGTGCTTTAAATTGCTGATATTTAGAGAAATGCAAATTGAAGAAATT
This sequence comes from Sminthopsis crassicaudata, assembly GCF_048593235.1. Lineage (NCBI taxonomy): Eukaryota > Metazoa > Chordata > Mammalia > Dasyuromorphia > Dasyuridae > Sminthopsis > Sminthopsis crassicaudata. Next base: position 206,697,176 of record NC_133617.1, read on the forward strand.
TTGAGGCTCCACATCATACTCATAATACTGGTGAAGAAGACAAAGAGGAAAATGACAAAGGAATCAGTGCAGTGTACTATTGGTGCAACTATGAATTGATCCAACCATTCTGAATACAATTGGAAGAGTACCAAAATGTTAAAACAGTTTTATTCAGTCATTCCATTAAATACATTAACAAATCAAAAAAAAAAAAAAGAAGTAAAAGGATCAATATACATTTATATTTATAAGAGTTCTTTTTATTGTAACCAAAATTTAAAAATTAAAATAATCTTTTCTTATTGGCAATTGTGTCATATGTGTATACCAGAATATTACTGTGCCATAAAAAATGATGAAATAGATAAATCAGAGGAAATTGGGACAACTATCAATAACTGATACAGGAAGAATTGAGAATCAGAAGAGAAAGTTCACATAATTAATTAATTAATCTTCTCTAATAGGAGTCCAAATTAACATAAGTAAAAGTAAAAACAATCCAGAATTTTATTAATATATGTGTTTATGTGTACAGGTGTGCATGCATGGGAGGGAGAGGGAAGTGACTGAGAGTGATAAGCATTAGAAGGCATGGGTTAATTCTTTTGAGTAAATTAAAAGTTCAAATTTCTAACTATTATTATGATTTGTGATTTTATTTATAAAATTTATAAATCTTTAAGCCCTGTACCATAATACAAATAAGTAATAAAAATATGAATTAAATGAACAAAATATGAAGTCTAAAATTTAATGATCTATAGCACAAAACAGTGTATCATAAAGATAATCCCTTACAAATATATGGGTCTTTAGGCTTTTCAATATTTTCTTACATATATTATTTTATGTAATCTTCCCAATGACCTCAAGAGGTAGGCAAAGCAGGAATCATTTCTATTTTAAAGGAGAAGAAACAAGCTCAGGAGAGTTTCAATGACATGTAAAAGATCACAAAGCAAGTAAACAAATAAAATCAGAAATGACATACTTATTTTGTAACTCCTTGTGTAAGGTTGTTTTTCTACCACTTTTATTTTTCATATTGGTGCAATGTACCAATTTCATTGAAGCTGTTTCATTTTTGTCTTTATATTTTCAGAATCTATCAAGTCTATGTACATAATGAGTGCTTGCTAAGTTGAATTTTAGTATAATATATAGGTAATGCTCATTTTTATAGTATTTTATTCAGTAAGTATCACATCTGAATTATAGTTTTCTGAATTTGTAGATTCCTGAATTCTAATGAATTTTATTGATTTTTTTTGTGTTTATGCATCACCTAGATTTTTACCTGTTATCTTCCCCCTTCCTTCACCTTTAGATCTATTCCTTTTATCTTATAATTTTTTTTAAAAAGAGGAGGAAGAGAAAGTAAAAATGAGCACATATAATCAACAAATTGAAAAAAAAATGATGTTATAAGCATTGTTCTGAGATCTCTATATCACCCACTTCTTCATAAGACTAGAGGATGGAAAGGATGTCTTTTCATATTTCTTCTTTGGGGCAAAGTTTATTTTTTCTAAGTTCTTAGCATTAAACTTCATCTGTGTTGTGGTTATTGTTCTTTCCTTTTGCAATGATACATACACATATATAGATATGTGTGTATAGATACAGACACACATACATATATATTTACATTTATATGTATAAACACACACATAAACACTGTTTTCATGTTTCTGTTTAAGTCATATTGTACGTTACTAAAATAATTTCTACTCTTCTTTGTATTCATCATGTTCATTAAAATCGCACAGTAATATTCCATTACATTTGGAGATGTACTGGTAAGTATTTAATAACTAGCTCTCTTAGAAAGATGTACACAAAAACATCCCACACACTTTTAAATTTAATCTGCATTATTAACATTTTCTCTATCACTTTCTTAAGCCCAGACAATCAACAAAACAATAAAACAATCCCTTATTTGTAGTGATTGCCAATCCTAGGTATAAATGCTTGGGCTGAAATTTTAATAATAGACCCTCTGAGCTGATATGAGTTGGCTTCAGCACACTTCTGAATGTAATTTATATTTATATAACACAATTTGTTTTCAAATTACCTAATCAATGAACATCTAGTTTGTTTCCAATTCTTTGCTACCACAAAAACTGCTGTTACAAACATTTTGGTATATATGGAGCAGTAAGTTCCAAATTGATGAAATTTTAATCTTCCAAATGTCTGCTTTTGAACTACATTTTATGCTTTTAATTTGCAAGTTCAGCAAGGTTTTTGTAGTATGTAGAGTCATACCAAGTACAGGTTAAGACATTATGCTTATGTGCTAAGTAATTTTTCCATGACAGAAGGGTTAAGAAACATAAGTCCAATGATTATTAAGACATAAATATTGTCTTGACTTTCATAACCAAGTTTCTGCATAAAATAAGAGAACCCTGGTTCCCTGCCCCCCTTATGAAACCACAATTTCATCTCAATTGGAAATTACTTCTCTGGACTTTAGGATCCTTATCTGTAAAATACAATACCTGATTTTAATATGTTCTAGAGATAGTGTACTTGATTAAAAAATTATAGATTAATGGATAACATCCTAGAATTGGCTGCTAATTCTTTGCTTTCCTGTGCAGATTTCTAAATCTTCAAAACTAGTTAGCATTATAGCTACATTTTTTCTTAATCTTATTTTAAGATTTTAAGATCTTTAAGAAGAAAGACAAAATTGCTCCCATAACACTTTAGGGATATAAAAAGGTTTTTAAGTGAAGAATCTTATTTTTCTTTGGAAAATGTTCTTATTTTATAGATTTAGAGACTTTAACTTCTTCAAACTTGGCATACCTTGTTCAATTTTTTGCTCCATTTGCTATTACTCTACTTTGACTTCTTATCCAAAAGCAATAATCTACAATGTATTATTCCATCATGAGTCAATTCCCATTGAATGAATTTGTCATCAAAATTCCTGTTAGAGGTAGAACTTGGACTCAGGTGACTAGTTCTAAAGCCTACTCTCTTCTGTGCTATGCACCTTCTCAAAGAGAAGAAAAGTCCTGTAAAAATGATTTTGTCAGGGAAAATGTTGAAAGAAACAGAACCACCCAAGCTCAAATGATAAAGCCATGAAGCCCTTATACTATATCCATCTCAGTACAATGCATGATGTTAGTTCATTTTTAATAAAGGAATTTGACTTTTCACTAAATGCTCTGAACCCTGACTGCAGATTGAAAGCATATTGTTCTGACAAGATAAGTAATGTTCTGTTTTAAAGGAAATCTGCATAATTATTGGCTCTTTTCCAATATTCTCAAGATTGCAGATTCAAGTTTTTCTATTCTGGTCATTATTTTACCATGTGACATATAATTCTCTCTGATAATCTTCATTTCTCTTTCAAACCACTCAGGAATAGTGGGTTGTGGTTCTGTTTTCCTCAAAATCCACAGGATCTTCTGTCTCATCAAGTAGTGGATCATTTCCCTTTATTTTGCAATATTTATTCCATATTTCTATCTATTGTTACTGTTTTTTTTCTTGTTAATTTATCTGTTTATGTTCAATGTCTTTGAGATTTCATCTTCCTAAAATTTTTAGTACTGTAATGCTGGAGAAACTGAGGCAAGACAGAGATTAGGTTTTTAATATTTTATTAGTGGAGAATTTGGGTTAGTGATCGAACAGGACTTATGTCCAAATAATGTATGACCCCTAGATGGCTGAATGGAACTATTGTTTCAAAGCATCCAGCTACAAGCAATTAATTACAGAGACTTTTATAGGGCTCCAGCTATCAGGGAATCAAAGACAAGGGTAGGCAGAATACTGGGTGAGTGGACAAACTATCATAATTTTAGTTCTGATAGGTTGGGGGTTGAGAAGGTGGTTGAGAAAGAGACAGAAACAAGAGATAGTTAGCTATACCCAGGCATTTGAGATAAGCGATCTGGGGATTTGTGACTCTGTAATGTGAGAATAACCAGAGCTTTGAGGCACCAATTTTCTCAGTCTCAATGGGGTAAGGAAGGGAGATAGCTACAACAATTCCACTCAGGGTATAATAATAATTCAAAGAAACAATTCAGGGAAACTGAGGCAGGGGAACTGAGGCATTATAGTACTCTTAGGGTTTTTTTCCCTCTCTTACTTTCCTTATTAACCACTTTTGATTTTCTTTCTTCTGATTATGGTTTACTAGGAGGCGGAATCTCAAAGCCTCCTATACTGAGCAATTCACAGATTTCCAGCCTAGGTTTATGGAGTAAATAGCTTTGGAGTGGTCTGAACTATCCCCAGCTGGATACTCTGTTCTTTCCCTCAGGGTTAGCAGAGTGTTGCATAGCTCCCTGATGACCTTTTTCATTGCCTGTATCTCTTAGTTCTCTGATCAAAAAAAAAAAAAAAAAAAAGTCCAGTCTGCCACCTTGCTGCTCACATGATCCAGAAGGATGCTATTAAAATTCAATATTACAAAACACCAAAAAATGATCATTATTGACACTGGAGAAAACCCCTAACAATGTTAACATCTTAATTCAAAAGTTTATAGAACTTTTTCAACTATGCATCTATGTTGTTGGGTCAAATTTGTATTTCATGGGTTGATGTATCTTATATTACTGGAACTTTAAAGCTACATTCTTGCAGTGGCAAATATCCCTCAGCCTCCCCTTTTAAAACTTTTTTGTTGAGAGGATTTTGGGAAGATGGTGGAGTAGTTTAGAAAATTTCAATCTCTCCAGATTTCTCCAACGAACAAGGAAAAATAGTACCCCAGAGCAAAAGCAGAGTAGTCAAAAACAAATAAAAGTTGGATTAGAACAGTGGTCTTTTTGGAACAACAGCAAAGCATTAGTGAGCCCTGGAGCTACTTTGGTTGGGAAATAAACTCAGCCCCAGCCAAAGGAGTTTTCACCTCCAGGACAGCATGGGGAATCCTGTGTCTGAGTGAAGAAGAGAGGGAAATTCTGTTGATAAGGGATTCTAGGTTCACTATGCTTCAGACTGGTCCTGGACAAGAAAGATCAATAGATCAGGACATTGCTGACTGTGGACACTACAGGAGGGTAGAGTTCTTGATTTAGATTCCAGGCCAGACAGGAGAAATGAGGGAGGCTCTGAGGTCATTGACACTATCCTCCATACCCCAGACGTAGAAATGATTAAATTAACAATAATGCTACAAAAAAAACAAGCACGTGAAAGGAAAAAAAGAAACCAAGCATAAAACATTACTATGGGAATAGAAAAGGCTGAGGTTCATCTTCAGAAGAGAATAGGGAAGCAACAAAACAACATTAAACAAACAAAAAAATTACTGTCACTCCAAACAACAACATTAAATGTTTACTTGCCTAAAAAAGAATTCATAGAAGAACTCAAAAAAATTAAAAATCAAATGAGAAACTGATGCTTTGTTGGTCGAGTTGTGAATGGATCTAACCACTTTGGAGAGCAATCTGAAATTATGCTTAAAAAATTATCAAACTGCGCATACCCTTTGATCCAGCAGTGCTACTACGGGCTTATATCCTAAAAAGATATTAAAGAAGGGAAAGGGACCTGTATGTGCAAAAATGTTTGTGGCAGCCCTTTTGGTAATAGCTAGAAACTGGAAATTGAGTGGATGCCCATCAATTGGTTGAGTAAATTATGGTATATGAATGTTTCGGAATATTATAGCTCTGTAAGAAATGACCAGCAGGATGATTTCAGAAAGGCCTGGAGAGACTTACATGAACTGATGCTAAGTGAAATGAGCCAAACCAGGAGATGATTATACACTTCAACAACAATACGATATGAGGATCAATTCTGATGGAAGTGGATATCTTTGGCAATGAGAGGATCCAATTCAGATCCAATTGATCAGTGATGAACAGAACCAGCTACACCCAGAGAAAGAACACTGGGAAATGAGTGTAGACTGTTTGCATTTTTGTTTTTCTTTCCAGGTTATTTTTACCTTTCTAAATTCGGTTTCTCTTGTGCAACTAGAGAACTGTGTAAATATGTATATATATATATATATATATATATATATATATATATATATATATATATATATATATATATATATATATATATATATATATATAGTATTTAAGATATACTTCAACATGTTTAACATGTATGAATCTATCTGCCATCTAGGGGAGAAGGTGGAGGGAGGGAAGGGAAAAGTTGGAACAGAAGTGAGTGCAAAGATCAGTGTTGAAAAATTACCCATACATATGTTCTGTCAATAAAAAGCTATAATAAAACAAAATTAGATCTTGGCAACAAGGGGATGCCAGCAAAGTTGTAAGAGACCAAGAAATAATCAAATAAAATATAAAGAATGAAAAAAAATTTAAGAGAATGTGAGGCATGTCATAAGAAAAACAACTGATCAAAAAGAAAAAGAAAACCAAAAGCTATAATTATAAAAATAATTCCGATACAAAAATACAGGAAATAATTAAAGAAAATTAAAGTTTTAGAACAAGAGAGGAAAATAAAAATAGAAAAAGATCCATGGATCTTATGAGATCTTATGAGGAAAATCTACAGGAAGGTCCTTGTCAAATTCCCCAATTCCTAGATCAAAGAGAAAATATGAAGAGCAACAACAAAAACAAGAACAATTCAAATATGGTGGAACCACAATTAGAACCACACAAGACTTAGCAGTGTCTACATTAAAAGACCACAGATCTTAGAACACTATCTATCAAAGAGCAAAAGAAATAGGCATGTGGCTGAAAAAAATCATACTTGAGCACAATCTTGAACAAAAAAGAAAATAATCAAGGAATCAGGATTTTGTAGGATAAACTATTAATGTTTTATACGTAGAAATGTGAAACATATGTCTATGGTTGTCATTAGTAATTGGATAGTTTGAAAGAAAGATTGAGATAAAGCTGAGTGTGACATGATTTTAGAAAGGAAAACTATATAAGAAAAGATAAAAAGAGTATGTTATATAAATGAGATGAACTGGCATAGATGGATTAAATGGAGCAGACCTGGTAGTTTTGGAATCCTTTCATCAGAAATGATTTTAAAGAGTGAAAAATACATATATATCTAAAGGGATATAAAAGTATTCTAAATTTATAATGAAATATGAGGGGGAGGGATACACTAATTGGGGGATATAGAAGAAGGTACAGATTAATGGAAATGAGAGAAAGGGAGAAGGAAAAAATGGGTAGAGAGATTAAGGGAGGGATCCTTGGGAGATGGTATAGGTTAAGTAATGCAGGGCAAGGTAGTCAGTAGAAGTAGAGCAAAGGAGCCATCAGGGATGGGAAATAAGAGATATATACAAAATTATAATAATAGTGATGAGGAGTTGGATTTACTTATTTATTTTTTAAAAATCAGAGCTAGTAATCAGTGATCTCAAATTTAAAGCTAAAATAGATTTAATTAAAAGAGTGATAGGGAAACTGCACTGTATCTGTTATATTAATTAATTTTGTTTTAGACTATTTGAAATAACTAAAAAGCATAAGGCTGAAATATTGCTGTGGTAGAGGAAATTATAAATTAGTGTATTTAGAAAAATATGGAAATACTCAGACTTATGAAGGATGATGTTTTCAACCTTCAGATAAACATATATGGTATGTATGAAACACACACGCACACACACACACACACACACACACACACACACACACACACACACACACATACAAATATATCTGGCCTTAACCGTAGCCTTCTTGGGGGAGGAGAGAAAGAGGAAAAGGAAAAAAAGAATAAAGTAAAAGTGCATAGCAAAGAACAAAAGAAAATCGACAAGGAAAAAAAAAAACAAAAATGGCTAGCTCTGAACACAATGTATAGTATTTATTATATAGACTTTATTGAAATTAAAATTTGTTTCACAGTTTGAATCCTCTATTATGTTCTGTGCACAAGGTAACATTTTTTTTTCTTCCTTTTCTATTTTCTGCTTAAATGTTAAATAAACACATTTAATAAAAAATAATTTGGATGCAAAAAAAAAAAAAAACAACCCAACTTTCTTGTTTCTACCCTATTTCAAAACATTTAACTTTGTTAGGTATTCTTTTCACAGAGTAATTGTTCATAGTGCACGGATTTAGAACTGTGAGGAATATTTGAGGTCATTAAGGCTAATTCTCATTTTATATACGAGGAAACTGAGGCCCATGGGGAATTAGGGACCAGTCAAAGGATTACATGTCTCATAAATATCTAAAACAAGATTTCAATTCAGATCACTTCAGAATTCCACATGCAGCAATCTATCCATTATACCATGTGGATATCACAAATATATGCTTTCTATATATCAAAGATTTTTCACACTGCTACCTTATTTTATTCTCACAATGACCTCATGAAGTAGCCTCAACAGTTGATATTATTCTGATTTTACAGATCATAAAATTCAGATTCAGAGAACTGACCAAAAAATCATTTGGCCATAGCTAACTTATGTAATCAACATGACTAAACTCTTTTTTTCTCTCCTATTAGTATCTTCACCTATCATAACCATTGCTTAATAGGCTGGTAGAAGTGTTCTGACATTATTTACTCTTTAAAATGAAATAATAGCCTAAGTATGATTTGACTAGTGAAATATTGTGTCAATGCCTGCTAATTCATATATTGTTTAGAATGAAAGTGTTAAACCCTCTTTTGTAGGCAAGATGGTTGTCTTTGTTCTTGAAGAGGACTAAATGACATCAATATGATGGGATAATAGTACAATGTGTCTAACTGTGACTTTTCCCTGACCATTATGAGCTCAGAAGACTACCATAATGTGGGTACAAATAATCCATGGGACCATATGGAGTGCAGATGTCTCTAAATTTGTGCATCTCACATTTATTTTGAACTGATGTAATTCTGTTTTGCTTATAGAGTACAGTACATTCTTTGATGCAGGTATGCCATGTTAGACAGTCCTTTGTCAATGTCTCTCACATCTCACAATTAATTCTAAAGATTTTTAGAAAGACCTTGAGGAGACCTTGTATTTTTTTTTTTCTGTCTTCTATGGAAATGATTGTCTTGGGTGAGTTCTGTGTAAAATAGTTTTTAGGCAAATATATGTTTGGCATTTAAATACTGTGGCTAGCTCATTGGAGTTGTGCTTTTTGGAGACTAGTTCAGAGTCTAGATGATCCGAGTTACAATTTCTCTGTGACCAGATTCTTTCTTTCTTTCTTTCTTTCTTTCTTTCTTTCTTTCTTTCTTTCTTTCTTTCTTTCTTTCTTTCTTTCTTTCTTTCTTTCTTTCTTTCTTTCTTTCTTTCTTTCTTTCTTTCTTTCTTTCTTTCTTTCTTTCTTTCTTTCTTTCTTTCTTTCTTTCTTTCTTTCTTTCTTTCTTTCTTTCTTTCTTTCTTTCTTTCTTTCTTTCTTTCTTTCTTTCTTTCTTTCTTTCTTTCTTTCTTTCTTTCTTTCTTTCTTTCTTTCTTTCTTTCTTTCTTTCTTTCTTTCTTTCTTTCTTTCTTCCTTCCTTCCTTCCTTCCTTCCTTCCTTTCTTTCTTTCTTTCTTTCTTTCTTTCTTTCTTTCTTTCTTTCTTTCTTTCTTTCTTTCTTTCTTTCTTTCTTTCTTTCTTTCTTTCTTTCTTTCTTTCTTTCTTTCTTTCTTTCTTTCTTCTTCTTCTCCTCCTCCTCCTTCTTTTCTTTTTCTCCTTCTTCTTTTCTTTTTCTTCTTCTCCTTCTCCTTCTTCCTTCTTCTTTCTTCTTTTTCATGTGGTAGAAGAAAAATCAAAACAGAAGAGAAAATACATGAAAAAGATAAACTAAAAAGGAAAGTGAAAATAAAATGCTTGAATAGTCTCCATAGTTCTTTATTTGGATATGGATGGCACTTTACAACACATGTCCATTAGGATTGCCTTGAATTAATGTATTGTTGAGAAGAAGTAAATCTATTATAGTTGATTTTCATATAATTTTGCTATTTCTGTGAATAATATTCTCTTGGTTCTGCTTACTTCACTTAGCAAAAATTCTTGTAAACCTTTTCCGGTTTTTCTGAAACTGACTACTCAGCATTTGTTATAGAGCAATAACATTCAATTATTTAATATATTATGATTTGTTCAGCCATTCCCCAGATGATGGGCATCCCCTCAATTTCCAGTTTCTTGTCACCGCAAAACAGCTGCTACAAATATTTGGTATATGTCAGTCCTTTTCCCTTTTTTATGATCTCTTTGGGGTACAATCAGTAGTGGTATTGCTGGATCAAAAAGTCTGCACTTTTATAGGCTTTTGGGCATAGTTTCAAATTACTTTCTAGAATGATTGGATCAGTTTACAACTCCAACAATTTTCTCACATCTCCTCTAACATTTGTAATTTTCTTTTTCTGTGTGACTATCTTTTGTAGGATCTTAGATTAATCACGACATTTCTATGAACCCCAGGCAACTCTTTAAAACTATAAATTGAAGAGCAGATGTTGATTTATGTTGGTAAGGATATCATGAAATAGGAGCCTTTGAAGCCTATGAAATCACAAATTTGGACCAAAAAAACCAGAATATATAAATAATAGACTACTTTCATTGTCTGAGTTCTATCTAAAACAGCATCCAAATGTCATTCTTTCAGAGTAGGAGTTTACTAAATACTTTTTGAGGAGGTATATTTATGTAGTTTTAACCTTCATTTCCCATGGAGAATGTCTAAGAAAATATGACTTAACTGTGAATTTTTTTTAACGTGCTTTTAAATGGCAGCAATAATGAAGTAGATTGACTGTCCTCTTTACAAACTTTTATGGAATCAAAGGAGAACATTGCATTATTAAATCATGTATTGAAAAAGAATACTACTTGAAGAGAATGTTAGCATATTGCCTTCCTGCATATAAACATTCTAACGTACTCTGCTTCTACAAATCAGACTAAGTAAATGAGATTTAGGGATTAGTTATTACCCCACTGGGATGAATCTAAAAGCTTTTTTGGGTAAGACTGATAGTTATCTAATTTTTCAAGATCTTGCCATATGCACCATATCTTTTTTTCCTTGTCAGCTTCAGCAACCATGGGTCTTCTGTGTCCAGTGTATTCACTTTCATTGACTTACCCTTAGGTGTATGCCCTCCTAGGTTCCTCTGTATGCTGAGTTTGGGGCTTTCTGGTTTGCCTGCACAGTCATTTCTTGTATGCTTCTGCTCTGGTTAAGTGTTCTGCTTGCTGACTTCCTAACTTAGAACAATGTCAGAATTTAACAGAGACTCTGTCTCTAACTCTATGATCTGCACCTGTCCATAATCCTGACCCTTATGCAAAGTGTAAGTTTTCATTGATTTGTAGAAGAATTTTCTAAGATGTTAAAGAAGATCAATCTGTACAGCTAGCTAGAAGTGAGATGCATCATTCAGGTTTCACTATAATGCAAGTGAAGACTCTCTTTTAAGCTTCCCAGGGCTTCTGAGAGAATTCACTGAGGGAAGAAAGTTTACAATCACAGTAGAGATTCCACCATCTAAATCCTTCATTAGTTTCTGGAGAGTTAAGGTAGGAGACACATCAGGATTAAGCATAATAAAAGAAATATGAAATAAACATTGAGGTCTAGAAATGCAAAGCTTAAAGGCTATCTCATATTCTGTGTTTTTCACAATTAATTTTTGTGGGTGCCTGATTTCCATTTGAAGTACCATATTTATTTAGTGCTTTGTTGTTGTTGTTGAATTATCTTAAAAGAAACAAAAACAAAACAATAAACACAGATGAGTGTCTCTTGGTAGTGGATATTTAAATTTATTATAAGGTTAGGTGCACAAAAGGTAACTGAGAACAAGAAAGTTACATGGGTAAGAGGAACCAAAGCAGAAACAGCAAGATTGAGTGTTTACAAAAAATAGATATTATATATATATATTTTTGAAGAATCCTATAGAACACACAAAAGAGGAAAAGGGAAGAAAAACAGAAGGAAGACCTGAGAAGGGTGTGGGAATGTCTACACATTCTGTTGGCCCTTTGCACAAGTACTTATTTTGGAATGTTTCTATGAGTGCATGAAGCTGTCACTTCATTTCTATGAAAGAACCAAGTGAATGGCTGGAGATGAATGATCACACATTTCTTCATATTATGATGCCTTAAAACCTAGATAATAAACCAAATAATTTTTGTTCCATCTGTATCAGTTTCCTTTTTCCATATGAGGAAAAGCAGTAGTGATATTGAATATTCCTAAAGGTACAGGAAAATAATATCTGCCTGAAACAATTTATTAGCTCTACCTAGTTTTCAAAGAGATTTAACTATAAGCAGATAGTTTAAAAAATCAACCAACAACATCATTTCACTTAGTCTTAAGAAGATGTAAAATAGCTGTCATCATCTTTTGTAAAATATGGCAATAATTTGGTGACCTGGGCTATTGGAGAATCACTGCAAGGAAATGCTATGCATTTCAGCTATATTAAAGAAATGTCAAAAACTAATACTTCCTCCCACCTTTAAGTCCATCCCAAACAGAAGTGTGGATATAGCATTAAAGAGTCCCATTACTAAAGTTTAATATCATTAGAAAACAGCTCTTTGGGGCCTGAATACTTTTCAATACCTCTACATATTCCAAGGGGTCCACAACCTACTTCTTCCTTACCCATTCCAATCTACTGAAGAATTAATGAATACCAACATTGTTACATGAAGAAAGAAGATGTATTATATTCATGAAAAAGACACACAATGTACTGTTAGTAATATTGATTTTACCTGAGTTATTGGATGTCATACTATATCCATCAAAACTGTGTACAACATCACAAATAAAACCTTGCAACATCAGGCCTTTTCTCTAACCCAAAACTTTGTGATTCAATTTTAAAATAATTCCTATATGATAATAAAAGCAATTCAATCTGATATTTCCTAATTGGAGCTCCCAATGGTCCTATGATTTATAGATCCCATGTAGCATTTTTTTTTTTGGTCTTCCCTCACTATGGGGGCAGGGGAGGGCAGGGATGAAAAAGGGGAGGGATTTCACCCAAATATATTCTTTGACAACTTTTATATGTGTCTGCTGAGGGTGAGAAGACTGTGGCTGATTTGAATAGATTAGGAAATAATTGGTTTATAATTTGTTTCTGGTTAGTGCCCTGGATATTTTATTGATATCATGATCATGATCTTACTTTATGTCCATCTAATATTTGAAATATGATTTCATATGTTCATGTGTTTTTAAAGCCACAAATTATGAGTGTGCATTATGAGTTTGCCATATAGAATAAAAATGTAGGCTTTTAAATTCCATTGCATTATTAGAATAGGAAAGAAATTTATTCAGGAAAAAAATGTTCAAGAAACAGTAACCAAATAGTCATAGCATAATGAAAATCAGCCTTTTCTCTGACTTGAAATGTGTGGAATTTCTTTTTCTTTTTATTTGTTTTAAACAATTATTGCTATATAACATGCCATATTTTTAAATCTTTGTTGTTTTATTTTTAGGATTAGAAACTATTCAGAGAAAGGGGTGAGGAGAGGAGATTACTTAGAAAAACCATCTAAATTTACCTAATCATGGAAAGCTGAGATATAATTCTGTTTTACCTCCACTCAAGTATCATTGAGACAATAGTGTACAGCAGATTTTTAAAAGCTGTTCTTCATGGGATCAGATTAGCTTAGACAAGTTTTTTGGTTGTATTATAGATTCCCATTATTTTTGCTCAACATTTTTAGTGATTAAAAAATTGGGATCAAATCATTTTAAGTGTTCAAAAATTTATTTTATATTTTTAAACCCAAAGAGTTAAATAGCAATAGTTATTATCTCAATTATCATTTTATAAATAATGGCAAAAATAACTTAAAAATCTTTAAAAAGAATAATATAAAATGCTCATGAGACTTTATTAATCCAGCAAGATAATTCTTTCTGTAGTCTTTGATTTCCACACTTCTAGTGATACTCATTTCCTCCTATTAAGAAAAATTCAATGTTTGTCAACAATGAGTAGACAAAGTTCTCACAAGCATAGACTCCCACCAAAATGAGACAAAAAAAGGATAGGGAAAAGAAAGATATGATACAATAGAGGGCATGTATTCTAGGTCAGCAGCCTAGGCTAGTACCTCTCATATATCAAGTCTATATGGGAGCAATTGATATTGCTAAATGAAATATCTTTGATTAGATTTTATATCTGTCGATCCATTTGCCTTAATTTGGTTGCCTGATTTCTTTAAGATTAATGAGTAGCTTTTATTTCTAAATATTTTAAAATTTTCTTTGCTTCCTCCTTTATCATTTTTATTATAATATAACATAGATATCCCTGAAATAATACTTTAATGAGTACATTTTTAGCCACTACCATGTAATGTAACTCCTTAGATGGATAAGAGGTTCTTTTAACCACTTCATAATTTTTATGCTACATTATACTACAAAAAGTATGATAATTATTCTTTGGGCGAGTCATATGATTGATTTATTTATTAAGGATCTAATATGTGCCCCACATTTTGCATGAAGGTTAACAGACTTTACATGCAACAAAAAGACAGTATATCACATATTAATATTAATAATAATTAGTATATGGCTATCTATCATAAACAGATAGAAAAAAATAAGCCCCTAAAGTCTTTACTACCAAATATTTATGGAAGCAGAAAATTAAATCCTCAGCTTGATCTTTGGTGGATACTTTTTGATTAGCATTGGGAAAGAATAGGAGTATTCACCAGAGCCAAATTCATATAATATACATAGTTGTATAAAATGATATTTTTACCTTTTTTCCCATTTTCTACACATAAATTTATATCTTTGGGTTTTTCTATGGCACTATAGTTCTTTGCTGTTGCCCTATATTTCTTTATTAATAGCTCTTTTTCAGGTTTAGAATTCAGTACCAAATCCCAAGTCTTTTGACTTCTCATTTGTCATCAATAGATGCTTGATCTTTTAAAGGTCCATGACAAAAACATTCTCAAAGGAGGAGAAAAAAAAAAACAAAACTTTCAAACCATTAACCTATTAATAAAACTAAAAATTAGCCACTTAATTCTGAAGAATTGATATATGGGTAGAATATGCATGTATGTTGAAGTCTGGATAGGATCACTGTTTAACTTGACTCTCTGTAGCTGGTCTTGGATACTAAGTTTTAACTGCCATAGAATTACATTTTGAAAATAAAAGAATTTCTTTGGTTTCTATAAAGGTAGACATCATGATACTTGCAATATAGTTCTGGCTTTGCCATTAACTACCACCTCTATGATTCCAATTGGGCAAATCATCTACTCTGTCTAGATCTTGACTTCTTCACCTATAAGAATGAGGACGGTTCAACTAAGTCAAAGTTTAACAATCCAAACTTTCTAAATAAGGAGAGGAATTTCATTCACTTTGGATTTCTTTGCTCTTCGTAGCCTTCACTTAGTAGTTGCTGAGTTTGGTTCATGAGTTTGGTGTCATGAGCCTGGGATAAAGAAGAAGCAAGGCATAGAAAAATTGGGATTAAGAAAGTGGGGAAAAAGACAGTTTTAATATTAATTTTTTAATAAAACAAAGACTTCAAAACTTTGCATAATGGTAATAATTTGTTGGCATCAGTCTGTGAAGTGGTACTGAGAATTATTAAATTAAATGAATTCTTCAATTCTTGCTCTAAAATTATAAAATGCCACTAGATGTTTCTAGTACTATGTTTCAATTCTCTGTTTTTAACCACTTTTTATGAGACAGTTTTTTTTCAGTCACTTCAGTGAAAGCAGTGATAGAATACTTATAAAATTTGCAAATGATAGGAAATGAGGATGGACAACTATACTGGAAACAGAATTCATGATTTTCTTTAAACCATCTTAAATTTTAGAATTATGGGCTAAATCCAGCAGGAAGAACTATAATAGAGATAAATGCAAAATCCTGAATCCAGTCCCTGCTTTTGCTCTACCCCAATAAATTGCATAAGCATTTGATGTCAAGATGGCTGTTGATGTGATAAAGATCTAGGATTTTTTTTTTTTTTTTGCAAGATGTAAGTGCAAAATTTATTTTCAGTGTAACGAAAGTACTACAGCTTAATGCAATCTTAAGGAATGGTAACAGAACTATATTTTTCTGAATAAAGGAAGTAATGTTTCCATTGCACACTGCTCTGTGCTCACCAGATTTGGAGTATGATTTTCAATTATAAGTGCCAAATTCACAACCTAGAAAGTGTGCAGAGTAAGGAACCTGAAAATGAAGACTCTATTTCATTTCATATATGTATTGGTTGATAAAATTGGAGATGTTTTCCTGAAGAAAATATAGTGATGACCATTTTCAAATGTACAAAGAATTATTATATGAAATATAGATCAGACTTATTACTCTTGGTCCTAGAGTGTGGAACTTTCAAGGAAACAGATTTCAGCTGATTTATAACAGTCACAATAAAATAAGAAACAACTTATTAACAATTGGAATCATTCAAAGAGGCAAAAAAAGTACTTTCAAAATTAGGAATTTCTTTTCATAAGAGTTCTTCAAACAAAATCTGGGTGACTATTTGTCAGGGATTCTGGTTCATGCTTCTGGAAGGCATGACAGTATATGATCTGTATGGTCTTTTTCAAATATAAGGCTCTATAATTCATATGAATCATTCTAATAATAAAGATCCAAGATAAAATGGGGCTACAGAAAATACGGGAAATACATAATAGATTCATTGTAACCTTATCTTTAATAAAGGGCAAATTTTCACCTTTATTTGAAAATAGCAAGCTAGAGTGAGGTAATGGGTGACATTTTAAAGGTTATCAGTTATGATTGTCAGAATTCTATTTAATTATGTAGTTACAGAAACTTCCTCACATAATAACATAAAGTAAGCAAACCAAAGTCACATTACTATACATTGGTAATTTCATTAAGTAATTATACATTAAAGAACATTAACTTCATTATCCAAAGTATTAATCATGCAAAGTCATGAATAAATAGATTCTTCTGTCTATCTTCCCCATGCTTGTATTTTTAAAAGCATAAAAGCATCATTCAAATTTACATTAATGTATTCTTTCTTTTTTTGTTTTTCAAACTTTTGAAATGTTCATAGAACAACAGATAACAAACATTGGACCTATGGTATTTATGGTATGGATTTATTTAGAAGAGAGCTGGATGTGGAAACTGCAAATTCAAGGGAAACTAGTTTATTTCAACTAAACATGCCATCCTTTTATGGCTAGGAGAAAAATTCACAACCAAAAAATAATTTTTTAAAAAAATTAATGTGCTAATTTTATTGCTATCTCCCAACTGTGACTTTTTTCCTTGCCAGATATGTTCATTTTTGTTTTGGGGATTATGAATATTTTCTATTCTACTTCAAATATTTCAATTCACACTTAAGTATTTATAGAGATTTGATTTTGAAAATGATATTGTAAATCACAACAATATAAATTTAATGGTTTTTTTTCCATAGAAACAATGATAGAATAGTGAGTTCTGCTCTTAACCAAGACTCTACTATTCAATTTTTAAAGAAATAAACTTGAATCACAAATCAAATCAATTGTTTAATGAGTTATAAAAGACATACTTATGTACTACTCAATACAGGATTTTCTAAAATGTTTATGAAGCAATTAAATAAGTAAACATGGCAAACAAGTACATAACTTTTAATTTAATTTGTATTTAAAATTCCCTGGAGAGTTGAATGAGGTGAAGGGCTAAAGTGTTACAAAGAAATGATTCAAGAGTGGGAACGGATCTGGAGTCAAAATCAAGTGACACCCTAGGAAAGGCTGTGGATGGTAAATAGGGAGATCTTCCAGAAGAGTTATAAAGAGATAAACTTGGGTAAATTGATCTGGTCAATAAGTTTGTGCAGTTTGCAATAAGAGAACAATAGCTAAAGGTCCAGGTGTTATTAGCAAAGTGATATATGTTAAATGCTATAAGTTGAGAACTGCTTATAACCAGAAGATTATATAATTCCCTTTATTGAGTTTTGGAACTTCTTGTTGAATCATATGGCTATTTATGTTTTAATTTTTAATTATTAAAAGCATGTACAAAATTTACTATGACTTACACATAAAAGGATGAATTAAACAAAATTTTGTAAAAAAAATTGCTTTGCCATTAACTTGTATTATGCATTTCAGAAATATTTTTTTCCAAACTGTTTGAATTGGCAAGAAAATCTCATATTCTACCTATATATTTCTATTCCTCCTACTCTTTATGTTAAAGATCAACAAGTAATATACAAACACACTAAATAGTCTTTTAACTTAAGGGATTTTACATTTTACATTTACTTTATATCAGACTTTCTTAAAATAGGGAATGCACATATACTTATGGGCAATTTAGTTGAATCAAGGAAGCAATAAAACCCCCAAATGATGACACGCTAATATGACAACTAGATTGTATTTATGCTCTGCCATCATTTGTCCAGATCAACTGGCATTGGAAAGAATACAGTTTCTCATATTATTCATGTAAATCTGTCAAGAAATGGAATGAATTTGGTCTATTTTTCAAGTCTCACTGAATTGCATACCTCGAAACAATGAAATGTTTGATGAGAACTTGAATATAATAACTATTAAAATTAGATAAAATGCTTTTTTATTACAAATAAAATTTATAGGCCAGAAAAAGAAAACTTATTTTAAAACTTTGCCAATTTCTAGACAACTCATATATGAAAACAAGCCCAGAGAAGAATATAAAATGAAATTATATCCATCAAATAGATATAAAAAATAAAAGAGAAATTCTTCTCTTTCAAACTCGTCTCATTTCTCCCTTAAATCCTGATGAGAGGTCAAAGACCCCAAAATGAAAGAAGCAGGAAGTCATAAAAGCAAAATCTAGACTTAAAATTTCTTTAAAATATCATGTTTACCAGCAATACACAAACATAATTGCATTTAAATTATATTTTAAAAAGCTTTTGTAGCACATGAGGAAAATAAAACTGATGATAAAGAAAAGTAGAAAATTTCAAGTAAAATAAAAATGATCTTATTATCCTTTGTAATTCAAACTCGGTTTCAGATTTTACACTTCTATGTAACATTAACAACTATCATTTATTTGCCTAGGAAAGGTGCGTAATTGATTGCAAAATATTTACAACATAAAGTGTTGCAGAAATAGTTAAATAGTAATAGTAATCACAATTATAACATGATGAATTTCTAGGAATACAGAGCATAGCAATTTAAAATTCTCTAAATTAATTATCATTTAGGGTCAATAAATTCTAACTTCAAACACAGAACTCAGCAATCATCTATAGCATACTATAAAAACTAGTAGTGCCTGCAAAATTTTTGGCTGGCTCTAGGGAAAAATGTCAGAAAACTATGGGGATAGCAATTCATTTCTGAGTGAGAATCATAATAAATGTGCTCTATTAAAATGTTCAGAGATGAGCTTAGGGAAGGCTGGAATAGGAAAAAGAGTGAAAAAATTCATTTGGTTATGCTCTTCCCTTCTTGGAAGTTGATAAAAAGAGTATAGAAGCCTAAAAAGGAAGACATGAAGCTATGTAATTACAATCCAAATGAAGGAAAGAATATTGCATTGAGAACTAGGTGATCTGTTCTAGTCCCAGCTCTGCCACTACTAATTATATGACCTAGAGAAAATCAGTTAATCACTTCAGGTCTCACTTTCCCCATCTGTACAATAAAGAGGTTGGAACCCTTTTATCTCTAAAATTCTATTACATACA
This sequence comes from Sminthopsis crassicaudata, assembly GCF_048593235.1. Taxonomy (NCBI): domain Eukaryota; kingdom Metazoa; phylum Chordata; class Mammalia; order Dasyuromorphia; family Dasyuridae; genus Sminthopsis; species Sminthopsis crassicaudata. The sequence continues at coordinate 206,716,868 of NC_133617.1, forward strand.
TATGTAAAAAAAAAAAAAACAGCCACTTCACTTTCACAAGCACTATAATACTTAGAGTATCTGTCAATAATAACAATTGTAGAAAAGATTCAGGCAAGATGATAAAAATGCCAAAAATAGAATTTTGAAAGAGGCTTGGGAAGCTCCATGAAAAGAGAGGAATAGAAATTTAACCTTGCCTATAACTTCTTATTTATATCTGCAGAGAATGTGTAAATGAATCTGTTGATGCTTCTGTTCAGAAATTTAGCCTCCAAAATAACCCTCAAATGGCATTACATCTGCAGAATGGTGAATAACTTATATACAGGTCTGAATTCACTTTCTCCTAATTATCTGTTGCAAGACCATTTTGTTATAAATAATGACTGTTAAATCATTGCCAGAAATTGAGAGAACAACAAATCTTTGCTTGGTCTGATACAAGCAATCCTCCTTTGCATTTTTCCAATCCAATGGAAAGCTAGTACTATGCTTTTTTAAAAGTTTATTTATCCAGAAAAACATTTGGCATGGCCATCTTGATAAAGTTGTTTAAATATAGACTGCTTTCATTTTGGGTATTTTTAGGTACTTAAAAATTCCATATATATATTTATATGTATGTGTATATGTATATATATATGTGTGTATGTGTATATGTGTGTATATATATATATATATATATATATATATATATATACACACACACATATATACACTAAATCTCAATCCCGTTCAAGCCCCTAGTATTTCCTCTTTGTTTTAACCTTCAAAACCAGATTTGTAGTTCATTACTTGAACACTCTTTTTAGCTAATTTTTCATTATGCTCATTTAAAGAGATTGTCAGAATATCTTTGTGGTAAAGAAATCATTTTTAAAAGATTTTTGAAATGTTGGGTAAAGGCAATGGCACAAAATCCAGTTTATTTGAAAATATCTTTAATACATACCATAAAGATACTATGTGCAGTAAACTGGCTTAGAAAGAAAGCAATAAATTCATTTCTTTGTCTGGTTACTCTTTTCTATAAGGGATATCAAGGGATAAACTTTATAATTAAAAATGATGGAATGATTTTTGAAATGGATATTTGAATGGCATGTTGCAAAGATCATCTGACTAGTTTCCATCTGAAGAGTTGATACTCAGTTTTACTAAATGCCACTTTATTCTACACATACTATACCAGTATCTTACTATATAAGTAGTTATATATTTTAATACAGTAAAAAGAAATTGTGTCTGTGGCCAAAACTGATTGAGTCAAAAATAACTGAAACTTGCATTACAAATTTTTTTCTGAGTGTCTAAATAAATAATAAGTGATAAAATCGTACTTTCTTTTTTTACCCCATCAAGATAATGGGTATTTTATCAATGCTATTTTGTATTTCCTTTATTTTAAATATAGCATCTACATATGCTATTAATTCTATACATGTTGTAACATTAGCAGGAGAAAAGTCTGAAAGGAAAAAAAAATCTTTGAAAAACCACATGTATTTGAGTCTCAGAAAATCTGACATTTCCTTCTTTTCATTAACTTTGAAGTAAAACTATGGCTATTTTAATTTACCAGTACTCATTCACAGTATTTCCTCCCTTCATCCATTTGAATAAAGAATCTGAAGGTATTTTTTGTTCATTCTTACCCTTCCTACCTTTGACAATTTTACATGCAAATTGGGGGAATAATTCAGTCTTCATGGGGAGGGGAAATGATTTTTAAATGGCAGGGACATCTTCAGGAAAACCTCTACTGATTCAAATGAGTTATTTTAGCTGACTCAAGTTAAATTCATTTTATGAAGTCCCATGTGATTGAGACAGCAACTACACCCAGTTGGTTGAAAAGAAACTTATCGGCTTGTCATTTTCATTACAACACACATTACTTAGTGAATAGAATATTATGTTAAAATAAATTCTATCTGTTCACTATGCAGTTTTATTTCAGCTACAGTTGCACCATGGGCATATGCAAAGGTATGCCAAAATAAGTGTGTAAAAATGGAACAAAAGAGATTTGAAAACATTTCTTATTTTGATAAATTTCAGTCAAAAACTGAGGAAGGAAATCAATCTATCTGCCTCTCTGTCTCTTTCTCTCCTTTACTTTTTTTCAGAATGAACTGGTCCAGCTAGATCTGATCTTTATTAGTTTATTCACTGATAACTAAGGATCAGATCCAAATATTGTTTTGTAAACAACTTCACTGCAGGTATTATGGGTCCCCATAAGCCAATGTAAGAGCAGACATAGCTGATTAGCTGAACCCTCCAGGCTACTGTCTGTGCACCCTGCATATTTATAAAGCTGAGACATGAATTAGACCCCCTGAGGACCTTCCCCCATTAGTCCCATGTGGAACCTTGTGGTCTCTAGGCAACAGCTCAACTGAACGAGCCAATGGAGAGACAATCTCTCCCTCTCTGGATGAGGCTCCACCAGGAGCTGTGCAAAAATGGTCTCAGCTGGAAGTTGTTCTGCTATAGCATAGGCTTGGCATCCAAAAGCAAATGCCATAAGCTAAAGTAATGCAAGCAATTTCAACCCTGAAAAGCGGGATTTCAGGGTAGGTTCTTTCTTTTGGTACCAGTCATTTCCTCTCTGCTGTTTTATCAAAGTCTACAGCAGGGTTAGGGAGAAGGGAATTTCCCGCTGCTCCCCATCTCCCCATCAAGGCTGAGAATAGTTTCTTCAGTGGAAGTAGGACTGCCATACTAGACTTTCACACTTTTATGAGAGACAGATGATCGACAGTTTATTATAAGGTGTGATGCCCATTTAGACAAACTCAGGCCCTTTTCATTCGGCATTTGTTCACTGAAGGTGTCTTGTTTGCTAGCAATCAGGTTAATGAAAAAGGATATTTAAGATAGAAATAAAAGACTTTACCATCAACTAGCAAACTACTAATCAAAATGATCCTTAATTATTAATTTAAATTTACATTCCAACATTACATGGATTAAAAACACCCACTGGAGTTCTTTTTATGTCTTCTTTGTTATATATTACAGACACAATTATCCAGTTAATTCAGGTAAGAACTTTCCATTTTAGCTTGAAAGCACCATAAAGTAGATGGATATGTATTTTTTAAACTTAAATTATCAGTCTACTCCAACATAATGGTTAGTTCCTTCTTCCCATTGGACTATCTTAATCAGATAGAATATTGGGGAAAAATAAGTCCTTAATACAATCTTCTCTATATTCATAGTAAGTTCTAGGGCCTAAAACATAACTTAAAATCTTGTCATATAGGTAGAACTCAAATAATATATTCTCTTTGTTTCTGCACATGGTCTATATGAAAATTTAAATATCTTGATATTGACAAAAATCATTTTCATTTTGTTCTTTTGTTGATTCTAAAATGGTTTTGCTAAAGTAATTTTATATGATTATTTTCCTTAAAAATTCATTTTGAATTGCTTTGTCACTGAAGATTAAATAGGTAGATGATCAACAAGTTAAATATCCTTATATACTTCAGAGAGCCAAGAAGGGCAGGGGTCAGAAACCAGGGTAACACTAACCAGAAAGAGTGTGATAATGTAGATTATTATGGGACAGCTGGATTATTTCATTTTGTTCAAACACATTCCCCTTTCTCATTTTTGCATTTACATTCGTCATAAGTTCAGACTTGATTACATAAATACTTTTGCTAATGAGAAGCCTTTTTACAGCACTAATTTAAAAATAGATATTGACATAACAATCTTAATTTGAATGCACCAAATTACATTTTCAACAATTTAAGTGAGCATATCCTGTCACCCTCAGCACACATTTTATATATATTTGTTATATATAGATGGATAGCTTTATATCCACCTCTATATTTCTACATACACACATTCACACGCATACACACACAGAATAGAGTTATGGGGCCCTGCTTAACATGGTGCTTTAAATTTCTTGTTCTCTTAATAGCCATGGGATGTATTAATATGGACAGTTTTGATGTTGTTTGTGGTGTTCACTGATTATATTCTTGTTAAAACCTCTAACACAGAAATGATTCCAGCGGTTCACCACTATTAACTATGGTTCTGTCCATTGGGATTGTAGGTCGGAAATCTCAGCCAAGAAGACAGGTGGAAAATGCCTGAAACTAAGTGTAACTGAGAGGTCACAACCCAATGCAGACAACATCCAACCATGTGGTGGCTTTTGCTGCCTTCAAACCAAAAGGGTTTTTATTTATTTAAATGACTTTTCTTACAATTCAAAATCAATTTCTTTAAACATAGATCCCCAAAGAAATTCAATAAATAAAAGACTTAGCCTCTGACTCTAGGAAGCAGAGCTCCAGTTTTTAACCTTCAACTGTGACCAGGACTAGAACTGACACAGCTCAGTTTTCACTGCAATTGGTCTTCCATGGATGCAGAGGATACAAGTGGTTCCCTGACCCTATGGGCAAGTTTCAGACTAGACTGTCTCTCTGGTCAACAGTGATTCTCTGTGTGTCATTGGATGAGGCTGGAGCTGTAGCTAAATCCATAGCTGCTAGACAGCGACAGGGGCTGCTGGTGCTCTTCGTTCTGCTCCGATGTGTAGCTGGGGAACGTTTGTGCCCTCGACATCTTTGTTGAACCAAAACGGTGACCTAGAAGGATAAGGTAAAGAAGAACATAATAAGTAACTTCAGCTGAAGATCAGTGCATTTCCCACAAAGAATAACCACTACAAAAAAACAGATTAACATGCAACTCCCATGGGAGAAAATGTCATCTTGAATTGGAATAATGATACCTAAGATGAAATTTTCAGGTTACTTGCTTTTTTTTTTCCTTCACACGCCTGTTACATCTAAGGAAATTATTAAAATTATTTAGTTCAAGAGAGATGAAAAATTAATTAGTTGCACGTTATCTTACAAAGAACATCCTTGTTTTCATTTATGTTCTATTTGCCTTCTATAGTAAGAGTATTGAAGATATATCCAGAAAAAAATCAATCCATGAAAATATTGAATGAGGTTACATTATTGTAATGAATATCACCTGGGGTTGCTAAAATGAAGTCAGCTTCCTTGTCAAGTATATAAGCTGGTGATTCATAATATATATTCCTTTTGTGTACAAGTTGGACTAGGTGACTACTAGAGTCCTTTCTGTCTTTTAAATTCTACTCTTCTAAATCCTTTCAGTGATTGAAACTTGGAATTAATGGCAGAAATCAAAGATATTAGTCAATAATCTGCAGCTAAATGTTTAACAACTACTTCCCTAGGAAAAAAGTGTAAGCAACCTAGTTTTAATCTTCTTAATCTATATTATTTAATACAGATTTTATTTAATCTGCATTATAATATTTTTCTCATCACTTATCTTAAGTCTTAAGTAAACAACAAAGCAAAAAACCAAGCTCTGATTTGTAGCACTGCCAATTTCTGAAGGGGAAATGTTCACAAGGAAAATATAACAGCTGATTCTCATAAACTAGTTCAAGCTGGCTCTGGCTTGGTATCATATTAGAGGAATGAAGTTTTTAAGACTTCTTAAGTAAATTTAATGTTCAGTAAAATAAGAAAAGAACCTAAATAATCACAAAAGATTTGCCACTCAGTCTAATTTTTCAATAAGTTAATAATAATTACATTCTTCAATGAAACATATTAAACATGTCTTTCTAGGTTCACTAAAAGTAAAAAAAAATCTTAATTTCTAGGATGATATTTTATAACTTAAATAATTAGATCTCCTAGACTTCTGACAATACTTTCAGTATATTCTTAAAAGGAAAAAGGAATTCCATTATTATAATTGCTTTTCTCCTTAATCTTTCATACTCTTCTTTATATATAGTTTTGCCTGAAACAAGTTTTTTTTTCATAGCAATAATTAATTGTTCTTTAAAACAATTTTTTGCTTTTTTTTCCCTTTCAGCTTCATATATAAAAGTATGCTACACAGTATAGAAGTAATAATAACTTATCCAGTTTTCAATTTTCTTTAAGAATTTTTTGTAAAAAGAGTTTGTTACTTCATTTTTTTCATTTTTGTTTTTCATTTTTGACTTTTACTTTCCTTTGAACTTGATCATCTTTAACTGATCATGTTTAATGGTAAGCTTGAATGATCTTTGAAAAACTTGATTTCACTATAAAAACTATTGTAATACCTCTATCAGTTATACAATGAGCTTTTTAATAGCTAAAGTAATATTTACTTAGATTAATATTCATTCCCTTAAGCTACAAAAATAAAAATAGAACAATAAAATATTTGTGTATAGCACAAAATTCAGCATATGACTGATACAGAACTAAGTAAAGGTGAAGAAACACTTTCAAATTACTTTCCTTTGGTCAAAGTAAGATGTTCTGACCATGTCCTCACAAAATAAAAACATGTCCACATCCATTTTCTTCTATTACAATCTTTTTATTGGTAAAGAGGAGAATTGGAAGAGAAAAAAAGAGAAAAATAATTCAAAGAAGATAAGATTTCAAGAAATACACACTTAACAATAATAATTGAGAATGTGGATGAGATGAACTCACCCATAAAAAGGAAGATTGAAATGGATTATGAAGCAGAATGTGAACATGGCTTTTTACAAAAAAACACTTAAAACACGATGATTTACATAGAGTTAAAATGAATGACTAGATCAATATCTATTTTTCTTTTGCTCAACGAAATAGGGATAGAATCATGATTTTAGAGATTATAGTAAATACAGAAAAGATAAAAAAGATCATCAAGAAATATATATTATGCTAAAACATATCATAGATAATGAATCCATAGATAATGAAAAAATTTAATTATATTAAAGGGAAGAATGGGCAATTGAACTAAAATAATTGGTACCTTAATGTTTTCCTTTCAGACCTAAACAAATCTAACAAAAAAGAAAAAAGGGTCTGAATAGAACTTCAGAAAAAATTAAAGATGATAAATATTTCGTAAATACTGGATGAGAATATCATATAATGTATATGTATATACCTATATATATACATACATAAGTTAATATATACATATACATATATACACACATATTTCTGTTGCACATGGCACCTTTATAATAAAAATGGATCATGTCTTGGAGTATAAAGAACTCTCCAAAAATAGAGAAAGAAAACCAGGAACACTGAATTGATAATTTATTAATCATAATGTAATACATTATTATTCAATTCAAATGCTCTTAAAATATATATATATATACCAAAGAGTTCCAAAACGCTATAAAAACAAGCTCTAAAAATAATATAAAATTTAATTTCAGAAAAAGATTTAATGAGAAAATATGCTAACACTTATGGAATACCATTCAAGCAAATCTGATGGGAGAATTAGATTTTTAACATGGTTTCATTAATAAAAGAAAGAAATAATTCAATCAAGTCATTATGCAACTCAAGACAGTGTCTTCCTTTAGGGGAATCACTAAACTAAGAATGATAAATGAACATAATTAAATATTACTGTGTCCTAAGAAATCCTGAAATGAATATTTTAAAAAGAAACTAGGACTATACATGAAAATTCAAAGGAATCAAGGAGAAACATGACTTTATCTCCTAATAGAGAGGAGATGAATTGATAATTCAGAAAGATATACATTTTGGAACATGGCTAATATGTGAACTTTTTTTTCCCCTATCCCAAGCACATTTGTATTGAAGGATTTAAAAACAATACTCAATAGGAGGAGCTGTAGTGGAAGAGAAAGATTGATAAAAAAAAATTGGTTAAATAAAAACAAAATCTAGTGCTTAATGATATAGTCCCTTGCACTCTTGTTGGCACCACATTTATTTTTTTTTTTTCACTAGATTTACCAGATTCTCTTGTCAATTAGACTGAATAAAAATGGTGATTGTTATAATTGTTGCCCCAAATACTGGGAGTCAGAGGTGACACTGAAATAGGAAATAAAACAGATTGAGATGGCAATAAGCAGAAAATGCCATAGGAAGCAGCCAAAATAAATAAACAAAAGCCATATAAATTATTACTTTCTAAAGTAATTTGCACACCATAATAGATGACCTAGAGATTATATACTGGAAAATGCATTAAATTTCAGATCAAAAGTTCTGAGAAAACTGTCTATATGACCTTGGACTGAGCAATTAACCTATATGAGTCTATTTTCCTCATATAAAACAAAGGGTTTGAATTCAATGACTTCTAGAAGAATCTAGATGGTATAGTGGATAGAATACTGGATGTGGAGTTAGGAAGACTTGCGTTCAAATTCTGCCTGATATGCTATCTATAAGACTCTGGGCAGTTCCCTTATTTCAGTTTCCTCAACTGATAGCATGTATCTCCAGGGTTCTTATAAAGATCAACTGGTACAAAAGTTTCAAAAATGTTCATTCATTCTTTTTTCCCTTTCTCCCTTCCTCTAGGTCTCTACCAACTCTATATCTCCTAATTCTTCCATTTCTTCCATTTCTAAATTTCATGACCCTAATAATTCCCTACAAGTTTTCTTATTGCATAGTGAATCAACACAACTTGAAGCATCTCAGTCCAATATAATCCCATTCTCTTTTCTATTTGGCAAGTGAAAATCAGCATGATTTTTAGTTCTTTGTTGTTTTGCATATATGAAAATTAGTAAGAATTTATGTTCTATTTGATAGATAATAAATATTTGTAAATAAAGAATTACTAATACATTAGTATTAAGTAAGAAGAATTGTCAAGATCTGTAGGCAATATATACATGAAAACTATAATCCCTAGATGTTAAAATATCAAAGAAGAAAACTCTATAGAAACTATGTTAATCTTTCATTTAAAAAGGGAGAAAGTAATAGAACTAGCATTAGCAAGAATTTAATCACCAGGTGCAATTCTTATTGAATTTCAGGGATTGTGGACATTTTAAACTTACATTTCATCAGAGAATACCAATTTTTCAAACACTGATTCTAGGTGATGCACTCCTATTCTAAATATAGGAATTGCATGCTGATATATTTACAGCAAATGGAAAAATCTGATTGATCTGATTGGAAAAAGGGTGGTCCAGAACAAAGTCTCTGTGTTCCCTGCTCCTGCCTTGACATGAAGATTCACTGTGTCTAAATGGAGATAATGATACTTACCATCACATATATTCATGCTTGAGATCCTTGGAGAATAAATGTTAATTCATTTAAAGGATCAGCAGTATTACCAGTAGTTTAATGTTACCCTCATTTCAAATTCCTCCCCCTAGGAAATCTGCTCTACTTCTGAGTTATTATATCTTAGAACTAGTTGAAAGTAAATCAAGGTCTACTTCTAAGTCTTCATTCTCAAAAAGCTAAAAGATATATTTGAAATATAGATAGTTTTTCAAATAGGTACAAAACTTTTGTCTTATGGAGTTCAGTAGAGAGTAGTGATAGTAAAATAGTGGAAAGAGGACTGAATCAGTCTTTTAGTAGAGAATAGTTGGCAGACATATAGTGCTTTATACAATCTGCAAATATTATCTAACTATTCTCACAACAGCCCCTGGGAAATAGTTATTTTACACATAAAGAAACTTAAGCAGTCAGATTAAATGACTCATATTAGTAAATATCTAAGGATGGATTTGAACTCTGGTATTCCTTGATGTCATTTTTTTTCTCTATTACACCATCCAGTTGCCTTCAAGCTACACAGAACACCTATGCTCATGTCTTGTTTCTGGCATATTGTAGCTATGTGATTATGAACAAGTCATTGAAGCTCCAGGAAATTAAGATTGTAGATTTCAAAAGGTAAAATAAATAAATATAAAAAGGATTTTTAAAAGCTTAGTTTTGAGAGAGAGATGAGACCTATTCTAACAAAGGAAATAAGACTATAAATGATATGTCTATTTGAGTGGGTGGTACAAAAGAAAAATACACTTATACGTTATTGAAAATAGGAGTTCAGAGAATAGCAATCCAAAGGAGCTGAATAGAAATTTATTTCAACTACTGCAAATAACTTTTCCTGTTCCCCAGTGCTACATCTTCGATTCACTCAAATAAAAGTATTTGTTACCTTTTATCTCAATCACTCCACGTTTGGGCCTTGTACCCTATAGCTTATGTTTCATATGGCTCAAATTACCACTGCCTATGGTTTAAGGCCACCTGAAAACAAACACCATGAAAAAGTAAAATGGAATAAGCATAAGACTAGTTTACATATTGCAATCAATGAGGACTTCTGATACATTAATAGTTTTGACCTTCAGAGCAACACATAGGAATTTGCAGTAAGGGTATTATCAACACCATTTTGCAGAAGAGAAAAGGAAGCTCATTTAAAGCTGAGATTTGCTTACTTTATACAGATATGCATGCTGTGGAGCCAATACTTGAAATAGATATTCTTCAAATTTAATGTATTTATAAAGATTTATTATTTACTTTTACCTTTTCTGAACAGACAAGTCACAACTCACATTGTTCATTCCTTGCTATACAAAATGATGTAGGGGCTTAATAAGTTTTTTTTGGTGATGTAATGCAATTAAAGGCAATAAACATTTATTAAGTTGTTATTGTATTCAAGACATTGGAGAGATAAAGATAAAAAACAAGAACCTGGCCTTTTAGGGGTTTAATCTAAAAGGATACTCTAATGAGAATAATGAAGCTAATGAGAAAAATAAAAAGAAATCTAAGTAATTTCTTGAGATACATATGCATTATGTCATCCTGCATTGTTCAGTGATTCACACCTAGAATTAAAGAAATGGATTGAACAAATCTCCTCACCCCACTGCACAGTCTGTCATGCAAATAATAATAGTAATAATGCAGATCACATTCACACAGTATTTTAAGGTTTATAAAAGACTTTCTTCACAGCAACTCTAAGAAGTAGACAGTATCATCAGGTCAGTTTTACAGGTGAGGAAATTAAGGTGGTAGTATGTTGTTCTCAAGTGGGTCAGTATATCCACTCAGGAGCAGGAAAACAAACTCAAATTGTACCTCAGATACTTACTTAGTTTAACTTCTTGGTCACTTAACCTCTCTCAGCCTCCTACTTGTGACCCTTTTTACCCTGAGAAATGTTTACATGATCCTGAGTATATATGTATGTCAAACAAACATTTGTATATAGGTATACAAATCAAGCATTTACTGCTAATAAATCATATCTTTGGTATACATGTAATTTTACCAGTTATTAAAGTTATTAATGATAAAAGCAAAATTTGCATAGTAATGAGATGAATGTGCTTGTTTATTTTTATGTAAACAATTAAATCTTGGCAGAATTTTGATACTTTTTATTGTTGCTGGCAACAATAAACAATTTTTGTGACCCTTATATTCAGTTATGTGACTCAATATGGTGTTGTTACACATAATTCAAAAAGCTTTGATCTAAAATGTGGGGATACCATCAACTTCACAAGTTTGTTGTGAGGTTTAAATTAGATAATGCATGTAAAGCACTTTGAAAACAATTATGCTACTTAGATTCTTATTACTATTAATTTAAAGCAATATGTCCAGCCATAATCATATAACAAAGTGTCTAAGGCAGTTTTGGAATCCCTATATCTCTTAAGTTCCAGATCAGGACATTTTCTACTAGTCTATATAAAGAAGGGAAGATCCTGAATAAATTTTTGTTAGTATTATATTTTTAAATTAATTTTATTTCAACATCAGCCTAACACTTCCTGAACTACAGAAATTCAAACTATACCATATTGCAATAATGTAAAAGGAACTAAATCCTTAAATGAAATCTTCCACAGCTGTATCATAAAAAAATGTCAAGCTAGTAATAAACTAGAAAGAACACAATATTAAACAGAAGAAAATAACAACCAAATTTGAATGCAAGACCAGAGACTCACATTTCCCACAGAGAAGAGAAAACAAAGAATGACAGCAGCCAGATTATGAATGTCCCTTTCATTCTGAATTTTTAAGCAAGAGCTTTAAAATCCTATTCACAGTGTGCTCAATTTCTATTAAATTCTTTTTATTCAGTTTTTATTCCTGGCAAAAGATATGGGAAAGTTTGTTTTCTTCTAGCCTTTTTTCCTCAGAAAGAAAAAGTGGTATGTGTGTCTATTAGCAAGAACAGAGTTAACAGATATAAGGAGAAAACTTTAGAAAACATTATGTTTCAGCCACTTTTTAGTCTGTTTCAATGCATTCACTGAAAAACAAAATGGAGAATATTTTTAAAAGTTTTATTCCTCCCTGTGAAAAGTGCTATTTGTACTGAGGGAGGGCAACTGCAATGGACAGAATTTAAGAGCCCTAAAGACATAGCTTAGAGAACTTCGAAAATAAAAGGTGTGAATAACATATTTAAATTCTCTATTCTTAATAGCAGTTGAATGTAAGCTGATACTAGCCAGGAAAAACAAGCAAAATGACCTTCATTTGGGATAAAGACAACTAGAAAATATTTAGAAAAGTGGTAAGAGTTTAATAAAAAGGTACTGGTTATTTATATTTACAGACTGTGTTATATTCAACAGTTATTCTATAGTTTATATGTAGGTTGTCTTATTGCCAAATCTTATCACTGCTATCATACAACCTCTTGCATCATTTCCATTATTTCATTGTTGCCACCTTGAGTAATGCCTTCATGTCATTGCTATGGTAATCTTTGGACTATTGTATTAGCTTCTTGCTAGACCATTTTAAAAGACTCCTAATTTTTCTCTTTGTTTCCAACCATACTTTACTAGATATCCTCTACAATCCTTTCTGCCTCTAAATCTACTATCCTTCTTCAATTCATTCTACACACAGCTACAAAAATAATCTTCCAAAGGCATGGTCTATCCTGCCACTTCCTTATTAAAAAATTGCATTTGCTTCTCTTTTGAATCTATAGTAAACTATGAACTCCTCTAAGTGGCATTTAAAGTCCCTTTCCATCTATTTCCAACCTATCTCTTTAGACATTTCATATTGCCCCCTTCCCACAATCAAACTAACTTATTTATTTCCTCAACTCCAAATTCCATCTCCATGATTATATAGGTATTAGGTAGATAGCAAAGCCAATATTTGATTCCTGCTATATGGATTCCAACTCCAGAATTTCCATGTCATTGCTATATTTCATAAATTGTTAGAGGCATAAGAGAACTTAAGAGATCATTTAGAGATCATCTCTTCACTTTACATATGGGAAAACTATCTCAGTGAAGTCAACTGATTCACTCAAGTCACACAGCTTGATATTAGTGGGTATTACTACTTAGTTGTTTCAGTCATGTTCCATTCTTTGTGATCCCATTTTTTTTGGCTAAGATATTGAAATTGTTTCCAATTCCTTTTCCAACTCATTTTGCATATGAGGAAACTGAGGCAAAAATGGCTAAGTGCCCTCCCCAAGGTCACAACATGGTCATATACTATTGAGTGTTATGTATGGGGTCTGTTTGAATTCAGGTATTAGTGATTCCAGGCTTACAGAACTTTATCCACTGAATCAACTGGTTACTTTTTACTTGAAGGAAAATGGCTTAAATTTAGGCTTTTCAGTTAGAAATCTCCTATACTAAACTGCTTGTGCTAATGATTTATTAATTTTTATAGGAATTTGGTTGATGGTCTATAAAATCTGTAGTCAATCTGAAGCTTAAAAAGCATCAATATTTCTGTTAATGTTACCTTTCCTTTCTTCTTTATCTTGCCTTATCTCTCCCATTCCCTTCAATGTTAACATATATATATCTTTGACCTAGAGTTTCATATTTTTTTGCCTGACTGTGTAGTCTCTCCTGTTAAAGAAACATATTAAACCATTTCTTCCTTCTAGTTACTATTTTTCTTTATCTCTCACCCATTAAAAAGAAAATAAAAATGAAAAACCAACCCTTTGGCAATTCTGATCCCTCTTTTATATTTCTTCAATTTTCTTTTAATAATAAAATAATTCCCTACATAGAGAACATTTGAAGGAGAATGAGTATGTGAGAATGAGGAAAGATGAATAAACAACAACAACAAAAACAAAAACAACAATTGGAGGTCAAATTCAGACAAAGACTAAAACATGGCTTTATAGACATGTAACCAGCACAATGTTGCTTTATAATCTACCAATTTTGATTTAATCTGGCAGGAAATTTATATAGCATTAAGGAGGCTATGCAAATCTGAAAGAGATTTCAAGGGAATGAATTAGTGTATTAGGAGTAGATCAACATAATGATGGCAAACATTCTTTTACTGAAGAGACAGCTACAAAAAACCACGAACCAAAAAACCATGAAATTTTGTATTTGTATAAAAACCACTTTATTCTTTTTTCCAAGAAAAAGGTGTGACATTCACTACATTTAGCATGGAACTAATGTCACTGATAATTAAATTCCTTTTCAGGAAAAGCCATAAACATGTAGAGAGTATTCATAAAGATGTTATTAAAGTTAGTAAGATGAAACATCCACTCTACCAAATAAACTTCTTTCTCTTGTCTTTACTATTTCTGTTAATAATACTATTGTTCTCCTACGCATTTAGGCAGTGGCTTTAACAGTTTCAAGCATGTAACTTCTCATTCTTCTTCATTCTAGGCAAATATTAATTCATTAATCAATACTCTTTGATGGTTGCACAACAATTTATAAAAGCTAACTGTTCTCCATTTTGCTTCTTCTGTCAGTTAGTGAATTTACAAACAAACATGTCCTTTCTTGGAAATCTCATAATTTTTATTAAATCTTTTTCTTGTAGAAACATTATAATTTTATTGTCATATTCTAGTCAGTCATGACTTTCTGTTTCATTTATAAATATTATATCTATACCTATTCATAGTACTGTCTTACCATACTATTTAGGTACTTTCCCTCTCCTCCTCAAATTTTATTTAAAGTCCTAAAGTCTGAATCTTCTATAAAGCAGATTCCTCCCCTGTCTCCTTATATGTATGATTCATTTACTATAAATCTATAATTCTGTTATCATAATTGATGGTTCAGAAAGGCAAATCCTAATCTTTGACATTATTTATGTAAACAAATGTTCATTCCCCAAAGACTTCTTTCTCTTCCAGAGTCATTTCTTTTAACTGAGAGAAGAGATGAAAACACCATCTGGTTCTCTTAGAACTTCCAAATCAATGGAGAAAAATTCTAGATTCATTCTGACTGTATTATTCATTGCCATAATGAATATATATTTACAAATGTAATTTACTAAATTATTCAGTAAAATTGGTTAGTGTTCACTAATAGTGATGAATCTTGACAGGTTTTCTGCCACAAATTGTATCTTTAATTTAGTCATATTAAGGTACTATGTGGCTACCTACATATATCTCACAATCTATGTTAGTTACATGGATGCATTTCTGCTTTACATTTCAGTTCGATTCAGCATACACTTATTAAATACATGATACATGTAAGGCCTTTTGCAGTTAAGATGTAAAGAGATAAGAGAAAGAAGAACAGCCAGCTCTTTTCTACAACTATGTCAAAAGCAATTAGGAAAGAATATGAGAGTATTGGTTGAAAATCCATGAAGAAACCATAATATGTCATTTTTTTCTAGTCCAAAATTATGGATTCACCCCATATATGAGAAATTATATCATAGATAGAAATTAGATAGAAACTGTGGATCAGGAAATATTATACAAGTTTATCACTTTTAAGGATCACAATTTATTCCTTAGGCCTGGCTTAAGACTTGTAGTTATCTAGAAGGGTAGGGACTGTGGATCTCTTAAGCTGTGGAGCCTTTCAGATGGCTGATGAGGTGAGGGCCAGCAACTTTCCACAGCAGCACCAACCAGATAGTGAGTTATACTTGTGTATTTTCCATACACAAAGTGTGTTGAAAGTCTGCAGAGGATCAATCAAGAGGGCAATCATCAGACTGTGCTCTCCGTCAGACTGTTTAGGACTCTTGCAATGTACTTTCCTTCCTTAGCCTCCCCCCAAATCCTTGAAGAACATATCACTAAAAATTTAGAGAATAGAATTACATTCATTTAGTATTAAATTTATTGCAGAATATAAGGTTAATTTAGGTTTGGGATTTGCATTCAAAAGGCACAGATTTAAAAAAGGTGGGTATAAGTTTATTACTGCTCAGAACCTTGATTTAAACAAGACAAGAGAAAACTTATAACATAAAAATAATACACAATTAACAAACATAGTGATAACCATAACAATAAAGGCAATATAACAAAAAAAAAAACAACATACAACATATATTAGCACCACTCCAAGAAAGCACCAATGACTGGATTTTTTGGCTGAAAGAATCCCTCGTCACAGGTATCCAGAGTCTTGGAGTGGGAAAAGGTCCCAAACAAGGAGTCCCTAGCTAGGTGAGATTCTCAAAATCCCTTTCCTACTAAGGGATTTTTATAAACTGAGAACAAAGAAGGCAGTATGCTAAGTAATCTCATTTGATATATGATTCTTGATATGAAACAGACTTCCAGGTGCAAGGTGCTTCATTTCGAGGGATCCACCAAGGAGAATATTTATTCATTCCTTTAGGATGACTTGTACTCTGGGAACTGGCCAGGTTTCCAGGGTAAGCACAGGTCAGCAATAAAGGAAACTTATTAATCAATATATAGGGAGGATGGCCTTCCCTTCCTATGCTTCCTTGGCATTCCATCAGATAATTGCAAGCATATTTCATGTTCTCAGCAAAAAATTGCACTCTGGACATGACAGACATTCATTAGAATTTTCAACTCATTAGGATTCCTTACATGGATAATCTAGGCCATATATTAAGCCAAAGTATTTTAATCCTTAGAATAAAAAGTATTGGGACCCTATTATTATGTTTGACATATCTCTTATTAATTCCTGTGGATTGAATTTGATTTCTTCTTCTTATATGAATTTTTTTCCAGTTATGATGTTAGTAAAACATCTATGATAGTAACATATAGTAATAGAAGTTGAAATTTTTAGAGGATATAGAGAATACAGGAAAGTTCCTTAATGTTTGGAGAGAAGAAAAATTAAGGTATATAGGAAATAGTTCACAAGTTTAATGGAGAGTATGATTATAATTCCAAAATAACATACATGGATTAAATTAAAGAATTATATCAGTAACAAAAATTTGATTTACTAATGTGCTTACCTCTCATTTTAGATGCATTATTAGAAAGAAGAAAAATTAAGTCCTGGTAACAAATTTAGGGATTATTGAGTGTGACAAGTATGAGAGAATAATACTTTCATAGAACTAGCAATGTCACAGGAACATTTGCCAAAGACAAATGGTAGATTTATCTACATCACAGTAAATATTTATTTTGGGAAGGGAAAAATTATCTCATGTAAAGCATAAGATTTATTTCTTAATGTAGAGACTAAATTTTTCCAAAAAAAAAATGTTTCAAGAAGACTTTCTGATTCAATTTTGATCTCTTGAGAGCAAGGATTTTTTTTTGGTGGGGGAGGGGCCTTTCTTTGTATTCCTGGCACTTAGCACAATGTCTTGCACATAGAAGGCATTTAAATGATAATGATTCTTTTATTTCAAGCATTATCATAAAAATACATTTTGTAGTGAGCAATATGTAATAAATTACTTTATTAGAGAAGCATAGTCTTTCTTAATTAATCTATTTAACCTGTCTGGGCTTCCTTTTCTTCATATTTAAAATGGGAAAGGGGAAAGGGAAAAGAAAGTTGTAATAGATGCCTCCTGAGGTCTTTTCTATCTTTATATCTATGATCCTATTTGGTATCTTTTATTTATTTCCTGTGAACTTAAGACTTATAAGACTCCTTAGGAATCTTAGGCATCAAGAATGAAACTTCCAGTTTTCTAAACTTAAGATAACTTAAATACATACTCGAAAAATAACTATAAAACTTGCCAAATGTAAGGTGCTAATGTATATATCAAGCAAGGTTGTATCAGAAACTTTTAGTCAATAGCAGTTAATTAGCCATCAAAGTAAGCATCTTTAAATTGGTTGCATTTTCTAGCCAAAGCTTCTTCAAGCACAATAACAAAACTGCAAAGGACCAAATCTTGTCTATGCTGAATAGATTTTTAAAATTTTCATTCTCTTAGGAACTGCTTATCCATAATGGTGAAAGAATTAAGACTTTTGCTTACTACTATATCCACACAAATGTTTATCAATTCATAAAGCAGGGACGATATTTAAGGATTATCATACAGTTATTTGAGATATAATAGCAAATTTTAGTTTTTCTGTACTATCATACTATACTAAAACATGGACATTTTGTTAGGTATGCTTTTTGTCTAATTATTTAAATGAAAGTAGGTTTTACAAATAATATTTATAACTTGAAAGAACAATATGATTTAAGGTGGGAGAAGCTTTAGATTTGGAGTCAGAAGAACTAGTTCTGACTCCTCACTCCACAGTTTTTTTCTGTGGGACCTTAGGCATGCCATTTAATGTATCTTCATTTGTAAAATGAATGATTTGAACTAATTGATTTCTAAATTATGTAAAGTTCAATGAAAAGAAATGGTCTTCTGGTTGTTCACCCACTTACTATTTATATGAATTTTCTTCTAACTTTGGAGATTGATTTTATTTAGACAAATGGGGAATATTCTTATAAATCCTAAAACAAAAACATCTTTCTATCTTATTTGTGATCATTTCCTTTGGCAATAATTAGAAGCAGAAGAGCCCACATGATTATCTTTGTGTTTTTTTTCCTGTCTGTCATTTTAACCTGTTGAGGTCTGATCATTAGCTTAGCATTTATCTTCATCAGTATTTAAAGAAAAATAAAAATATGAAATTGAAATTTTGGTGCCTCTGAAGACAAATATATATTGTGTTATCATTTGGAAACTTGTAAATGATTCCTAGTTATACTTATCTAAAACATCTTTCCCTTCTATGTCATGATACAAAAGATTTTAGAAAATAAAGTTCATAAAAAATCAACTCCTTCATACTATGACAAATAACCGTCTTGCTCATGTATTATGATGACATTTTCAAAAGAACATTAGCAGTGAGAAAAAATGACCTGAAAAGAATAATGATATATTATGCTTAATGATCTTATGACATTTTCTTTTCTTATACAAGCAGAAAGATAATAATTTCCACTACTATATGTTTTGGTATACCTCTTCCATATTTCATTATCAAAAGAGGGATAGAATACAAGCATGAGGGAATCTTAGTTGTGAAAATAGGAATTCATCATATTATTATAAAGTAGTCATAAAATTTAATTTCTGTCATCTTAATTTACTTTTCAATTATTTTTTAAAATTGTGATATCTACACTGTTTTCTTCATGACTTATTCTATGAGTTTTTTCTAATAATGGATCATGAATCCAGTCATTCATTCATTCAATGAATATTTCAATATTGGAATCATTTCCAGATTAGCAAACTGAATCAATTAATTAGAGATCCACAAAAGTTTCTAAGTACAAACTTTCTGCTTAACAGGTACACATAAATCATAGAATCCTGAAATATTATTCAAAGAAGGAAATTGAGATTGCTTAATCAGATCTTCTGTTTTCATGAAGAACTTAAAGTATCTTTTTTTCCTAATTAAATTTAATGTACTGAATTTCAAGCTCATAGGATGGGGGCAGCTAGGTGGTGAAGTGGATAGAGCACCAGCCCTGAATTCAGGAGGACCAGAGTTCAAATCTGATTTCAGACACTTAACACTTCCTAGCTGTGTGAACCTGGGCAAGTCACTTAACCCCAGCCTCAGAAAACAAACAAACAAACAAAAAAATCAAGCTCATAGGATACAGCAGATATGAGAGATAAAGGTACTGGATTTTCTGAGGCATTATCTTTGACAATTTGGGAATTAGTTATTAAGTCTACTTCAAATTCAAATTTTTTATTACAGTGAAAGCAATGATACTTTAATGAAAGCATATTAAATTTACAGGTTTCATAGGATGTTTGAATATAAACTGGAGGAATAGCCACAAATTAGATTTTTTCCCCTAAATCCTAATTAGGTTGAAAACAAAATAAGAATTTACTTCATTGTATCTTCATAGATCTGTGCTTGAACATTACTTCTATAAAATTTGTCATTTAAGAATGGTAATTGGGTCATATTTATCTCTAAAAACTTACTATTATAAGATATTTGTAATAGGCTCTGATCCAGTTAAAATAATTTAAAACTCTAGTAACTCACAATGGAAAAAATCTCCTCTTCCTTCTTCCTATTACTTTTTTTCAAGCTTGTTGGACCACCTTCAAGTAAGATTCAAACGATAATGACAATAATCATCGTTACTATGGTTTTAGAAAGGATCACAAAAGCCTCTTTTTATATGTGAAGAAACAGAAGTCCATGGATATTAAGTAACTTGCTCACATAATAGTCTTCTGGTTCTGGTCATTTCATTTTGCATCAGTTCATATTAATCTTTCCAGGTTTTTCTGAAAGCATCCTCTGTGTCATTTTTAATAGCATAATAGTATTTCATCACAATTATTGGTATATAATTATGGTATCATAATTTGTTCAGTCATTCCTAATAGATAAGTATTCCATCACTTTCTAATTTTTTGTCACTACAAAAAGAGCTGCTCATAAATATTTTTATACATATAGATCCTTTACCTTTGATCCCTTTCAGGTACAGATATAGTAGTGTTTTTGCAGAGTTAAAGGATATGTGCAGTTTTATAGCTCTTTAGGCATAGTTCCAAATTGCTCTCCAGAATGGTCACATCAATTCACAACTCTACCAACAATGCATTTTTCCACATCCCTTCCAACATTTGTCATTTTCCTTTACTATCATATTAGCCAATGTGATAGCTTTGAGGTAGTGTACCTCAGAATTGTTTTAATTTGCTTTTCTCTAATCTAATAATAGTGGATGACATAGTGGATAGAGAGTGGGGAATGGAATAAGGAATATCCTACTTCAAATTTGCTTTAAAACATTTACTAGCTGTGTGACCCTAGACAAATCAATTAACCCTATTTTCTTTACTTTCCTTGTTTGTAAATGATCTGGAGAAGGAAATGGCAAATCTCTTCAGTATCTTTGCCAAGAAAACCTTGAAAGGAACCATAAAGAGGTATATATTACTGAACATCTACAAATAAATAGTGATTTAGAGCATTTTCCCATATAATTATATATAGCTTTGTTTTCTTCTTCTGATTGTAAAGAGATTTAAATACTAGACAATAGTTTATATTTCATCTTATAGGCAATATAAAGTCACTGGAATTTATCAAATTGGCTTGCATGCACATGCGTGTGAGTGTGTGTGTGTGTGTGTGTGTGTGTGTGTGTGTGTGTGTGTGTGTGTAAGAGGCGGTTTTAATACCTGCTGGGTAGGATAGATAGTTAGGAATGTAGATAAGGAGATGATTGTCTTCAGAAGTGTTTGAGTTGAGTCTTGAAGGGATTTTAAGATTTAGAGATGAGGAGAACATGAGCATTCTAGACATGGTGAATAACCCTTGAAAAGTCCTAGAGATGGAGATACGACATTGTGTCTGAGTGCAGCAAGTAGGGCAATATAGAGAACATAGAATGTAGAGATGAGTAATGTATAAAAAAGTGGAAAGGTAGGAAGTTATCAGATTGTGAAAAGTGTTAAGTGACAATCAGAAGAGTTTATTTATTCCTAGATATAATAGAAACCACTGGATTTTATTGAGTAGGATTGTGACATTGTCAGATATGAGTTTTAGAAAAATCAGTTTGGGGGCAGTAAAATGGCACAGTGGATAAAGCACCAACCCTGAAGTCAGGAGGACCTGAGTTCATATCGGGTCTCAGACATTTGACACTTCCTAGCTGTGTGACCCTGGGCAAGTTACTTAACCCCAATTTCTCAGCAAAAAAGCAAAAAAAAAAAAATAAAAAAAATCAGTTTGGCAACTGTGTGGGGGAGTGAATTAGAATAAAAGAGATACTTTTAGCAAGGAAATTGATTAGGAGTTAGCCCAAGTGAGAGGTGGTAAGAACCATGGTGATGGCTCTGTGAGTGCAGAGAAAGGAATGCATAGAAGACATGTTGTGGAGAAAGGGATAGCAGAATTGATCGTTTAACTGGATATGTGGATAGACAGACAGTGAAGAGTAGAGGATAATAAAATAGCTAAAAATCAAAGCAACTTAGAAGGATGATGTGATCCCTCACAGAACTAGGAGAGAGAGAGATGGATTTTTGGAGAAAGATAATGAGTTCATTTTTGGAGTTTGTCTATGGGACATCATTTTGAACTTCATGATAGGAAATTATTTTCCTTGTATAAACAGCAAATACCAGATGAGTTAGAGCAAACATATAGTTCATTAAATCAGTTTAATTAGGTTATTGTTTCCTTCTTGAGACATTCAAAGAGCAATGTTGGGATCTAGTGATATAGATTAAAATAATGACAAAAATGCAATGATTCTTACCCTATAAGGTTTTACAATCCATTAGGTAAAGGATAAGTCAGGCACAAAAGAAAGGATCATGCAAAAGTACATTGTGAAAAAGGCAAAGAAGTCTAAAAAAGACTATAAGAATTTTTTACGTTCACATTTTACCAGGGAAACTTGGAGAAAGTTGCTAGGAGATAAAATATGACCAGGAGCTTGAAAAAGAGACAGATTTTAATAGATAGAAATGGGATTGATACAGAAGAACAGGGCAAAATGATATTATAGAACAGCTAGTAATTTATTTTGGACAAGATATGATGAGAGGAGCAGTTTGAAATATGTCTACAAAGATAAACTGCAGTCAGATCATGAAAGATCTTAAGTCTTGGGCTGAATTTGTATTTATCCCATGGGCAATGGTGAGCCATTGATGATTTCAAAGAAGGATTGATATAATTAAATGTGTGTGCATTAAGAAAATTACTTTAGAAGTTATCTTAAGACTATATATAAAATTATAGGACACATTAGTTCAACTAGCTATATAAAATTCAACAGTTTCCTTCATTTGTACACTGGGGCTGAATCATAAGAGGAAAAAAAAGACAAATGTTGTGTATGTTAATAATAGATTCCATATGCTATGTGTAATGATTTCAGTGTGATAAGAAATCACTCAAGTTTTAGTTAGATATTTAGGTTGCTCATTATTTGATAAGATCTTGCTAAGTAGCTTTAGTAAATCACAGAAACTTTTTTTCTGAATTTGAAAGAAGTGTGAACTCTACACTTTAATGAGGTCACAGCAATTTAATAGCCAATTTATATAGCAGAAACCAAATGGAATTTCTTATACTGCAGCTGTTGGTGAGGCTCTAAGAGATGAATAACTTAATACATAGACTATAGTGAAGACTGAAGTAAAAAGAAACAACAAATATATATGTTACATTTATCTGTAAATAGGTTTGCATTTATATAGTTTCATATATATAACATAAAATTTATATATTTTAGCCATCTATGTTTCTCTTTCTTTCTCTGTATAAAAAAAAAAACACTAGGGATTCTAGAACTTAGTGAATCTAAGTACCCAAAACATATTAAGAAACTTATTGCTACTATTTATGATAAATTAGTGTGGCTTAATGAATGCCTGTTGATAGTAAATTAACTGCTGACTTTGGTCCTAGGAAAAATTGGGTTCATATTGTATTTCTGACAGTACTAAGTCAGACAGACTTCAATCTATCAAGTTAAGGATCTCAATTATTATACATTATTGGAAGAGATGAATTACCCTTTTATGAAGTATGCTTACTTCCAAATTTACATGAATTTCCAATGTTTACATCACCCATGTATGATTGAATGCATATTAATTACTCTTTTCTCTAAAGATATGTACATTCATGGCAAGATGATTTCAGCTTTATCAAGGAAATGTTTATTGTTATTTTGCTACCATGTTATTCCATTATATGACTTTTCCTTGAATTAAATCAGTTCTAAGACTGACAAAAAGAGTAAAAGTAAATACAATGGGATGTATATATAAACAATGATTTGCATAGGTTTCTTAGCTTAAAATTAACCAGAATCTGTGCTTCCGTTCTGAATTTATAAGGATGAAATCTTTAGTTAAACGAAAAACAAATAACTCATACTTACATATAGTTTAACATTTAAAACTATTTTCACAGTATTCCTGTATAGTAAATATTTAATCTAGATTTATATCTGGTAAAATACTTTCTGTCATCTGTGAAGGCCCACTCAATTGATTTATTATGACTCATAGATTTTTCTTGACGAAGTTGGCTTAATGAGAATGTTTCAGAGGAATTTTGGTCTCCATTTTTTTCTTCAGTCATATAACTGAGAAATATGCTATAACAGAAAAGGAAAGGTAATAGTCTTGTTTTATTTCCACAGAAAAAATGTAAGAAGAAGAGGAAAGAAAGTTGTTGATCTTGGAAGGAAGCTTTAATAATGTTAGTGCTTTTGTGAAATTGAAGGAAACATAGTTTAATTCTAGATGCAGAAAACTGTTCCTAAGAATCACTGCTGTCTGTAGTTATTCTTAGTGACTATTTCTATGATCCCAAAGGACATTTTAAAAAGTAGAAGTTACATTGGTGATCAGTTTACAATACCACATTGGTTAGAATTCTATATAAAATTGCTTATATGAGGACCTGTTTGATCTTCTTGCTGTTAATTTTTCCATCAGACTGGTAAGCTGAATTAATAGACAAGGAAGATATACTTGGGTTAGTTTGATTATTAACTATGGACTAAGGAACACAACTGAAAATGACTGAACAACAATAACAAATGTTTGGATAAACTCAGAATGGAAAGTATTATATTAAAACCCAATAGCTTTTATATATATATATATATATATATATATATTTATATGCATGTGTGTGTATGAATAATATAGAAAACTATTAACAAATCATTATTATAAGAGTTCTGAAAATCTTGATATATTAGCCTATATTTGAAATAAGCCCAACCACCAGTCACTTGAGAATGTAAAAAATAATAGAGAACATTTGATTGAGGGTCTTAAGTTTATTCTTGCTCTTTTCACATAGAGCAGATCCAAGTACCCTATTGAGATGATTTATGTATGAAGTTTCGACTAGCAACAAAAGGAAATCCATGTTCACAGGAGTTGCTTAGAAGAATGCAATATTATGAGAAATTAGTCTCTGCACATGAAACTATATATTCTGTCATTCAATTATAAAATCAGTCTTAGAAAGACATACCAATTGTGTTTTAAAATCTAATAATAGTTCAGCAAAACTTTTTTTATCCAATCATAGCCTGGGGATTTAGTTGTCAATGCTGTAGCCAATAGGTGAGACAAAAAAAAAAAAGGAACTTAAATAAAGCTCCATGAGGTCCTTGTGATTTTATATATTATTTTATTAATGTTTTTGTAACAAGTTGCAATTGAGCCACTGGAAAGCAGTCAACACATGTGTTTGGTAGCACAGAATTGCTAATATTTTGTTTGCTCAAATAGTAAAAAATGTTGTGGACCTGAAAAATCTGGCATTAACCATGTTAGGTTTTTTGGTTTTTGGTTGTTTTTATTGCTTAACCTCCCTGTACAGATGCACATATATCAGAGTACCATCACAAAACTATTTAAACATTTTGATGTTCTGTCTTTAGTGAAAGAAATGAGTGGGGGGGAAAAAAAGCTATTGTGTTGAGACAAGCATGGATTTTAAAAAATCCTTTATTGATGCATATATCATACAAACATACAATATATACATTCACATATACACAGTAAATATGTAAATGCATATTTATATAATTTTGTATTTATACATTTATTATATATTTATTACATTTCCATATATTTATGGTTTGTTTGTTTTTGCAAAGCCATTGAGGTTAAGTAACTTACTTAGAGCTACACAGTTATTTAGTGTTAAGTGTTAAGTGTCTGAGGCTGGATTTGAACTCTGGACCTCCTGACTGCAGGGTTAGGTCTCTATCCACTGCACTGCTGGCTGTCCCCCATATATGTATGTGTGTGTGTGTGTATATATATATATATATACATATATATATATATATACACACATATATACATATACATATATATATATTTATACATTCTATTGCAAACAGATATTTTCCTTATAAATGACATGTTCCCCAATTGATTAGCAATATTGTCATTATTAATGAACTTCTTTCTTTTCTACATAAAAGAAAATCAAGTAGCTAGTGATTATTTTTTGATATCATTAATGAATGTAAAGAGTAGAAATTTGGGGAGAGATATTGATTATTAGAGAGTGAATAGAGTGACACAGCACAGCTTTAGTGGCTAGTTACTATCTTTTAGTGGCTAAGGCATAAGGAGGAGTAAAAAGCAAACATAAATTCCATTTGGAATTGTCATAGACAAGTAAAGACAGAATGATACAATATCCTTGGGCCATCACAACTTTCCATAGAAAAGACCTTAGGAGAAAAAAAAACTTTAAATATACATGCATACAATATGTATGTTTCTCTCTCTCTCTCTCTCTCTCTCTCTCTCTCTCCATATATATATATATATATATATATATATATATATATATATATATATATATATATATATATAACACAATGTACACATATACATATGTATATCTATGTCTGTATCTCTATTTAGCTGCTTAGCTATTCATATAACCCTAGATATAAATGACATAAGCCCTTGAGGAAAAAAAAATAAGCCAAGCCTCAAAAAGGAATGATCATACTGTAAATGGGGTACCCACCCTCCTGCTTTAAGAGATACATTATTCAATATTTTTATATTCCATCTAATGAGAAGGAATGAGAAGGAATTATATATAGAGCAATGGCTCCAACCAAGAATCCAACTCTTTTCTGAAATCCTCTTTTTCCATGCTACTAATAGGATTTGCCCTGAAAGGAAAACTTTTATTCCTCTATCCCTTAGATGAAACATGTGGAGACAATCCTTATAGATATATTAAATGTGAAAACTCCCAACTAAAATGCTATAACTATAATGGTTCTAAAAATCACATTCATATTCACTTAATGGGTGTTACATGATTGTGGTCACATCTGGTCTTATGTATGACTTCACTTACCTGGAGGTTGAATGAATTATAGAAAACAAAGTACCATCAAATTGGGTCTTTCGCAGACATCACAAAATAATAAAATTTTTGAGCTAAAAGGACTCTCAGAAGTTGTCTAGTTCAATCCCTTTTACAGATGAAGAATTGAAGCAAATTTTCCAAGGTCACACTCAAAGTAAATAACAAAAATGAATTTAAACCAATTTCTCCTAACTTTTAATTCAGTTGCCACATTTCTTTCAAGAACAACAAATTTATGTCTGGTGGGTTGAAAGGTTATGGAATTAGAGGTATTAATTCAATTTAAAGGCCAGAACTTGTTTTTCAGAGTGTACAAATACTAAATGTTGAGAGGATAAAAAACTTCATGGAACTATATGCTCATACCATTAATCAACATCTCTAGATGATAGATCCTACCCTCCATTAGGTAACTAAATTTTCACTGGTATCAATTGTTTGCTTTTTAATATTTTCTTCTTTTATTTATTCATGATGTTTTGTTTGAGGGCATTATATTCATAATAATCATTTTGTTTGAAGTGAAAATTAGGAAACATAAATGAATAAGCTTGTTGAATATTTTTCATGGAAATAATAATGACTGATATTTATTATATTATAAGCTCCTTGAGGGTAGACATGTCTTTTGCCTCTTTTTAGATCTCTAGCAGTTAATATGATAGAATCTTAATGCTTGCTGATTGATTGTAGTATTTTAAAATTGTGAAAATAAAAGGGGGGAGGCCTTTAAATTAATAATCTTATTTATTTTCACAACCATTCTAGAAGGTATACAAGTATTATTATGTCCACTTTTCAAATGAAAACTGATGCTCTAAGAAGATAAGTGAAATTTGAAAGGCTGTATTTGAACCTGGATCTTTATTAAGATAAATTATGGGGGTACAAATAAGTATTTTATAGTACCTACTAGGTATACATTGTCCTAAGTACTTTGCAAATACTTGATCCTCACAACAATCCTCTGAAGTATGTGTTATTCTCATTTTTATAGCTGAAGAAATTGAGATTAAATGGCTTATCCAGAGTCACATATTTGGTGTCTGTGGCTAGATTAGAATTTAGCTCTTTCTGACTCTAGCTCAGCTTCCTATCCATTGTATCAACTATCTAGGTCAGATACCTGAAATTAGAATGTATTTTTCCAATTATTGGAAACAGAAAGAGCACAGAAATATAATTTCAGCTATTGCTATTAGGTTTTCAATATAACAATTCATTATTTCAAATATCATGTTGAACCTATTATAAACACATATAAAGTTGTCCACAATGTATTTTTACTTTACAAAATTAGAAGTCTTCACTGTTTAGAATGGTTGTGTCTAGGGACACTATATAAACAAACAAACCAATCCCACCAAAACTATTTTTACTTATAACACTATTCACTGATCATGGGGAAGAATGAAGCTATACTTTTTTATGTGGTTGTGCTATATAAGTGAACATGTCTGTGAATTACAATCAGCTCTACCCTGACCAGTCTCTTACATATTTTATTTTCCAACAAGTTGACTTATTTCTGTTATGTTCTTGCTGTAAATAGATCACTGTTCTAGGTATGAGAGAAAAAACAAAATTTATTTATGTTTATACTTACCCTCAAAAAACTTACAGAGTAGTACCAGCAAGTTTGTTGAAATATAGATACAGAGGAATATAGAACAAAATAGTATCTAAAAGGCCATATAGCTAAACAAATCCCAAGGAATACAGAAGTAAGCTCTTTAGGTCTATCACTGCTAATTTTCTCTTCAGGCATGTTAATGTTTTGGTGTGATTTACATGTTTGTGGCCCTAGGTACTTGGAGGACTTGCTACTGACAGAGAGCAAGTTTATTGTTAAGGGGAGATTTGAACCTGGGCCAGCAAGTCTTGGCTATGGGCTTCAGGAAGAAACTGAAATAGCCTTAATCACAAATGGTAACACAAAAGCCACAAACTCCTCTTGAAGAGAAAGCCCTCCTGACAATAGTAGTAGTTTAATAGTAAAATAATCCAGCAACAGGAAAAAGGAATAATTGGTTAGTGGGCAAGAAGTCTTTCAGGTCAGGATATGCCCTGCCCAATACTTTTTACCTGATCCTTAGACATGAACTTCTACCTGTCTCCATTAAGATAGCTGCAGTGACTAGACTGAGCTTTCTCAGTCTCTTTGACTGGTCCTCTGTCTTTTCTGTCTTTTCCTTAACCCTGAAGTCTATCTAACACTTCCTATGGGCAGCAGATGTGATTATCCTTGAAAGGTTTTGTCCACTTCCTAGGTCTCTTTTGCAGATTATTAGATTGCCCTTTTTTTCATCCACCACTGAGCTACTCCATTGAATGCCAAAAAGTCTTCTGTTGTTGGGCTTCTTCCTCCACCAAGCTCTTATTGTCAACTGCCTTTTCCTTTTAAGGGAATATTAATGACTTTTATGAGACTGCTTATGCCTAGGGCATTTAAGCCTTTCCATTAATCAGGACCAAATTCCTGTATTCTAGTATTACTGAACAGAGTATCTCATATCAATATCTGTTTTTTTTTTTTCTAATTATCTCAGGTCTTCGCAGTATAAATTCTACAATCTTGTATATTTAAATTAGGATGAGTCAATTTCTTTGAATTCCCAACATTCCCCTAACAGTTAGCTAACAACAGAAATATTGCAAATTATCCTGGAGCTTCCATATCTCTCTAGGAGTCATGTGCCCCATCCTGAAGCTATTACATACTTTGCTAGTTTCCTGAAAAGTGGTATGTGCACTAGAGTATAGTTATAAAACAAGGTTTTCAGTAAAATCTGAAATGGAAATTCATTTCTATTTGAGGGAAAGGATTGAACACTATTATTAATAAAAATCAAATTAATTTAATTTTTCCTATCTCTTTGAGTTTCTGAACTCTTTTTTTCTTTAACTCTGAATGGCAGTGACTAAAGGAAAGAACATTGAGAACCAGAAATGAACGGAGTTCAATTCTTGTCTTTGGTACTTGCTAACTGTGACTATGGGAAATCACTCTTTCCCTGAACCTCATTTGGAAAATGAGTATAATAACAGTTATATTTATTAGGTCATTGTGGTTACAAGATCATTGTGAGGATGAAATGAATACATGAAAAGTGAATTCCTATTTTTTGTGATGATCAACTGTGATAGACTTGTGATAGACTTGCCTCTTTTCAACAAGGTGATTTAATGAAATTTCAATAGACTTGTGTGTCTATATTTATAAATGTATATCTCATTTTAAAACTAGCTAACATTTATATAGTACTTACTCTGTATGAGGTACTGTGCTATGAGCTTTGCAATTATTATCTCATTTGATCCTCATAACAACACTGGGAAATAGGTGCTATTATTTTCCTCATTTTTTAGATGAAGAAACTAAAACAAAGAGCAATTAAGTGATTTGCCCAGTCACACAATTAAATATCTGATAGCTGTTTGTTATTATATTTTTGTTGTTTTGTATGAGTACATGGAATGATATCAGTTAATTTTATTTTTTCCAAATACAGTTTGTATTAGCTATTTATATATGAGGGAAAGCCCACAGTTGCACCACAAATCCTAAAAATATGAAAAATATGATTCTATTTTAAGTGTGCACTTCACAAATTTTTTATTCTAAAAGAAACTTAATATTTTTACACTAGTTAACATGTTTATGTGATCATTTCAGCTGATATATCCAAGATCTTATAGGTTTGATTTTTTGTGTTTTCTTTACAAATTAGAAAGTGTGTTTTTGTCAATGTTAGGTGACTGTTCTTACTGTTTCTATTTGTATGTCTCGCAATCAGCCTTTTTGTCTATTTCTAATGCCATCTCTCGTGTACAAACTTAAAAAAATAATATTTTATTTTTCCAAATACATGCAAAGATAGTTTTCAGCAGTCACCTGTGCAAACTTTATTTCCTTTTCCCTTCCCCCAAGACAGCAAGCAATTCCATATAGATTAAATGCACAATTCTTCTAAATATATTTTCATATTCATCATGTTGCAAAGGAAAAATCGGATCAAAAGGGGAAATTGTCATGAGAAAGAAAAAGAAAATAAGCAAGCAAACAAACAACACCAGAAAAGGTGAAAATTCTATGCTTTGATCCACATTCGGTCTTCATACTTCTCTATGGATGTGAGTGGACATTTCCAACACAAATCTATTGAAATTGTCTTGAAACACCATATTGTTGAAATATGGTCAAGTCCATAGCACAATCTTATTGTTATACAAGCATTTCACAATTTGACAGGGCTTTCATAATTTGGTGTCCCTATATCTCTCTACACTTATATCATATTACTTGTTTCATGTTCTCTACTCTTCAGCAAAAATGAAGCTTTGGTTGCCCACATTTAGAAATTTAGTTTATTTCATATTTCCCTGCTTTTGTTCATATCATTGCCTATATATGAGTTTCCCCCCTTACCTATCTCCAACTGTTGAAATCTTACCCATCCATCAAAATATAACATATTTATCTGCCATGAATCCATTTCTGATCCATTATTCCCAAGCTGAAATTATCTTTCAATCCTCTTACCTCATATAGGACTTTATCCCAACTTTGTGTATATTCTGGTTTTATTTTATATTATCTGTTTATGTGTATGTCTTAATTTATGGAATAAAAGAAGCATTTTATATTATAGTAAAAATTTTTTAAATAGATAATTACACATGAAACTTAAAATCTATTATGTAAAACTTGAATTATTTCTCTGGATGTAGATAGTGTTTTCCCTCATAAGGCCTTTGTATTTAATTTGGGTATTGATGATAACATGATTTAGTTACCAAAAAGGTGTTCTTAAAACAATACTGCTATTAACTATCTACAGTATTCTCTTGCTTCTGCTCATTTCTCTCCAATATTTCATGCAAGTCTATCCATGTTTTTCTAAGATCATCGAGTTCATAATTTCTTATAGCAAAGTAATATTCCATTATAATCTTATACTACAATTTGTCCAACTATTTCCCAATTGACAAAAATCCCTGCAATTTCCAGCTCTTTGTTACTACAAAGAAGGCTACTGTAAATATTATATGTTCTTTCCCTTTTCCCCTAGTTGTCTTTGGAAATAGACCTAATATTGATATTCATGGATCAAGGAGTATGGACAGCTTAATAATTCTTTGGGTGTAATTCCAAATTTCTCTGCAAAATGATTGGACCGGTTCAAATTCTACCAACAATGAATTGGTGCCCCGATTTTTCTTTATCCCCTTCAAAATTTGTCATTTCTCCTTCAATCATTTTGGGCCAGCTCATGGGTATAAAATAATATTGAGTTTTTATTGAACTGATTAACAAGTATGAACATAAATGAAGTAGGCAATGAGGAATCTTTTGACTAGTGCAGGAACCTGATAAAAAGAAAATAATCAACAAACATTCATTAGGTGTCTGCTATGTGCCAGATAATGCTATGTATTCAGGATACAAGTAAACAAGCATTTTAAAAGTTATTATATCTCACGCTAAGTTCTATATATATACCGACTGAGAAAACATACAGGGTGAGAAGGTGGTTGGTGAAAAGTACAGAGGTTCAAAAGTAGAGCCAGGAAAGAAATGAAGGGATGCATACAAAGACTGAAATTAAATTAATCCTGCCTCAATGGAAATTAAATTATTTTGGAAATGACAATACAAACACATACACAATACATATATGTATGTACACATATATTTATATCATATGTAATGGAACTTGACCTATGAATTCTTTTGTATAGGGAACTCCCAATAAGAAAATTCCATCTACCTTTCCATATCATTTACTTTTCTATAATTTATAGTCTTAGAGAATTACTAGGATCACATAACAAATTTGTGTATGATCACCACAGGTCTTCCGGATCATGAGACTCATTCTTACCATTATGCTATATATTTCCTCCCTGATCTTCCCAAATTTCTCATTCTTCTATCAGACATCTCCTGTGCATTTATAACATTACAATCTTTACTATAAAAATATGTATATTCCTCCACTAAAATCTTATTTAGGTGTCTTATTATGGAATAGAGATGATTCCACTTCAAGAAGATTATATTAATGAAACACAGGCTTTAGCAGGTTTAACCAAGGTGAAACAACTATGGATATAGGTTTAGAAACAGACTATAAATTGCTTTTCTAAGGACTTTTGTTGTTCAGTCTTTTCATCCGTGTTCAATTCTTCATAATTCTATTTAGGGTATTCTTGACAAAGATAGTGAAGTTTGCCATTTCCTTCTCCACTTCAATTGCATAGATGAAGAAACAGAGGCAAACAGGGCTAAGTGACTTTAATCAAATTAAGTATTCCTCTGGGGGGAAAAAAGGGAACAAGAAGAAATATGCAACGAATATGCAAGGAATCTAAGACAACTCACAAAAACTACATATTAGCTTATTATTTCTAATTAGGATATTAATTCATTATCTATTAATAAATAAGATTAATCATTTCCTTAAATGCTAAAATACAGATACCTGAACAATTCAATTATACACTTATTCAGTGCTGACTTATTACACAAAATGGTGATATGCATATATGCAAAATTACACATGTATAAAATATACATATATGTGTATGGGAGATATAAAATTTAGATAATATGTGGTTTTTTGCTTTAGAGAGGTAACAGATTTGTAGAAGAATAACACATATACACAGTTACAGATACTCAAATTACATAAGTTCATCATTGAAATGCAAATCAAACTGATATATGTGATCTAAGGAGGATTATCACTGCAGGAGTGAGGTGAAGGGCATGAAGAACAGAGAGAAGAATTTCTGAATTTGAGTTCAGTTTTAAAGGATATATAAGATTTTACTAGGTGAAGATAAGGCAAAAGCATAAGGAATGAGGTAAACAAAGTACAAATGTGAGAAAGTATAAGCTATAATAAGGTGTTAAATACTTCTTTCATATGAAGGTCTCTTTTGTTGAAAAAGCCAGGGAAATTATCTTTTTAGTATAAAAAACAAAATTCATGACTGAATAAACATAGTTTTACATTAAAATATTGAAAGAGACATAGAATGGGGGGTGACAGAAGAGAGAACTGCTTTTAAGATCAATTGACAGAGAAAAACAGAGAAATGAATGAATTCATAGGGCATTCTAGTCAAGCAGCTTATTTGCCTTTAACTATTTTTAGAAATTGAGTTAAATGAATAAGATAGTAAATCAATTAATTGTTTGGAGACTATGGGAAGATTAAACTGTTTAATTGACAGAAAATTATAAATTGATGTTTAACCTCATAATGGAAAGAGCAGTCACTTGACCATCAGGAAACTCTGATTAGAACCATTAAAAGCTGAAGATGCTAAGATAAAAGGAAAAATTAGGAAGATATTTGGAGGAGTTAAACAGGTAGCAAGAAAGGATTTAAGGTATCAATGGTAGCCAAATCTTTAGTTGCTGTATTTGGAAACTGCTTATTGGAAAAGAACTGCTTCACAGATTAATTGAAGAAAAAGCTTGGAACCTGCTGATTAGAGAATTGAACTCTGCTGCATTTTTAGCAATTGCCATTAAGAACTATCTATAGTTTGACAGAAGGAAACCAATTAAATATATCTTCTTATTCCCCTCCCCTCCCTCTGATTTGAGGAAAAGCAAAAAAGTAAGGATAGATTTTACAGCTGTTTATTATGATATTAGACTGCAAGCTGATCAGACAATGCAGTATCCTATTGAATGAAGAGCTTGCTTAATTTGTTGGCATTGTCTAGAGAGACAACGTAGAGTTTTGCTTTCAGTTCTATTTGTAGTAGCTATATTTGGACAGATTTTTTGAGTGAATAGCTGGTTAGCTTTGTCTAACTTATACAAAGTGCCAACCTAAGGAACTTTAAAGTTATCTGACTTAAGTGAACCACTTGCCACTAGAATAACATAGCACTCTCTCTGTGCCCTTTTACGGGTGATTGTGTTGTGAAAAGAACTTGTCACTGCTTCATCAGTTCAAGAGTACAAGAAGACCACATAGAGGCAAGAACCATTGGAGAAGCAGTTACACGGGGAGAAGAAAATTATTCCTTAAAAGAACCATAGTTGTGAGTTATCCTAAGTACATTTAAAAAAAAAAATTAAATGTCCCCTTTGCTAGGTATCTACATGTGGGTGCTCATTTTGCCCCATAGATATGGGAAAGTTTGAATTATTGTTAAGTAAATATGTTTACAAGCTGATTTTGCATAACTAAAAATCCTATTATTGGATCTCATAACCCCCTGGGGGAGTGCATCTTTTAACAATAGGGTAACCTACTGAATCTCAGAAAATTTGAATCACTGCTGTGTGGTATTGATAGACTTTAGGGAGTCTCAAACTTGCTATCTTTAGATGTCTCTCTCTGTTTCTCTGTCTCCGTCTCTCTGTTTCTCTGTCTCCGTCTCTCTGTTTCTTTGTCTTTCTCTCTCTTTCTCTCCCTGCCTTCTCTCTCGATCTCTATCAGTCTCTCACCTCCCCTCCCTCTCTCTCTCTCTCTCTTTCTTTCTGTTTTTGTCTCAATCTCTCACTTAATCAGAGAAATACTCTTATTATTTACAATTTAAAATTGGGCAAGAATAAATATGGGCAATGCTAGCTACATGGACACACAAAAATGAGGCAATATTAAACAATGGCTGAATCCCTATTCAGCTTTTCATACAAAATTTCTTTCTTGCTTTGTTCGCCAATTGGGATTATTAACAAGGCACTGTAAAGTATTATCCAATCCAGCTACAAGCTTTCTGAAAAAGATTCTAATGATTAAATATATTTAAACCATGTTCAACAGAGATAAAATGTTCAAAATACATCTTTAAACACACCTCAGATGAAGTTAACTAGCTGGATCCAATATTAATTCTGTTTTTTAATTGAATATCTTGATTTGATTCACTAGGATTAACAATTTAGAAATACCTATCAACAGAAAATCTCATTTGCATGTAAATTACTGAATTTGCTTTCAATTTAACATAATGAGGTTATACAATAATTTTCCCTTTATGAAGATCTTATTACCTATATATGTAATCACTGATAAATATTTATCCTAAAGATTTATAAAAATGAGTATTTCAAAATTGAGAAATAGAAGTCCTACCATCATGCTAGGTCACACAAATAAATACATAAAGTCTCAAAAGTATTTGCTTTACACAAACCTTACTTTTGTTTACTTGAAAAAGTTAGATAATGTATGTTGATTTCTGAATATTTAACAAAGTTTGTGAGATTTTTTTTGGAAATAATCGTGTTTTCTTATGTACCCAAATAGATGTTCCCATTAGTTACATAGATGTTGCATTTTATTTAGTACTGCAAGACACCTTTATGTTCAGTATTTCAGCAAGATAAAATATCAAAAGTCTTGTGGATCAAGATTTAACAAAATACAAACACCAAAATTTATATTAAAATGTTTCTGAGAAAAATTTATATATGTATGTAATTCCTATGACAATTAAAACAAATAAAAGAATCAAAATTTCCATGCAGCTAAATGAAACTAATAATACAAATAGAAAGGTAAAACTGATTCCTTAAACTATGTTAAAATTATTGATAATATTAATCATAAAGATCAAAATGAAAGAAATTTCCCTCAATTTAAAGGGTGACACAAGGAATCTCTAATCAATATTTGCTAGCTGGGGAGCAAACAAAATTAAGTAGAAAATAAAAATATTTTTCAGTTTTTATTTGAGTATATAAGTAAATGATTATATAAAGAGAAGCAGTAAAACACATGGTTGTTCTTTTAAATAGTAATTTAACCACAAAAAGTAATAGCTTAAAGTGCCAAAGGATAAAAGACAGTGCATAATTCCAAATTAAACTGAATCCAGTGATAATTCTTTCCTTACAACTTTTCTGTAATAACACATCATGAAACTTTTGAAAGATAAAATCACTTGAAACTGGAGGTTCACAAATACGTATCTAACCAAAATAATTTCATTTAAATAATTAAGGTTTGTCAACCTTTCTTCAAAATAGAAGGAAAATTCCTCTTATCAGGGAATTTCATAATAACTGGAACCCTTTCAGGATACTAGCTACTAAGTTTTATTTTAATAATATACTGTGTGAGGGTTTTATTGTAATAATAATCATCACATAACTGATAATATAGGAATCTAGAAAAAAACTTCCTTAGTAAATTATTAATATAGGCAGAATTTTTATTTACATTTGGGAAAGAAGATAGTGATAGAGGAAAGCAAGAGGATAAAAGAACAAAGAGGAATTTTCAACATTGGCAATCTCTCAAAATGCCCTATTCTGATTAAAGGTTAGCTGTATTAAGATCCACTCTGAGTTTATAATCTTTGTAAGGGATTGAGCCATTAGCAAAACAAATAATTATGCTGAAACAGATTGAGAAATGTTGCTGATTCTGATAAATATAAAGGTGACATGTCTGTCACTGAGATTGACATTGTAGTAAATGAAGGCAACCAACAAAATATCAATAAGATTGATAAGAATGAAAAACAAATTCTGAGCTAATGGAAAAGAAGGGTCAAAAAAAAAAAAAAAAAACTACTGGAGTATAAATTGAATCCCTGTACTGTAGAAACAAGGCCAATGTTTTAGTGTAGGCTTAATGAAGTATCTTCCTCCTGGCAAAATATGCTTACCTAAAGATTATTATGATTGATTGACATGAGTCACTCAGGACTTGCAATGCTTATAAAGATAAACACATAATCTAATGGAAGAATACAACAGTTGAGAAGTAAAACATTCTGTTGGAGAGAATAATTTAATCTTAAGACAAACGGAAGTTCATGAACAGTTATAAATCTGGTTTTATTTCTGCTTTTTAATCTTTTCTTTGGGGATTGGATAAAAAGAAACTTGGATAGCTTCTATGGAATGGCTACAAAGGAAATGGCTCTCTTTCAGAAAGAAAGAGGAAATAACCCAACACGGGGAGAAAGAGCAGACGATTCCAGAAGCAGGAGACACAAAACTACCTATGTGTATATCACAGGGATTTAAGAATTGACATCCCCACCGCTGTTACATAGAAAAATGCACACAATAGAAACTGAAAAAATGCTTCAGGAGAAATGAAGGAAGTTTTAAATCTATTTAAATATAGTTCGTGGTTTAAATACCTTATAGCCAGAACTGCTGAAGTTTAAGCAGGCACAGAAAAGAAAGATCATGGTATTGTTTTGAATAGGATAGACCTCATGCTCCATAATAACTTATATGGGTTATCAAAGAGTTGTCCTTGGAGAGGCAGAAATATAATTAAATTTCATCTTCCTCAGTACATTACTATAGAGCATTACTAAACATTCTTATCATTTCTAAACAAGATATAAGTTATGGGGGGAAATTTCTATTTAAAAGTAGAAGATTTATTTCCTTTTAATATTGGGAAACAAAATGTATGAGTGGCATATACATGCATACATACATGCACAAACAGATAACTTAAATATTTATCTTTCAGTATAAGGGAAAACAGTTCCTGAATTTCACTTCAGTGTGTTTTTAGAAACTGAGATCCTAAAGCAGATGATCATAAAGAGAATTATATTTTCCCAAAGGAACAATATCCTAATTTAGGAGTTGCATTCCTGATTATGAATTTGGAATTAAATAAATCAAATTTGTAGCTATAGCAAGCTAACAGTATGTTAGAGAAGCAAAGATGGGATATAAACTTCCATGAGGTTTTACAATAGTGAAATTATATTCAAACCTATAAAATGAAAATAAAGGTATTGTACACATTGGTCCTATTAAAGGTCCCAATCTATTAAAAAACTACATACAGAACACTAAAATGCAGCTTTCCTGTATAATTAGTTTTCATTTATTTAGTAAAACATTCTAACTATAATAAATATAATTTAAACATTTAATGAATAAAATTCATTTGATTTTGAATTCAGAAATATTTTCTGGAGATGATTTGAGAGGTATAGTTTTGCTAAAGTGACCGCTTTGGAAATTTCAAATTTTCCTGTAGCAAGTAGAAATTTAATAATTCTTTGGCCTTATCCAGTGCTCAGATTTGGGATCTTTCTTTTCAAAGACAGAAATGATAATATCTAGAATTCTGAAAACTTTACAAACTACTAAGTGTGGATTTGAAAAGCAGGAATCTTGATTTGTTATTTATCATCTTTATTCTTTCATCTTAATTTCCCTCCTCCACTCCTCCCAAGCATTAATTTTGTCCTTGAATATGATGAGCAATCATAAAATGAACCTACGGCAGACAAATGAAAGGGAAGGTAGAAATGGCAGCCAAGCAAAAATATCTGACTAGAGTCATAACTACAGAGAGAAATAGCATAGGGGACCATCTGACTTCAATTCCACTACCTAGTATAGTTGTGCTACATAAAGGGTGGCTTATTAGTGAAAGTCCTTGCCACTGTTAAGAGTAGAAAGGAAGGCAAGGCTTGAGAGAAAAGCAATGATTCTCTGGGGGTGGTAGTCCTGGAGGAACAATGGAGCTATATAACCCAACAGAAGCCTATAAACCAAAGAAGGTATGGGGATAAGTAGCTTTAGGTAGCAAATATGCTCAGGAAAGAAATGAATACAACATCCTTATGTCAACACCATTAGAGAAAGCCCTGTTTTCTCTGTTAGCTAGCTACCTAATCAACTTCTTTTTAGTATAATTTTTATCTCTATAAAGATAACATCTAGATCTCTATTTTTACATCTATCCCCTAATCACCCTGAATTATCAACTTCTTATTGAACATTTCATTGTAGATATCCCAGAATCATTTAAAACTCAATTGGGCTCATTACTTTTTGCTTGGAACTTTTTTTTTTTCAACTTCTATTGACAGGAATATTATTCTTTCAGTTTCCTAAATTTTAAAAATCTCAATATTATCCTGAACTTTTCACTCCTCCTCATCTCATAGAAAAGTTGTCATACTGTCATTTCTACCTCTAGTGGATTTTTTTATACCCCTCATCTTTTCATTACCCAAACTCCATCACTAGCCCATTACCTCTTACTGGATTATTGCAGTAGCCTCCTAATTAGAATTTTTGCCTCAAATCTTACCTTTCTATATTCATTCTCTATACAGTTACCAGAATTATGTTTCTTAAGCACAGATCTGACCATACCACTATTCTTAATAAGTATCAGAGGTTCCCTATTTCTCTAGCACTAAATAAAAATTCATAATTTAGCTTTTAATGTCCTTGACAACTTTCCTCTAATTAAAATTTCTAGCTTTTTTTATACATAGTCCCCCTTTCTGGACTCAATGGCCTAGTTAAACTGTTCTTATTATGCATAACAATATCCCTTAACTGTCTCTGTCAGGCATCCAAGTAGTGCTTACTTAATTCCTGATTCTACTCCTTATTCTCTCACTGGATTCTACCTTTCAGAGCAACTTCACTATCCTCCCCTTTTCCTTTTCTTTTGGGTTACCTCTTATTTATATATTTTTGAGATAAATATTTTATGTATTTATTTAACTTATATGTTTTATTCCCTCATTACAGCATAAGTTCTTCATGGGCATATGTGGGCTATCTTTTTTGTTGGTAGTTGTCTCTTCCTCCCATTCATTGCATAGCACCTAATACATAAAAGCATAAATGCTCTCTCTCATTCTCTCTCTCTCTCTCTCTCTCTCTCTCTCTCTCTCTGCTTTGGAATGGCTGTCCCCCATGTGTGAAATGAGGGTCTGTCTCATTCTGTAACTTAGAATCCTTTGTTTACTCATGTCAAGCATCACTTCTACATGGTCTTTCCTGATTTCCAGAGCTATTTTCTTCCTCTTTCCCCAAAGTAAATGGTACTTACTTTATAAATATATGTTATATGTATGTAGTATACATATATATATGTATACACATATACATGTATATGTGTATATATATATATATATACACACACATACTTTTCTATTTTCACAACTACCTCCTAAATATATGTTAAATTATATATACATATATAGTATATACATTTATATGTATATATTACATTACCTTGATAGACAGGGAAAGGACTTTTGAGGGAAAGGATTGCTAATTATTTCTCTTTGCCTACCACCTCCAACTTTCCCTAAAACTTAGCATGTACTTTATAAAAACTTTTTGAGAAATTAATTGTTCCTTCATGAAGTGTATTTATAATATGCTTCTATTTATAGGAGAATCAGATTTTTTTATATGAAGCTAGCAAAATGGTATCTTTCTTCACCATCTCATTCCTGGCTTTGCTTCCCTCCTTTTCACTTGTTCATTCTTCTATTGGTATCAATAACATTGCTCTCTTTGTTTTCCTTTTCTAACTTATTCTTTTTTTTCACCTGTTCCCCAAATTAAATACTTCTCAAGATTCTGCACTTTTCTTTCTCCTCATCCCCATACTATCTTCTTTGATGATGGCCTGAATTTCCATGATTTCAGTTGTCAATTGAGTGACTCTTCAAACTATTTTTTGACCCTCTTCTTTGTCTAAGTTATAGTCTCAGCTGATTCTGACATTTATTATTCTGTGACTCTGAACAGTCATTAAATCCTTCTACTTTATAATTTCCTTATATGTAAAATATGAGTTATATTAGAAGACAGGTTAAATTCCTTTCCAGTTCCATGAATCTCTGAACCTCTAAGAAATGAAGACTGAGTCTTAATTATTACTTTCTTGCATAGCATTCACAAAGGGATGAGTTGCAGTGTTTATAGAAGCACGACTTCATAATCTTTTGTACTCAGCAGTCAACAACCAGGTCAATTTCTGCTTGAGATATTAGAAAAATTGTCTCAAAAGTGGACTTTACTCAAAATATGCAAATAATTGCTTTTGATCAATTTTTGGGGTATTTATATGGCCATTATTATATCAAACAGCTAATCAGTCAAGGAGGAGAAACCCCACATATTTTCTTTTAAGAAATGTTTTTATTTTCATTTGCTACATCAAAATTCAGTTATTTAATTCAACTCTTTTTAAAAAATCTTATTATAACAATCCCCCTTTCTTGGCACATAGTAGAAATTTAACAAATAGTATTCATTCGTTCCTTTAAATATGCAACTTAAAAAAAAAACATTTTCTTTGAAAAATTTTGCCATTACATTTCTAGTCATCTCTAACTGTTTTCTTTGCAGCTCTTGTACTATTTTTTGGTGAAGATGAATGTTTTTACATGAAAATTTAGGAAAGATAAGGTAAGGAAAAAGTAATGACTAGTATGAAATAAGAATAGATCTGGAAGACCTTAATGCATTTATCACTGAACTAACCCAATTTTAAGTAGAAGATAAACTTTACAAGAAAATAAAAATTTCAGAAATGGAAATGTTTTTTCTGCATGATCTATGAAGAAGAAATATATGTTTGAATTATCTATATATATTATTTTTCAAAGTTTTAATAAGAGAACTAAACCCATTTATGCTTTTATTTAAAAAGAGGTGCTGTCATATAGTGCAAGAGAACAATGGAGGCAGGAGGATAATGAAGACCATGGTTCAGGTCTAAGTTTTACTATTTGCTACCTTTATGGTGTTCATTGAATTATTCAGTTTTCCTGGGCTTCAGGTTCTTCATCTGTAAACTGAGATGATTCAATTATTTGATTTTCTTAACTTATTTTTCAGTTTTAATAATCTATAATACATGAAATGGAAAAAACCTCACTATTAAAAAATCATTAGACTAGAATTGAAAATATCTCTCAAAATTCTGATATATTTCTACTTTTTTTACACACTTTGGCACTTACATCAATTATAAAAATAGGATCAGATGTGTGAAAAAAAATTATATTCCTGTGATTTCAGAGCCATCAAACAATGTATTTGAAAAAAAAGTTTTAAAGCTAAAGCAACATATATTCATCTGTGTACACCTTCTCACACATATACACACATGCACCCACATGCACAATACACATAAGTCCAGAGAAAATAAATACAAATATGATGAATGAATATGTAGATACATTTTTTGAAAAACAAATTCAATGAATGTAGGCTCAATTAACTGGATGAACTGTGAAGATAATCCTAATCCAGTTAATTTGGTTTTTTTCTGAATTATTACTTAGAGTCTTTAGTTTGCTTATGTAGAAATAACCAGTATCAATAATATCCACATGATTCTGACTTCACAGCAATATATAATAGTCATAAACCTTTTCCTTAATAATCAAACAATTTGAATGTCTATTGCATACTGTCACACAGATCTCAGAGCTGAGAATGTTGTAAGCCACAAATGTTCTCAGTTCATATGCAAATCATCATCTTGGTATCATATTCATTACACACCTT
Organism: Sminthopsis crassicaudata; assembly: GCF_048593235.1. Lineage (NCBI taxonomy): Eukaryota > Metazoa > Chordata > Mammalia > Dasyuromorphia > Dasyuridae > Sminthopsis > Sminthopsis crassicaudata. The sequence continues at coordinate 206,760,144 of NC_133617.1, forward strand.
TTGACAAAAGGTCAGCAAGCAAGAATAAAATTCTACTTTTTCATATTTAATCACTGGTGACATTTAGCAGTGGAACATCTTACCTCTTTTTTCCCCAAGACCCTGAGTCTTACATTCCAGTCAAAAATAGATTACTAGAGTTGATATAGGTATGATGAAATTCTCTGGGGTCTTTTAGTGCCTATTTTCATGTAGAAATCTTATTTAATCATTCATTATCACAAGTGCTAAATGATACACATTTTCAAGATTTTCTGTGCAATATTTTATCTACAATATGAATCACATATTTTCCTTTTTTCACTTGAATACTCAATAAATCCTACTGTTGGCATTTTCCTGTCCCTAGATTATCAAACAGCAGATTTCTGTTGTGTAGTCAGTCTTGTTATTTTCCTTCTTGATAACTTTTTTTTTTATAATGGCTCTCCCTCTTTTGATAAAAATTCCCAAATACTGCAGGTGGCTGCTGTGTTTTATTCATGAGGAAATTTCCTTAACACTTAGAAAAACATTTTTTCCATTTCTCTTCTTTTCTCTTGAGATAATTGGGAAACTAGCACAGGTACATAAATCAAAGATGCCAAGTGTGGGTAGTATTGTTTTTGTGAATTAGAGAAATTAAACAATGTAGTTTACCACAATACATTTTAGAAAGGATGCAAAAGTACATTGCTGATGTGAGACTATTTATCTTTGATTTTTTCAGTTTGATCAAGCATACACTACAACAAAAACTGGTCCTTAATTATTGTGCCTAAATAGGCTTTTGTATTTTCCCCCTCTAGCATTCATTATAGATATTAAAAATTCTGGCATAATAATAGATTTTCAGTTAATTTATTTCTCTGGATAGAATCCCCCTGTAGGTTATCTGCTGACAAATTTAAAAAAAGTCAAAATCTATTGATAAATTCAAAATATTAAGAACTCCTTTCTAATATTATTTACAGTGCTGATTCTAAAGAAAAATAATTCTGTTTTTGGCTAATATTTTTCCATCTTACGTTCAAAAAATATTCTTTTTTAAAATTTGAGATAAAAACTTTCAGATCTGTGGCTATTGATATGTACCTCTTATTAAGTCCATATCCAGTTCACTAATGAAGCTATTCTAAGCTTTTTTCCATTTTCCTAATATTTAACCCTACTCCACTTTTCCTCACTCTAAAATAAATTATTCTGTTTTATTGAGAATATAAATGTTAAGATTTCTTAGCTTCCTTTTTCTATAGCTAATACTCTCTTTTCCTTCAAAGGTCAACTTATATATCACCTCTCCCCCATTTTATCTTATATTTATACATTATTTATATGTATATATATACATACATACATAATATATATATATATGTATATATATATATACACATGCATACATAATATATATATGTATATGTGTATATATATATATAAAGAATACACATACATTTACATATTGTCTCTCCAGATAGACTAAAACTCTTCAGGGGGACAGTGATAATTTTTTGTTTTTGTGTTTTGTATTACCTAGAATGGTTATTGTCATATAAAATGTTTAATAAATACTTATTGACCCTTCCCTTTCTCTCTCTCTCTCTCCCCTTTATTCCCCTCTCTTCCCTTCTTCTTCCCTCCCCTCTACTCCTCTCCTCTCTTCTTCTCAAATTTTTGCCTTGATGCCATAATTTTCTATTCATATAGGACTTTGCTTGATCAATCATTTTCTCACTTTACCTTTATCCTTTTTCATTGGCTTTTTTCTTTTGTTTCCACCTACAAACATCCTTAGGTTTCTCTATTGAAGAAAAAAGAATCCTTTTTTTTAAATCCACAGTTTCTTGACATCTGTGTAATCTGTGTTCTCATTTGTATTGTCAAATTTCTAGGAAAAAAAATCAACAATTATATAGTCTTTATTCCTTTTCTAGACTTTCTTACCACATATTTGAGATTCTTACAAAATGCCTTCCCCAGACCTGAAAAGTCTTTCTTGATAGTCTTCAATTACATTTAAATTGCCATATACAATGGCTTTTTCTTAGCTATTATTGTCCTTAAATTCTACAGTAATTAACATTGCTGGCAGCCCATCCTACTTAGTATTCATTCCTATAACTTCATGAAAATGTGGTCATGGATAGTTTATTTTTTAAAAAATCTCCTTTGCTAGGACCTTTTAAAAATATTTAGCACAGTAATTTTACAAGACTCTTCTTTTTTATCTTAGGTAGATTTATTTTTTTAAATAATAATAGCTTTTTATTTTTCAAAATACATGTAAAGATGAATTTCAACATTGAAATTCATTGAATTGAATTAAAATATGAAATTCAACAATTCAATATTCAACAATTCAACATTCATCTTCACAAAACTTTGTGTTCCAAATTTTTCTCCCTTTCTTCACCCCATCCCTTCACCTACATAGAAACCCAACATAGGTTAAACATATGTAATTATTCAAAACCTATTTCCATTTTTATCATTTTGCACAAGGAAGAACAAAAAGGAAAAAAAAACAAGCAAACAAATAACAATAATACCAAAGCTGAAAATATTATATTATAATCCATATTCAGTCCCCATAGTCCTCTCTCTGGATGCAGATGGATCTCTCCATCACAAATCTATTGGGATTGGCCTGAATCATCTCACTGTTGAAAAGAGCCATGTCCATCAGAGTTAACCATCACATAATCTTGTTGTTGCTATGTACAATGTGCTCTTGGTTCTACTCACTTTACTTAACATCAGTTCATGTAAGTCTTTCCAGGTTGAAATCAGTCTGCTATTTCTTATAGGTCAGTAATATTTAATTTAATTCCTATATCATAACATTCAGCCATTCCACAACTATGGGCATCTACTCAGTTTTTAATTCCTTACCACTACAAAAAGGGCTGCTACAAATATTTTTGCACATGTGGATTCTTTTCCTTTTCCTTTTTTTTTTTTCTGAGGAAATTGGGGTTATGTCTTGCCCACGGTCACACATGTAGGAAGTATTAAGCGTTTGGGGTTGGATTTGAACTCAGGTCCTCCTGACTTCAGGGCTGGTGCTATATTCACTATGCCATATAGCTGCCCCTCTTTTCCCTTTCAAATGGTATCTTTGGGAAATAGACCCAGTAGAGATATTGCTGGATCAAAGGGTATAAACAGTTTGATAGTCCATTGAGCATAGTTCCAAACTGATTTCCGCAATGGTTGGATCAGTTCACAAGTCCACCCACAATGTATTAGTGCCCCAATTTCCCCACATCCCACATTCAGAAGTGCAATAATTATTACTACATGGTTAATTTTTGGGTTTTTATCTCCAGCTCCAACTACTCTCCTACACTCCAGACCACAATTTTCAGTTGTTTTATATATTTGTTGTTTTCCAAGCAATCTACTTTGATCATCTCATTCTCCTAAAATAATTTTGCATATATATATATATATATAGATATAGATATAGATATAGATATAGATATACATATCTTTATCTGTATGCATGTTCTATTTGCCAATAAGGTTTCAAAAGATCTTAAATGCCAGTCAGAGGAGGTTTGAATATTATTCAAGATATAATAGGAAATACCTAAAGAATACTGAGTGACATGACATGATCCATTATATTCAATTAAAGAAACATTTATTCAGTACTGACTATTTGCCAGATACTGAGTTATGCACTAAGGATAAAAAAACAAAAAACAAACCAAACTAAACCAAATCAAAACAGTAAGTTTCTGTCCTCATTCTATAATTATACTGAGAAGGAAAAAAAATGTACATGTGTAACTAACATCTGTGTGTAAGAAGACTTTTTTCCTGCTAGGAATATGAGAGATAGAGATAAGAAAGAATGGGAGTAGTAGGAATTAGAAAGAAGACTATTTATTATTGTTGTCAATATTGAGCCATTTCAGTCATGTCCAACCATTCATGAACCCATTTGGGATTTTCTTGGCAAAGATACTGGAGTGATTTACTATTTCCTTTTTCAGTGGATCTATTTTATCAGACAATCAGAGGTTAAGATACTTTCCCAGGATCACACAGTTAAGAAATATATCTGAACTCAAATCTTCCTGAATCCAGGCCCAATGGTTTATCTGCTTAGCCACTAGATGCCTAAAGACTATTATAATAATCTATTAATATAAGCAATTAGTGGTAATGAGAGCCCATAGTAGGGTTATATAAATGAGGACAGAAGAGATGATATATGGATGTAAGAGGTCATAAATAGGACTAAAAGCTAAGCAAGGAGACAAAGGAGAGGTTGGAAAGGTAAAAAATAAAGTGTTATTTAGAAGACTTTCAGGAGCTGATTGTTAAATTTTCAGTGTGAACATAAACATCTCAAAATTGGAAAATAATACAAAAACAAACTTTATTTATTGCTTTATTGATTGTTGAGACTTAAGAAAGTGTTGGTGAAAATGATAATGATTAAGATTAAACATAAAACTGTTTTATGGATACATTTATTTTTCAGAGAGCTGATTGTAAAAAATTTACCAGTACATCCATGGGAGAAAAGTAAGAAAATGTGCAATCTCCAAAGCTGCAAAAGGAAATAGTGTGACTGGGAAAAGGGGAAGAGTTGAACATTAGTCAATAGAATTAAAAGTTACATGGAGGTCTAAGAATTAAAAAGGGTCAGTTGTTTTTGGTGATTAGGGCTTGTAGAAGACGTTTGGAAAGGGTGTTTTCAATAGAGTGGTGGATGACAGGAGTTAAGAAGACTGAACAGAAAAAGAGTAAAGACATTAAATATAAGTAACATTTTCAAGAGGTTTAGCAGTAAAGGGAAAAAGGAAGACAGCCGGCTGGGATACAAGGATCAAGAAAAAACCCTTTTTCTGACTTGGGTAGCATTGAATATTTACAGGCAAATAAGAACAGACACAATGGTCAGAGAGAGATTAGAGACAGTTAAGTGAGAGGAGCAAGAATGTAAAAGTGAGAGGGAATGGGATGAAGAACATAAAGGAATTAGTCTTAGTGAGCAATAGGTATTACTTTTTCTTCTGTGGTTGAAGGGAAAAAAGAAATAGGGTGAAGATGCTAATGCTTGAAGAATGGAAAAGGAGAGTTCAAAGTGTTTACCTGTTTACCTTGTATGGATGGCTTCAATCATCTAGTTAAAAGTAGTAGCTCATCATCTATAAATATAGATTACTGATGTAAATGCAGTGGTGAAAGGAAGAAGAAAAATTTTGGAAAAAAGGTTTTGAAAAGCCAACTTATGACATGAGATGAGTCAACAAGGATAAAGCAAGGTGATCATCTAAAATCAAAAAGGGCTCACTTAAATATGTTTCATTAATTTTCAGTGGGCATACCTAGCTAGATTCTATGATTTTCTCTAGCAAAGTTAATTGGCTTTAGAATAAGAACAGAGAAATTAGCTGTGTGGAAATATGAACTGAAATTCAGTAATAGTGTAAAATTAGAGGTGGCAAGGAGTTCAATAGTAAAATGTGATGATATGATTAAGTAGCAAAGGATAGGATTAAGGATGTGTATGGAACTGAGGTAAGCTAGAGTGTGAAAGCTCCTAGTATGTACTTTAATAAATGTTCATTCATTTTTTTTTTGTCTGTGCTTTTGCTCATTCCATTTCCCCATTGTTAGAATGGATTTTTTTCACATGTTTTTCAATTGAATTCTTGTTTGCTTATTTTTCAATTCTCATTTCAAAAATTACCTCTTCAATAAAGCAATTTCTAGATCATCACTACCCAGTTCTACTTTTCGAGGTAAAATAACAGTCTGCAGAGGGTTTACTATACATGCACCAATACATTTCAAATTATATTGCTGTGCTCTTTGTATGTAGAAAAACACTTGTTTCACATATTGTACATGACATAAAATATTAATGAAATAATCTTGAAACTGAAATCTCTGACCAATTCATTCAGCCAAAGCATTTGATTCTGATAGTTGAAGTTTAATACTTGCCATGTCACCCCTAAGAAAATCCTGAGAATCTTTTCAGAAATTGTTTCCCAAGAAAAGAAATTGCAACAGTAGCAAAACGGAAAATTGGATGAGAGAATACTGGAGACCAGTTTTACAATTACCAATCGACTGTAACAAAACAAAATAACAAAGATGTTTGTGTTAAATAAAGCCTATCAGATGTGTGCACAAACAAGGTACGTTTGCCAAAGCATGCTGAATAAGAGTTCTTAGTACCTTGCACGAAAGATAATAGGTAATTACCCCAAACTAAATGAACTCTGATTGGTGGCCCTAAACAGAAACAAAACAAATATTAAAAATGAGTTACCTTCTTGAGTATAAGTAATCTGGAAAAAAGAGGGGATGAGCAGAAACTAATTATGATATAGAGCACATTTTAGGCAATTTAAGCACAAACTATTTGGTAAATGTATAATGAAAAAGATATTGAGTACTTTGAAATTATGGCATGCCATGGACCAATAACTTTGGAGGTCACAGTTACTGGTTTATGACAACAGAAAAGGAATGAATATCTTTCTCTGTTTTTATAGATCCTGAAGAGGGATCCAAAGAGAGGGAAAAAAATACTATATGTAGTAATGCAATTCCCTAAAGTTAAGCTTAGTTCTTTCCTGCTGCTTTCAATTTGCTTCCTTAAAAGAACATTCCCTGGGAAATGATTCCCCAACTTCAAAAGATAGCAATTATAATTATTTCTATTTTCTTTTCTTTTAAAGCTAAATGACTTGGAGAACCAAGTTGCATTGGTAAGTTTAGAGGGCTTTTCAGCTGAGTGCATCTGGAACTGTGGAAATGTGGGATAACTGTAATAAAATGGGTTGGCCATTAATGACTAAAGATAGATGACTCATGCTGCTAAAAGAATAACACATTAGATTGATTATTCCAGAGCTTCCAGAAATGACTGAAGTGTCCTGATTAATCAGGATATTGATTCTGCCTGATAAAACCATTATTTTCTATATCCCATGGCCAGAAACTTGCTAATATAGATTCCTTTATATAACTTCTTGCTAGGGGCATTTCTTGATTATATGTGCATGGTAGGAAACTATTAGAGACAATCAGGCATAATGAAAGGACTATGACATTCTTTTCTTTGTGGAACGGTAATCAAGACAGAAATGACTCTCATGTTTTACAGTTTTTGTTTCCTTCCCTCAAAAAGACAATTTGGGGAGTGTTATTTACCTTAAAAACAGTAATAGAATAACATTTCTAAAGACAACTCTAAACACAATCTAAAAGTAATTATTTTCTCTATTAAGAAAATAAGGCTAGATGTTCCCTAAATAATTCATGAGTTTACTCATGAACCTGGGAAAGGAATAATAGAAAACCTGTATAGGATCTTGGTTTCTCTTCACAGCCATACCCTTATGAAAAAAAAATGCACTCATTTGAAAAAGCAAAATTAGAAAAGGAGTGGAAACATTCATTTTACTTATTTTCTTGCTGACTAGAAAGATTTCATGGCATATAGTTCAAGAGATCAGTAGTTTTAGTGAATACTAACAATCAAAACTTAAAATTAAACATTCACATATCAACATTATCTATTATCACTTCATCACCTAAAAATTAGAAACATCAGAAGTTGAAATTTCCTTTCTAAATGTCACGAGGATACTATTATTTTTTCTTATGAAAGTATGTTTGAAAGAAAAAAAGAATGTTTGAGTCATTAGTCTATGAGATAGATACAATTCTTTTGCTCCCTCCCCCCCAAAAAAGCTTTAACCAGATAATCTCTAAGATGTAAGAAAGAAAGTCAGTGATTGTCCTTGATTGTCTACTGCATAGTTTCTTGACATTTTTTTGTATACCCCTCTGGCAGTTTGGTGAATCCTATTAAGCCTCTCTTAGAATAATGTTTTTAAAGACATAAAATAAAGTATATAGGATTATCAAAGAAAACAAACAAAACAAAAACAAAAACACTAAATATGTTGAAATTATCAAGATTAAAAAAAATACCCACCAAGTTCATGGATTCCTACTATATTAGAAAGTAAATTGTTAAAAATAAGGTTAAATTTATCTTCTTTCAGATGCAGAAACAGAAACAGATAAAATATAATAATTCAGATACATATGGGAATTTGGTTTGCAAAGCACTTTCCTCACAACAAGCTTGTAAACAGGTTAGTGTAATAACAATAATAATTACAATTTATTATTATTATTATTATTATTGCATAGATGAAGAAATTGAGGATCTGATTACAAGTGTCTAAGAATATATACCCTGGTCTTCGGACTTTAAGTCCATTTTTACAGTCATTTTGATGCTCTGGTCTAGGTCAGAAACTTAATAGATTATTGCCTTATGACTTTGAAAAGCCGTCTTCAGAGAGAGAGATAGATAAACAGACAGACAGATAGACATGAAAAGTTGTCTCTGTTTCTGTCTCTGTACACACAAACACAAGAGATATAATGGGTTCAATTCTAGACCATTTTATTAAGCAAATATGACAATAGAGTGAGCCACATGAATTTTTTGGTTTGCCAGTACATATAAAAGTTATGTTTAAACTATACCATGGTCTATTAATTATACAATAGTATTATGTTTAAAAAACCTATGTGCCTTAATTAAAAACATTTTATTGCCAAAAAATGTCAACTGTAATCTGAGCCCTCAGTGAACTGTAATATTTTCTGCTGGTGGAGGTCTTGCTCTAAAGTTGATTGTTGCTGACTGATCGTGGTGGCAGTTACTGAAGGTTGAGGTGGCTAAGATAATTTTAAAAAATAAGACAACAATGGAGTTTGCCATATTGATTGACTCTTCCTTTCACTTGAATATTTAGAGGCCATTACAGGGATATTAATTGGCCTAATTCCAATATTGTTGTGTCTCAGAGAATAGAAAAACCTGAAGAGAAGAAGAGAGATGGGGAATGGCTAGCTAGTGGAGCTGTGAAAACACATATAGCATTTTATTTGATAAATTTTGCAATATGTTTGCCATTTATATGGATATGGTTCATGGAAACTCCCCAATTAAAATGGTCACATCAAATATCACTGATTACCATAACAGATATAATAATCATTTCTAAATTTGAATATTACAAGAATTGCCAAAATGTGATACAGAGATACAATATGAACAATTGGAACAATAGTGCCAATTGATTTGCTTAATGCAGAGTTGCCACAAACCTTCAATTTGTTAAAAAACAAACAAACAAACAATATCTATAAAGTTCAATAAATAAAAGTACAAAAATATGATATATATTTATATGCTACTTTAGAGGGCATATGTACAAATCCATTTTGAGCAGTGAAAACACTGAGAAAGTGTTCAGGTATTAGTTTTTTGACACAGGAATATGGGACTACAGAAATCTGTCTTTTGAGAACTTCCCTGATTCATCTCCTATCTTAGAGAAGGATAGAATCTCAGAGATAATTCAATACAATCTCCTCATTTCACATGTGAGGAAATTGAGGTTCAGAGAGGGTAAGGAATTTTCTCGAGGTCAAAAAAGAAGAAAAATCACAAAAGAAACAAGTGGATTCTTTATAGCTGTATTGGGGAAGCCTCAGGCATAATATTTCTATGACTGTGAGAGGCCTCAGGATATATTATTTTGGGGGGGCAGAGCCAAGATGGCTAGAGGAGACATATCTTTATCTGAACTCTCCCTGATATCCCTAAAATAAAAACCAAATCAAGCCTCTGATGGGGTTTTGGAGTGTGAGAGCGCACAAATATTTGGAGTGTAACAAATTTCTAGCAGAAGATATTTTGGAAGAACTTTAGAAAAAGTCTGTATCAATCAGGTACAGAGGGGGGAGCTAAGCACAGTCAAGTTCAGGGACCTAGGGCAGTGTGGCAACATGCAAGCCGGGAAACTGGAAGAATTTACAGCTGTGTTGGCTACTCTGTCCTGGTTGCAAGCCAAGAGACCAGCAGATTTGCTGCAAGATATCCAATATAAATACAAAAGGCAAATAGTGAGCCCCCAAACTCAAAATAAGCAGTACCTGGCCAAGCCCATCCAGCACCAGAATTTAGTCAGCACCAATCCAATACAGCCAATGTCACCTGTAGAGGAAGTTTGGACAATCTCCCTTTTACCCTAAAAACAGACCTCAACCTTTTCGAAAAAAAATGAGCAAAAAAGCAAAAAGAACTCTGACTATAGATATTTTTTTTGTGGAGAAAGAGAAGAATATCTTTCAAACCCTAAGGACACTAAAAGCAGATCATCTCCAGATGAAACCTCAAAGAGTGATATGAATTGGTCCCCATCACACAAAGCTCTTCTAGAAGAAATTTTTAAAAAGATCTTAAAAGAGAGCTAGAAGAAAAATGGGGGAAAATGAGAACTTTGCAAGAGGGTTTGGAAAAGGAAACACATAAATTATCTGATGAAAACTCCTTACAAAATAGACTTAGTGAAATGGAAAAGCAAATAATTCCTTACAAAATAAACTTGATGAAATGGTAAAAGTATATAACTCCTTATAAAATACATTTGACAAAATGGAAGAGGAAAACAACTCTTTGAAAAACAGAATTTGTGAGATGGAAAAAAAAATCCATTGAACAATACAACTCATTTAAAAATTCAATTAGCCAAATATAAAAGGAGCTAAAAAAAGGTAACTGAAGAAAATTATTCACTAAAAATTAGAACTGAACAAATGGAAATGAATGATTCAATGAGACATCAATAATCAATCAAACAAAACCAAAAACATTAAAAAAATGAAAGAAAATGTAAAATACCTTATTGGAAAAACAAGTGACTTGGAAAATAGGCTAAAGATATATTATTTCTATGACAATGACCATTCAATGTGAGAAGGATCAACAAAAAATTCTTTAAGACAATTAAAAATAGGATGTTGTTATTCTAACCTTTAGAAAGCATTTTATGTATTAGTTTATTATGATATAACAGAAATATGTAATATAATATTATATAATATATTGTTTATAATCATAATATAATGAAAATGCCACTTACTTAAGACTAAGTTCTAGTCCTTCCTCTAACAACATAGGAACTTAGGATCATCATGAATTTTCTCATTTCTTCATATTTAAAAAGTGACAAGTAGATCAATTAGATTAGATTCAATTCATCTAACATTTATTAAATTTATTAAATACCTATAATACAAGAAATAGAACAACAAGATGTACTAAATAGAGAACTAGCTTTGAAGTCAGAAACATTTGAGTTCAAGGCTTTCATTGAATATATACTGATTAAGGCAAATCTCAGTGCTTTAGGCAGTTCTCCAAGACTACAATTTGCTAACAAATTGCTGACCTGATTGGAAAAAAATAATTTATTTGGTTAGATTACAACTAGAATTCAGTCAGATTTCTCTGTCCGCTTATATATGTTGTACATATATGTGTATACACATACACAGTATGTATATGTGTATATGTTTTCATGTATATATATATATATTAAAGCAATAGAACCACAGATCTAATTTCTAATCTCTTTGTATACGGGACTGTGTGAAACATTAAGACAGCAAAGACAAAAAACAAGGAGACTACATATTCCTGGACACCTATAATTACTTCACACTCTATGATCCTGTATTACAGTGCTCAGACTCCTACAAATTATACAAGCTTAAACAGTGTTTTAATTTTTTTTTTCTGGAGTTGTAAAATCATAGAATTCCAGAGTTGGCCATCTAGTCCAAAGCACAGCTGAACTTATAGAGTTCTTGCTATAATTATATCCACCAAGAGATCATCTATCTCCTAAATGGGGATAATGGGCAACTACCTGTCTTATCAAAAAAGATTGTTCCATATAAACAATCAATATATTTTTTAAGAAATTACCATGAGCAGGCATTGTACTATGGTTAATACCCAAATGAATAAGACTGAATTATCACAATTAACTACTATGCAAACTAGAATGTGTAGTTGAAGAGAAGCATTAAGTGAGTAAAATTATATATTATATGTTCATGCTACAGTGGAAAGAGCAGTGGAACTGGTACTGAAACTTGAGCCTGAATCTTGGTTTTACAGTGGAATGTGTGTTTTAGTTTCCTTATCTGAAAAATAGAGAAAATAATATTTTTCTTTTCCTCATAGGATTTTTGTGAGGATAAAAATTTTAAAAGGCATATAGACACACACATGTTGAATTCTTTATGCAGGTATATGTTATATAAATGTGAATTACTAATATGTTTATACATAAATATGTTCATGGGAATTTGTTATTGTCATTGTTCATAACAAGTTAACCATAACAACATGCATTTGTAAGCTTAAATTATGAATTCACCCTAGTATTTTTTTTAAATCATGTCCTTTCCTATTTCTGTTTACATTATTTTTAAATACAAAAATGTTTTTTTAAGTTATATTTAACTTATAATGATATCCTAAAGCAATATTTTCTAGCATTGGGTGTTGCCTGTGTAAACTACTGAAAAATGCATTTAACAGACAACTTGGCAAATGGTTAATAGGTTTGAAACAAATGGATAAAAAAAAAGAAATGAAAACACAACAACAGCATATAATTCATTTTTTAACACTGAAAATTTCATGTTTGCATTTCCTGGCTGATTGTCTACGTTTTTTTTTTTTTTTTCCTTATAAAAAAGAAAGATTTCCCCTCAGAGTTCTTTGCAGCACTGTGCTTAAAGGAATGCTAATGAATTATAAAGAATAAGAATAATTAGATTATTCTGTCTCAACTTGTGACATATTATACCCTGTAGGCAAAATTCATCTACTGGCTTCTTATACTTCTCTTCCAGGTGTCATAGTAAATATTAAGTTATAAGTTAAGAGTAAGTCTTGATGGAAAAACGAGAATTACTAAATGGAAAGATGTCCTATCTAAAAGAGAAATCTTCTCAGTCAAGCTTCCTGAGCCAAGTTGTTTAAAACAATGCCCCTTCCCTTAATAGATAATCTTTACAGGAATCCTCTCTTCTTCCCACTTCTGATTTTTCCAATATGCCTTGTAGACAAAGCTAAAGCCTTCATCTGCAGGAAAGATTAAACCCTATCAAAAAGCTTAAATGCCCTTGGCTCATCAAGTTAAAAAAATTAAGTCTTTACTCCTGAGAATTTTCCTACTGTTACTTTCTGTTATCTCAGCTTGGATACTATGGAAGAATTTAATGGTATGCTTTTAGGAACTTTTTTCACAACATATGTAATGACTATTAACCCTTCCCATGGTGCCCAACCCTGATATTTATATGGAACTTCAGCAGATTGATATTAATTTTGATTTTCATGCTAGGAATAATTTAGGAATAATATGATAAACAACCTTTTACTAAGATAACCTTATATTTTTCTATATGAGATCACATTTATTGTCTATACCAATATAAGCAAATATTTGAGCCTTACAGACCCCAGTGTTAGAGATAACACATTTTTCTGCATCATGGAGAGCTTGGTAAACAGAAGGGCAATTATTTGAGAGATTCCTGTATCTTATAACAGTCTCATATGCTCTTTATTCAAGTATATTTGCCCAAAACTAATGTTGGTGGAAGAAGGAATAGGGAGCAATCTGTTAATGGCATCAGAGACATAAAGACTTAGGGCAATTACTTATTCTGTCAGAAGGAAAAAGATTTGGGATCAGGGAGAATTTCGGCATGTAGATTCAAAAATGTGTCTCAAAGAAGTCTGCTCCCCTTGTCAGCTGCCAGGATCTTGCTTTGAAAGGCTTTTCATCTCTCCTGTTACCAGGCTCACCTCTATATGACTGAAGTCACTGGAACAGAGAAACATGATAGCAAAGAGCAGAATGGCAGTGGCAGCAGCCATCTATGTCTAATCCAGTAATTGGGACTCTGGCTACAGCCAGCTTTCCCTGCACTGTCCACTGCTCAGATAATTGGTGTGACATTTCATTTCTCTCTTCTCTGAAAGAAACATTCAGGCAGAAAGCTCATTCTTCTAGAATGTGCCCTAGGCCCTGAGAAACAGGATGATTATGGTTTACGGTTCAGTACCTAGCACCTTTTTCCAGCATGGTCAAGGGCTGCTTTCCACAACTTTATTTCTTTGGAGAGAAATAAAACAGGACAAAAGCACATGATTGTTTTTTTTTCTTTTCCCAGACTTGCTAGGAAATAGTTAATGCAAATTTAGTCCCTTACCTTGCTACTATCTCTTATTTTGTGTATAATGGACAATATATATATATCTTGCCTACAAAATGGACCTCTACAAGAAAAACAATTTCACCACCCTGATCCCCTCAGTGGGTAGTCATCTTTCTGTTTCCAATGCTAATCATTTTGGATGATGGAATGACTACAAGCATCTATGAATTAATTTCCTTACCTCTCATTAACATTGTTCCAAATTTCTCTTTTTTGCATCCTTTATCTATGCTTTTATTGAAGACTGAGTATAGAAAAATATTTCAGTATATCAGAGTTCAGTTGCATGCAATAATTTAGCTCAAAATAGACAGATTCTCAGAGGTAGAAGAAATGTTAGGTTAGTTCAACCAATAACTGAAGCATGAATTCCTTGGTACAATATCACCAGTGAGTGACCATGTGAAGGCCTGTGGTAAGTATGGGGAACTTATTTACCTCATAAGTCAGCTCATTCCATTCATAGACAGCTCTAAGAATTAGAAATTTTTTCTATGCATACCAAAATCTGCCTCTCTGGGATATATCTCTACAGGTCCTAATTCTTTATTTCCTTTGGAGATTGTGTACAAAACATTTTTCAGTCATAATTCAGTTTCAAATCATATTTCAACTTAGAATAGAAACAGAATTTCAGGGTCTAAATCCTAATATCTCTTTCACAATATAGCTCTTCAAATACTTGAGCAACATTACCAAATTATGTCCCTCCTCAATTCTTCTCTTCTACAAGCTAAACAGATTTTGTTTCTTCAGCTCATAGAGCATAGTTTCAAAACCCCTCAACATCCTTTTAGTTTTCAGCAAAAGTGACCAGCTTGTTAATGTTCTTCCTAAAATGGGGCACCAAAAGCAAACATCATGCTCAAGTGGAGTCTGACTGTGGCAGAACACAAGACTGTTAATTCCCTAGGTCTGAATTACTGTTACTATTGTGATTAATTCAGCCTAAAAGTAAATTAATTTTCTTCCCCTTTGTCTGTGACATCACACTGCCTCCTACTAAACCTTCAATTCATTAGAATTCTGAGGTCTTTTATTTGTCTTAACTAATTATTCTCTAGATAATTTCCTATAATCTTGTGCTTTTATAGATAACATATGTAATATGAAAAATATGAATTATATATATGTGTATTAAATGAATGACTTTACACTGATCTCTATTAAGTTTGATCTTAAAGAATTCACTACATAGAGTTAAAGCTGGAAAGGACTACTGAGATCTAGTCAAACCCACTCATTTTGCAGATGAGTTCCTCAGAGAGGTAAACAAACTTGTTCAATAACAAACAGCTATCATATGTCCAAGAATATATGTCCAGGCTTTTTGATTCTAATAATATTTGTCATAATTACATACTGTTAAGATTTTTGTGGATTTTCATTCTGTCATCCAGAATATTAGCCCAACTTTTATCAGCTTCAGGATAAGCACATCTTTGCTTTCCGATAAGGCATTGATTAAAAAAACAAAAAAAAAGTTAAATAAATTTATGTTGTACTTTCTCAGAGATGTCTCTACAAATTGACAGTGATTCACAATTCAACTGTTTTTCAAATCTAGTTATTTAGGTCTGAATATACCTATTTAGAATCCTAAGTTATCTACTTTACATTCCCTCAACTTACTTAAAAGGATATCATGGAAGACTATGTCAAGTATGTTAATGAATGCCAGATATAATATATCAATGGCACTTCTCTTATTTACCAGTCTACTAACTTTGTCAGAAAAGGAAATTAGTTTAGTCTGGCATGACTTTAAACTTAAAAGGAAAGGAGAATAAGAATATTGCTCTCAGAATTCTGTCAAGCTAGCTACCATATAGAGTATGTATAACATAGGAAGAAGTTTAATAGAGCATAGGTGACACTATCCAAATAGAAACACTTCCATGATTTCAAATGTCTATATTCAATTTTACAAAATATTGGTTATAACATGGCTTAGAAATTGATTTTTAATACAAAGAAGTACTTAAGACACAACATAATATAGTGAATATACTGTACTTGGAATCAGGGAAATGTCAGCTTGAACCTTAACAATTAGTAGCTCTGTGTCCATGAGTTATTTACTCATCCTTTCTAAGGCTCAAATGATTTTTTTTTTGTGGTGTTCAGATAAAATAATTCATGTAAAGTGCTGTAACATTTTTTGTTTATTATTTTACTTTTCCCCCACTTACATGTAAAAACATTTTCCTAAAGCATTGTAATTATTTATTGGTAAATGCTTTTTATTTTTCCACATACCTACAAACTTTAAAGCACTATAGAAAAATCAGTTATAATAGTTGACTTGATAGTTTCCCTGGACCATTTCTGAATGGGATCATAGCCAAAATATGGCTCTAAAAAGTTTCACCTTATTCAAAAAGGACAGAAAAGATAAAAGGGATGATGACATTCAATATTGAAAAGATATATATTTATTTCAGGAAGTATAGGAACAAAAGAATGGAAACATGTTGAAAAGTATTTGGGGTGATTAGAGTGGAGCCGAAATGGAATACTAGGAAGCAGTGCAGCAAACTCTCTGTCCCCCAACTTCTCGAAACATTATTTGAGCAGAAATTCAACTAGAATTCCTGGAAGAGATGAAGCAAGAACTCATTTTAAAAATTGAAACGAAAGTGCTTGAGGAAAAAAAAAAGAAAACAAAAGAGAATTACAGAAGAAAAATTGGGGGGAAGGGAATTAGTAACCTGCACAAGATGTACAGAACCTTGCCCAAGCTACAAAATGAAAATAAGAATGGACCAAGTAAAAGTTAATGATTCTATAAGATATTTTAAAATAAAATTCATATACAGGAAAAACAGTACTTGTAATGTATCTCATAACAAATTATTGTCTTGGAAAACAGATGGGAGAATAAAAATTACGAATGGATGGACTACTTGAAGGCCATGTCAAATAAAAGAGAGAAAAATGTTTCAAAAATTTTGAAATAAAAGTGTATAGAATCTTCTAGTTTTTTTTAAAAACAACCAAAAATGAAAATGTAGAACTTCTGGGGCAAAAAATAAATATTGCAAACAGGCAAAAGAAATAATTCAAGTACTAATGAGCCATAGTCAGAATCACACATTATTTAGCTGTCACCACTATAAAAAAGCAAAGAGCTTGGAATACAATATTCTAGATGTCAAAAAATATACACTTATGTTCAAGAAAAATTTTGTTGGGTACTGAAATGCATTTCACTTAACATAGAAATAGTCAGGGAGGAGGAGGACAAAGAGAGATTTGAGGGAGAGTAGATTAAGGGGACAGATTAGTCCTAAGCAAAGTAAATTCCAATGATACACTAAAATATTCATTATTCTTTGTACCAAAGAATGAGAACCTGATGGGGTGCTTATACATTGGGAAACAGCTGAACAAGTAATGGAATATAAATGTGATACAATACTATTATGTTTTAATAAATAATAATTATTTTGAAGAAACCTGAGAAGACTTGTATGAACTGCTTCACAGTAAAGTGAATAGAACCAAATGAATGATTTATACAATTACAACAATACTGTAAAAATAAAATTATTTGAAAGAATTAAAAATTCTGACTGGCATAATAATTAGCCACAATCCAGAGAGCAGATGATTAGAACATGTTATTCTAGAAAAGTGAAGGCCTCAGAAGTATAATTATATGTGTGTGTGTATTTCCAATATAGTTTATATGGAAATTTGTTTTGTTGGACTATATATGTTTATAATATAATTTTGTTTTTCTTTATTTTCAAATGCCCAAGGGAGGAGGTGGAGTGAGGAGGGAAATTAGGCTGGTCAGATTCTGCTAACACATGGAGAGAAGAATTTAGAAGAGAGATTCACAATACTCATAAACCTAACACAGAAAAACAACAATGCAATGGTGATATTTACACAGAGATCACACCAACCAATTCAATTCTTTATGCACACACACACACAGAAGAAGGATGCAAGGACAGGTAAATGAAGATGAATACAAAAGATTAGCATAGTCCAGTAAAAGTAATGTCAATAGTGCTAAAACAAAAAATGAGCTAAAGTTGGCTAATGGATATGATGGACAAAGATGGCTTATTTTTAAATTTATGTTGGTGGAAAGTATAAAAGAAGGAGTTATCCAGCTACTTAAGATAGATAGAAATGACATAAGAAAGAAGACTGAGCTACTTAAATCTTGTTTTGCTTCTGTTTTTTCTTTGCCATGACAAATAATCTTTGATTTTTGAAAGATAGAATAACAGTAAGTAGACACTGAAAATAAATGATTAGATCATAATAGACAATTCATAATAAACAACTCATATTTATGTTGTTGCACTTTATCATTTGCAAAGTGCTTTCTTTAGAAGAACTCTGGGAAGTAGATAGTACCAGTATTAACATTCCTAATTTACATATGAAGAGACTGAAGAAGTGAGAAATTGAGTGTTTTGCTAATAATTTGCTAACAATCACATAAGTAGTAATTACTTTTTTTTCCATTTTTTAAAATTATAGCTTTTTATTTACAAGATATATGCATGGGTAATTTTACAGCATTGACAATTGCCAAACCTTTTGTTCCAATTTTCCCCTCCTCCCCACCCCCTCCCCTAGATGGCAGGTTGACCAATACATGTTATATATGTTAAAGTATAAATTAAATACAATATATGTATACATGTTCAAACACTTATTTTGAACTGAACAGAAATAATGTGTAATTAGCTTGTGAAGGAAATCCAAAATTCAGGCAGACAAAAATAGAGGGATTGGGAATTCTATGTAGTGGTTCATAGTCATTTCCCAGAGTTCTTTCGATGGGTAAACTGGTTCAATTATCACTGCTCTATTGGAACTGATTTGGTTCATCTCATTATTGAAGATGGCCAAGTCCATCAGAATTGATCATCATATAGTATTGTTGTTGAAGTATACAATGATCTCTTGGTCCTGCTCATTTCACTCAGCATCAGTTCATGTAAGTCTCTCCAGGCCTTTCTGAAATCATTCTCTTGATCATTTCTTACAGAACAATAAAATTCCATAATATTCATATACCACAACTTATTCAGCCATTCTCCAATTGATGGGCATCCACTAAGTTTCCAGTTTCTGGACAAGTAGTAACTATCTTAAGTAGAATTTTAAACCTGGTCTTCAAAGCTTAAATTCCAACACAGACTAATCCATGTTACTGTGGGCAAATCACCTATGTAAGCCTCATTTCCTTTTGTCTACAAAATGAAAGAAATGGACTAGTATATATTTAAGATCTCTCCCAGCTCTAAATTTATGATTTGCTTATCTATGATCCTTAATTCTCTATGATTCTAAAGACAACCATAGATTTGTAGTAAAGAGAGACAGATGAATTCTTAGCCACTGTCAATGAAGATAGATTGTAGAGAACGGGAGTCCAGCTACAGGATTATATACAAGCAAATGTCTCAATTTTCAAAAGCAAAATAAAGTGCAGTCTTATAAACCAAAAATTTATGAGCTTAGATTCTATTACAGAAAAATTCTAGAAATCACTATAAATAGGATAGTATATGAACATTTGAATAGGAAAGTCATGACCATTAAATCTAACATGGCTTTATCAAGAACAGGATGACTAATCTCATTTCTTCATTTTGTCACCTTTACCTGACTGCTAGAGGACTCATATGTTTATATGAGTCATATAAACATAATATATTTAGATTTTCATATAACATTTGACTTAGTTCCTTATCCTTTCTTTATAGGTAAGATAAAAATACAGTTATGTCAATTTGGAACTGTTGGAATGAATGATTGGACCCAACAAATAATTATAAAGAATCTGATGTAAATTTAGGAGGACTCTCTTAGTATAATACTTTCCCCTTATTTCCCACCCTGGCTCCCAAGATCTGTTCTTGGTACTGCATTTTGTGTGTGTGTGTGTGTGTGTGTGTGTGTGTGTGTGTGTGTGTGTGTGTGAGCACATGTGTATGTATATGTGTAAATAAAAGATTTAGCTGATTAGCTAGAATATTTACATATCAAATTTATAGAGAGCAAAAAACTGGGAAGGAAAGTTAATAAACGCATTATATAAGAGTCAGTTTTGAAAAAGTTCTCAACAGTTGTAATGATTGACCAACTATATTAAAATAAAATTTAATATGCATAAATATGTTTCCAAATTTTAATTAATTGAATCACCTGTACTAGTACTGAATAGAAGAAGCCCTTGACTAGAAAGCAGGTCCTTTGAAATAGATAACAGTTTGAGAGAAAAAAAAGAGGAAGGGAATAACCATTTGTAAAGCACCTATTATGTGCCAGGTACTATGGTAAATGTTTAAAACTATTAAAACTATTATCTTATTTGAATCTTACAACAATCCTACAAAGGAAATTCTGTTATAATTTCCATTTTACAGTTGAGGAAACAGATAATATTTTTATTTCAGATTTTGTTTATTTCAGTCATGTCTGATTTTCTGTAACCCCATTTGGGATTTTCTTGGCAAACATTCTGAGGTGGTATGCCATTTTCTTCTCCAGTTCATTTTACAGGTGAGGAAATGAGGGAAACATGGTTAAGTGAATTGCCCAAGATCATGTAACTAGTAAATGTCTAAGGTTGCATTTGAACTCAGATTTCTTTTCCACTGAACTCTCAACTATGCCAATCTAGTATAAATGGATTTCAAGCTTAATAAGAGTTAAAAGTGAGATACAGAAGATAAGCAAGTTAATTTAGTGAAGTTAGGCTGCATCAAGAGGAACAGTAAACTAGAAGGATGTGATAATTCACTTACTCTACTTACTCTACCTAACCAGACTACATCAGGAAAATTCAGGTCAGGTCTGGATGTCACAATTTAGGAAAGTATTAAGGGACAGGTCAATTCTCCAAGAGCCTCCACAGCTGTGTATCATAACATCTGAAGGAGCTGCAAGACAGCTTTTGCTGACACAGGTGTTGTGGACTAGGAATTAGATGAATTGGAGGCCGAGGGAAGAGGAGACAGGTCAGACAATGCAATGGCCTCAGTCAGAGAGCAGCCACTGCCTCTCAGTCTCCTTGTATCATCCTCTCACATGAGGAGATCCATTCTGTAGGTGTGGGTTGGATCTCTAGCAGCTGCTGTCAGGTGGCTCCCAGTGGCACAACAGGAAAGCTATTGATAAATTAGAGAATGTATTTTTATTCAGTCATGTCTGAATCTTCATGACCCCATAGAAAAAAAAAATTGCCCACAGTGTTTTCTTGGCAAATATCCTAGAGTGTTTGACATTTCCTTTTCCAAAAGATAAAGGCAAACAGAAGTTAAATGACTTGCAGGGTTTCTGAGTCCAGATTTAAACTCGAATTTCCCTGATTTCAGGACCAGTGATCTATATACTGAGTCACCTAGCTAATTCCTAGAGTATGTATCAAGAGGTACAAAGAAGTCAAGTTATGTTATTCAGGTATTGTTCTAAGTGCCAAAGATACAAAGAAAGGCAAACAACCAAGTCCCGGCATTCAAGAAAAATTGATATTGGGAAAAGCCCTTGAAATAATGCCACA
Organism: Sminthopsis crassicaudata; assembly: GCF_048593235.1. Lineage (NCBI taxonomy): Eukaryota > Metazoa > Chordata > Mammalia > Dasyuromorphia > Dasyuridae > Sminthopsis > Sminthopsis crassicaudata. The sequence continues at coordinate 206,781,802 of NC_133617.1, forward strand.
GAAGGGCAAGTTGAAGACACTATAAATATTAAGCCTGAAGAAGAGGAGAGTTAGGGATAATATGATAGCTCTTTTAAAGTTGTAACATGGATAAAAAAATCATAATTTTTCTGTATGGTCTTGAAGAGCAGACCTAGCAGTAATAATGATAATAACTAATATTGATATAGCACATATATATGTTCCAGGCATTGTATTACTTTATGATGTGAGGTAAATGTTATTATTATTCCCATTTTACAGGTGAGGAAACTTAGTTAAGGTAAAGTGACTTAGCCAAGACCATATAGCTAGTAAGTATGTAAGATAGACTTTTAACTCAGGTCTTCCTAACTCTATCTACTGTGTCACAAAACTGAAGTTGATAAAGAAGAGCATTCGAAACTTGATTATGCACAGACTTATCCTATTCATCTCTATAGTTTAATTTGCACTTATTCCTATTACTATCTTTGTGTTTGCACCAGAAATCTCAAAATTTCTACAACCATCATTAAAAAAAAATTAAAGTTTAATTAAGAGAATTAAGGTAGAAGCTAGTAAGACTACATTCAGAGCAGACGAAGATATGTGCCTAATAATAAAGCATGGATTTTGATCATATTTAAAGTTTAGTCTGAGAAATAAATGATTAACTAAGAAATACTATTACTATTGTTTCTATATTCGGTCTCAGTTGAGGAAGCACATATAATTAGGGAGGTATGATAATGGATTTTAGAGTTAGCTTATCATAATGTCAATATAGTAGGGTATAGTAGAAATTTGTAAATAAAGCCACCAATAGACTTGTCTTCTTTTCTTTCTCTCAATAAATGATAAGAGAAAATGCCTTATATTAATTCAATGTGTTTGAGGGATAGGAATTTATTAGATACATGTTATTAAAACTTTCCATTAAAGGACAGCAGTAAGAAGAAATATTTTTAATTTACTGACATCCATTTCCTCTGTGTATTTGTGGCTCATTAATAAATTTCTATTTTAGTTTTGATAAAATTTCAAAGTTTTTAGGGCTTTTGAACACAATTAAATAAAATATCTTAAAAGCAATGATGTAACATCTGTAATAGCATCTGTAACTTAAGGTAATAATGATATTCTGCAGTTATCTGCTAAGTATTTTAATCAACTCAATGAATTCATATTTATAACAGCATATTTTAAATAACATTATTAGTCCCAACTTTAGACAAAGTGCTGAATTTTGCTAGTGTAAAATGATATAATGAGTCAGCATCATAGCTAAGATTAGAATTCATGAGTCTTCATTACCCAATCTTTAACTTATATTAACAGGTCATCTTCTGAAATTCTCACTTACTTAATGCTTTCTGAAAATTATTGAAGCTGTCAGTGTCCTTTCTGAACTTTTATATCCTCTAAACATTTGTGCTACAACTTTGTGAAAATTGTAAAATTGAAAATCACTTAGAGATGTAGAGTTTTCATTAAGAATTCTAGGAAGCTAGAGACTTCTGGGTAATGAATGAGTGAAAGAGACAGAAGATATCAGATTTACCTCCTGTCCCCTTTTTACTTTTTTCTTTTTTGGACAAAGTCTGAGTACTTTTAACAATGCAATCAGGTCAACAGATTTGGGGAATTCTATTACCTATTTAATCTAATTCCATTTAATGATCTAACAAAGTATTCAACAAAGCCATGCTCTATGAAATAACAGGGCCATGGCCCAGTCACTGATATCTCCTTATCTTTATCTCTCCAACAGAGATCTGAATCTCCTTGGAAGTATTCCAGAGATAGCACTTGCATAAATGCTTCTTACATTTAAGTCTATGGGGGCCCCATGGAGCTTTCTTACTTCCCTGTTTCACAGCTATCAGTAGTACTTAATTAAGAAACTGCCTTTTTAAGACATGGTATTATCCATTTCTTAGTGTGTTTTGCATTTTTCCTCAGTCTTGCTTTTATTGAGAATAGAGAACATGTCTAAATCTTTTTATACTTTATAAGTACTCATGTTTCTATCTCTCTAATCAATTAGCAAGCATTTATTAAGTACCAACTATGTTCCAGTTCTTCTAAACTACGTGCCAATTATTAGAGATGTAGAAACACAAGTGAAAGAAGTAGTCCTTGTCATCAAAAATTTTACATAATGATGAAGCAGACCACATAATAAGAATAACCATAATGTACTAGTGGGAGTAGTAGTAGTAGTAGTAGTAGTAGTAGTAGTAGTAGTAGTAGTAGTAGTAGTAGTAGTAGTAGTAGTAGTAGTAATGGCCCATATGTATGCAATATATTAAGATTTGTAGAGTACTTTACAGATATTATCTTATTTACTTTTCATTACCACCCTGTAAGGAAACTGACTTTAAGAATTTAGGTGACTGGGTCCATACAGCTAGGAAGTTTCAGAAGCAGGATTCATGCTCAGTTTATTTAGTACTCCATGCATTGTGTCATAGAGCTGCCTCCTGCAATATACCCATGTAGCAGGATATATTAAAAAACACATACAAAGTAGATAGAAGATAACTTTAGGACTACAGGCACAAGTAGTCTAGAAGGAAAGATCTCATACATAAGGGAATGATGGAATTGAATCTTAAAGAAAAGAAGAGATTGCAAAAGGTAGAAATGAAGGAGTAAATTCCAGGCATGGAGATAGGCAATGCAAATCAGAGAGAAAGAAGAGGAAGAGCCATCTGTGTGAAATACCAACAATGCCAGGCTGACTTGTAGAGTATTTAGAAGGATATAATGTCCAATAAGGCTGGAAAGGGATCATGAAATCATCTTGTAAGGAAATTTCAGTGTCAAGCAGAAGACAAACTCATCAGATTCCATCATATTCCTGTGGCCCTGAGCAAATTACTTACCATCTTTATAATTAAATTTACTAATCTTTAAAAGGATGATATTGAACTAGATATTATTTTAGGCCCCTTCCAACTTTAGATCTATGATTGATCCTTTAATGTTAAATAATAATTTTGAGCCACTGGAATTTGTTGAGGCAAAGAAATGACATTTATATCTGTGCTTTTAAAAAATCCCTGATTTTCTAAAAATCCTTGTCTCTGTGAATTAGAAACAAACTTGTAACTGGGGAAACCACTTTGGAGGGTATTTTAATAGTCCAGATGAGAGGTGATGATGACCTGAATAAGAATGATAGTCATATTAGGGAAAAAGAAAGAGATTTATATATAAACAATGCTGTGGAGAAGAAGTTGACAAACCTTGACAGCTTACTGGATATGTGAATGTGAGAGTGAAGAGTTGAGAATGACACTAAGGTTGAGTGTTATGGTTTAGGGATCTACTGCTGTGTTACTAGAATAATAATCAAGCCCTTAATAGAAAGAGGGACATTCAGAAGGGGGCAGATTTGCAAAACAAAAAATAAAGAAGTTTGTTTTGAGCATGATGAGCTTGAGATTTCTAAAAAGCCATCTGGTTTGAATTGTTTGATTGACAGTTTATGTTGGAGGACTATAACTCAATATAGAGACTGGTATAGGGGATATAAATCTGCAAATCATCTGTATAAAGAAAATAATTGAATCCTTAGAAATCAATAAGGCCTCTCTTTTCTTGAATGTTTTGTATTCAAATTTATAATATTTTTCTTTCAAATGATGCTATTTGTTTGACTGGACCTTTGATTTTATTGGCATAGAGAATCCCTTGTGTAAACATTTAGTGTTAACAGGTGACTCTTTAGTAACTTATTGTCTTAGAGAGTTGCTATTATTAAAATGATTAATCAATTGCTGTATGGTCACAAAATTAATACATGTCAGAAGTAGGGTTTATTATTTTGAGGCTAGTCCTCTATTTTCTACCCCTAACTGCATCTTTCTTTTGGGGGTGGTGGTCAGGTAGGAAGTTAGAATGCTCGTACTCTCTTATTATCAATTAAAATATGTGATAATATAAGTTGAATATGTATTTTCTCTAACACTAAATCTGAATCCTTTCATCTTTGAAAACTGTGAAATCCACCTTCTTAACTTTATCTGAATTCACTTTTGAGGATCATTAGATAGATTATAACTTTATCAAATGATAATGGTCAAAGAGATTGTAATCATTTACTAGGTGGTGGCAACATGTATATCTAATGTATAAACAGTGTTTTAAAGGATGAATCAGAAACAAGCCAGTACCAGACAAAAGTTCATTAAAATTGCATGTATTATAACAAATAAGGCTTGCAAAGTACTTTTCTAATAACATATTTTGTGAAATTAAAAATCTATTTTTATAGAGGAGGAAACAGATATAGAGTGGCTAAGTAATTAATTTATATCAAAGCAGGGAAGTGAGCCCTGACTCCTAATCTAGCATGGTTTCCAACATGATTTCCATATCTCTTTAACAAAAGGCCTTAAGTTTGCTTCATCATGATCAATTAAAAGATCAAAAGCCAAATATGAAATCTTCTAGATAAGGAACAATAAATTTTCCCTAAAGAACTTACATTTCTTAATAATTGCCACTTCTCAATGGCACTAGTGTTCTTCCCAGTACTCAAATATAGATTTATAGAGACAAAGTATTTTATATCTTCCAGTGAATATTTCCAGTTAATAGCTTTAAGAAAAATAATGACTTTCATAAATTATTTGTGTCTATAAGTCTAAAATATAGTCCATATATAAACATAAACTTATATTATTTTTTCTTATAAATCAAGAGGAACACCTTCAACATTTTGGAATTCCACCTGGCTTTCTGATCTTGTCTATATTGGCCTTTATTTGGCCTTTACTTAAAATAGTCTACCTTGTGACGCTGTCTCATAGCACTATCCTTTGGCCTTTGAAGCACCTCTGTTGCTTTGGATTGTTTCAGAATAGAATGTCTGTTTTGGCTTTAGCACATAGGGGAAAAATATTTTTTAAAAATGGAAGGATTTCTAAGTCACTTTGGTTTCCTTGCTGTTAATTTTTTTTCCTGAGGCAATTGGGGTTAAGTGATTTGCCCAGAGTCATTTTAAAGGCTCTGGGTTATTACCAAGTATATCTACTGGGTAATCTGTCATATAACTGGTATATGATGTTATTTTGATTTTCAAGTGATTCACTATGAAAGTTGAATACAGATTTTTTTTCTATCAATTATCCTAATGACCAAATTTACTTGACCATGGAAGGAGGCCATTGATTTGTGCTATAAATTAAATCTAATTTATTTCTATTTTTCCATCATTAATGATTATTGCCTAAAAGTTCATTTATTTTTAAGTGATAAAATGGAGGGACTCCTGAACCTCAGTGGATATAACCAAAAGGTCTAAGGGACTGAGTGTTGATTGTGAAAGTGGAGATTTTTAGAGACACCAATTGTTAGTTCTAACTGAAGGATTCTAACACTTAAGTATAATCTACGGAGAAATAATAAAAATAAAATAAATATTGAGAATAAAGTATTCATTGTCTTCTAGTCATTTTTTACAATCCAAAAAAAAAGCTTTGATAGTTGGCACCACTTAGATCTCTTTGTTGTGTACTTTTCAGATCATAGGTAATATTAAACAAGGACATTATCACAAATACTCATGGATAGTCTGAATACCTAGCACAACCACAAGCAAAAGGGAAATCAATAGTTAGTTGCAAAAAGCTCTGATTTCCTCTGATCTGCAAATATAGCCACAAGTAACAACAGAGAACGAGGCTTATGATCTATGAAGTTAATAAAGAAGTTTTGCCATGTTATATGATTTTGATTGTCCTCACTGTCCAATAGTGGGAGAGACTAGCTATATTTCAAAATAAAAATGGTCAGCCTTTGTCCAGAAAATATTTTCTTAAGAAAGCAGTTGAAATCTTGCCAGCTGAAATTATGTGATTTTACTATAATAAAATATAGCTATGTAATTAAATTTCAACTGCTAGTACATTTTTATCCATATATTATTAAGAGATTTTGAGAAAATCTTTAAGGAGCTCCATCTTCACTCTAACTATTCAGTATTTAGCAGCATACTATAATAAAACCAAATTTAAGTCCAAAATTAATAATTTCTTAATTTATAATTAAGATTTCACAGACTTTATAATAACATATTGCTTTACCCCTTTGTGGGAGAAAGAGGGCTCAGTGAAATAATTGAATATTTAGCTTTCCACATTAATATTATTTACCAAAGCAATTACTTTCTCTGTACTCTTAACAATTTGCCTAAGATTTCTACATCTTCCTTCTTTCCTGTGATCCTCTTTTCGCTGGTAAGTTCTTAATGAAACTTCCATAGTAAAATAGTGCTTACTACTTGCCAGGTACTGTGTAAGCACTGGGGATGTAAATACAAATCAGAAGATAGTCCCTGATCTCAAAAAACGGAGAGAATTGAGTGCAAAATGTTTGACAAATAGCAAGACAATACATTTTTTTTTCATAATAAATCATAAAGAAATTTATTTTAAAACAATTTTTTGGTATACATATAATTTTACTATTTATTAAGAAATTTTGCTATATAGAAATTGAATGAAACTGTGATCCCCTCACTTTCTCAGAAACTGAGGTGCTATAAGGAGAGAGGGCGGGGGCAGGGAGAATTATGCCTTCTAAATTTGGGGGTTGGAATGTTTGTTTTTTCTTGCAAAATCTGATCTGACTGATAAATGGTTAAATGGCCCTGGAGTGGGTAGGGAAATCACTAAAATTGGGTAAATATTATTTGTAGTGACCCTAGCCAATGGCAGAGACTGAGACAAAAGATGACAAATCTGTGAGAAGAAACAATCTGTGAGAAGAAGAACTCTTAGAAATAAGACAATACATTTTATTAATTTGGTTGCTTTTCTTGGTGTAACAAATAAAATCCTACTCAATATAGAAAATGTTGAGTAAAGCCAACTTTCTTCAAATTACTAACTATAGTAATCTTGAAAATAATTTGAAGTTTCTTACTTGTAAAATGATGTTGGTGAACTGGATAATGTTTTAAAGTCCCATTTCAACCCATAAATAATTTTGTTATTCTGTGATTCTATTTAAAATACTGTGACAAATAAAAAAATAGACATTTTCCCCTTAAACTGTGTATTTAAAGAATCTAATTAAATAGGTATATTATTTTTATATGAGAAAAATCTTTTTATGAATCTTGAATTGAATAAATGTTGAAAGTTGTTACTATTACTATGATTATGAGTACTACTATAATCATTATGGTAGTTATTAATTTTGTAGCCCAGAGTAAAGAAGTGATCCACATCTGATTGTGGCTGGTAAGGCAATTCCCCCCCCCATTAAATTAATATCTATATAATTTAATAGCTACTTTGATAAATTAGTATTCTGAAGACCTGACTTTGAATTCTGCCTCATACATATTTCAGCTATGTGAACCTGGGTGAATCACTTAAACTCTTTATGCCATATTTCTTGTATGTAAAATGGAGACAATAATGGCACATACCTCATAGAGTTGTTGGAGGTATCAAATGAGAGAATATAATTAAATTTCAGATTGGGAGTCAGAGTTCCTGGTTTTAAATCTTGAATTTTGTAGTTATTTGTTATTTCCATGATGTTGGAAAAAATCGTTTAATTTCCTTGTCTGGACTTAAGTTTCCTCATCATAAGAGTCAACATAGGTAACCTCTAAGATCCATTCTAGGACTAGAATGTATAACATTGTGTCATGGTACTTTAGTGGCTCTGTGATATCATTAGTATGGTATAATTCATTCTACTTATTCAAATTTCAACCTTATGTACTATCTCAGACTGCATCCATAAAGAGTTCATCCAAATCAATGGTTTTCCTCTAATAATTTTAATATGTTAATACTAAATGTATTAGAGTGTCCTACTTGTTGCCTCTCATTCTCATTATGTGCCTAGTCCATTTCCTGTTTCTCTTCCTACTTTCTTTAGACACTTTTCATTCATAAACAATTATTGGTTAATCTGACTGAATCCTTATTAAAAAATTACTTTCAGGAAAGCATTTTACATAGAATTGTGATTGTAGCTTAAATCGAAAACACTATGCTAAGGCATGTCTGTTTCCTATTTTCGTTCTTTAGAGCAAAAATGTTTCCATTACTCAACAAAATGAGAAAAGGAAAACAAAATAGGCAACCTAATTCTTTATGTCACTTAAAGTTTGGAATGAGATATAGCAAAGAAACAAAAAATATGTGCATTCTCCAATCAAGAATGCTGCTTTCATTACTGAGTGGTATTTTTCTTACTGACATGGGTGCCTATAGGGCCATTATGGTTACAATTTACACTTTCTAATTACAGAGCTATACCCTTTCTCTGTGCCAGTCACTTTTGCCAACGTTTCAAATGACCAGTTAGGACCCCTTAGATAGCCATATTAAGTTGCCTGTTAAACACATTATTTTGATGGATCATATGCTCAACATTATTCTGATGTTCCAATATCCACCTACTCCTTAATTGCTATTTGTTCTGTAATATTGGATACTTTTGTGGAAAACATTTGACTGTAGAGAGATCATTAAGATTTAATATACACCTTCATCATAGGATAAAGATCTATCAATCTCTAGATAGAACTTGAAGGGAACTAGTCCACACTCATTCCCCATCCTCCTTTGTTTAGATGGGGAAAACTGTGGCCCAGGGACATCAAGTGACTTCTTGACGGTGATATAAGTAATGTTACAAGTGGGATACACCCTAGATTTTCTGACTTTTAAGCCAATGTTCTTCCCATTATACCTCATTCCTTTCCTCTATCATTTTCCTCCCACCCCCAACTTTAAGAACCTGTTTGTCCATTCCAGGTAATGTCTAAATCCTTTTGTTTTCATACTCATCTATGATCATAGAGAAATAATTTCAAAATTCTATTATTCTCCATAACAGAAGGTATTATCATGGCTGCTAGACTGAGGAATATTCATTTTTCTCAAGAATGATCCTTACTTACAACCAGAGCATTTCCAAATTGAATAGAAAATCCCCAGAACCTTGCTAGCTCTGTGGCCCTGAATTATAGAAAGAACTTGGAGATGCTTAATGGGACTGTAATGAACTTTGTTAGGACCAGGTTAGTATTTACTGCTGATCTTCTTCCCCTTTCTATTTACCCCAGAACATTGTACAGCTATATGCCAATTCTCCAAAGTGATTTAAGAGAGATATGTTTGATTCAGGGGACTTGTTCACTTCTTTAAGTACAGAGAAGAACATGAATTGTTGACCTTGTCTTGGGACACTAATTTTTTCACACTATCATACTATTTCTTGAACCTGACCCATACAAAGTCTGAATTATTGGAGTGATTTGGGAGCCTTTTATTATGCTGGGATTTCAAAATATGGATTGGGGATGTTCCTAGTCAGGTGAGAGACAATAAGGCATATATTATAATATTAAATGTAAGGCATATAATTATGGTGTCTAGGTATGTGTTAGATTCAAGAAATCCCTGGATGTTTCACAGCAATTTATATTACATTTATTTTTGTTTTTTTCTAGTTTTTGTTAGATATTTTGGTTTTTATATTCCTTGTAATGGGGAAGGAAATGTCAAATCACTCTGGTATTTTTGCCAATAAAATCCCATCTAAGGTAATGAAGGGTCAGACATAAATGAAATAACTAAACAATAGCAACATCTTTGCAAGTTTTATTTTTTCATAATTATGACTATTCCTTCCACTAGTACTGATTATGCTTAACTATGCTTTCTCATTATTTGGAATTTTTGCCCATATTTTTTTCATAAATTTTATATATAATAACCTGAGTTCAAATATCTGTGACTATAGGCAAATCACTTAAACACTCAGAGTTTCTCATTTGTAAAATGAGGGTAATAACTGTTTCTGCTTTAAGACTCAAAAAACATAATGAATGCAAAAATTTTTCAAAACTTAAATAACTATCTAAATGTCAATTGTCATAAACTTCAGAGCCTTCAAGAGAGGCTTCCTTTTATTCTTTTATTATTTCCATGTCACCAAATATTCCACTCACCTTGTCCATCCATTCACTTTCTTTCTTGCTATATTTCTTCTTCTGGTCATGTAACTTCTTGATAATAACTCACAAATTCTCCTCATCATCATTAATAACCTACTTACTAAACACTGCTCACACTAAACATACATGAGTCCATGGTTCTGCTATTTTTAAATTTTTTCTGAGATCATGGTGACCTATTATTCAAAGCCAGATTGTATTACTCTAATTCAAAGAGATGTGGTTTGTCTTAATAAGCAGTGTTGAATCATGGAAAACTAATAACTTTCTAAATGGAATCAGGAAGATTTAGAATTGGAAGGGAACTTCATTCTGCAAGATTTTGTTAAATGCCTATTAAGATGTGCTAGGCATTTGCAGATAATCTAACTCAAACTCATCACTATACATATTAGGAAACAGTGGTTCAGAATAATAGAGATCTCTATGAGAATATTTAAAGGAGCTAATGTTCAGGCTTAAAGAACATAAAACTTAGGAAAGGACATCATAGATGTCATTATTTGAAGTGTTGTCAAAGAAAGAGGAATTAGATTTGTTTTGCTTGGCCCCAGGTAGAGGTGGAGGCAAATAATCAAATTTAAGCTTGTGTAACTAGATAGCATAGTGAATAAAATGCTGGACCATCAATCAGGAAGTCCTGAATTCAAATGTAGCCGCAGGTATTTCCTGAGAAAGCCAATGTAATATAGAAAGACAAGAATGTTCTATCTGCCTCAATGTCCTCAAATGTAAAATGGAGATAATAACACTTACCAGAGTCGTTAAGGGGATGAAATGAAATATTTATAAGGTGTTCTGTAAACCTTAATGTGCTATATAAATTCTCCTGTCCAGTCTCACCTCTTTTTTCTCCTCCTTGTTCTTGTTTTGCTCCTCCTTCTCCTTTGTCCCAAAATAAAGTGGGCTACCTGAAGATGGTAGTGTTTTAAACAATGAACGTAACTCTCATTGGAGAACTTCAAATAAAGGATGAATCACCACCTATTGGGCAAGTTGCAGAGGGAATTATTTTAAAGATATGGTGTAGATACGTATTAGATATCCTGATTTTAAAATTCTGTGATTCTGCAAAATGACTTTCTGAAAACTACATAGGAACTAAGTGACAGAGCTAGCAGCTAGTTCTCCACTTCTACTCCAATGCATTTTCTTATACTATGGACTGCATCCCAGAAAATCACATGTTTCTATATAGCGATTGCATGGTTATCATGCAGTTATAACATGTTTTTGCCTATACTATTATCACGTATCCTGAATTGTAAGTGTTCTGAGTGCAGGAACTTTATCTTAGTAATCATGGAAACTCCTTGAGCATGTACAACAATAGATGCAGGAGGAAATTAATACATAGTTGCTATACAGAGGAATGAATAATCTAAGGGGAACTATTCTGTAACTGTAACAGAATAGATTAGTTCTTCTGTATCTGACATACTTTAAAGATATATTCAAAGGGTAAAAAGCAAACAACAGACAGACTTAAGAAACAACATGACAATATGGTTTGCAAATAAAGTGGCCTTTAGTTCTTTAACCTGGCGTTCTTCACCCTGGCTCCCTAGTCTGGGTGGCCAAGCCAAGATGGGTAGCCAAAAGAGGTAAGGATTTTGGTAGTGAACACATGGGTCTTCTGACCAGGTGTTCACTCGGGAACCAACAAGTCAGGGCATTATGTGAGTAGGTATAATAAAGGCTTTTAAGATTACACGTGGCTGTTCTTGAGTGCGCTACCAGTTATTAAGCTATAGATTCAAGAGTGGCCAGAGACCTTTGAAGGTCTCAGAGGAGGCCAGCTGGGTAAGGTTGACACTGCAAAGGTCAGTGGTCAAAGGTACTCTGTTGGGCCTAGGGAAGACTAGTAATTGTAACTGCCAGGAGTGCATGTTATAAATGGCACTTAGTAAAATGTCTAACATATATGTGGTGCTCATTAGAGGGAAAAAAAAGGAAGAAAGAAAAGGAGTGATTCTCCAAGTTACTGATTTATACCAGACAATTTAATTCCTAAGTATTTGGTTTGGTGATTTCATAGTCCTTGTATTAAATTGACAACGCTCTTTTCTCCTTAGAAATGTAATACTTTTATTAGAGATTTAAAGTGTGAATAAGAACTTTATATATTTCATTTTATGATGGACAAGTCTAAAATTGCTCTGACGGGCTATGATTTTATGGTACTAAAGAATATAGAAATTTTAGCATTTTTCAGTGATGGACATATTCCTAAAGTGAAATAAAAATCCCATACTATTTTTTTATTGAAGTTCAATTAAGGAAGAAAGCTGGAATTAACAAGAAAAAAATGAAAATTCATACCAAAGGATGCATATAATTGGTGTTAGCTTTTCAGTGTTTAGTTTTCCTTCAAAGTTGCCACCAAAATCCCTTTTCAATTATTTCATTTTTTTCTGTTTAAAAGTGTTTTTGTTCTAACAAATGCTCAATTACTAGCAAAGATTACATAGAGAAGTTTTATACAGAATTAATAATAATGGTAGAATCTTGATAAGTCTTCAGAATTCCAGAACTAGCTCAATTTAGAATGAAAAAACAAACAAGAAAACAATATCTGAACCAGAATTTTGCTCATGCCTTGGAGGAAAGTTACCTTGGAGGTAAGATAAGAAGGATCATTAATTACAAGTTTCTTCTGCAGATTTTTATTAACTTAATGGCAATATATATATATATATATATATATATATACCTTCTAGAACACATTCATATCTTTCTTAATAGATATCAGCTAAGAGAACAATACCCCGAAAACTGGTCATTCTCAAAATGGTCCAGTTTAGGTTTCAAATTAAATCATTTTGGCTTTATATATGAAAATGAACATGAGTCTTCCTAAGAAATGTTTATAACATTTCTTCATAACACCACCATAGCTACAACTTATAGTTGTCAATAACTTACATAGGAATAGGGAAATTGACATTTCAGTCACTGAAATGCTGAACATTTATGTGGTAAAATACAAGCATTTTAACTTTGACTTCTAATGAATTTTTTTTAAATTGCAAAATATAATATTAATTTCCCAGATCCAGAAAAATTAATATGTGAAAGAGAATTAAAGCATAAAATAAATTAATGTTATTTATATATAGGCCACTGCCAAATGAACAATTTCCTAGCTACCTGGGAGAAAAATTTTCTTAGTCATTAATATGACTGCTTATGAAAAGCTATTTATTTTTAAATAATGGAGCTGAGTCACAAAACTATCTAATATTTATAATTTATGACATTCCTAACTAAGGAATAAAACAAACCTTTCTATTTTTTGAAAGAACCGGAGAGCAAAATTTCTGATAAATGATTAAACCTATTTTTTTTGCCATCCCATGATCTGAAAGCATATTAAAACATTCAATAACAATGTTATCTTATTTGATATTCATTTAACATAAAATTTCTTCTAGTAATTATCTCTATAATTTATAGCTATTGGTTATATTATATTAAAATATTTAACTATGATTTAAGTTATTGGTGTCAAAGCATGAGAAATTACAAAAAGTCAAGAATTGATTTTATGTCACTGATGTACTGATAATGGTTACTATTAATATTAATAAAATTTATAAACAAGATGTTTCTTCATATCAGTCCTATGAGGTAGCTAGTGCCAATTTTTTGAATGAAGAAATGGGGGTTTAGAGTGGTGAAGAAAAGGCAGGAGTTTATTATTCTTTACACTGTTTCTGGTACAAACTACTTTGTTTTCTATGCTTCTCTGAAATGGAAGTAGACTAATTTTTCACATTGCTTCTACAAATTTGTCCTTGAAGAGGACATCATGATACCATAAGGTTGAAAAAGGTTCTCAAGGGATCATATAATTCTTTCCTCTTGCTTTCAGATGTTACTTAATGTCAATTCAAATGAGAAACTATCTTCTTTTTGATGATCTCCGGGGAAGGAGATTTTCCAAAATTCTTTAAAAATTGATAATGTTCTCTCTATTCATAACAGTGAAACCTATTTTATGATCAAGTTCCTTGGAGGGACAGGATCACTTGAACTTCAGGGTATCTTTCTCTCTCTCTGTATCCTTATTCTATCTCTATTTATCTCTGTCTCTATCTTCATCTCCATCTCTGTCTCATTTTATTCTTAAAACAAGCCTGGAAGCTAATTATTATCTCCATTTTATAGATATGAAAACTTTGATAATCAGGAAGTAAGTGATTTGTCCAGTGCAGCAAGTAAATGTCTGAGTTTGCATTTTAATTTGAGTCTTCCAGATTCTAGACTCTGACCTATATCAATAGATGCAGAAAAATGAACCATACTACATATTAAATAGATAAATCGAAAAATCTCAACCAGGAGGCACAGACTCATGAAATACGACTATTCTCCTGTTTGAATTCTGATAATATTTTGAACCATGTGTATGATATTTCTCTTTTACTGTCTTTTTTCATTTTACATTTATTTTAAACTTCTTTACTAGATATCTTGCATTTATTAATATCACTTGTAGCTCCTAGTGCTATGTCTTACTCAGAGAGAGATCTCAATAAATGGTTGTTGAATGAATGATATTAATAGTAAGGCTATTCTGAAAATAAAATATGTAAGCTATATGGCTACATAGATTGGAGAATGAAAGATGGTCACTGTCCTGAGAAACAAAATAGGACTTTTTTTTCCTTTTTCTGTGTCATATAAAAAATTATGGGTCTCAATTTGACAAGGCTTAGGAAAAAAGAAGAAATATTTCCTGGTCTGAACATAATCTGGGAAATCCAGAATAGTTCTATTAGCAATAGAATCTAGATTAGGACTATTGAGTATATCTTGGAACCCAACAAGTTTCTGGAAGTAAGGTGATGAAGTGCCCTTGTTGAATTATTCATCTCATTTATTTTTTTCTTTGATGCTAACTTGTATCTCTTTTCCTAACCTAAGAGCAGTCCCTAATATACTTGCTCTCATATGAAAAAACATAAACCCAGGGTAAGTACCTTTTGGTTATTCCAACATGAGAGTTTAAATTTTTACCATAAGGGATAAGCTAAGTATTACAAATATTTAGAGAAGGGTCTTCACTTAATCATTTTAAAACACCAAAACCTACAGTTCCTTAGGTATTCTAAAGAATATGTATATCTTTAAAGCAATATAGCCTTGCATTTCAGATGAGACTCAGGCACATGCATGAAGCAGCAGCAGCAACAGATTCGTCACTTCAGCTCTATCAATTTTTGAGTGTGAAGACTGTCAACTGTGTTTGTGCAGTTAAGCTAACTAACATCTGTGACCTTATTTAATGGATATCAGAGATAAAATGTTAAAATAATTTTTAGATTGAATTTCTTTCATTTTTGAAAAGTCAAACACTGTTATACAGGACAGAACAAAAGTTCTGCAACTTTCATCTGAGAAATCAACCCAAGGTAACATAAAAGATAGGATTTTAGAGACTATTTTCCCCCCTAAAAGATGAAGAATGTTTATTCATTTTGCTATAATTCCACCAGCGATTATAATCTAAGAAAATAGTTAGTTTATAAATTGCTGTTGGTTTTCTCTGCTTTTAAGAATATTTGCAGAATATATACATATATATACATACATATATATATGTGTGTGTATGTACATGTACATGTGTAAGTATATATTTACATATGTGGATATATATATGTTATATATGTACATATTTCTCTGCTGTGTAGACTGTTCTCATTATTTGATTGGTACATTTCATGTTAATTTGGAAGTACTAATAAGTTGACTTATTATCTCTAGTTTATTAAAATGAGTGTTTTCTGTGTGAATGTTTGGAATAAATTCAGGTGAATGTAATACTGGAAGTCTCTTTTCTTTTGTATTGGGTATCTGAGGTAATATACAATTTTACTACACAAAAATATTGTCATGGTCATTGAATTGAAAGGACTGCATTTTAGGATTAATGCAGATTGGTTCTAAATGCAACTCTCACATTTGGAGAGAACAGACTGAAGAGAAAAATTAAAACAAAACAAAAGTTAAGCAAAGATATATATATATATATATAAAGCTCTCTAGGTCTCTATGCATGGGGATGTACTAAAATAACAATAACAATGGCCCACACAGGAACAAATGTTTGGTCAAATCTGAAAGGCTATGCTCTCTCCTTGATACTGACTCCCCAAAGTTTGTCTCAATACTTTTACCCTCCTCCCATTACAGATATTTGTTATTAAAGAATAGATATTCTGCACCTCAAGGACCAAATTAGTGGTTTCAGTAGAAGAACACTGGATCACTGGAAAAGTTAACAGTTAGAACGAGCTGAATTAAGAAATGATTCACTCATCATTAACGTCATCATTATCACCATTATCCTCAGAATAAAGATTAGAAAATGTTTCTTAAATACTTTCTAAACTATTGTATGATCCTTGAATATGAGTTTAATGTTCAAAAATTTAAAGTTTTACTTGTTTGAGGTATTGCCATATTGATAGTGTCTGTTTCTAAAATTATCAAGCACATTCTCAGAGTAAGAACAATTAGCTGTTGAGGTTTTTTATATTTCAATCTTTTTCTCTGATGTCAATTTTTAATTTAATATTTATTTTTTCCTCAGTTCCATGTAGAAAATTTTTTTACATTTGTTTTTAAAACTTTGAGTTCAAATTTTCCTCTTTTCGCCCCTCTTCATTGAGAAGGTAAGCAATTTGATATGTTTCACACATATAGTTATGTAAAACATTTCCATATCGGTCATGTTGTGAAAGTAAACATAGACCAAAAAAACTACCTCTTTTAAAGTATAAAGTAAAAAAATCATGCTTCAATCTGTAATCAAATGACATCAGCTTTTTCTCTGAGTATAGAGAATTTTTCATTGTCTTTCATTGTTTTCTCATCATGGATCATTGTATTGCTGAGAATAGTCAAGTAATTTAGAAGTGATTATTTTACAATATTGCTACTACTTTGTATATTTCACTTTGCATGAGTTCATGGAAGATTTTCTAGGTTTTTCTGATAACATTCTTGACCTTGATCTTTCTAAGAGCAATCTTGATCATGATGTTCATGCTCTTAGAGCACAATAATATTCCATTATAGCCATGTATTACAATTTGTTCAGTTGTTCTCCAGTGAAGGGCATCACCTCAATTTCCAATTCTTTGTCCTCAAAAAAGAACTGTTATAATTAGGACATTTTAAAATTATGATTAAAGATTGCTATAATTACTTTTAAAATTGTTCACATCTTTTGATAATTTATCAATTGAAAAATGATAATTTTTACATATAAATTTAAGAGTTCTCTATATGTTTGAAGAATGAGGCCTTTATCAGAGAAATTTGGTTCAATTTTTTCAGTTATTTCTGTTTACTTTATTTCCCTTCATTCTGTTCTTTCTCTCATTTCATGTCCCTCCTGAAAAATGTTTTGCTTCTGATTGGCACATCCTCTAATCTCTCCTCCCTTCTATCACTTCCCACTTCTCTTATCCCTTTTCCCCTCCAGCTTTCTTGTAGGGTAAGATCCATTTCTATACTCACATCAGTATGTATGTTATTCCCTCTTTGAGTTAATTCTGACAAGAGTAAGTTTCATTTACTACCCCTTGCCTCCCCCTTTTCTCCACTGTAAAAGTTTTTCTTTCCCTCTTTTTTATGAGATAATTTACTTTACTCTAATCCTCCTTTTCCCTTTTCCCAGTACACTCCTTTCTCACCTCTTAAGTTGTTTTTTTTTTTTACATATCATTCCTTTATAATCAACCCACACTTGTTCCTTATGTCTATATATATTTTTCCTACTTGCCCTAATAAAAAGAAAGTTCTTAAGATTTACAAGTATCATTTTTCCATGTAGGACTGTAAACCTTTATGATTTCCCTTTTCTGTTGACCATTTTATTCTTCTTTTGAACGTTGTTTTTGAATTTTCTATTCAGTTTTGTGCTTAAAAGTCTTCTATTTCTTTGAATGTTCATTTCCCCTTGAAGGATTTTATGTAGTTTTGTTGGGTAGATGATTTGTGGTTGTAAACCTACCTCCTTTGCTCTCTGAAATATCATAATTCATGCCCTCCAAATCTTGTGCTTTTCTTACTATGAGTCCATGATATTTCAATTGTTTCTTTCTGGAAATATTTTTTCTTTGCCCTGAGAATTCTGAAATTTGGCTATAATATTTCTGGGAGTTTTCATTTTGGAATCTCTTTCAGGGGATGATTAATGGATTCTTTCAATTTTTAATTTTTCCTCTGGTCCTAGAATATTGGGGTAGTTTTCCTTGATAATTTCTTGAAAGATGATGTTTAGGCTTTTTTTTTTTTTCTGATCATAGCTTTCAGGTAGTCCAGTCATTTAAAAATTATCTGCCCTATATCTATTCTGCAGGTCAGTTGTTTTTCCAATGAGATATTTCAAATGTCTTTCACTTTGTTCATTCTTTTTTGTTTGTTTGTTTTATTGTTTCTTGATTTCTCATAAAGTCATTGCTCAATTCTAATTTTTATGGAATTTTTTTCTTCAGCAAGTTTTTGTATCTCTTTTTCTCTGCTCTACTATCACCCAGGTGTGAAAAACCTTTCTTGCTGACTTTCTAAGTTGTTTGTGGCTAGAAAATTATTTTATTCTATCATTTTGTGTGTTCTGCTGCTCCAGGAATTATATTATCG
Organism: Sminthopsis crassicaudata; assembly: GCF_048593235.1. Taxonomy (NCBI): domain Eukaryota; kingdom Metazoa; phylum Chordata; class Mammalia; order Dasyuromorphia; family Dasyuridae; genus Sminthopsis; species Sminthopsis crassicaudata. Next base: position 206,800,415 of record NC_133617.1, read on the forward strand.
CATTATTTATAGAACTTCAGAGGAGTTTTGGGGAGAGATCGGGCAAGTAGCTGCCTTTTTTCCTTAATCTTAGCTTCATACTTCCCCTTCCTCCAGGTCAATTAAAAAAAAACAATAAATAATGTAATCAGAATGAGAATGAGGTCAAGCAAATGGTCCTCAGGGAAAAGCTAATGCATTAACCTGAGATCAGGCACCTTTTAGCTAAAAGACAAGGATATCATTACCCATCCTGTTAACCCTTTCCTGTCACAACTGAATTTTGAATCCAGGCGGGTGTATATGAAGTAGGATTGTGATGCCAGAAGGAATTGAAGTAAAGAACAAAACATAATGTAGAATGTATCTAGGGAAATGTGACTGGGACATATGATATCGGCTACAATAGGAAGTATCATACATTGGGTACTAAATACCCAAAATCATTAGCTGCTCTTGCCATTTATTCATTAAAGAAATTTGAAATATGGTTGCATACCCAATAACATTTGAAAAAGCTAATAGAAGCTTGTTTGTAAGAGAAACAGACATCCAGATGATCAAAATCAATTTTAGAAGGTGATAGCCAGAATAAATGGCAAACTATTACCCCATTTCTTTGGTCCCATCAAATATCCTCATTATTTTTTCCCAAGAAATAATGGTTAAATATAATCTGATGTTATGTTTTACTCATCCTAAAGACTTTCAAACGTTTCATATTTCTAATGGGTATTGAGAACCATGATTCTCATGATAGAAGGATACAGCTTTAGGGTTGTGTTAAATATATGCTGTCTTGGTCTTCCTTGCTTTGCCATTCATCCCACTCTCATTTAATTAGTATGGAAAGTAAGAAGCCAGCATAAAGGGAAAACAAGAAGGAAATACAATTGCAAAGTGGAAATCTGGAAATCACATACAATCATCCCAAAGAGCAAAGAAACATAATTTATAAAATGTATCATACATTAATTAAAATTCATATCCTAGTAATATATGCTACATCAGCAGAAGCCATCTAGGGCTGTTGTTAGAGTTCTTGGAACTTTGGTATATAAATTTCAGGCAAGTACCAAACATCTGCAGAACACCAAATGATGCTGATAATTTTGACATGACATAGAAATGTTAACTTTCAAGTTTTACCGACAACTTTGAAATGAATTGGTTATGTTAATGAACTAACCCAACCCCAAGGTAGCACAGATAAGAGGTAGTTCATTTCCCTCCAAAAAAACACTATAAAAATGAGATTTCAAACTCCTACTCCCATCTAAATACACACTTCCATCAAATTTATGTTGCCCAGTGCTCCTATCTATGGTTTTGTGAATAATTATCTGTGTCCCTCCCTCCTCCCCATTTTTTCCTCATCCTTCCTGTCTTTCTTTATATTTCTATCTCCTATTCTCAATCCCTTTACCTTTGTATCAATTCTGCTGCTTGTCTATGCCTTTATGTGCCTTTTGTTCCTATATTATCTATGTCAGAATGTGATTACAGCCCTATTTCCTATTTTGGGAATTCCTGGTGAATATCCAAAGACCTGGGTGTGCCTGCCCCCTATTTCACAATTTCATAAATTATCAGGTCAGGGTAACTTCACAAACAAACAAAACAATCCAAGAGTCACAACATGGATTTTCAGGTCAGCAAAATTTATTTTTTAATAATCTAAATTTCTGAAAATAAATTATGGACACAGATCTGAACGTTATTCATAAGCACATATAAATTTATGTCTCTGGAGTATTACTGTGCACTTGGGTTGCTTTGTCTAGTAAACTGTAAGACTATTTAATTGCTTAGTAAATCAAACTCAGGAGTATTCTAGCATGAAGTTTGGACATTACCTTAGTACATTAAAACTATTTTTAAAGGCATATCTGTTAATTATTCCCATTGGATACCCACTTTCAATATGAAATTGATTCCTTAAGTGAAACAAAGAAAAAACAATTCTAAAGTCTCTTGTCTTGACATCTTAATTTAATGAAATGCAAAAGAATTATGTTTGGATGCTTTCTTGGACCAGCTTTCCCAAGTTACTCTAGTAATCTTTTCTATTATTACAGTATGATTCTAAAAAACTTCTGCATATCTCTTAGAACATAAGGACAGAAACAGTACTAGTATTTGGAAGAAAATAATATGTATATGATTTAGTAGAATCTCTCTCTAGGTATTGCCATTCAATTCATGAATCTTCTACAGTTCATTTAAAAAAATGAATTACTATATATGTATATATATATACAAATATGAAAATAAACAACTTATTAAATATTAATCTCTTTAGGTTGTTTAATAATGTGGTGAGGAAAAGGGGTATGGCATATCTAATTTTGAGTCTATGAATTTAAGCATGTTCTGAATGGTAACCAAAATTTAAACAGCTCTTTTTTTATATTTTAATAGTTTTTATTTACCAGATATATGCATGAGTAATTTTACAACATTGACAATTGCCTAACCTTTTGTTCTAATTTTTCCCCTCTTTCCCCCCCCCCCCCACAGATGGCAGATTGACCAATACATGTTAAATATATAAACAGCTCTTAAAGTGCTAACCATAAGGCAGTGGTTCCTAACCTAGGATCTATGAACTGCATTTCAATGTAATTAATAAAAATAATAATAAATGACATCAGTATAGCATGTACTATGTATCAGTCATGATGCTAAGCGCTTTACAAATATCTTAATTTATGCTCACAACAATCTTGGAGGTAGGTGCTGCTACAATTCTTATTTTATAGCTGAGGAAACTGATGAATAAAAGTTAAGTGACTTGTCCAGAGACATATAGCTAGTAAATAGCTGAGTTGTATTTGACCTCAGGTCTTTTAGACTTCAGCCTCAGCTTTCTATCCATTGCGTGTTATTTTTTTTTTTGTAGATTGTTTAATCACTGTGAGAAGGAATCCAAAATGTTATCTTTTATAGATTGTTAAATCACCCCGAGAAAGTGTCCACAGGCTTCCCCAGACTGGCAAAAAATTTCCAATATACTCCCCAAAAAGGTAAACCCAGTCTGTATCCCAAAGAAATCATAAAAGAGAAAAAAGGGCCCATGTGCAAAAATATTTGTTACAACTCTTTTTGTGTGGCAAAGAATTGGAAAACGAGTAGATGCCCATCAATTGGGGAATGGCTAAATATATTATTGTTTATGAAAGTAATAGGATATTATCATTTTATTTTAAAATGATGAACAGGACTTTAGAAAGTCCTGGAAAGATTTACATGAACTGGTGCAGAGTGAAAAATAAGCAGAGCCAGGAAAACATCGTACACAGTACCAGTAAGTTTGTGCGATGATCAACTATGCCAGGTTCGTTTCATCTCAGCGATCTAAGGCAATCCTAATAAACCTTGGATGGAAAACACCAGCTGCATCCAGAGAGAGAACTATGGAGAATGAATGTAAAACAATGCATTCTATGTTCACTTTTCTTCCCTTTTTCTTCTCTCTTTTTTTTTTTCCTCTCATGGTTTTCTCCCTTTGTTTTGACTTTCCCCTTCTATGGTGATTCATAATGAAATGTGTTTTTTAAAAAAAGAATGTACATGTATTTTTAAAAAATGTTGTTTTTATATGTAACTAGGGAAAATAAAATAAAAAGTAAAAAAATAAACCTAGGTTTTAGGGGTTTGAAAAGTTATTTATCTCCTATGTCTTTTGATTGTTATGATAGGCAATGCAAGTATTCTTTCCTCCATTTAAAAAAAAGGGAGAAACAAATTCCCTCAAGGTTTTGAAAAATTAACAACTTCCCCAGGATACTATATGTTAGGCTGTCCAACTTCAAATCCATTGCTTTAACCTCTATATTATGATGTCTGATCAACTTTCAAATGTATGCTATTTTTTAAAACTTAAGAAAAAGCTTCCTATTTCAAAATTTCTATTGTTAAGGAACTCACTTTTTTCTTTTCTACTTTATTTTTTCTTTAACAGAACTTGTTTACTCCTTAGTAATTTAATTTACCTTTTTAGATCATCAATTCTCAGTTCTTTAGATGCAATATATTTTACTGATACTACAGATAAACCCTAACACCAAGAAGAAGCATGTACTTAATAAAGTGATCTCTAGAGATTAGTATCATTATTTTATGATGTCATCAGTGCTATTCAAGACCATTTGGAAAGTAGATTTCTTAATATCTCTATCATCAAATTTTAACAAGTCAGCATCAGTTTGATTTTTCTAACAAATCCTATTGATGAAAATCAAATTACTGCCCTGCTGAATTAATTTACTTAAAGCAACATCCTTTCTAACAATATTGCATGGAGTAACAACTTAAGGGTGACAAGCTTCTTATAATGTTTTTCAATATGAATATCTAGATCAGGAAAGAAGATTGCAATCATCTTAATTGTAGACATAAAGTGCCACTAAGACATAGCTTCTCAGAACAAATAGTGAAATCAGACTCCTATTACTAGAAGTTCAAGAGATATCAAAAGTAGCATATTCTTAATGACAGGTAATAATATGGCAAATGGAAGTTTAGTGAGCTAGCCTTAAAGTGAGGAACCCCTGAGTTTAAGTTCCATCTCTACCACAAAGACCCATGTGTTCCTGGGAGAATTACATAACCTCTCAGTACAGCAAGTCAATTCTTGTACCAATTTAATCACAGGTTATTACACATCAAATTTTCATCAGTTCTCAAAGTTTATAAGATTAAAATATCAAAAGGAATCATTGGATCATAATTTCAGACCTCAGAGAGTAGTAGAGATCTCTAATGCAATCCTTTCATCTACAGATGAGAAAAATGAGATCCAGATATTAAGTCACTCTCCCAAAGTCACACAGGTAGTAAATGGCAAAGTCAGTATTTGCAAACTCTAGTATTTTTTTAACAGTACCACATACTCAACAGAGTTAATACAATAGAGAAAGAATTCCTTTGGCAATATTATAGTTCAACTAACATTTGAATGTAACCTTGTGTACCATATTTTCATATAGTTATGGCAAATATAATAATTCAGTTGTTGTAGGATAATAGAATGTCAGAGTGGAAGAGACATCTGAGAGCACTTAGTTTAACCCATCATAGGATAAAAATCACCTCTATTATATATCCAAATGATCATGTAGCCTTTGCTAGATGAGTTCTAATGAGAGAAATCCATTAATTTTTAAGGGTATTGGATTTCTGGACACCTCTCATTATAAGAGAATTTAAGCCCAAATCGAAATTGTTTTATCTTCCCTCCATTGTTCCCTGTTTGCCTTCTGGAAACCAAGTAGAACAAGTCTAATATTTTTTTATATGACAGCTCTTCAACTACATGGAGACAGATAACTTGTCCTTTCTCAGTCCTCTTTCCTTTGGCTAAATATTTCTTTCTTTTCATCAATTTTCAGTTTACTTTCTACAGCTTTACCTTTCTGGCTATCCTCTTCTGAAAATATGTGAACTATTCAAGTGCATTATAAAATGTTGCACACCAAACTAAATACAATACTCCAGATGTTATTTGACTGGCACAGTAACATGTTGTTCATTGAAAATGCTATGTGTCTTTTGCTGTAAAACAAGGTTTATTTTGGGGGTTGCTATATATAGTGCATTGTTGATGTATAGTGAATTTGCAGTGCACTAAGAGTCTTATACCCCAGGTTGTTATCTAATCATATTTCTTCTATCATTTATTTATTTAAGAAATCAATTAATAGATTGATAGAATTTCAATATTGAATCTGTATCGAGCCATGTAGCCCAATGTGTGGCTGAAAAATAATTCCCTCTACAATATACTTGGGTAGTTTAATAATAGATTTGTAAGATGTTATATTTATTTGCATTGGATTTCATTTTATTATAGTAAGCCCATCATTATCCTCAGGGAACTTTTTGTATGCTGACTCTCATCCAACTTCTTAGCTATTTCTTGTAGCTTTGTGACATCTCAAATCTGACAAGTTATCATCTATACCTTAATCCAAATAATTGACAAAAATCAGGTGCAAGGAAAAATCTCTAATATGCTCCATTAAAGGCATTTCTAAGTTGAAATTGACTCACTGAAGATTACCTTTTGGATCTGGCAATTCAACCAATTTATAATCTATTCAACTATATCAGCCTATAAAGTTTGCATTCTGGCAAGAAAAATTGCATGAGTGGCTTTGTTTAATGCTTTGCTGAAAATGAGACACATACTATGCCTATGGCATTCTCTCATTTCCCATTCTAATGCCTTGATAATATTTCAATGACTTGTGAAGTTGTTTGAATATGTATTCACTTCATAAGAACATATCACAATTCATATGATTTAATAGATTTTTGGGAGATGCTGTGGCTAACAATTTCATCAACCTACAGCTAATCCAGTGAAGAGTTTCTTTGAAATTAACTGAACTGCTTCTCAGATAAAAGGCATAGTTAATTATTTTCTTAAAGGATTTCCATCTTAGTAAGAATGATGTGGCAGAGCTTATGTTTTCCTGGCATAGCCTTTGAGAACAAAAGATTAACTTTGGACAATGAAAAACAGCACTTACTTGGAAAATGAAATGAAATGTGTCCACATACAGTCTTACAGTAACTCTATAGTTATACATGTTTTTTCAAAGATCACCGATGCTAATTTGAGATCAGAGAATCAAAGAATAGGAAAGGTCTTCTAACCCATTCCTGGCCAAAAATCTATTTCACAACATTACTGGCAAGTAGATATCCAAACTGTACTTAAATCCTTTTGGTCAGGGAGAATTCATTAGATTTTAAGATTATTCGTATCAATTTTGGATTGCTTTATTGTTTGGAAGTTTTTTACTTATATCAGGCCTAAATCTCCCCCTCTAATAGCCACTGATGGCTTTGACTGTGGTTCTATGCTCTGGGACCAAAACAGTACAAATCTAATTTATCTTCCATTTCCCAGAAAGTTCTAGAAATGTGACATTACATAACCACTACCATATGAAGGCCTAGGGCTCTTGTTTGAACTATATTCTCAGAAATAGTATCCTCCCCTGAGTATCCTTTATCAGTAGTAACTTATCTCTAGCAACAAACCCAGGACCATCTGTTTTTAAGTACAGCCAAAATATATTAATATGGATGTTTGGATTGATCATAATACAAGATATTCACTGGCAGAAATTGATGCCATAAGTGGAACATTTAGAGATCAATTTTGCTTAGAGTGGGACAGAATTTCAGAATCACAGTTGCAAAGGACTTTAGAGTTCATCCAGTACAAAACTACCTAATGATGAATTCTTTCTTAAGGATTCTATCATTTAACTTTCCCTTTGAAGCCCTTCAGTGATGAGGATTCCACCATTCTCTAAGAAACTCAATTCTACTTTGAAATAATTGTTAGGTAGTTATTACTTTTATTGAGCCTAAATTTTCCTCTCTTCAATTTTCTTCCAGTCCTCTTAGATCTATTCTTTGGGAGAACAGAACAAACTTAATTTCTCCCCAAAGAGAGCTCTTTAGAAATTTGAAAGCAGCCATTATGTCCTTCTTTTTTTTTTTTTCCTGGGTAAATATCACAACTTTCAGCTGATTCTTAGCCGTTAATCTTCAGTTCTTTCACCAGCTAGATAGAGCAGTGGAATAGAGTGTACATGAAGGCAGGAAGATTTAAGGTCAAATATGGCATCAGACTTGAATGACCTTCTGAAATCACCTAATCTTGGCTTGTCTCAGTTTCTTCCAAGTGTAAAATGAGAATAACAATAGCAACTATGGGTAATAGCGCAGGTTTATTGCTAAGATCAAATATAAGAATATTTGTAAATTAGCACAATCCCCAACACATAGTAGGGGTCATACACATATTGTTTGGACATGTTTTAATTTTAAATATCCTTGTTAAAAGATGACAGATAGAACTAAATGAAGTATTCCTGATGTGGTTTTAACCAGAGTAAATGAGTCTGTCATCTCCCTTGTCTTAGATACTATGAATATATTAATGCAGCTTTTAAATTTGCATATGTTTTTACTTTTAGAGAATATTCATATTATATTAATCCACTAATCCACTATCCATTATACTTAATCCACTAAAATTTTCATATTCTATTAAAAAACAAAAAAACCTATAGTGTATTCCTACCCAGTCACTATCATCTTGTTCTTATGGAATTGATTCTTTAAACACAGTTTAAAGAATGTTTAAAATTTTTTAAAATTAAATTTAAAACAGTTCCTTTATTGATTTCCCAAATCATAACTGCTTATTGAAGAAAATTGTTCTCTTATTCAAATGCATTTATTTGATCCTCCAAGAGAATATAATCTATCTAGCAGAATTCTTAGGTTCTAGACAATTCAAACACTCACTCATGTTTTTTACTAATTGGTGGCTTTGTCTGCCTCAAATCTCTTCTAACACTAATTCATCTGAAATTTAAATCAGATAACTATCTCTTAGTATTATCCAAGTGGCATAATTTTTTTGCCTTCTTGTTCAGTTAAGTCCTGGCATCCTGTTTATAATCACTTTGGTTTCTTATATACTCAGTATCTACCAACTTTAAATCAACTCCAGTATTAGAATACAATTCCAGTGTTCTTTCTTATGTAATCACTCACACTGAATAATCAGTAGGTGATATTCTGATTAAAAAAATAAGCAATAAACTAAATACAATGAGAAAATTGTCTTTCTAGTTTTGTTCATTAGTTCAAGATGATAGCATTTAGATCATATGTGATCTGTATGATTCTGAGATTCTTATTGTCCAAAATGTGATATTCACATATGAAATTGTCCCAATCTATTTGAAAAAATTCAAAATATATTTTAGATTTGTTTTTTAATTGCCACATCTGATGATATTTCTTTAATCCATATCTTTTCAAATCTATATTCTGCATTTGACACTGCTGATTATATTTTTCTCCTGGATACTCTTTCCTCTGAGTTTTTTCATGGGAGTAGTCTCTCTGCATTCCCTTCTTGCTTCTCTAACTGCTAGTTATCAATATCTTTGCTTGCTTATCATCTGTATCATGCTGCAACTATGGATATTTCCCAAGGTTCTCTTTTAGACTTTTTCTTTTCATCCTTTATGCTCTTGATCTTGCTAACTTCATCAACTCCCATAGGTTTAACTCAACTCAATGCGCATATGTTTTGTTGTTATTCAGTCATTTAGTATGTTTGACTCTTTGTGACTCCATAGATATTATCCGTGGGGTTTTTTTGGCAAAGATACTGGAGGGGTTTGACATATCCCTCTCTAGACTGTCCATATTTTACATATGAGGAGATGAGGCAAATAGGAAGTAAGTGACTTGTCCTGGGTCACATAGCTAGTAAGTGTCTGAGGCCAGATCTGAAGCTAGAACTTCCTGACTCCAGGGCTGGAACTCTATCCATTGAGTTTAGCTGTCCCTCTAAATATATGTATACATACATATGTACACATATATATAAACACACAAATATTTATTTATGTGTATGTATATCTATCTTGCTATATGATTATATATATTTGTATCTGTTTCTGTAAGCATTTATTAAACTCCTATTACATGCCATACAATGTGTTAAGCCCTGCTAATACAAAAAATAGAAAAAGGACAGTCCTTGGCTTGAAGGAATTTACAATCTAATAGAAAAGACAACATGAAAATGAATATAAACAAAACAAGCAACATATAGGATAAATGGGAAGTAATTAAAAGAGAGAAAACACTAAAATTAAGAGAGGTGAAATAAGGATTCTTGTAGACTGTGGGATTTTAATTGGGACTTTAAAAAAGCCAGGAAAATCAGTGTTTGGACCCCAGCAAGGAGAGTATTCCATGCATGGAGCAAAGCCAGAGAAAAGGTCTAGAATCACGACATGGAGTGTAATGTTTGTGGAACAGCCAGGAGACCAGCTCCACTGGATCAAAGCATATGTAGTGGGGAGTAAGATATAGGAAGACTGGAAAAGAAGACCAAGTTATGAAAGATTTTGGATGCCAAAAAAAATGTTTTTATTTGTTCCTGGGTGGCAGTCAGATCCATGTGATCTGGATGAGGATCCAACAAATGAGAGTAAGGAGCAATAATAAAGATAGGAAGAAAATCAAAGCAAAGTAGTACTTTGAAAACCTAGAGAGAAGAGAATATCAAGGAGAATTGAGTAAATAAGTTGCAGAGTCTATAGAGAAGTCAAGTAGAAAGAGGATTGAAAAAAGGTCATTGGATTTTTCAACTAAGAAATTATTAATAATTTTGTAGAGAGTAGTTTTGAACAAATAGATAGTACAGTAGATAATGCATCAGCCCTGAAGTCAGGAAAATCTGAGTTCAAATCTGGCTTCAGACATTTAATACTTTCTAGCTGTGTGATCCTAGGCAAGTCACTTAACCCCAAATATCTCATTAAAAAAAGGGTGGATTTGGTATAATGATAAAAAAGAGTGAGAGGAGAAAAAGTGAAGGTATTTAGTGTAGATGACCTTTTTTGCGGAGTTTAAATGCAAAAGGCAGAAGAAAACTAGGACAATTAGCAAAGATGGAAGGATCAAGTGAGAATTTTTTCAGGACATATTTGTAGGCAATAGGGAGCTAATATGGATGGAGGGAGATATACATACATACCTATGTACACACACACATATAAATGTATGTGGATGTGGATGTATTTGTATGTGTTGTGTAACTTAGTGGAGATTTTCAGATGGATCTCAGAGACATTCAATATAATCACAAATCCCAAATTGATTGCATTATCATTCTTACCAAACACTCTCATGTTTCAGACTTTTCTATTTATGTTGAAAGCAGCACCATGACAATCTCAGATTTGAACCTTTGACATTATCCTAGATTCCTTAAACATGATAACAGACCCTGTTTATCCACCTACACAGCTATCACTTTAATTCAAGCCCTTATGATGTCTCAACTAAGTTATTGTGACAATATTCTGAATGGTCTTTAGGCCAAACATCTTTCACCTTTCTAGTTCATCTTACAGGCTCCTGACAAAATAATTTTTCTTAAGATTAGATCTTCTCTATTCAGCTTCAGTGCTATCTATTGTCCGTAGGATGGAATAAAAAGTTCTCTGGTGAGTTTTTTGATGTTTTTTCATTTCAGTCATGTCTATTTCTTTATGACCCCATTTGGGGTTTTCTTAGCAAAGATACTGGAGAGGTTTATCATTTTAAATTCTTATAAAACCTGCCCCATACTTATATTTCTTGCCTTATTGGACATTATTTGCCCTTCTACACTTTGGGATCCAACCAATCTGGTTTATCTTCTGTTCCATAAAACACAACAGTCCATTTCCCATCTCTATGATTCATACCAATCATTCCACTAGGAAGGAACTCTCTTCTTAATATCAGTCTCAGAATCCTTTTGTTCCTTCAAGATACAACTCAATAACCATGTTCTGTATGAAGATTTTCATGATCCCTGAAACTTTGTGTGCTCCCTCCAAAGCTACATTGTACTGAAAAGTAGTAGCTCACATTTACAAATTATTCTAAGGTGTGTAAAGTCCTTTATACCTACTTTTCTCTTTTTTATCTTTTTTGTACATATTACATTTATTCACTTTATATTTACTGTATTTATACACATACACACACACGTGCATTCATCTCTCTCATTAGAAGGTATACTTCTTGTAAGAGTGAATTATTTAATTCTTTATAATTGCATCCCTAAGCATCTAATACTTGCTGATTGGAGTATAGAATCAGAGGTATTTGGGGAGTAATCAGGGAAGGCAGATAATTAATAAGCTTTGGCTTTTTAAGTCTTTCAAAGATATTTTATTAAGATTGCTGTAATGCTTTACTGTATTGTATATGAATAGTATAAGCAATGGGAGGAAGTAGCAGGAGTTTTGCAGAGTTCTAAAGGGTGACAGGTTTAGGAAAGAGTAATTCTTTACAAAATAAATTTGTGCTCTCTCTAGTGTATTTCTAACAGTCAGTTCTTAATTAACTGCCAAGGACATGGGATTTACAGTTCTTCCTATTAAGCTAGACTATCAAATCAGTGTGTGTTCAAGGAATGGAAATTAGTTCTAATGTTGGCCTAAAGTTTAGCTGGTAATTTTACACAGTAATCAATAACAAAATCATAGGTGAATTTCAAACATAAAAAGTGACTTTTGTAATTTAAGCCATATTCTCTTTCAATTATCAATATTTTCTGTAGAATTTGCTACAGATCCATTTGAAAAATGCTAAAAAAAAGTCTAATTCTTAAGATGACAGGATAAATTTAATAGTTAAGGAATCAAAGAGGGGAAAAACCACATGTGTACAATACTTTATATATACAATATATTACAGATTCATAGAAGCCAGAAATAGAAGACACCTCAGAAGTTACTTGTACTTTCAACAAAAATATCTTTTATTCCACCCCCTTCAAAAGAATCATTCAACTTTTACTGAAGAACTTTGATGATGTAAAACTTGATCCCTCCTAAAGCAGTCGGTTGATTTTTGAACAGTTCTAAATCTTAGACAATTATTCCCAATATCAAGTTTAACTGTCTGCCACTTCTACTCATTTTTTCATAGTAGTAATCTAAGATCCCAAATACAATGAATCTAATCACTCTCCACTTGATAACTCTCCAAATATTTGAAAACACATGTTATACCCTACCTAAAAGGTTTTTAATTTTTAAATCTATTCCCAGCTCCTGTCTTCAAGTGTCATGTGGCACAATCCTTAGTTTTGTCTCCTTCCTAATTGTCCTTCACTAGAGCTTCTCTAGCTTGTCAATATCTTTCCTAAAGTGTTAAACCAGAGTTACTCACAGTAGTCTATTTATTTAAAATAAATCATTTTCCTTACTCTATATAGCTATGCTTTGCTAAATATCATTAGATTTTTGGTCAACAACTGGTTTTACTGAATCATATTGACTTTGGAGATTAATAAATCCTTCAGATATTCCTCTTAATCAAAGGGAAAATACCACAGATTATTTGGACTTTTGAATTTAGTGCATTTTATCATTCATCATCTATTTTTATAACAATTCTATCATAAATGAGAAAATATAAAATAGCCTATAGTATATATAAGATAGTATATAATAAGTACAGACATAGCAGTAAAACTTTGAAGAAAACTGTTACCATAAGTAAATTTGCGCCCATAACACTTTTTAGATAAAAATACAAGAACAGGGGGCCGCTAGATGGTGAAATAGATAGAGCATCAGCCCTTGAAGTCAGGAGGACTAGAGTTCAAATCTGACCTCAGACACTTAACACTTCCTAGTTGTGTGACCCTAGGCAAGTCACTTAACCTCAATTGCCTCAGCAAAAAAAAAAAAAAAAAAAAAAAAAAAAAAAAAAGTATCTGAGAACAAATTTGAACTCAGGTCATCATGACTTCAGGGCTGATGCTCTATCCACTGTGCCACCTAGCTGCCCTCAAAATGTAATAGTTTTGATGAATGATATAATATGAAGAAGCTATTCTAGGCTAGAATACATTGCAGTAACATTTTTAAGCCCCTATGGAAATTCTGAGAGACTCTGGAGATACAAAGATGAAAAAACATTTTTTCCCATTTTTTTCAGGAATTTACCTTCTTTTGGATATATATGATATATGAAGACATAAATATAGCATAAGGAAAGCTTAGGGAAAAGAGAGCATTGACAACTGGAGAAATCAAGGAAGTCTTCAAAGAGGAAGAGCTATTCCCTAAGTTGAGTTTTGAAAGAAGAAAAGAATACTGAAATATAAAGATATGTACATTCCACATTGGGGAGGGAAAAGACAGGTTGTAAAGGTGAAAATTAATATTGTCATTTAACAAAAATTTAGTATCTACACGTCATTTACTCTGCTGAGTTCTGTGATTATAAAGAGCAAAATTAAAAAGTTGTTGCTCTCAAGGAGCTTATTCTGTCTGGGGAAATGTGTATAAATAAGAATATACAAATGACTTTACATAATAAGTACAAAGTAAATTTTTTTGAGGGAGAGCATTAGGATTTAGGGTATAGCAAGAACTTCACATAGAAGTTATCACTTGAGAAGTATTTGAAGGCAATGAAGGATTCTAAGAGGTAGGTGTGAGATGGGAGTATATTGCAAGCATGAAGGTACAAAGACAGCAATTGGAGTGTTTTATAACAGTGGGATGAGAGACTCAATTCAGACTAAGACTTTTAAAAAAATGCCAATGAAATGATTTTTTCATTTAACTATACGTATTTGTCACAAAATGTGTTTTTTTTTTCAATTTGAGGTATATAGAGGGTAGAAAATAATGCTTGTTAATTTAAAAACATAATAAATAAATAAATAAATATAAAATAAGAGAATGAGGAAGGAGGTCATTTTGGCCACATTGTAGAGAATGAAGAGATTAATATACAATATGGTTCTAAAGATAAAATGGGGCCAGCCTGTGAAGGGATTTAAAAGCTAAACAAAGGAGATTATAGTTTATCCTAGATTTAATAGGTAGACTTTAGAGATGGAATACTGAGTATTGTTCATACTTCATCCTCAAAGAGGACAAATGACATCAGGAGGGTTTCATTTGCAAGCAAATTGGATTTAAGCGAGGCAGAGTTGTGCAAAGTCATCAGCCTCATTTTCTCCTCCACAGTCATAAGAATCAGGTGTCAAGACCTGACTCTAGAGGACTCAGAGCTTTAAGTATATATAGCAGCAGTTAGAAGTCCTATTTGCCTGGAATATAGTATATGTAAAAGTAGCCAGATTAACAGGGGCCTTAAATGTCAGGTTAAGAAGTCTATATTTTTTCCTGGAGGCAAAGAATTATCAATTTTTTTTTCCTTAGTAGAGTGACATAGTCTAACCTATGACTTAGAAATATTTTGGCAACAGCATGAAGAATTGTTTAAAGAACAAACTTGGGAACAGAAATAATATTTTTAAAGCCAGATGAGAGGAAATAAGGGCCTGACCCAGAGGTGAAAGATGAATATGGATATGAAAGGGTTGAGTAAGCAGAATTATTGGGAATTGGGAACTGATTGGCTTTAGGGTACATTGGACAGCAAAAAGACAATGTTCCAAAGCTGGGTCAATGGTAGTATAGTGTTATGCTCAATATAACTAGGGAAATAATATAAAGGAAGGCTAGATTAAATGATAAAGATAAAAATTGGATATTCTAACTTTAATGTGACCTTGGAATATTAAGGAGACATGCAACAGGCAATTGTCAATTTGAAATAAGAATTCAGGAGAGAGTTTGGGTATGATTATTTAGGTTTTGTAATCATTTGCATAAAAATAAAATGAACCCATTGAAACTAATGAGCTGTCCAAGAGGAAATATGAAGAGAGGGAACATGGCCCTCTACAGGGTCTTTAGAGCTTTAGGGTATAATCAAGAAGTTGGAAGGTGGTACAGCAAAAGAGAGTAACAAGAATTGACCTTGTATATGGAAAATTTGCACAGAGAAAAGAGGTTATAGAACAGTCTGTATAATGAGAGAAAAATAAGACATTTCTGTGCCAAAATGCTATGAAATAACAGATACAATAACTCATGGGGAGGCCTTCTGTTTTTCTTAGTAGTATAGACTTTACCACTATATGTTATACACACACACACACACACATGCACACACACAGGGAAAAGACCCCTTTCAGACAATCCTGAAAGAGAGCTTGAAGATGGGGAACAGGAAAGAAGATAAATTGGGTGATCAAAAAAAGACCTACAAACCCCAATTTCCCCTTTTTACTTATCTAAAAGTGCTTCCATTAAACTATAATATGTAATTGTCAAGCTATTTCATAGAATTAAATTATAAATTTGGTGAATGAGATAATAGGATAGAATGAAATGTATTTTAAATTCCTAGAACTGTGCAGGACATCATCTCCCTTAATATAGCAAAAATATCAAAATATTACTGCAATAGAATTATCATTTCACAAATAAAAGCCTTGGGAAATTTGAATCTTTGCTGAGTCACAGCCACACCATATGACAGCAGTAATTGGAGGAACAAGCAGCCAAAGCTTGTTATTCTCCATCCCATCAAATGGACATTGAGTGAACTCTAATTATATAGTGTGCAAGATGAGATTATGCTCTTCAATTTAAAGTTCATCCGTTAGTATTCATATAAACAGGTTCTGTATTTCATGTTCAGCACACAAATATTCTACTCAGAGATTTGTAGTGTTAAGTAGAAGCAGAAGGGTATATTCCACCTGCAGCCCTGGTTTGATGTTATTGGTCTGTGATGAAGAAACCATAAATCTGATGAATCTCCCATTAGACATCCCTTATGTGGTACATAAAAATATATAAATGGAAGCATCATTTATCTTGTTACAGAAACACAGGCATATGTGGTATGGGGAAAGCCATGTTGGCACATTTGAGTATGTGTGTGTGTGTGTGTGTGTGTGTGTGTGTGTGTTTCAAGAAGAAATTATGAATTGCTCCAATCCAATTACATTGGCACTGCATGCATATTTTGAAGGGCATAAAATGAAACCCAATATAAGAAGATGATGGATAGATTTTTCATTTAATTTTAGGTGAGCTTGTAGAAATTTATCAACATTTTACTGGTATAATAAAATAGAAATGTAACACCACATTTCATTTTTATTTAGCAGAATGGAATATGTTCCTTTGACATTGTGGCGGCTTCATGGTTCAGGGAAAGAGCATGGAGTATGCGGTATGAAAAACTCAATTTAGGTTCCAGTTTTTACATTAGTCATATGACCTTGATCAAGTAATCTTCTGTCAATTTCCTTATCTGTAAAATGGGGGCAGTAATGCCTGCTTTTCTTACTTTATATTCTTTTTTTTTGAGGTTCAGATGAATTAACATTATGTCAAATATTTTTAAAATAATAAAATGACAAATAGAGGTGTTATTGCTATTATTCCTCTTATTCAATGCTGTTTAAATGGAGCTCGGGGGCAAGCCACTATCTTGTTATTATTCCTTTACATTTAATGTTATTCAAATTATTGAAGAGATAATTAAGGAGAATGACTTTTGCAATTGAGAACATCATTATTTGTTGTTTCAGTAGTCATGTATTTAAAAAGAAAAAAAATATTAATAAGAGTATTCATATAAATCGAAATAATGCTTGTGTGTGAAGCAAAACCCTTCAGGTTTAATCAGGCTCTCAGATTTCAGAATTATTGAATTCTGACTTTAGAAAACAAAACTCAGTATTCATGCCCATGATTTTCTGGAACAGTTTTTATACTAAAATTGATCTGGTTATGGATCCATATGATTGGGAATTAGGCCTCTTGCATAAGTGGAATTTTAAACTTGAAGGGAGAGAATAGGGAGAGTGTTCCAAGTCTGTGGAAAGGCAGTGCTGTGTGAAGAACAACAGAAGTCAGTGTTACTAGTCCTCAGAATACTTAGAAGAAAATAAGATACAAAAAGGAATGAATAGACTGAAAAAGCCAGGAAAAAGTAGAAAGAAATCAGGTTACAAAGAGCATTATAACAAATAGAGAATTTAATATTTGATCTTTGGGGTAACAGAAAGCTGCTGGAGTATATTGAATAGGAAAGTGGTATGCTTATAACTGAATTTTAAGAAGATCAATTTGACAGCTGGATGGAGGATGGAGTAGTGAGAGCCTTGGGCCAGTCAGATCAACCAGCTGGTTACTGCCAGGTTTACATCAGACTGATGACAATATCAGAAGATAGAAGGGGATGCTAGTGAAAAATTTTATGAAGGTGGAAATAAAAGAATTTGACCACTGATTGGATATGGAGGTGAGAATTAGATGCCCAGTAAGACACACATTTTTGAATCTCGTTGACTTGGATGATGGAAATACATTTGACAATAATGGAGAAGTTAGAAAGAGGGGGGAGAATTTGGGAGAAAGATGAGTTCAGATTTGGACATGATGAATTTAGAATATCTATAGGCATATGATTTGTGATGTCTAAAAAGAAGTAACATTGATAGGTATAATAAGTAGAGGAACAAAACAAGAGTAGATATACTTTAAAAAGACCTCTGAGAGAACATGGGAAAATATTGTGCAGGGTGACATAATCCTTTCTCTTATAAGGGTTAACAGGCTAGAGTGGGGGCTACCAGTGGCTGGTAGTTTCTGGGTTGGTCAGAGAGGCATCTCCTATGGGGACCTCAGGTCTGGGGTGCTCTTCTGCACCCATTTTGCTGACCATCTATCAAGTGAATAGGCTTCTTCACCTTGTTAACTACCAAGGAGATTTATCAGACTCCTAGAAGAATATAGTGGGAAATAGAACATGTATTCTTGGCTGAATGGACTAGGCCATGGACTAGACAAAAAAGAGAAATACAAGGGGTTCTGGAAGTCACCCCATCTTTTGGGTAATACACTATTTATTGCACACTAGTATTAAAGGCAGTCTGCCTGCAAGGATCTTGTAATCTCATTGCAACAGATAATTTTGCAGCATGCAAAAAGGAGAATAAGCAAAGTGAGAGAAGGGGAGTAAAAAGATACCCAGAACTTATGTATGGTGGAGAAGATCAGAGAAAAGCATCCAAGTGGAAAATGAAGAAATGACTGACTTAGGCTATATCCTTAAATAGAGTCTCTGGAGAGAGAGGTCTCTGCTTTCCAGTCAGAGGAAAGGAGGGGTCCCAGGAGCAAAGGGTAATGCCATATAAATTTTTTGGCTAATGTGATCTTATAAGATGAACAAATTCCTTGGGTTTTATGAAAAAATCCAAAGGCATGCAGCTAGGTGGGAAATGAAGATCTTAAAAGGAAATTTACAGAGCACTATTATAGGAAAAGGATTATTGCATCTTGCAATTTCTTGTGTTACTTTGAGCAAGTCATTTAACAGCTAATGATAATAGTAGCTAGAATTTATATAATGCTTTAGGGACTGCAAAGTACTTTGCAAAAATTTCAAGTGATTCCTACAATAGTCTGGGGCATAGTTGCTAATATAACCCCCATTTTACAGATCAAGAAAAATGAGACAGGTGATAGAATTTAAAAGATTTACTCAGAGTCACAACTGAGACCAGATTAGCACTTAAGCCTTCCAGTTCTACTTTTCCTTATCTGGAAAAGTAAAATGAGAGGGTTGGACTAATTTTTTTCTTTTAAGAAGCTTTCCAACTCTAGTTTTATTATTCTTTGACCCTATATAATCTGTGTCAGTGGGGGAGTATTTTCTTAGGGAAAATTTCAGGTTCTTGAATTAATGAAATATCTTAGAAACTATAGCTAATTTTCTGATACTAGGCAGCTAGATGATATAATGGATAGTTTAGGAATCAGTCAGGAAGACCTGAGTTCCAATTCTGTCTGAGATATTTTAATTATCTATGTAACCCTCAATTAGTTGCTCAATCTCTCTCAACACAAATTTCCTGGTTTTATGATGAAGCATGGATAATAATTGTACTTACCTCAAAGGGTTGTTTTTAGAATTAAATGAGATAGTATATGTAAAGTACCTCACAAACTTTAATTTATTATATTAAGTTCTAGGTTTTTTCTTTCTTGGTTATACCTGGAGCTACATTCCTGACAGTTTATCCAAGGAGCTATATGATGTCTTAGAAATGTCCATGACTTTCAATTTTCACATAAATACTATTTTAATTTCTTTAAACATCAATAGAAAAGGCTATTTTTGTATTTCATGATTTACATTCCTTCTATGTTCTTCTATTTTACAAGATCTTTTATTTGTAGCATTCTAATAATTTTATAGCAATTAAAATATTTTTTAAAATTATTAGAGAGCATAGAATTACCAATCTATTTTTTTTCTGGATATTATTCTCTAATAATCTATTGCTACTGAAAAATATGGGTATTATATTCAAAATCTTGCTAACTCTCTGGTATTTTAATAAATATCATCAGAAAAAACATGATTTTTAACTGTTTAAGGCTTTAGTAAAACAATGTCAAAAGTAAAGCAAATGATCATTCCAATAAATTTCATCTTAAGATATTCATTTTGATGAAAATATCATTCTTACCTTCCTCACAACAGAAATCTCAAAAATTTGGAAACCAACAACCAAACAATTTTAGTTTATGAATTAAGTAAAATAATCTTTTTTCCCCCTCACTCATATACATATATGTAATATACATGTATACATGATGTCTACCCCAAATATGTGAAGATAATATTGATATTGTTTATATTAGAATTATATAAAAATGATTGTGGCTTATGAGAACATTTTAATTTATATTTCTACCTCACTAAGCATGATTAATTAATGATATAATTATTGTGTATGTGAATACATGTTTGTATATATGTCTATTTTTAAATATAACCAAGTATTTAAAGATTTCTTGAACATGTATAAGAGATCAGATTTTTTGTGGTTGTGGATAAATTCTCCAGCTTACACTGAGAATGAACATTTTTCAATAACAGCAAAGAAATAATACTACATTCATATAAACCAAGTGGTCAGAGAGAAATTCTCACCATAAATAATGTCAATGACATAATTTCATGCCAAGATATTCAGGAAAAGATCTACTTGGAAAAATAAAAAAGATGCAGTTACCAAACAATAGATTTACTCTTATATTCAGTTCTTTTAGACAGAATATTCTCTCCTTTATAGCTCTGCCTAAAATGGATGAAATTCCTCACCTTCAATTAAATGCAAACAAAACAAAACAAAACAAAACAAACAAACAAACAAAAACTAAACCATACTAAAAACTCAAACTATCACACAAATAAATATCTGGAATCCTATCTTTTAAGTCTATGTTTTCTTGGTCAATAACAAAATAAAGGAAAAAAACACAAAGGAACATATTAGAATTCAAAGCTTACCCTCCCTTATTACCTCCCCCAAAAAACAGCCCTGTTGAGAGCTGAGTATTAGTGAGAACTACGATAATATAAACTTACACTACACCCCTTCATAAAAATGACCATCTGTTGTTTAATGAACACAAAAGTCTATGGAGCTCTCATTGGTCAAATTAAAAGATCCCGAAGTCACTTTATACACATTTGCAACAGTTGTGTTCGTAAAGTGGTGTAGAACTCTTTGTCATCCCATTTGAGATTTTCTTGGCAAAGATACTGAAGTGGTTTCCCATTTTCTTCTCCAGCTCATTTTACAGATGAGAAAACTGAGGCAAATAGAATTAAGTTACTTTCCCAGAGCCACACAGCTAGTGTCCGAGGCTAGATTTGGACTAATGAGAATGAGTTTTTCTGACTTTGCACTTTTGTGGCACTTAGTTATCCATATTTATAATACATCTATGCCAAGATCTATAGTTGAAATTCCATAAATAACTTTTCCTGTTGTTAATTGTGTTCTTTATACATTGAAAGACATTTGAATAACAAACATAAGTAATTTTTCTCCATCATAGACAGTTTCTAAAATATTTAATGTGTTTTCTCCTTCCCTTTTCCCACTTAAAACCTTATCAATAATTTAATCCTTTTTTAATTCTGCCTCTAGTTTTGATCCAATTATATTCCAGGTGAAATAGTGGTAGACATACTTCAATAGGAGTTTAGACTCGGTTAAGTGCTAAAGGACTGTGCCTATAAAGAGTCTTGCTCATCACTATGAAAACTTAGCCTTCCAGCTTCTTAACAAGGCTTCAAAGGACTTAGTTTTGTAGATCTTTGGGAATGGAATGAGAAACTTGTTAAAAGGCTAGGGCTAAGGTGCTTTGAATTTACATGTTTCTAGCTAGAATAACTTATTCTTCTTTGCCAGAGGATAATGCTTTGAATACTGTGCTCCTTTTGGAGTCAGGTTATTTTTCATGCAAACATGAAAAATGTGTCAAATACTTATTCACGAGTCAGAGACGCATAAGGTAAGGTTTAAAGGACCTTGTAAAAATTACATGCTCATAGCTATTATTTACCTCAAACTCAAGCTGATAAAGAAAAAACCACAGATGATCTGCTAAATATTCAATTATAATATGCCATCAGATTTTATATATATATATATATATATATATATATATATATATATATATGTATATACATATACACACACACACACATACACACACACACATAAAACCTGCCCCATCAGGCTCAAATCCCTTTGTTATGTTTGGCATTTGTCATATGGTCTCATTATTATCTTACATGACAAAGGGAAATGTCTTAGGATGCTTTCTTTCTCCTGTAACATCTTGTCAGTAACATTAGGACAAATAATGAGAATTTAACAAAATGGTCATCATAGTATTATTAGAATTTCTTACTAGTTGGTTTTTTTCTATGCTAATAAATTGATGAAGGCAAAGTCTAATTTTTGCAAAGAGATAGGACACTGAGGAAGCTATGTTGAAACAGAAAAGAGGGAATTAATAAAACTTTGGTTTCTGCAACAAGAAAAATATGGGAGTACAGGGAAAAAGTTTTAAGAGTCTTATAAAATCCCTTTGTTGATAGTGTGGCTGCTTGCTACAAGACATTTTGGTAGCATTTATGGCCTTTTAAAAATGTGTAACTTTTACCAGTGCAAATGATTACCACATAGGTCTACTGCTCATTTACTGAAGCACCAAAGGAGAAAATTGTATTATTTCTTTCCTAGTGGCCTAGAGTTGACATGGCGATAGACAAAGGAATATGCACTGGTATAACATTTACATGGATTTCATTTTATCTTATTGCATTTATTAAGAATGATTCTTTCAGGAACTGTGTCATCCAGCAAATTACATTTCATAATATAAGCTGTTTGCAATATCCTAGATGGTTGTATCTCATATCTATATTTTTACATGAAAGATCCCAACTGCATTTCGATGATTCTATTCAGTGCAATTCAAATTCTGGTTTTGCTAGATGCCTTAAATTATATTTTTATTTTTATTTTTACCATGAGCTATTAGCTTCTACACAGAAAGTCCTAAAATAAGACAAAATAAAAGAATACACATACACACACACACACAAATCTTTCTAAAGTGCTGCTTTTGGAAGAAAAGGGAATCTCTTGAGAACTTAAACTGATTTCACAAAATATCTTTGGTTTTGAGAAGTATCAAGTTATAGTGGATAGAGATCAGGCCTTTGAGTTGGAAAGTGCATTTTGAGTTAGGAAGTTGAGTTTACATTCTATCTCTGCCATATAATTATATGACCATAAGCTAATTACTTAATATCTCAGTGGACTAGATAACTGTTGGATTATAAATTACAGATGAGCTGCAGGATACCAAACACTTTGAGCATGTATCTATACATCCCCTTATTCCTGTGACTTCCTTCAAGTCACAGCTAAAATGCCATCTTTTATGAGAAGCCTTGATTTCCCTTAATACTAATATCTTTCTACTTCTGATTAATTCTAATTTATCCTTTATATAAAGATAATTGTTTTTGTTCAGTTGTGTCTGACTCTTTGTGGCCTACTTAGTGTTTTCTTGATAAAGGTACTGGAATGTTTTTGCCATTTCCTTCTCCAACTCATTTTACAGATGAAGAATTGAGGCAAACATTGTTAGGTGACTTACTCCAGTTCAGACACTACTAAGTGTCTGAAGTCAGATTTGAATTTGGGAATATATCTTTTCTGACTCCAGGTCTTGCAACTAATTCTTGCCTCTCTTTTAGACTGTAAGCTCCTTGAAAATAGGGACTATTTTCTATACTATAATACTATAAAATACTATAGTATATATATATATATATATATATATATATATATATATATATATATATATTTTACTTTTCTTGTCTGGTGGTTAGCGCTACACAGTATGCACTTAACAAATGCTTATTTATTATGGGAAAATGTGAACAAGAACTACACAAAATGAGAAGATATGAATGGGTAGCATGGTAAAAGGAGTGGTTCTTTTGATATGTTAATGGTTCCATTAAATTGTTAGTACAATACACAAAATAAAGGATTAAGGGGATACATTTCCAGGAATCATACAGACTTAAAGTTAAAGAATATATTTAATACAGAAAATAATTGAAATAGTTTGCTTAAGGAAAAATATTTCTTTGGACAGGAGGCAATTAATAGGTTGGTTTTTAAAAAAAAATGGAAATTATTCAAACAAGCATCACTTAATTGTGACAGGGGTGCATGAAAGTATTATTTTCAAAACAAAGGGGACAAAAACATTCATCTTATGAAATATGAAAGAAATGGGTTTGTGCTCCTGGGAAATAGAAACTAGGGAAATTAAACATGCCCAATGACCCAGGTGGAGAGCTACAAAATCAGGCAAACCACTTTTTTGAAAACCCTGAAAAGACCTATTTAAAAGCTTGGAAAATAATAATGAAAAGTTTCTGCAACCAACATGACTTTAAGTGACAAGCTAATTTACATACATGGCATTTGTCAAATTGTTCCATAAAGGGAGCAAAGTTGTTATATATACATTTTTTAAAAGGCCCAAATGCTATTAGATTTGCCTTTGAATAATGTGGATTTTCCATATATTACTTAGCTGGTCTCCCATCTGGAGTGCCTCATTTAAAGCACATTATAAGAGATCTGTTTCCTGGGTTTTCAGAGACATATTTTGTGTAAGACTTGATTATGATTCAGCAGAGACTGTAGCTGGGTAGGAGAGTGTGGGGTATTACTGTCTCCAGCTGTTGGCATACACTTAGTGAACAAAATGAGGCAGGCACATTTATTTAACCAGTGTAACATTTTTCATCATGTGCATAGCTCAGGCACCAAGATTAGATGGAAGCATGAATTGTGCTCTGAATCATAGTAAGTGAGGTGAAAACAATGGAAATGACAAAATGATGAGGGGCCTGTGATTCTTCAATTTTGCATACATTAATTTGTGCAAAGCTTAAAAACCACAAAGGAGGATTTTCTGAAAGAGGTCATTGCAAACTACCTCAGCAACAGTAGCATACTTGGAATCAAAGAATTATAAATGAAGGAGATTTTGGAGGTCATGGAATATAGACCTCTGCCATATCCTTACTAGAGGATTTCTGACGAGATTTCAAAACCTCTTCAGAGACAGTCACTTGACTGCTTCACGAAGCAGTCTATTCTCTTTTCTGAGAGTTGAATTTGTCATAAAATCCTCCCTC
Source organism: Sminthopsis crassicaudata (assembly GCF_048593235.1). Lineage (NCBI taxonomy): Eukaryota > Metazoa > Chordata > Mammalia > Dasyuromorphia > Dasyuridae > Sminthopsis > Sminthopsis crassicaudata. Next base: position 206,825,435 of record NC_133617.1, read on the forward strand.
TAATTTCCATATTGTTTCTAACTCCTCTTTAAAGTCAAACACAATAATCTAATGCTTCTTCTACCTGATTGGCTTTCAGAGAACTGTAGTCAGTCACCACAATCTCACTAGTGTCTCTTTCTTCATGCTAAAATTGATCCGATTAATGATGCTTTCTATTTTTCTCCTGCATCCTTCCTAGAAATTCAGTTTCTCATGAGTAGATCTGCAAGAGGGTTTTAATTATTAAAAGATTTTAGGAGACACTATTTCACAAAGAAATTCACTGTTTTGTTTTCACAGAGAAAACCCTTAACCCATTAGAGTGACATTTGTCCTACATATTACACAGATAGGATTTATGTCAGTCAATAGCTTTTGCTGAACATCTCATTCATTGAGAAAAAGTCAGTTAAAATGAAATTGAAAACTGTTCCTGCCTTCATCATGAACAAAGACAAGGGAAACTATTAAAAAGGTCACAAAAAGAAATTTACAGGATAACTTTATTATATATTTAAAAGGAATAGCAAATTACACATAATAGACTTGCAGTTTCATTTGCAATCTTTTTTTTAATTATACTATGTTTCAGAAATTTCTGTTTTACTATATTGGATTACTTTCTCTCTTGGGGAGGGGAAGGGGGAGAAAAATTTGGAACACAAGGTTTTGCAAAGGTGAATGTTGAAAACTCTCTTTGTATGTATTTGGAAAAATGAAATACTATCTTTCAAAAAAAATTTATTACATAAATCAAAAATAAATAAATATTTTAACACCAAGGAGAAGGGCATTTATTTTTGGAAGGAAAAAAAAACTTTATAGTGTAACTATCATGCTATTAGTCAAAATGTTATAATTTACATTGAAACTTCTTTATTCATTTCTAAAAAAAACAACAAACAGAAGATAGACATGGCTATGTTCTCTGTTGGTGGGTCAACTATTCTAGAAAACTATTTGGAATTCTTACTTTCTCATATAAGAGATGGTGGGTAGGCAATTCATGGAGTATGCTGAGATCTGACACTGATATAAAAAGCAAAAGGTATAAAAATATACAGATAGAAAGCCTATCTCCTTTAAAGAACAAAAGTCCTTTAAGATAAATCAGGGAGGAAAGACATCTCAATGAAAAATTTAATTTTCTCTGATCTCTCTTCTCTCTCATCCAACTCCTCTGATTAGCAGAAAAGGTGAAAGAGAATTAGAGTGAAGGGAAAAGTAAATGAAAGGTGAACTAAATAATCAAGACCCTAAGTAACATGAATAGATTCCATTTTATAGTGAATAGAATTCTGTATTTGCAGACAGTGACTTCCATTTAGTGCAAGCCATTTAACTTTAGTATTCTCAAAAACTTTTTGACTTTTTTAAACAATCGAGGCATTTCATGGCACAGTGAATACAGAGCAAGGGCTAGAGTGAGGAAGGCTTGAGTTCAAATATAACTGTGTGATCCTGGGAAAGTCATTTAATCCTTTTTGTCTTCATTTCCTTATCTGTAAAATTTTCTGGAGAAGGAATCGGTAGACAATTTCAGTATCTTTACCAAGAAAACCTAAAGTGGGGTCCCAAAAAGTTGGTCACCACCAAAAACAACTGATCTTATGTATTTAACATCACAGGTGCACTTTATTTTAGTTAATCACATGGTAGATTTACAATGGATGGATAAGTGTTTCTTTTTTTGGCAGTTTTATAATACTCATTCTTCCTAGTCTCCTACTAATCTAAATAAATATCTGAACGGTAAGGAACACTAGATATTTCTGTGGTGAATTAATTCCAATATTCTCACCATGTACATTTTCATCAATAGAAAAAACATTTTTTTAAATTTTTCAAAGAATTGAATAAATGTTGAATTTTACTGTATTGTACTTTAAATTGTGAGCTCTTTGAGGGTCGGGACTGTTTTTTGCCTTTCTTTGTATCCCCAACTCTTGGCATAGTACCTTGCATGTAGAAGATGCAATGTTTGTTAACTATAAGAACCTTAAAGGGGGATGGAAGATTGAGGAAGTTTTTCAGAGAAAAGTCAATCATGATTATAAAATTTAAATCCATTTTTACAAACAATAGACTTCTATTCATATTAAAATGTTTTTAGACTCTACTAATCCATGATAAGAACTAGGTGACTTCTTTTTAAAACCTTCTCAAGCAATTATTCTTATATTTTTAGTGAAAAATGATTAAAGACAAACTATGATGATGAGTTTCTGCCCTGTCCCAGGACAACTTAATTAGCTTGTTAAATCTCATTGTTCATCTCCTGTCCAAGCAAGAGAAAGTACTATCAGAGAAAATAAATTTAGTAATAAGTATATTCAAAACAACCTAAATCATAAAATAGTCTGATGTCTAAATGGGAAAAAGAAAACCATTTCTAAATGTTTCGTAACTGAAAGAGATTTGAGGTCCTAAATTAGATTAATATATGGCTCTGTGTAATTATCACACACATCTATAAAAGCCTCTAGATTTTATTTCATACTTTTCACCCTCCATTTTAAAATTTCTGAATGTAAGCTCCTAACATGTAAGAGGAATGAAATCTGTATTCTTAACCTACTCCCACAAGATCAGAAAGATCATGGAATTTCAAAACTGGGAGTGACGCCAGTGATAGTATATGGTACAACTCATGTTCTTAAAAAAATCCCCAATACAATATATTTGATAAGTGGACAGGCAGGCAGCCTCCAATTTAAAGACCTTCAGTGAAACATTCTATTTATCTGTCCATAACCACAGAGTTGGCAGTATGTCCGAGATTAGAACCCAGGTCTGCATAATTTTAAGACTGGCTGGGTTTTTCTAATAAGATTTATACTAGTTTATCTTCATTTAAGTTTTTTAGATTGTAGACCACTTTACTTATCTTATCTTATTTGATCCTTATGACAATTTGTTATAGATATTATTATTACTCCCATTTTGGAAATGAAACTGAGATTGAGAGAGAGATATGACTCAGATCACACATATAAGGTTTGAAGCAGGAGTGGAACTCAGTTTTTCTTCCCAAATTCAGCATTTTCTTGCTGCTCATATGAAACAATATGGAATATAAATATAAATTAAATATATGTGAATAGCTAGGTGGTCATTGGGTAGGGTTCTAGGTCTAGATATCTTCTAGAGTTCATATGTGGCCTCAGATATTAGCTATTTACCCTGAAGTCATTTAACCCTGTTTGCCTCAGTTTCCTCATCTGTAAAATGAGCTAGAGAAGGAAATAGTAAATAACTCCAATTTCCTTGCCAGGAAAATCCCAAATGGGATTATGAAAAGTCAGGTACAATTGAAAGGAGTGAAAAACAACAACAAATATATATGTATGTATAGATACAGATAGATGCAGATACATACATGCATATATCAACATATCCACACATATGCACTTTGTGAGAATGTCTTTTGACATCACTAAAATATTATTTTTGTAAAATTGATATTCATTCAACTCAATAGGAAAGTACTTTATTTTTAAAAAACTACACCCATTAATATTTATGTAAATTTGTATATGCAATCAATCATTGAACCAACAAGTATTTGTAAATATCTACCATGTTCCAGGTATTATACACACTGTGATACTACTGTCTCTCTCTCTCTCTCTCTCTCTCTCTCTCTCTCTCTCTCTCTCTCTCTCTCTCTCTCTCTCTCTCTCTCTTTCTCTCTGTACAACACATACTTATACGCTCTTTACTCTTTAAAGGGATATTATTCCACTACCATCTAATTTATTCATTTATTCAACATATATCTATGACTATATTACATATATAGAAGTAGAGCAATAGATATATGAAACAAGTATAGATAGAAGATAGATAATGGATAAGTGGCATAGTGGATAGAGTGTTAGGCCTGGAATCAGGAAGATCTGAGTTTATATACTTTCTCAGATATTTGTAGGTATGTGACTCTGGGCAAGGCATTTAAACTCTGCCTCAGTTTCCTTATCTGTAAAATGTGTATAATAGCACCTCCTTTCCAGGTTTTTTTATGAGGATCAAATAATATAAGTGCTTGCAAATAGTTGGCAGTATATAAACATTAGCTATTACTATTGTTATTAATGTGTTAATTCATTAATTAATTGTAATTAATGTAGATGATAAGGAGATAAACATACTGTGTACATAGACACAAATATATAACATATAACATATATACTTTTAAAAATTGAAACATTTCCTCACATAATTAAAATCTTTATTCTTACAAAACTAAGATTCTTTATTCTTTGGATGGGGATAAAGATAGTTTCACACACCAGCTTGGTGTGGAATCTGGCATAAAGAACAAATAGCCTAGTATTCCAGCAGGCTGAGAATCACATATTTTGGGGGAGGCTAATGATAGCAACTGCTTTCAAAGGTATAGGATGCACTCCCAGTCTTCTTCTAAGTGCAAGTAACTAACTGAAAATTACCACTTCCCTCCACCCCAGCCAATGCCAGGCTACAAATGCTTCCTCCTGAGTACTGTCCCTTTTCAACAACAGCAAAAAAAAAAGAAAAAAAAAAAAGTCCATGATGGCCAGCTGCCATCAGAAAAACATTAAGCACTTCCAAAGCTCATCTTTATCGCTTGTTGTTGACCCTCTCACCTTGCTCTTGCAAGCTGTCCCCGAGTTCTCCATCATTAAATTCAAAAGATTCACATCGGCTTTTATGTTTTCCTAAACCAAATCATTCCCCTGTTCATCCCCCACAGCACTGTCTACTTCTTGGTTTTAAATCCAACTAATTTGCTCTTGGTTCTGCTTCATTCTCCCACTCCTGCCCTTATGTCTTTTTTTTCATACCACCCCTTGTGTTTGGAATAGGCTCTCACTTTCCCGTCTGCCAAACTATTCTACTCTGATGTTGAAATTCATTTAACCTAGGAAACCTTAAGGGGAATAATCTATATCTTAACCATTCATCTTTGTATTCCCATTAGCTCAGTGCATCAGCAAAATTGGTGTTTGATAAATGTGAAAGGAAAGAAGGAAGGAAAGAAGGAGGAAGGGGTGGGAGAGAAGAAAAAAATGAATGAATAAGATGAGCTTTAGAATACTACTTTAAAATGAAAGCTTCCATTGAAATAAAGTTATACTTTTGGGAGATTCATGTTCAAATTAAACATACCTGTAAGCATGTATGCAGAGTACCAGAAGAGGCACTAAAAGATATATAGTAATTAAAAAATGTTTTCCTGTATTTTATAATCCAGTAATCAGGATGCAACATGTACAATAACTTGTATAAAATTGAACATGAGAAATATATGAATTTATTATAAAATATCTGTAGAAGAAATGACCATTTCCTCCCAGTAGGTTATAAGGTAAATCTTCAAGGAGAAAATGACATTTTACCATGGCTTTGAAGGTCAGGCAAGGATATCAACAAATGTAGATAAGAAAAGAGGAAAATTATAAGTATTCAAGAACATTTGCCTCACTTCTATGTCTTAAAATTAAAATTTTGTCTTTTAAATGCCACCTTTTTTTCTTGATTGCCCTAGTGTTCTTTATTTCCCCTTTAATGGTCATGCATACATACATTTTTTTACTTAATACACTAAGGGACAATATAAACAAAGATATAGTAGCTGAAAAGCACAGGATAAATACAAGAAATAATCTATAGTCAAATTTTGCTGGCACATGTAGTATATGGTAGGAAGTAGAATGATATTAGACTGGACAAGGTAGAATAAACACCATATTGTAAGAACCTTAAAAATTACCTGTCTTATTTAAAGAGACAAAAAACTCCTTGTAGAAGAGAGGTAGTAATTTAGAAAGCAGAATAAAAATTTAATATTTCAGCCAATATCCAAGCTTATTCAAAAGTCTTTTCCCTTTACTTCCATGACCCATCCTCCCTATTGATGAGAAACAAAAATAAATATCACATAGAAAGGAAAATTAATTTTAATAATAAAAATTATTTCTGAAAGATGGATGATTGTTTATAATTTATGGATATGTCTCTATTAGGCATATTCAACTATATTTAGAAAGGATGATTTATTTAGTGTACATTAAAAGAGAAAGACATGACTTGAAAAAGAGTTGGACAATTCATCTATTTTCACAAAAGAATATAATGTGCTTTGGAAAATGGCTAGAATCAAAGGATTAAAAACTGTGTAATAATTAAGAAGAAAATAAATATATTATATGATTTACTTCCAAATCTCTGACAGGATTGGGTTAGACATTTGGTGAATGTTATCTCCAATATGAACTACTTATATCTATTTTGTCATTCTAAGAATGCTGAGTCACAATATCCTTTCATGCACACAGAATTCCAAACAAATTTGCTTTCTTCCTCTTGCTTCAGCTCAGTATTCTATATTATGTCTTTTTGCATGGAAACTATTCATCCATTCATTCAATGTAAATTTATTAGGAGGCTATATACTGTGTAAGATAGTGGGATGTGCTGAGAATATGGAGGGAAAAATGAAAGCATTTCTGTCCTGAGAGAGCTTATTTTCTACTGATAGAAAAGAACATATGCCAAATAAACAAAAACAAGGTATTTCAAGAATGAAGATATTAGCAACATTATTTTCATTTCCATCTTTTAAAATCACTATTTTCTCACGAGGATCATCACAATTGTCACTTCCTTTTCTGATTTGCCTAATTTTTAGTGTTCTTTATTTTTTCTTTTAATGATCATTTAGATACTTATCTTTATATATATAAGTAGAAAGTAAGGACTGTTTTGATTTTTTCTTTACCATTTCTTGGCCATTGGGCTTGAATTAAATTGTAATATTTTCATGAATGTAAGACTAACTCAAAGGGCTTCAAGTGAACATGATAACTGCCAGAGTATTGGAAGAGTTATCATCAATTAAAGAAGCAGTAAGCTTTTCCTATTTTGTTCTTGAAGACAAAACTAGAAACAATGGCTGGAAAATTTAAAGAAGAAAAATTAGATTTGAAGTACTGTAAAACTTCCAAACAATTAGATATGGGATGGGACTCTACTCACTGGAAATCATTAAGCAAAACAAAATAATCTCTTGCATGGCATATGATAGAAGGCATCCTATACAAATGTGTTGGATTGAATGATTTCTGAGTTCCTTTCTAATTCTGAGACATAGTGATTCTGATTTTGAAATAATGTAACCACACCCTTAAATCTCATTAAATATTTGACCAGTGCCTTAGCCAAGGTCTGAAATTCTCATAAGATTTCTCATGAATAATCTTATCTACATTATGTCAATTCTCTCCCAATTTATCTGTCTTTCCTGAAATAATCTTGTCTGAATGTTGTATAAAAGGCTGCTCATTCATATAAAATTAAAATCTCAGACTACATTGGTTTAGCTTCCTTTTATTTATAATATCTTCTCTCCCTCCTTTCCATCGTCTTTCTTCTTTTCTTTCTTTTTTCCTCCCTCCTTCCTTCCTTCCTTCTTTCCCTTTCATTTTTCCTTATTCCTTCCTTCCATCCTTCCTTCCTTTCCTTTCAACCCTCCTTTCTTCCTTGTTCCTTCCTTTCTTCTAAATATTTGTTAAATTGGATCAGATCCATTTTGGAATTCATTTTCATCAGTCTCCTGGCTGTTCAGCCTTAATCAGCATAAATAACTTCTTTTCTATTGATTTTTTTGAATGAAAGGCATAATTAATACCTTTAATATACAATACGGCTGAAAGATATCTTAGAAATCAAGTATTCCAGCCTTTTGATTTAGAAATGAAAGAATTAAACTTCATAGAAGTTTTATAATTTACCCAAGGTCACATAATGATCTAGTGGCACAGTCAGAATTAGAATTCAGGTCTCCAGATGCTAGGTTTTCTCTTCTCATTTTAGAACAAAATAGGGGATGAAAAGGAAGCAATCTCCTTCCTTCAGAAAGTATGCAGAATTTACTACCATTGGTTAATTACTTTCTATCTATTCATTTTATCACCTAATTAGTTATTCCCATGTTAGTTAATTAACCACTCCTCTCCAGGGACTACACTGAAGCAAACATTCACCCTGAATGGCTTCTTTTTCAGAGGGTGGAAACTTATGCAGTGAGTTTTATGTAAATTTTATTACAAGGCCTGAAGTCAGCCTCCTGAGTAAATATTCAATCCTATTAAGGAGAAGAGTTGCCAAGAAAGAAAACCTTTATGGAACCTGGCATGAAGTAGATAAACCTCATTGTTAGCTACATTTTAGCTACTGATAATTTGCATCATATAGTGTTTTACTCAAATTTCTGTACCAAATTGATTGTTCAGCCTACACAATGATTTTCAGGGTAATTTTTACTATTAGTTTATGAAATGATTGCTTAAAAAAGCCCTGAAACACTCAGGGTCCCTACTGGAGAAGGTGACAGCTGATAAACTGAAATACAGGGAAAACAACCAATGTAAATGAAAAAGCAATTTTCATGAATTTTGCCCACATGAAGGTAGCTAATGGAGGTGCTACCTTGTTGTTAAAGTCACTTGCCTTGTAAACTGTAGATTTCTCCAACACTGTTCTGCCGTGTAATATGGTGCCAATATGCACTTCGAGGGAGGGAAATGGACTTCGATAATGTCATTGGTTCAGTCAGACTGGTTTGAAGCTGAAAGACAAAGCAGGAACATTAAGAAGACATATCCATTCCCATGACCTAGCAAATGTTTTCAAACTGCCTTCTATCACCTTCATGACTTATCAAGATTTTTTTTTCTTCCAAATAAGTAGCTGAAAGAGAACCAGAAAATATGTTTTAATTTTTAAACATTATGCCTTTCTTCTGATACTTTGGGATACTTGAATCTGCTATTGACTCAATTCAATATAATTAAGCAATTTATTTATATAAATAAACTCATTCTGTCCAGGTAATTTGAGTAAATTCATCATATCTAGAAAACTCCACACCCATGATGTTGCATTTCCTCCTCTTCCTTTTCTTCCTCCTCTCTCTTGTCCCTCTACTTCTGAAAACAGAAATCAAATCAACTTTACTAATCCTGGAGAGATTATCAATCAGTTCTCCTATGACTTCACCTAGAATTTTTGTGACTTTCCAGATCAAAACACTACTACCCAATCACTGTCCCCCATGTGTGTTGTCTTCCTTTATAAAAATGTCAACTCCTTCAGGGTATAAACTCTCTTACTTTATACATTTTTATTCTCAGATGTTTGGCACATTAATAAGGGCTTAATGTTTTTCTTATGCATTTCTTTGTTTACTAAATACCTACTATAATGCAAGTCTCAAGAGGCAAAAGTGATTTAGTAATTTAGTGCTAAATTTGTATTAAGACATAAGAAACAGGAATATCCTACAATAAAGAGAGCAAGATTTTTAAAAATATTCATGACTCCCTTGTAGGATTTAGAAATAGAATTATTAGAAATTATTATTATTAATTTTAATCTAATTAATGTTAGTCTAACCTATTAATTTACAAATGAAGAAGTTGAGACTTGATTGATTACTGACTTATCAAAGTGATGTAATAGGATTCTGTGCCCCCCTGATCTTTGGGGGCTGGACTTGGGAATCTCAACCCCTCTGAGCCTTTGGGACTATTCCTACCCACCTGAATCTCTAGGCTCTGGGAAAACTACCTGCTTCCCTCCCACGAGAAACTGCCACCTCCAACTAATCTTAGAATCACTTTGGTCTGGGAAACAATCACCACCCTTATTGATCTGGAAATTAGCCCTGATCCCTCCCTAACCCCAAACCACAGAAGGCTAAATAATAAACAAGATTTTGTACCCCAAACTTCACTATCTCCCTAATCAGGAAGCAGCCCACTGAGGGAAAGAGTTTCTCAGTAAAATAAACCCATTTTGTCAAAAATCTTGCTTGCAGACTGGGGATGCGGATTCTTTCACAAAACCTGTGACACAGCTGTTATGGTATCCTCACCCCACAACAAAAGTTTGCTATAAAGAAAGCAGGACAGAAGTACAGTTATCTGTTCTACTACTCGAAAACTTATGACAGGTTCCTATTACTTGCCAAGTACCATTTAATCTCTTTAGTCTTGTGCCCCACAATTTACAAAACACTTCAGTCTTATTCATATGTTTCCTGGCATGCAATTTCTGATAGAATCAAGTCTGACTCTTAGCTCTCCCTTTATTTCAACTTGTCATTTCTGTGACATCTCTCTAACCTCTGGAATCTTTTGTAATCTGTTTTTCATTTGTGGCCTAGACTCCAGCCACATTTTTGCTTATTGAACTCTTTCTTTCCCTTCATTCCACACCCTTAATCCTGCCACTCTTACTTTATCAAGGGTCCTCAAACTTTTAAAATAGGGGCCAGTTCACTGTCTCTCAGACTGTTGGAGGGCTGGACTATAGTAAAAACAAAATCTCACACTCTGTCTCCACCCCTCAGCCCATTTGACATAACCCAGCGGGCCACATAAACGTCCTCAGCGGGCTGCATGTGGCCCATTCTCCCGTAGTTTGATAACCCCTGAATCTACCAAACCTGGAGAAGCCTTTTCTAGTTTTATTCTATGGCTGGACATTCAAATACCTGGGAAGATTTGAATAGTCTAGCTCCAGGCTAGATCAGTATTCTCTCAGGGACACCTGGTATGCGAATACTTGCATTCTCTGACAAAAAGGCCCCCATACACAGGAGCATTTGGTCATCTCTCCATCTCTAGAAATGTCTAGAGAGGATGAGGAGCTATAAAATCAGGGAAACTAACTCTTTGACATCAGGTTCTCCTACCTGACCTGACTCTCTGAGTGTGTCACACCCTTAATCTTGCCACCCTAACCCCTGACTCCACCTAACAAGGAGAAATTAGCTTTCCTGAAAATTGGGGGAAGGGGGGAAGTCGTGTCATTTAGACTCTAGGGTTCTTAACATTTTTAGTGAGGATGAGTACTTTTTGCTCCTAGCATTTTCTCTCCTACTTTTCTTGATTGGCATTCTATGTCCCTGCCAACAATGAACTCTTTAGCATAATTAACTCCTTAACTACTTTCAGCTAGGGAGCTCTGTGGCCAGTGGGGTCATTCAGCATTGTTGATTGAACTATCAGTATTCTTAAGGCAGGCCACAGATGAGACCTGATATATTTCCTGCAAAAAAACCCCATTACCAAACATTATCTTCTCAACCCTGGATGACACCCCACTTTTAATCTGCTCCTGAGATTTGTTTCCTCTAAGCTTCAAAGTGCAAATTTTCAACTGCTCTCCAGCCTGCTAATCATGAGGACAACTGACACACAATTAGATTCCCTACTGCTGCTTTCTAACCTCACACCTTTCCTCCTGGCTTGAACCTCCTCGTATCTCTACAACCCTTGTCAGTTTGAAGTAGTTACAGAAGTCTGAGATCTTACCTCCGTTTTTTCCAAAAAAAATTTGGGTGGTAACTGCTTGAGGGGGGATGACAATGTTCCATTTAGTCTGTAAAATTAATACTCTAAAATTGTGTACCCTTTGATCTGTAAAGAAGGGAGATTTGAGTCTCAGGGCCTCCTGGGTAGCATATCGTCCCAGACAAGTTAGATGGTATCATCCAACTGAGTCAGTTCTAAGGCAAGCCAGATCTCTAGTCAAATTCAGGCTGAAAAAGTCTTCAAAGCAAGTTCATTTGTGAGATATTGGTCTCATCAACTCAAACTGCCCCAGCTCCCCCCCCCAAAAAAAAAAAAAATCTGTTCATATAATAAGTTCCTATTTACTCACTTCTTTGCAGGATGTCCAAAGCAGGACTATGCCTTGTCCCTTGGTATAGCTGCCAGGACCCTGCCCAATGAGAAGACATTCTCTTCTCAGTGCCAGTCTCCATTTGCCTAATAGGACTTTGCCACTAAAGAAGACAGTCTCTTAGCAAAGCTGACTTCTCATTCAGGAATAAACTTTCATTTTTGCCACCTAAAACTCTTCAGGTTTATAAATTCTTTCACAAAGAATCTGCGCCTCCAACCAAAAGGGGATTTCCACATTCTCTGCACTGCCACTAATCTCATCATTCTCACCATCTCCCTGTAACTTTCTCTGATTCATCCACATAAATTCCCCTTTTTCAGATCTTTCAGAATCACAGGAACTCAGAGATGAAAGGGGCCTCTAAATTCTTAAACAAGAAATTTTTTTCTAATATATTTGACAAATGATCATCCAGTCTTTGTTTGAAATACTCTATTGAGGAGAAAGCTACTATCTATCCCTCAAAGCAGTTGTTGTTTTTCAGTCATGTCCAACTCTTAATGATCTTATTTGGAATTTTCTTGGCAAAGATGCTACAGTGGTTTGCCATTTCCTTCTCTAGCTCATTTTACAGGTGAGGTAATTAAGATAAAACAGGATTTAATGACTTGCCCAGTGTCACACAGATAGCGAATATCTGAAGCCAGATTTGAATTCAAGGATGAATCTTTTTGACTATAGGCCTGGTACTATATCACCCATTGAGAGAAAGCTATTATCACTCTCCCAAGGTAGTGCATTTCATTACATTTACATTTATAATTTTATATATATATATATATACACAACACAACACAACACAAATGTTTACAACACAAATATTGATTTTATCTTTGATGTATACTTGCTTTGTGACCCTTAACCTCTCACTATATTAGCCAGTTTTCTAGGATTATAAATTGTAGAGAAGGTCCCAATACATACTTACAGAAGAAATTATCAAACTTGGAACTTCCATAAATCAATAAAATTTCAAGTTTAGTTTCTATTCCTTAAAGATAGTAATCATAATTGTTCAATATACATATTATAATATAATTTGAATTTATAAGAACAGATAATAATAGTCAATGGTGTGTGGGATAGGTGCAAGACCCTCTTCCCCAAATTAACTAATCAGAAACATCTTCAGGTACAAAGAGAAAGCATTTATTTAGTCCCTGTAGGGAGAGGCCCAGACACACACGTGGGAGCCATCTCAGCTCCCACCATGTGCTCTGGAACCTTACCAGCCTCCAGCTTATCAGGATTTAAAAAGCAAAAGAACCAAGTCTTTTCATTGGGTAGACTAAAATGACGTAACTATCCTTGACCAATGGTCACCAATGTTGTCTGCTTCTCACAGGTCATCTCACTGCCTGAGGATCTGACTTTTAGAGACCATGTGACTTCCTATAATCCTGGGTTCAAAACCTGATCTTCCCAGTCTGGGAATAGGGATCATGTGACTTAGTCTCAAACTGAGAAAACGTCATCTCATCAGTCCCATTCAATGGGCACACTTGAAACATAGTAAATATTTTTTTTTTCAGAACATACATTAGGATCATAAATATAGAGCTGGAAGAGAATTTAGGAGTCATCTACTCTTATTTCTTTCATTTTATAGAAGAGGAAAATGAAGTCCCCAGAAATGAAATGACTTGCCCAAAGTTCTAATTAAATAGCAACCAACTAATTATCCAGCAAACATTTATTAAGCTCCCACTTAATAACAGACACTGTGTTAGGTACTGGGGAAAAGAAAATTAATGAAAATAAGTATCTCAAGGAACTTACATTCTAACATGGGGGACAAGTGAATATGTAAGTATATTAAAAAATGCAGTTTTATATATATATATATATATATATATATATATATATATATTAGTATTTTCATTTCTCATCTGATTATTTCTTACCTCTAATTAGCAGAGAAATGTTCCATTAATATTTATATTATGCATTTATCACATCCCTTCTAGAGAAAGGGATTATATACATATATATATATATATTAACAATGATTCTAGCTAAACTCATTTCTTTATGATGAATTTCAAAAAGGTTTTATTGAACATAGGTCCTATAATTCTATATCCATCCCTTGTATCCATATTTATTGCACCAGAAGCAATAATGAACATAGTCCCTTCTTTCTGGATTTTAATTTTATCAAAATCTATATATGCTTGAATACTTCAAAATTATATATTTACTTATTTTCCATTGTTAACTTGTCTATTCTAACCAAAATACTAATTATATAGCTAACATATTCACCTCTCCTCTCTGAAAATTGTTAATCCAAAATTTATTTATTTGAACTTTAGCTATTATTTGGTGTGCTCCAAATAATATGCTTACAATTAATAAATTTAAAAATTCTATGTCATATCCTTTGGCTATTATTATATTGCTCCTACTTATGGAAAAAAACTGCAACATATAATTTCATTAATTTGTATGGTGAAAACACAGTATTAGAAGAAATTATATTTTATGTCTCTTCTATCCAAACTTTGATTTTCTCTCTGCCAAATCATTAACCAATAGAAAAAAAATATGCACTGAAAACTATCACTCCTTTTATAGAATTGCATTGTACTTATATATATATTTCATACTTTTACATCTAGAATATGATACAGCAAAAAAATACTTAAAATTGACAAAATACGAAGTAGAATTTTTAAAGGAGAATGTAAGGAAATATGGTTTAAAATGTCAACTCAAATAGAATATGAATTCCTATTATCCCAAAGACCTGTCAGATTACCTCTGTGCCTGTGACCCTGTTGCTCTGACAGGCCTTGGAGATGTTTTAAATAGAAGAGGTACCCTAGTGCTGACATCCTGTTACTCATCAGCAGTGACAGCCAACTGACCTTTAGAACCTGAAGCCACAGTTGTCCTGAGAGAAAACAGCGACAAAGCTGGATTTGTTATTGATTGGCAAGTACATTTTCTATTGTCAAGGGAAGAGAATAAGCATTTATATTCTACCTACTATGTGCCAAATGCTGTGAAAGCGCCTTTTTCAAAGATTATCTAATTTTTCTTCACAACATCCCTGTGAAGTAGATGCTATGATTATTGCCATTTTACGGATTAGAAAACTGAGACAAACAGAGGTAAAGTGTCACTTAGCTAGTAAGAATTGAAGATTAGATTTGAATTCAGGTCTTTCTAACTCCAAGTCCAGAGCTCTAGGCCATGCCTGCCATCAACTGCCTTTCCAAAGCAAAAATATATGTGTTTACATATATATATATGTATATATATATATACATATATATATTTATTTATGTGTGTGTATTTACATATGATACAATTATAATCTCCTAGTATACTTAAAATATCTTTGTAATAAAGTATTTTATAATGTTTTAAACTTGTGTGTTAACTTTAATTACTTAAGTATTAATTCTTGAGAGTTTCAGCATAATGAAGCAAGATGGGTTTTAGACCTGGCTCTTCTTTATTCCTCTATAATCTTGGGCAAATCATGCAACTTTTTTGACCTCAGCTTCTTTAACTGTAGAATTATTAAGGTTCCCTTGAAGTTCTAAATTATAGATCCTAAAAAGTTAACTAATCATCCTGAATAATTTTCATTTTCAATGCCAGAACCTGTAGTTTGGTCAATAACATCTCTGTTATATGGTGAAAGTAAGATAGAATATAAGAGAATCTTTTGTCTGAAATCTACCCTTCCTTCAAACCTTAAATACTTTATAACTTACAGTGTGCTTACCTTGATATTCTGTGTCTTAGAGTTAGCTCTATTGGTGTATCATCTAATTATGAGATTGCATACTAAATACAGATGATGGTTCAGTAGATTGAATGCTGGGAAGGGAATTAAGAACTGAGTTTAAATATAGCATGTGCTTACTTAGCATTGTGATCACTGAAAAGTCTTTTAAACTTTTTCTCTTTTTGCTTCAGTTTCCCCAACTATAAAAAACAAATGGAAATAATCATAATACCTAACTCCTAGAGTTGTTGTAAAGATTAAATGAGATATGTGTACATGGCACATTGAAGTCGCTTTATAAGTATTGGTTATTATTACAATTTTCAGACATTTGTTTCTCATGTGGTAGTGAGAATTGCTTTTTCTTTGTTCCAGGGATCAGTGCCCTAATTATCAAGATCTGATCTCAGGAAAAAATATGAAAAACATACTCATGCATATTATAGCATTTTAAAGATTAAAAATAATGAAAGTGTATAGAGGAGAAAGATTTGAGAAAAGACAATCAAATGAGTTTGATTTTGCTGAAATCAAAATTTCTGATTCTGATTTTCTAAAATCAAACCCTATTTTCTGTCTTCCTATTGAAGGCAGGCTCTGCCTCAATAATTTCTTAAAAGTTTATTTTAATGAAAGGACAAACAAAAGATAATGAAGAATGAGGATGAAATTGTTGGCTTCTAAAAAAGGTGAAATGTCATTTTACACATTTTCTCAAAATCCCAAATAAATATTTCTAATATTCCCTTCATATTAAAAAAATGGTCTGGAAATTATACTCAGGAAGAAAGAAACCCATGTCTAATTATAATAACAGAAAAGAAACTATGAAACTCTCAATTTTATAATCCCTTGTGGCATAGAAGGTACAGGCTTAGAATTAAAAAAAGATCTTTAATTAATACCAGCAATACCACTTATAAGTACTAATTAGTCCACAGTACTATTTTTATTACCATACTAATCACAATCTTGTCTATATATCATTCTATTCCCTCTTTTAAAATAAGCAGAATCTTTTTTTTTTCCATATAAGGTATAATCAGTAGTTAAGCTGATTTTTCCTAAAACATAACACTAGAGACCTCTGCACTCATTCTGCCACAATTCTCTTTTACTTTATTTCTTCTTCATTTCACTGTGCCATTTTTTTAAAGAGAAATATTGTTCTTCCCCAAGTTCACTTAATTGTCTCCTCTTCCCCACTCCAAAAGAAAGCAACAACACAGGGCTTCTTCTTTTGTGGTCCTTGGATACCCAAGAACTAACTGGAGACCATTTTAACTTAATTTTTAATTTTTATTTTAAAAGCTTTTTACTACTTTTCCTGCAGAACTATTCCAAACCCTCCCCCCTCGTTCTTCAATTTTTCAACTCTGTCTGCCTCTTGGTTGTTTGAAAATCTTTGCCTTTTATTCCTTCATCTTTTCTATTTCTTTTTTTTTTCACTTCCAAACAAATTCAGAGAAATAGGAAAGATACCTTCATTATAGCTTATCTTAGATAACCTTTGTAACAAAAATTTGGGGAAACATTTGCCTTAGAAGCAGAGGACTTAAGTTTGAGAACCATCAATAGCAATCACCAACTATATGACCCTGTGTATTTACTTCTCTTAGACTTAGTTTCCTCAGTTGTAAAATGAGGATAATAATTTCACTATTTTTTTATTTTCACTAATTTCACTTTATAATGTTATATTTTATAATTATCAATTATTGAATTAATGTTTTTAAATTTTAGTTTTTAATGGTTATATTTAGTATAATATTTGCATTATGTTTCACGAACCATAAAATGCTACATTCATAAAAATTTAGAAGACAGCATGGGAGAGGGAAATAATGAATAATTTGGAGTTAAAGAATGTTAATTAAAATCCTACTTTGACAGTTTTTACAAATGTGACCTCAGACAAGTCATTTAAGCTTCCTTGATCCATGCTTATTTATTGTAAAATAAAGAAGTAGAATCAAATGACTTCTACCTTCTCTTCTATTTCCAGAGATGTGATCAAGGGAACATATGATTGAGTGAGTGACATCACCTCCTGTCTCCTCAGACTGGAAGTCTGGAAAGTGGAGTACCAAACTTTTCCCAAAGGTTTTTTTTTTTTTTTTTTTTTTTTTAAATGGAGGACAATAAGTGGCTTTTTGAGCTCGCTCCTTTCTAATATTCCTGGCTTCAGCTTCATAGAACAACATGCTTTCATGCCAACTATCCCATGTTTTACATCCTATCCTTCCTGATTCCTGCTTCCTTGTGTATGTTATCTTTTTTCCCATTATACTATAAGCTCCTTAAGGGAGGAAGGGCTGTCTTTCTTTTTATTAATTGTATTTCCAGCACTTAGTAACAGGCATACAAATGCTTAATAACTGCTTATTGGATTGGACTATATATAATTCTACTATAATTACCTCCTTATCTTTTTCAATGAGGTACAGATTAAAATGGTCATTATCTTATTATTCTATATTTTTAGTAGTCTATGATTGGATAAAATTACATATTAACTACATTTTATAGTTTAATGAAAAGAGAATGAAAGCTGCCTTTTTCTGAAAGTTCACTGAAATAATGCTTTGTATAAGAGGGAGGGAAAAGGAATAAAGTTATGTAGAGTCTAATGTATATCAAGCATTGTGCTGTTATTTTTATAATATTTTTACAAGTATTATCTCAATTATTCTCAAAACAATCCTGCAAAGTATATCATTTTATTATTCCTTTTTCACAATTGAGAAAATTCAGGCAAACAGGGCAAGTAAGTGATCACACAACTATTAAGTATCTGAAGCTGGATTTGAACTCGTCTTCCTGACTCCAATCTCAGGACTCTATTCACTTTGCAACTCACTATCCTTGATATAAATTAAGGATCAGACAGAATAGCAGAGATGTCCCTATATGATCCTGTTTTCCTCTCTTAGGTTCCTATATTGTGAAAGCTTCTCATTATATGTAATTTGAAGATTGAAGTATTTCATATGGTTACATCTACTACAAGTTTTTCTTAAGTTGTCATGGATCAATTTTAGTTAGTGATTCTATATGATAATTCAGTTTATGATAATGGTCTAGTTTCAGTGCAAGTTCATCAGGATGATGGTTTTCCAGGATACCTTGAGATATGTGTAAGAAGGGAACTATCAGTCCATAAATAGCAACAAGTAAAGCTATTAGACCATATCTTGTTAGGTATTCTATAGGCATTAAATTTTACAGCCTCTAGCAATTTATGGCCCAGTTTCCATGGTTTTCTTGATATGTATATGTATATACATATATATCTATATCTATGTCCATATCTATATTTATACAGTTGAACCTAACAACCTTCAAGATAACCCCTTTATAATTTCTGTTGACAATATTCTAGTCTTGAATTGTCATCAAAAACTCCCCTTTTTCCACACAACACATAAAAATTAGCCATTTGTCTGATGCTTCATCATTGACATATGGTTGGCTAGATTCATGCAGATGTAGATTATGAAAGACTTCTGAATTTATTGTTTTACCCTAGTAATTTCATACACTTCTTTTAGAATTTAAATCAGTTTTGGTCAAAACTACCTTATCCCAGTTTAGCTTGCAAACCACAACTAGCTGAAATTATATTCCCATCATTTGATCACTTAAGTAAGGACCATAAAAATCTTTGAGAATCACTTGATGAGATAACATGACACTAAACAAGAAATATATCCCAATCTGGTATAGGATTTCATTATAGGACATTATAGGACATCTATATGAACATGATAGAATAATTGGAATGGGAAATTTTTCCAGAAATCAGGGTATGTGGTGTTCTGGTATATCATTGGGAAGCAGAGGTTTTAGTTTTGGCCAGGGCTCTTCTCCCTCCTTTACCCTTTGATAAGAAAAAAACATTTTATGATATCCAAGGCTCCAGAGGATGTTGGAATTGCCACCTTCCCATTAGTATGACAAATGACACCTCCAGATTGACTATTAGCAATGTTTGAGTCATCAGGATCCATGTACAGACGGGATGCAAATTCATTGTGATTAAAAGGATCATCCTGAACACCTCATAAATAAAGAAAAGGCGTTCTAGAAATGAGGATCTGTGAGTTATTCATTTACCATATGTGGTTTCTAAGTCTAAGCCCACTTTGTCCTGTGATTCATATATACTTGGGAAGACATAATCAGGATGTTTTATAGTTGACATGTTTAGTATACCATATTAGTAAATATCCCTTTTTAAAAAATATTCTTGAGAGAGGGAGAGCCACGAGGGCAGAGTAAAGGCAGGAAGTCACCCAACCTGCCTCCCAAATCACTCCAAATTCCTTTAAATAATGAATCTAAACAAACTTTCAAGTATCAGAACACCCCAAAAGATGGAGTTAAACATTTTCCAGCCAAAGGCAACTTAGAAACTCAACAGAAAAGGTCTGTGATAGCAGAGTTAAGTCTAGTGTACAGTCCAGGTACAGGGTGTGCCAGCTGGACCCAGCCCCAGCCCTGGCCCAGGTCCAGCCTCTGAATCAGCGGCAGTATTGCTGGCTTCCAGACTTCTCAGCCCAGAGACACCAAATAAAACTTGGAAAGTCAGCAGAAAAAGTCTGTAGAACCAGAGTGGGCTCACAGAGTGCAATTTCAGCACAGCCTCAGCCCCAGCCCAGGCCTAGAAGCCAGCATCAGTGAAGTAGGACCTCTAAATCAGCAGCAGTGTAGGAGGCTTCTGGACCTCTTAGGAAGGACTCTGAAGGTCAGCAGAGAAGGTCTGTGGCAACAAGGTGGGAGTCTGGTGGGTTGTCTCAGGACAGGCCTGGTCATCAGAGGCCCAGCCCCAGCCAGCACATTAGATTTTATAACCACAGTGTGGTGGGGATGCACCTAACAACTCCATGGCAGAAAAGAGTACTTGTGGTCTGATTCCTAGAAGGATCTCTGAAAATAGCTGTACAAAATTCCTGAAGTTTGGGGCAATGCACTCTACATTCTGGAAACAGAGTCCTATTTTAACAGAGTTAAAAGTCAAGTAATAGGTTAGGAAAATGAGGAGACAACAAAAAAAGTTCCAACCATTAAAAGTTATTATGGTGACAAGGAGGATCAAAACACATATTCAGGAGATCATAACAAAGTCAAAGCTTCTACATCCAAAACCTCCAAGAAAAATAACAATTGGGCACAGGCCATAAAAGAGCTCAAAAGGGACTTTGAAAATTAAGTAAGAGAAATAAAGGAAAAATTTTGGGGGAAATTGAGAAAGGTTCAAAAGAAAATACAAAAAGCTAATGAGAAGAATGCCTTAAAAGCCAAACTGGCCACTTGAAAAGGAGGTACAAAAGCTCTCTGAGGTAAATAATTCCTTAAAAAAGAGAATTGAATAAATAGAAGCTAGTGACTTTATGAAATCAAGATACAATAAAGCAAAACAAAAAAAAAAAAAAAAGAAAAGAAAAGAAAAGAAAAGAAAAGAAAAGAAAAAATAGGAAAAAAAGTGAAATATCTCATTAGAAAAGCAACTGACCTGCAAAATAAATCCAGGAGAGATCATTTAAAAATTATTGTTCTACCTAAAAGTCATGATCCAAAAAAAAAAGAAAAAAAAAAAGCCTAGACATCATCTTATAAGAAATTATCAAGGAAAATTGTACTGATATTCTAAAAACAGAGGGTAAAAAGGAAATTGAAAGACTCTGCTGATCATCTCCTGAGATCCCAAAATGAAAACTCCCAGGAATATTATAGTCAAATTCTGTAACTCCCATATCAAGGAGAAAACATTGCAAGCATCCAGAAAAAACCAATTCAATTATAGAGGAGCCACAGTCAAGATAACACAAGATTTAGCAGCTTTATCATTAAAGGATTGGAGGGCTTGGAATATGATATTCTGGAAAGCAGTGGAACTAGGATTAGAACCAAAATAATCTACTCAGCAAAACTGAATATATAATCCTTCAGAGGAAAAGGTGGTTATTCAATGAAACTGAGGATTTTCAAGCAGTCATGATGAAAAGATGTGCTAAAGGGGAAAAAAACAATTGATTTTCAAATATAGGACTCTGGAGAAGAAAAAAGTGATAACCAAGAAGGGATATCATAAGGGACTTAATAAGATTTATCTGTTTACATTCCTACATGGGAGGATGATACTTGTAAGTAGTTCTCATTATTATGACAGTTAAAAAGAGTATATATAGGCAGAGGGCATGTGTGTGAGATAAATATAAGAGGATACTATCTTTTTTTTTTTAATGATGAAGTTAAGGGGTTAGGAGGAATGTATTTGGAGAAAGGGGAAGAGATAAGTGGAATGGTGCAAGAAAAAGCCTTTACAATGGAGGGTAAAAGGAGAAGCGAGGTGTGGGAGGGTGGGAGGGTGAAAGGGGGGAGTGAGTGAACCTTACTGTTATCAGAGTGGGCTCAAATAGGAAATAACATGCATAGTCAATAGGGATATAGAAATCTATCTTACCCTGCAGGAAAATAAGAGGGGAATGGGATGTAGGAAGGGTGAAGGGTTATAAAAGAGATCTCATATTAGGGGAATGAATAGTCAGTAGCAAAAGACTTTTGAGGAAGAACAGGATGAAAGGAGAGAGAATAAATGGGGGAAATACAATTAGCAATAGTAATTGAAAAAAAAAATTTCCAAAGTAAGTTTCTCTGATAAGGTTTCATTTCTCAGAGTCAAATTTAAAAGAAAACTAAGAGCCATATCACAATTGATAAATGATCAAAAGATATGAAATGTGCCCTATAAATTCAGACATATGCTTTGACTTAAAAACACCACTACTAGGCATAAATATTAAAAGAGGTTTGAAAACAAAACAAAACAAATTAAAAAAAACCCCAAACAAGCAAAAAAGGAAAATGGCCTATATGTACAAAAAAAAAAAAGTATTATTAGCAGCTCTCTTCTCAAAAAAATTAGAAATTGAAGGGATGGCTAACAATATGGGAACTGTATGTAGTATGTGTTTGTGATGAATTACCATTCTCTGGGAAATGATGAGCAGAATGCTTCAGGAGAAAAAAAAAAAGAAAAAAACACCTGGAAATTCTTCCATGAACAAAGTGAAATATATAGCTTACAAAATAATAGCAATAATCTAGGATGATCAGCTGGAAATGACTTTGCTATTTTCAGTAGTACAATCATCCACAACTACTCTGAAGGACTTAAATGTTGAAAAATCCTATCCATACCTAGAAAAGGAATTGATTATATCAGAAGACAGGCTGATACATTCTCTTTTTCTATCTCTCTCTTTCTTTTTAACTTAATTTTTCTTGAAGGGTTTTATTTTCATTAAGGTGGGAGATCTATGTTTTCAGTCACAACTTGACTTTTAAGGAAATGTTTTGCATATCTTCAAATTCGGTGTCTTAATTGTGGATGGGGATAAGGGAGAGAATCTAGAACTCAAAAATTTTAAAAACAAATTTTAAAAATTGTTTTGAAAATAACTGAGGAAAACCATTAAATAAATAAATTGAAAGTTTTTACTACAATGAAAAAATCTAAATCCCTTGAATCTGGCTAACTAAATTGATTCTCACTTGAAAATCCTGAAGAGAAACACAATCCGGATGGTGGTGATGAGTTTAGGTCAATTGTATTAGAAAATCTTTTCTGGAATCAAGTTTAACCCTAGAACCTTAAAGGATATATAGCCAACCCACTTCTGGGAATCTAATGATGTAGTGGGAATGAGACTTGGAATAAGGATTCTAAGTGATTACATGATCTTATTTAAACTGAATAAATGCAATGGCTTGATTCAATTATTAATCTTTAGTATTGATTGATAAAGTAAAGTTCATTTGTTCAAAAAAGTTTTGTAAGTTTTTGGCTTATCATTTGTCCTCTAAATAGCTAGCTATCAATTCTATTTTTCCTTTTTAGTAAGGAAGTATTAATCTTCCTAAAACTTTGTATAACTACAAGATGATGAGTTTTCCATGTGATCAAATATTGGGTCTATTTTATGGATTCTCAATATACCCTATGCCATGCTAGAGGAACTTCATTAAATACTTTGAAGAAATCAACAAATTCTGTATATATGTTATAGCATTTTCAGACACCTTATTCAGTAATTATTGCATAAATAAATTGTTCCTTAGATTTCTGGGCCTTTTTTTTTTTTTTTTTTTTTTTTTTTTTTTTTTTTTGCTTTTAAGTGACTCTATTGATTTTTCTAGACCTGTAGAATTTTTAATCATATAAACAGAGAATTCTTTCTATAAACTTCATAAACCCAAAGTTTTACTTTATTGGAAAGGGTTATTGATGTTTTCATTTTTTGGAATCCCTTCTATTAAGAAGATCAGGATTTGTATTATACCTGAGAAGAAGTTAGATTTGCTAATAATTCATATTTCATTGAGGAATATTTTTAATATTCTTGTCTGGTCCTGTGACTTTTCAGTTTTGCAGAGACACGAGCTTTACTCTCTTTCCTTAATCCAATTTGATTTATGTTTCAATATCCTTCATTATATAAACTGTGCATTTTCTTTCCTCATTTGCTCCAAATCACATTTTTG
Organism: Sminthopsis crassicaudata; assembly: GCF_048593235.1. NCBI lineage: Eukaryota > Metazoa > Chordata > Mammalia > Dasyuromorphia > Dasyuridae > Sminthopsis > Sminthopsis crassicaudata. Next base: position 206,849,442 of record NC_133617.1, read on the forward strand.
TCGAATTGGATTGTTGTAACTATATACATACATATATATACATATATATATATATATGTATATATATATGTATATATATATATTTATGATGAATCCTTTATTTTTTTCTTTATTTTCTTTTGCCTCTCTGCATATCAACTCTTTAAGCTTTTACTTGCTAATCAAAGGAATCTAAAATTATTGATGTGTTTTTGACTCCTGCTTTCCTTTCCACATATTTTTGTTGCCTTTAATTGGGCAACATCATTCTGATTTTATGCTGCATGTTCCAACTAGATAATGATATAATCTTCCAATGTGTCTCTACAACATATTCTTTAAGTGCTCTCTCATATCTCTTCAATCAGGGTACATTTTTCACCTGTCCTGAGACAGGTAACTGAGACAAGGTAACTTGAGTTCCTTGGTAACTTTACTTTTCCTCATATGTTTCATACCATACCATACCAATGTCTTGCATAAGTATTACTAAGTGCAAGTCTAGTTTTTTTATATAATTTTAATCAAATCCTGATGTATTTTAGTATTTTATAATGGTTACAAACTATTTTATTGGAATTTCTTTGGCTTTGTATAACTGGTTTGTTAATTGGATGGATGCTGTTAAACTCAGAAGGAACTTTTTAGAATTCTAGGATTTGCCCATTTCCTTTTCAAAATCTTTTGAAATATTGATGCTATTTTTATCATTTATTTCATTATTATCATCTCTGAAATTTATATAATGTGATGATTTTCAATGACTTTCAACTTTTTAAAAAAATTAATAACTCCTCAATATTTTCATATCTAATTTAAGCTTAGGAATAATGTTCCTTTATTCTAATTACCTTGAATTGATTGACATTATATTGTATGACTATAAGCAGAGAGGACTATTGATAAAACACAGTATGAAATACGTGCTGTGACTTAAACTTTGAAATCTAGTTTCAATTTTGTTATAACACAATACTAGGACATAAGTAAGTATTCATGTCTTTAGGCCATTTTATGTATGTTTATGGTTTGCCTGCTTTAATGATCAGCCACTTCTACATTCAAGTCTTCTTGACTTCAGGCCAGCACTTAACACTGTTCCTGGAACATTGTAGGCAATTAACAAATGTTTATAGCATTGAATTGAAATTATGAGCCCCTATTTCAAGGTATAATCTCAACATCAGGACATAAATACTGCCTCAGTTCTTCTCATCATTTAGAAAGCTGGGAAGGAAAAAGGTCCATCTAATTTATAACTCTAATGGACAAATCAACTAAAGAAGGAGTAAAGTAGAAGCCATATAACTATAGAGTAAGAACACAAAGAGGCATTATTAGCCAATTGGTGTGGGATGGGGTTTGAGGAGACAGGGTCAGAGACTTTAACTGGTTTGGCCAAAGTCACAACAATAGTTAGTGGCAGAGAATTCTAAATCTATAGATCTTTCCATGATATGTGATAGTTCGTTTTTGGTATAATTTAGTATTTCATCAACAGAGATGCCACATCATCTGTGAACAATATTGTTTTTGTAAATGATAATTCTAATTAAACTCTTTTTAACTCTTTAAAAATGATAGTTTATGTGGAAAGTAAAAGATGAACCTATTTATTTATTTATTTCCAGGAGGGAAAATGTGGAAAACCTTGATGGCATCAAGATATAGCATTAAGTATGACAAACAACAAAGGAAATTTTTTTCTTTTCTAAGGCGATGTCAGCATGTCTCATAGCTATCAACTTGATTGAATGAGAGATATGTCATCTGAATGCCAGATCTTTTGATATGCATGCTTTGATTTGTACCATTATATAGTGGGGACCTAAAGCCCTTTTGGGGCTGAGCCAAGTATCTGTCTCCCTGTAATTTATTTCTAGTCTCAGAATGATTATAAAAGAAACTCCAAAGAAAAGAGAAAAAAGAAACTGAACTGTGATTTAAAGGGATTCATAACACATTTTTTCTTTACTCCCAAAGACTAGTATGGTTATTTAGATTGAAAAGGAAGAAGAAAAAGAAGAGGGAGATATATGAAGGGATTTAGAAAGAAAGGAAAAAAGAAAAGAAACAACTACTTTTATAATTAATATGTGGGATCTATTATGTCATTTTATACTTAAGAAACAGCATTTGAAATTTTTGACTTAAAAATAGCCTGAAAGCCTCCCCCCCAGCCTTTTAATTTCTATTTGAAAATGAGTTTTATATTGAGTTGCATGACATCTCAGCATGTAAAGATCAACTTTTTGCCTTCATGCATGCTAGTCACAATATATCAAATTGAAGCTCAACTTTAAAAATTTAAAAAGAGGAAAACACTAAAAAATTTTACATGTTTTATAAGAGTACCCAGTATAGTAATATGCATCTATGTATAATGCCCAAAACACTAAACTCTGAGAAGGAAACCTAGATTAAAGAACTGAACAACTCATTACATTTCTGTCAGTTGTTGTTGTTCAATCATTTCCAATTCCTCGTGACTCTAATTGGGGTTTTCTTGACAAAGATACTAGAGTGTTTTACCATGTACTTTACCAGTTCATTTTACAGATGAGGAACTGAGGCAAACAGGGTTAAGTGACTTGCCCAAGGTAGCATAGCTAGTAAGTCTCTCAGGTTACATTTTCCTGACTTTATGCCTAGCACCTTGTCTTTTATATCACTTATCTGTCCTTTCTGAGTATCTGAGTATTTTTATATAATGTGGATATGGTATTGTTTAAGTTATCTATATTATGGCAGTTATGATGAAAATTTGCAAAAACTTAACAATATTTGAGAAATATATTAATTATAATTCCATAATAAGGTAGTTATTGAGTTAATTAATATCTTGTAACAGCCAAATGTGCATATTGAATTTAATTGTTTAAACTAACAGCTCAGAAAACCCTGCAAGAACTATCTATCATAAGTTGTAGTCTAAGAATTATGTATCTGTTCTAAGCAAGCTCTTCTGTTGGCATGAGCTTTACAACTATAGTATAATGAGTCAAATAAACAGGTTATGGCCCTTTCTACTTTTACATACACCCTACAGGGAACTTCCTTATGGGAGAGAAAAATGTGCCATTGACATCGTTATTGGGAGCCTCACAGCTCAAGTACTTTGTTTTTTATTTAATTGAAAAACTGTGGACAGGAGGTCTTTCTCCCAGAGTCTCCTCCTGCTTTTTTTTTTTTTTTTTTTTTACAGAGACTGATAAAGTGAACAATTAACTCTCTTTTGTAAAACTTAAACCATCTGACTTTTATAGAAATGTTTTCATAATGTCTCAATGGAAAAAGGGAGAGAATCTGGAATTCAAACTTTTAAAAATGAATGAAACAGCATTGTTTTACATTTAATTGGAAAAATAAACTATTTTTAAAAAGAAAACTTAAATGAACTAATGTTCTGAAATGTGTAAGGTCACTACCTCCATATTACAGGTGAAGATGTGTTTTAAACATCTACTGAAAAATTCATTCTAAGTGACCTTTTCACAATTTTCCAAGAAAGAGTGATGAGATCTCAGAACTCAGGCTGGAGCAGAATCTATTTTGCTTCAAGTGAAGTAAAAAAAGCAGGGGTAGCCATCCTGATCTCAGATCAAGCAAAAGCAAAAATTCATCTAATTAAAAGAGATAAGGAAGGAAACTATATTTTGATTAAGGGCACCATAGATAATGAATCAATATCAATATTAAATTTATATGCAATAACTGGTGTAGCATTTAAATTCCTAAAGAAAAAGTTAAGGGAATTGCAAGACGAAATAGATAGCACAACTATAGTACTGGGAGATCTCAACCTTGTTCTCTCAGAACTAGATAAATCAAATCACAAAATAAATTAAAAAAAAGAAGTTAAAGAGGTAAATAGAATACTAGAAAAACTAGATATGATAGATCTTTAGAGAAAATTGAATGGAAACAGAAAGGAGTATACTTTCTTCTCGCCAGTTCATGGAACCTATAGAAAAATTGACCATATATAAAACATACATAAACCCTCAAAATCAAGTGCAGAAAGGCAGAAATAGTAAATGCATTTTTTTTCAGACCACGATGCAATGAAAATTACATTCAATAAAAGACCAGGGAAAATAGACCAAAAAGTAATTGGAAACTAAATAATCTCATTCTAAAGAATTAATGGGTAAAACAGCAAATCATAGACACAATCAATAATTTCATCCAAGAGAATGACAATAATAATACAACATACCAAAATTTATGGGATGAAGCCAAAGTAGTAAGAAGGGGAAATTTTATATCTCTAGATGCTTAGTTGTATAAAAGAGAAGATCAATGATTTGAATTTACGACTAAAAAAGCTAGAAAAAGAGATTTCAGAACTCTTGCAGTAGTTGAAAAGGGTAAATTAAATTTGACACATCTGTAAGCACATCAGAGATCTACCAAGTAAAAAGGATAAAAGACATTCTCAGGCAAAATACTTAAAGAAAGAAAGAAAAAAGGGAAGAAAGGAAGAAAAAAAGGTAAGCATTGGACTGTGTTGATAAAATTAATATAAGTAAATCTACTTATGTAAGAGAGTTAAAGGTCAGATGAATTACTGTAGGAGTCTTCTGCAGAGCAAAACCAATGCAGATGCCAAGATCTGTTTTATTCCTCTCCAACCATTCTTTAGCTTATTTTTGCTGTTATGGTGTAGTATGGTACAGAATTGTGAATTATGAACCAGCTTAGCTAAATTTTGAAACTCTCATGACTTGTCTGGCTAGAGGATGATGAATTTGCCAGACACAAAAACTTTGAAGGCAATCTAGTCACATGTAGAATGTTACTCATATCATTGGTAGGAGAATACTCTATCAACCACATCACTGATTTTTTGTTAATTCAGGTAAATGCAAAAAACAAGCAAACAAACAAAAAAAAAAAACAAAAAAGGGAAGAAAGAGAGAAGGAAAAAGAAAGAAAGAATGGAAGAAAGGAAAGAAGAAAGAAAAAATGGAAGCATTAGACTGTGGTGGTAAGTGCTAGATTTGGGGTTAGAGGATCTAGATTAAAATTCCAATTTATGGTCTTGAATTAATTGCTTTACCTTCTTAGTCCTCAATTCCTTTATATGTAAAATAAAGTGCTCTAATCATTACCTATTCTAGATCCTATCCTAACTTCTTCTAAAGGTAAGAGATTGAGCAAAGAGTAAAGCAGTTAACAAGGTCTCCTATAAACAAGGTATATGACTAAATGTCATGAATGAAAATGAAAGTAGGCACAATAAAATTGAAAATAAAAGCTTTTCCTCCCACTGTCATGACCTATTTTGAACATTACTGATTTCCTGTGCTGTTATACTCAGTGCACAGATCTATTGAGAGGAAATCTCTCATTTAAATGGATTTAGAATCCTATCAATTATGGGAACAAACTCCGCTTTGTAATGCTAGGGTGGTTGAACATTAATTCCAGTGGACATTACTGTGAATAAATAATAGAGCAGTCATGAATAATCAGTGGGAGACTGGTTTAATGACCAGGGCTTAACTGTTAATTTTTTTTCATTATCTACCTCTCTGAAAACACCATAAATGAAGTATTAAAACATATCACTCCCTCCTGGGCAAGTGAGTCTTTGGTGAGCAGTTTTTTCTTTATGCAGTGAATTAATTACTTCAATATTTTTCACTGGTAGAAGGCTGTCAGAATCTTAAACTCAATGAGATCTGATCATATTAAACATGATGTGAATAATCAGTTTCCTGTTTATTAAATGGTGATGAGCTTGTAATAGTTACAATACTTTTTAAAGGTACACAGACTCCCTGACTGTAGCCTGAGGGAATTATGTTTCTTGAATTCTAAGATGCTTTTGCAATCAAGTCTGTCCACTGGAAAATCAATTATTAAACACAAGGCACAGAGTAATAAATTATTAGTCTTGCTACCATCATCATTTCTAAGGTATACATATTTGTGATAATCAAAACAGTAATTATGTATAAAATTCCAAGTAAAATTTAAACCACTGAAATTACTAATGAAGACCGAACTAATGAAGCCCTCAGTCTTGTGTTTTCTAGGCCAAGACATGCAGGATCCTTCAAATAACCCTTATAATGACTTTATTTCATGGCCCTTCATTAGCCTCATCAACTTTTCTTGGATATTTTTTATGTTACTGATGGTAACTGAACTGAAACCGAATTGTAAAACACATTCCAGATATTATAGAATGTGAGAACATCATCTCCATATTTCTATATACCAGGTCTCTTTTAATTTAACCAAAGATTGTTTTAGTTTTGGGGACTGCTTTATCATACTTGATATTTTACTATGTCTTATCTATTCCAACTTCTTCAAGGTTGGGCTTTATTAATCTACTTCTTCCTTTCTAGGTTTAAGTTTCCTTTTCTATAAAATGTAAGGTGTTGAATTAAGGACTTTCTATGAATCTTCCCAGCTCAAAATCTCATGATTCTAGGAGTTTTTAAAAGATTTTATGACCTTGTAAAAGAATTGCCTTATTGAAGTTAATACTTTTTCAAGTAACATCTTGAACTCAATTCTCTAAAGAGGAAATAATTTAAAATAGTGTGGCTTCTTCTGAAGCTTTTCAAAGCAAATAAATTTTTATGATTAATGTATCACAAAAAGCATGTGCTTAGAATATCTATATTTATGTCATATATATATACATATACATAATTATTTTATGGTATATACATATGCAGTATTCATGCATATAGGTGCAATATATACACACACATATTATTTAGTGTAGAGACAAGCATAGAACCACTATCTCCCGGTTCCAAGGCTATCATTTTTTCTGGTATATAGATCTAATATATATTACCTTCTTAACAATGACGCTCCTTAGTGCCTTGGAAACTGGGGCAAAGCAGTCCTTGGATTATGGATGGGGAAGAGAAAAATAAACATAAAAAATAAAAGAAAACAAAAAATCATTTTATGTGGTACTGTGTAATGTGAGTTATGATGATAATGATATATGTATTTTCATTCTACAAGTAGAACATTGGTCTTTAATGGTGATTAGAAAAGCCCACACACATCTTGGAAAATGTAAGAAAACAGAGACCCTGGAGACTGGCATACAGTCAAGCATAACATTGTTTGTCTTGGTTAAACTGGCCATTTTGTTGCTTGAATCTTTATAGACAATTGATTTCTCACAGGTTTGACTTAATCTTAGATAGCAGAAATCTCCCACTTAATCTTGGACTTGATTCAAGATAAATTGAAAGAAATCAAGAGAAAAACACCTTGCTGAATTTGCTGAGTTTATATCAGTCTTGCATACATTATTTGGTTTGCAAACTTGCATAATGGAAGCTGCTAGAAGTCATCTAAACTTAGAACTTGAAGTTATGTTTTCATTACACTTTAAACAAAATAGGAATGGCTTAAAAATATATCTTTTAAACCACATGTAAACCAAAATTGCTGCCAAACTAGCATAAATAAGTTCTGCTTCACAAAAAGATCAGAGAATGCTGATTCTAGAATAAATGTTTGCATTAACACTTTGAGCAGTCATTCTTTTTGGTCTTATTTGAAATGTATAAATCATGTTGAATAATGTTATTTAATCTATTTTTGTAATTTTCAGATTAAAGAGAGGCACTTAAAGGGCTACTCTGTGTATATAACACACATGTTGTCTGAATTTCTGAATTAATTAGCCTTACAAGAATCTTTATAAAAACATTTGAAAATTCTGTACATTGAAGGCAGATACTGCTAAAGACTTATTATAACTTACACAACAAATGCCAAATGTTTGCATAAGGGAAAGCTTGAGGACCATCCCTTGTTACTTATAAGGATGATTTTATGGATTTTATTATCCTTGCAGAAAGTGGCCTGCAGATATAACAGAAAGGATACAGGGTTCTGATGGATGGTAGTAAATAGTTTTTCCAAAAGCACAATAAAATGTGTTAAGGCTGCTTAAATCTCATAACTGGACAATTAAGCCTATAGTAACATATGAAATGTATCCCCTAATTCTCTTCCCATAAAGTTTCAAATCTAATTCTTTTAAATCACTGTAATGTAGCTTACAATGCTATTAACCTACATTTTTGTTTCTGTTTCATTATCTATCCTTATAAGAAGGAAGCAGGTTTGTTTTTTAATTGTTGATATATGTTATTCAACAATGCATAGATTGTATTTGAGTGCCTGAGTGATGCATAATTTTGAATAGCCTTTTCAAATCTATTGTTAGCATTTAATAAAACAATCCTTTTAGAGTTTCCTTTGTATTGTTCAATTCCAGCAATACAAACAAAAGAAATAAAATTGCATCTGTTACCATGGAAATTCCCATTTCTTTAATATTGCGATTGTAGTTCTCCTTGTAATATGAAATGTACTCAAGTAGACAAAATTTGAGCAATATGTAAGAAACATTTTGGAAATGACATCTAACATATTCAATGCAAGTTTTGTGGGAAGAAAGCAATATAGATGAAATTTTCATTACTGCATTGTGTAGCAAAACTATTATCTTGACTGGACAATTTTTTTCCTCCTACTTTTATAATGCATGTACTTTATTATGTCTATGTGTATCTGAGGACAGGTAGCATGGAGCCAAAATATGTGCATATAAATATGTATATACATATTTATTAATATTATTATATTTAGACATGCATACTTACCTGTATGTCCTATGTTAATGCATAAATATATACTGGACTTTTTGTTAATATTTAAAATTACATACTACTATTAGCAAACAAATAGCATCATAGTTTAACTTCCCATTATCAATTTGAGTTGAACGTCTATTGTTTCATTATAATCATTATGCATCAAAAAAGGAATTATATAAAAATGTAAATTATATTTCCCATCAGTAGTTCTAGATTTCATTTTATTTTTCATGATAGTTGGAAAGAAGGCACAGACCCTTACTTAAGCTTACATTAGTACCTGTTATAATAGGGTCATAAATTATCTATGAATTTTCTAACACCTGTTTCTCTGTTTCTCTTTCATGGACATCACTTCTAACATACATGTTGGATGTCCATGAAAGAGAAAGAGAGAAACAAGTGTTAGAAAAAATATATCTATGTATCTATATGTATGTATGTATGTATGTATCTATCTATCTATCTATCTATATTTGACCAAGGAAGAGACCACTTCCAGTTAATAGTACAAATCTCAAAATAAATCTAGAAAATGTACCAGATCTTATCCTGGTCAGAAAATTCAAGTTAAAAAAAAGTCATAGTGTATCATTTTTTTCCCCAGCACAGATCAACATAGGGAGCTAGAGATCTATGGATATTAAAGATGGGGTTTAAGAAGAAGTGAACCAATGAGGGCATTGCAATTCAGGGAAAAGCTAGATCAAGAAGAGATCCCAAATCTAACATAAGGAACTTAAATGTGTATGGAATGCAGAAATAGGTACTGCTAAATTCTAGGTTATAGGTCCAAGAAAGACTGAGGAAGGAAACTAATACTAGGTATGGCAGTCCTACTTGTTGCTCAGACAGAAAACTTTGTCAGGAACTGGCAAAATTCAAACCAGAGAGATAATTGTCAGATTTTGTCTTTGATTAGATTACTTTGGGACTCATGAAAGCTTGCAAGTAACCGGTCAGAACCACTTATTAGAACCTAGAATAACACAATATTCAATATGTTTAAAACAGTAATATCAGGACCAATTTGGAAATTCCCTCCAAAAGTACAAAGTACCTGCGTATAAAAGAAAGTCCAAAGTTAGGAAGTAGGCTAGAGAAAAGAGCAAACAAGTTAAAAAAAAAAAAAAAAAGAATCCCACCATAAAGAGTTATAATGATAACAGAGATAATTATACACAAAGTCTGAAGAGAATAATAATAATATATCTACAAGCTAAGTCTCAAAGAAAAACAGTTTGGGCACATTTAACAAGAATTCCTAAAAGAGTTGAAGCAACAGTTTTTTTTCAAAATGCTTGAAATGGTTTTATAAATTAAATTTGAGTTCTAGAGTAAAAACAAATTAAAAAGGAAATTAGTTATGTAAAAAGAATTGAAAAGACAATTAAGTTTGGCACAAATGATACAAAACTTTGTTTAAATAACAAAATTCTTGAAAATTAGAATGCACCAATTAGAATTCAATGACTCTATGAGACAATTGAAATATTAAAACAAAGTCTAATGACTCAAAAACTAAAAGGAAGTTATCTTAAAAAAAAAGAAAAGAAAACCTGCTTACATCTATTACATTCAGAAGACAAATTGGAAATAGGAATTTACAGGTCATCATTTGAAAGGAACTGCAAGAAAAAATTCCTAGGAATATTATAACTAAAATCACAGTTTCCAGGTAAAGCATCAAAAATAAAGAATTCAAGTTTCAAGGAACCAAGAACTCATAGCCAGTACCATACATGATTTAGTAGCCACAATTGTAAAGAAATAGAAAGCTTCTGAAAGACTCTCTCTCCCTCTTTGATGAGCATAAACCATATGAAAAGATTATGTACAATCTTTGAGACAAGACAAAATTTGAAAAAGCCTAAGAAAACCTGTTTTCATTTAAGTATCTTAAAATGAGAATTGAACAAATGGAAGTGAATGACTCAATAAGACTTCAAGAATCAGTCAAACAAACAAAAAAAAAAAATGAAAAAATACAAGAAAATATGAAATACCTTCTAAGAAAAACAACTGATCTCGAAAATAGACCTAGGAGAGATAATCTAAGGATTATTGGACCTCCTGAAAGTCATGATGAAAAAAAAGAACCTAGACATTATCTTACAGGAAATCATAAAGGAAAACTGCCCTAATATCTTAGAAGCAGATGGTAAAGTAGCTGTTGAAAGAATTCACAGATAACCTCCTAAAAGCGACCCCAAATCTGCAAGGAATATCATGGCTAAATTTCAGAATTATTGCACCAAGGAAAAGATATTGCAAGCATCTAGAAAGAAATAATTTAAATACCAAGGAACCACAATTAGGATTACCCAGGACCTAGCAGCTTCCACCTTAAAGGAATCTGATATTCTGAAAGGCAAAAGAACTTGGATTACAGCAAATAATAAGCTATACAGCTAAAATGAGCATTATTTTTCAGAAAAGAAAATGAACATTCAATGATATAGGTAAATTTCACCTATTTCTAATTAAAATACCAGAACTGAACAAAAAAATTTATCTCCAAACACAGAATTCAAGAGAAACATAAAAAGGTAAAAGGAAAGAACTATTGAGAACTATATTTCTGTTATGGGTATACTTAGAGAGTGAGAATATAATTTGATTTTATTATGATAATATGAAAAAGAAACTAAATAAGAGGGGGGAAAAAGGTAAACTAAGGGAAATTACATCTCATAAAAAGGCAAAGAAGAGCTATTATAATTGAGAGAAAGAAGGGAGGGGAATGAGCATTGTGTGAATCTTGTTCTTATCAGATTGGCTCAAAGAGAGAGATTGGCTTAAAGAGAGAATATCAGACATATTTGCTTTCACCAAGAAACTTATCTCACTTTTAGGGAAAGAGAGGTGGTTATCTGTTTAAAAAAAAAAAAAAAAAAAAAAAGGAGTTTGATTTAATCTCTCAAGTCCCTTTCTTCCAATTGTAAAATCTGGGAATCTGGTGGTGAGACAATCTAACACGTTCCCCACTGAGAAACGTGTTGCATTCTGTCTATGAAATTAATTTTATTCTCAATCTGAAAGTTTGTACTATTGGTATATAACATCTTCCTTCCCTTCTAAATATGTGCATGCTACACATATCTTTTGCATATCATATTTGCCAATCTTTATTTCTAATACTGGAATCTTCTGAAATTTGAGCTAACATTAAAATGAAAATAAGAAATTTGAATACAAAGTGCTCTGGAATTTAAAATGGCTATGAGATATTATAAAAATGAGAATAATCACAAAAGATAGGATGTTGGGTAAAGAAAGTTCCATTTCCCTCTTCCTCTAGGGCCCTTTCCCTTTCTCAACAGATCTTTGGGGATTGGAAAGATATTGGACTGACAACTCTTGACAGCAGTAAAACTGGCAAGTCCCATGGTATTTTCCAGGCTGTTAGAATCAGGGTTGCCACCCAGCTGGTATTTCAGAGATGCAGATGATGTTTGTCCTTAAGGCTTGTACAGACAATTTATTCACCACTTGAAGCACAGTGAATTTCCCTGAATAGAAACAAGCCAAATGTTGCTTTTTAAATTTGCAAATAGAAATTTCAATATATATTATTATTGGCTCTTTATCTAATTCTACAACTTAAATTATTTAAAGTTTTATAATATTCATTCAGAAGTATCAATGACACATATTTTATTCACTTTATTGTAATTATAATTTTTTGGATAGTATCAGAAGACAACTTCCAAGCCATTCCTACACTCATTCACATATTTTAAAAATGCAAGTTTTATTGACGATGTTTTTTGTTTCTATATTATGGTCATTTCTGGAAATTGACTGCCCAGCTCCCAATTGAACACTCCCCTTCTAATTGATAACAAAGAAAAATAGTAAACAAAAATACCAAATAAACTTACCACTCTGATAATACATGGATTTGCATACATACACACACACACACACACACACACACACACACACACACACACACAAACATACTCATATACCACACAGCATTTTTTTTTCCTAGTAGCCTCCTGCCTCTCTGGAGATAAGAGAAGAAAAGTTTCACTGTATGTTCCTTGGGGAAAGCACTGGTTTTTCAGTTCAGATTTTCACTTTTATTATTTTTTTCTGCTTGCACTATGCTCTCTATATTTCTGAGATAACAGCTAACATTTAAAATAGTACTTTAAGGTTTGGAAAGTGCTTTACATACCTGTGTGTGTGTGTGTGTGTGTGTGTGTGTGTGTGTGTGTGTGTGTGTATTTATGTGAAAAAAAATTCTTATTTGATCCTTACCACAACCCAGTGAATCAGATACAATTATTGTTCCCATCTTCCAGTTGAAGATACTCAGGCTGGGAGAAAGGCAGCTAGGTGATGCAGTAGATAGATCACCAGGTCTGAAGTCAGGAAGTTCCTGAGTTCAAATGTGACCTCAAATACTTACTACCTGTGAGATCCTGAGCAAGTCACTTAGCCATGTTTGCCTCAATTTATGATTAAGCATGACTGTGACAATAATAATGAGGATAAGAACAATCTTTATAATGAGGAATAAAGCTCTGAAGAGATTAGTTTTTAGTGAATTTTATTAATTAAAATAATGCCCATGATATTTAGCTTCTGAATATTTTGTTGGTTTGAATGTTGCATAAGTCATATCTTCCTGCAAAAGTTGCTATATTTGCTTTTACAGATTGAAAGAGGCCAAACAACAAATTGGTCCAAGCATAGACTATCAGGAACCACAGAGATTATTTAATACCATTTGAACTCCTGAATGAGACTCTATAACATGCAAATCATGTAGTCTTTGACTTTTTCCACAAAACCTGTAATAGGAGAAACTCACATACCTCTAAGAAGTTTAACCTGCTTTTTTAATAGCTAAAATATAGAAAGATTTGTTTTATTTGTTTCTGTACTGAGCCTAAATTTGTCTCTTTGAAATTTCTATCTTTTCATGCTAATTCTGGTCAAGATGAACAAGTCTAATTAATTCATTTTCAATGATATAGTCTAAACCTGATTTTCTGACTTTATTAAATGTCCTTTCTTGGAGATTCAATTGAAATTTCAAGCTGAAATAATAATTCTTAGCCCTAACATAATTTTTCTTGACTTTCCAAGTTTTGCTGACACTACAAACAATCTTTCCATCTCCAAGGAGTAAGCAATTTCATTGCTGAAAAGCATAGAAAAAGAAATGTTGTACTTGAAAAACTGTTAAAATCCATAGTTTTTCCATTAAGCAGAAACATAGTTTATGAAGAGTGAATAGAAAACTGAAAAGATCTCTTTAAGGGCAGAGAAATGACTGATGCTCAAGGATATTGTGGTCCCTCAGCTCATTTGCATGTGACTTTTTAAAGGTTGTGAGGTTAAAACTCACAATGTAGTTAATCAAATAACTCTTTGGAAACAGTGGAGGATATTAAATAAGGATTATTGGTTTCATAAATGACAGAGAGTTAGATTTGTATATTTTATCTCATAAGGGAAAGATGAGTCATGACCACTAGTAGGTTCTAATTTTGCACCATTAGAAGCCATGAAGAACCCAGATGGTAGGGAATTAAGAGGATATCAGCAGCAATTAAGAAGAGAGCAGAAGCTGAGTGAAAAGATTGCTAGCAGGAACATAAAAGTGGCTGCTTTACTTCAAAACCTGCTGATTGGAAGAGAAGTACATTGAAGAAAAGACAGAGAGTCTATATACTGGAGTAGAGGTGTACTCTGATGAAGTTTAGCTATCATCCTTCAGCTCCATTTACAGATTGAAAGAAGTAACTTTCTCATAGAAGTGCCTAGTTGCTTTCTGCTGCTATCTTCTTGTTAGAGAAGGAAAAATAGAGAGGAAAGAGTTGCTTTGGAGAGGCTTTCCTAACAACAGCTGATTGCAAGACAGTTTTTCTACAGAGTGAAGATTTGGCTGGGCTTATTTATATTTCCTAGAGAGACAACCTGAGATTTGTTTTGTAGCTAGATTCAGATGTTAATTGGACAACACAAAATATAGTTGAGTGAAGAGCTCTCTGAATTTTTGTGTATCATTTAGAAAATCAGCAGGACTAGTTTTGCAGTTTTCTAGCTGAAGGAAATGTTATTTTTAAAATGTAGTATTTTTCTCTGTACTCTTTTATTGGTCATTTCATCAGCTCTAGTAGAAGAAGAAAGGATTTTCTTAGCAGGAAGTGGATGAAGACTAGAAGAAGAGCAACTTTTAGAGAATTGATCATTTATTGTACAAATTATTCTTGAAGGGACAAAAGACCACAATAGGAGTTGTGAGTTGCCTCACAGACATGAAATTTTCTACCTCATTTATTTACCTTTCTCTACTTTACTCATGAACACCATATAAACTAGCAGGAGAATGTGATCTAGATTTACAAGTAATATGTTGTGATATATTGCTTTTTACTACATTTCCTATTTTTTGAATAATTATATTGAATAATTGAATAAGAAATATACTTATTTCTTATGCTTTGTTATTAAATAAATGTTTTATGTTTGAGTTAACTTTACCCAGGTGATTGAGTTTAAATATATTAGAATTATAAAAGTGGGGGCTCATGAGTATTTCATAATAAAAATGTATTCCTATTCAGAAAAGGATTACCCTTAGAATGTTAAACAAATTTGAATTCTACTGTTATTGTTGTGCTCTATATCTGAGAACTTTAGGCCTGATAGTGTAAATTTAGGCAGGTTGTAGTATATAAGTTAGTCAAAGGAGAGAGTATCCCTGCATTGGGATGCTAAATTGGGGGAGCTATCTTGACACGTGGGATACATAGGTAAAGCTTTGATACTTTTTCCTGGCTATTCCACTCTCTTCATCCCAATTAGTTTCTATCTTTTCTTTAATGTAAATAGTGCTTCCTAATCACTTCTATTATTTTCTCTCTAGTTCATATTGTTCTGACTTTTTGCCTAGACTGTTCCTAAATGATCTTCCCTGTCACTAATCACTCCAATTCCCAAATCCTCTAATTAATCACCTCCCCAATTTAACAACATTAACAAAAAAAAAAAAATCCCTTGCCTATAGAATATTTAACCGGGTCCTTTCATCTCATATTAAAGACCCTCAAAACCTTTAGCCTATTTTCCAGTCTCATTTCATAGAGTTCTCAATAAAATATTCGATGTTCCAGTCAAGCTGGAATAATTATCCTTTTTCATTCTTTTTTTCCCCCTCTTCAATCTCTCTGACTTTGTATACATATTCCAGGAATGGATACTTTCCCAACTTCTACTTGTACTGTAACTCAGCTATCTGGTCACATGTCAAGAAGATTTTTTCATTCATGGTAGTATAGGGAATGGGTTATAAGAAGACCTGATTTTAAAAATATGTTCTATTATCTACTACCAGTGTGATGTTGAGCAAGTCACTTAGGTTTTTGAATCCTGATTTTCTATTCTGGGGGAAAAAAAATGAGAACATTGGCCTAGATGATCTTCTAACTCTGCAAGGTGATTTATTATTTTTTTTTTTCAGATGAAATCATCCCTCTCAATTTTTTTCATTACTCTGATTTTTCCTTTGCATTTATTCACTTATTTAGAGTGAAATCCAGTACAAAGTTATTCCTGTACAAGTATAATTTCTTTCAGTTAATTGTAAAATCCTTAAGAGTAAGGATTAAGGTATTTTCCATTTTTGATTCTTTCAAACTTTGCACAGCCTTGGCTTTCACATAGTAGTTGATTGATATAGTATAATGGAAATGGCATTAGAATAGGAATTAGAAGATTCAAGGTCAGATACTGATTCTTCTACCTCCGTGATCTTGGAAAAGTCTATTTTTCCTTTCTTAGTTTCTTTCTCTTGTGTAATAAGGCAGTTGGATTAAATGGACTCTAAGTTCTTTTCCAGTCTCAGTATGATGTTATAAATGGAATTAAATTCAATGTGAAACACTGTCATTCTGATACAAAGTACTTTGTGGTTTTTCATCAGATATCAATTTCTTACATAGGTGCTATCATACATGTTTATTAAAAACAATACTATAAAAGTTTTCATTACTACTTAACTAAATAGTTGGACACTGAAGAAAGGTATTTCTCAGGAATATATGGCATAAATTTATTCCTGGGGGCTTTTGGCTGCTGCCATTTCTGAGAAAGTACAAAGGATGCTCTATTTTGAGGTTTTTAGATTTTGAGTTTCAGGACTGTCACTTTTTCTCCATAAAATTGGGGTTTAGAATCTCTCTCAGTCTTTTTTTTTTCCTTTAAACACTCCTGAAAATTGGATTTTTCCAACTCTAACACTTCTTTAGAAGGTAGTTCAGGAACTCATACCATTACATAGCCCCTGACTGTCATTATGGGTTCTACCAGAAACTTGGAGTTCAGGAATTCTTCTCATTTGGCCATGTGGTTCCCCTCTCAACAATTTTTTACCTCCTGAGCTATGAGGATTTTTCTTTGCTTCTCTAACACTACAATTGAGAATATGGAGTCTAGAGGAGAGAGTATATAGAAGGGCAAGGTTTGCCAACACCTACTTCATCCAGAATCCAAGTCTTTTTAGGTCTTTTATTTCCAGTCTGTGTTAATCTGTTTCTCTAAATCTCTTGTACACTGACATGTAAAATATTCTTTGATTATTTTATGGGCATACTAAATCTGTCAAGAAGCATTTATTAAGCACTTCCATGTGTCAAGAAGTATGCTTAACCTCTGGTGTTGCAGAAAAAAATGATAGAATAATCTTTGCCTTCAAAGAGCTTATATTCTAATGAGAGAATAGAACAATTATTTGTATATATACATATAAATCTATATATAATATATATGTGTGTATATGTGCAGACATGTGTGCATATGTGTACATGTGTGTTTGTGTGTCACACACAGACATAGACACACACACTTCACAGGCCCAGTACAAAGAGGTATCTTTATCCCATGATATCCTGGGTGGATAAAATGCTACCCAGTGCTGAGATTTAATCAGCTTTCATGATGATTGGACCTAGTAATGAGGTATGATCAAAGCCTTGTAATAATTAAAGACCCTAAAGACTTCAATAATTCGACTGACATCTTTTGAATATCACTCTATACATGTTTCTTTAACAGTATCTTTCATAGAGTTGAAAATTATGGCAGATACTTTATATATCCCTTTTCAGTCAAAACATGATTTAATGAGTTAAACATTTGAGGTAGAAATTTCCTGTAACAATGCACTTGTTAAGTCTGAGTAATTATGGTTTTAGAAAAGTTATCTATGGTTCTGAGAATTGTTGATCATCTATGGCCACAAAGCTACTATAAGTAAAAGGCACAATCTGAACACAGACGTTCCTGTTTCAAGAAATTTCTCTTTCCATTACACCACACTATTTCTCCTTGATTATTATACAACAAATTAAGAAACTGTTCATGTAGATGTATGTGAAAAAGATTCTAAAGTGTAAAATCCTTAATACTGTCTTTAACTTTTTAAACAGTGATTATTATCTAGTTCAAGGAAAGCAAAGTCCATGTGATTGCCTTCTTTTCAGCACTTTTCATTTAATGCCATTTTTTGCTTCCCATAATTTCTTTTTATATCAAATCTGCTATTTCCCATTGATGCTAATGAATTTCACTTAGAGAAATAAATGGTGTTTGGCATAGAATGAGAAGACCTGGGCCTGAATAATAGCTCTGATAATTATTTGCTATGTGATCATAGGGAAGTCAGAGCAGTTTGTACTTTGTTTTCTTGTTCTACAAAATATTACTATCATTATTGTATTTTACTATTTATCAATGACAAATAGTAAATAATAACTGTAAATGGTTAAATAGATAAATAATAAATAAAAACTTATAGTTTTACTATGAGAATTCTGCTTTATAAACTTTAAATCATTTTATCAATGTGAATATTATTATTATTATTATTATTACATACCCTCCAATTTAAATAGTTTGAAATTTTACACAAATTTTTAAAAATACTTCATGCAATATTATAATACTAAAAGGACACCTCTTTCTCTTTCTCTCTCTGATTCTCTTTGATTCTGTCAAAAAATAACATTAAATTTTCTTTATAGAAAAGAAATTGGCTTGGAGAATTTCAGGTCACTAGATCAATGGCAATTCCAGAAAGAATCATTAAACCATAGTTTGGTAATTTTAATTCTGTTTTTATAATTGTCACAAATTTAGGAATAAGTAAATACCACTGACAGAATGGAATCTATAGTAAATAGAGATTAAATTATACTGAATAATTAAATTATATTTAGCTAGATAACTTAAGGAGCTTCTCTCATCATAGCACAATTAAATGAGTTTGTTGTGAAAATTATGGATTCTTGAAGGGGACCAGGGCATTAAGAGATGATGCCATGACTTGTAAGTGAATTGTATTTAAGTGATACAGATGCAAAAGTTAACAGTCTCACTTTCTTTTCCAGAACCATCTGTGTCCAGTAGTAAGATTAGGATGCCTGGAAATGGTCCTGGATTCACTAGGAGAACTTGGCCCATTTAAGCTAAGATAACTTTTCTCATAATCATATAGGAGAAAGAAAAATATACTCTTGTTAGCATCTTAATGAATGAAGTAGTTTATTGGGAGTATTAAGAGTTTCCTTCACGAATGATAAATTATCTTCACAATCTCAGCAATAACACTAGTCTTCTGAATTCAAAGAGAGATCACAATTTTCAGCAACATGCTAGCTTTTACTTGAATCATAAACATTTGAATGAATGCCTTTTGGTGGTAGATTTAAAACATTAAAATGAATAGAGGACCAGGAGACCACTGATGAGATTCCTTTCCTTATTTTTGAATTTAAAAATACTTTTCATATGTTTTTCAAAATATTATATAATTGAGAATCATTCTTATCAGATCAACACATAACTAGGACTTAATTTACTCATAATAAATTAGACTAGAAATAGTCTCCCTCCCTTTTTCTCTCCTGCCCATCATCCCTCTCTTCCTCCTTCCTTCTCATCTTTTTTCCTCCTTTTCTCCTTTTCTTCTCTTTTCCTTCCTCCCTCCCTTCCTTCCTTCATACCCTCCTTTTCTTCTCTCCCTCCTTCCCTCCATCCTTCCCTTTATTCCTCTATCCCTACTTCCAATCTTTCTAAGTCTATAAAGGACACAACTTTGTTATATGGTAAATATTGTATTACTCTGCTATTGTATATGCATGAATGTGTAAATATGTATTTCTGTATGTTTGTGTACACATTTCCCCCTAAAAAGAGAATATAACAACCTCAAAAATCTCCAATAGTGGCCACAGAACTGAGAAAATAGAATAGAATAGCCTAAACATAAAGAACAACCAGAAAAGGGCAAGGGTATTTATTGTTATTTAGTTATTTTTAGTCATGTCCAATTATTTAGCATCCCCTTTTGGAGTTTTCATCACAAAGACATTGGAATATTCTCCAGCTAATGGAGAAATGAAGGCGAATGGAGAAATGAAGAAATCAAACTGAAGTCAACAAGGTTAAGTGACTTGCTTAGGGTAACACAGCAAGTGTTTAAAGTCAAATTTGAACTGACTCCACAACCAAAACTCTATCCACTGTATCACCCAGCTGTCCATTATATACAATAGAAACTTCATATTTCTAGTTAACATCATGTAGTTAAAGCACAAGTAGTATGGCCTTTCTTCTTCTACCTCTATATATTCCACTGGATGTATTTTATTTCAGGTAGCAAAGAATGAATTTTTATATATGTAAATAAAAATACCCTGTTTAGAAATACTAAACAAGTGCAGTATAGTTGACTAAATTACTATTTCTAGTAACATTTGTAACTATTGACCACCTTGTAAGGGAATAGTTTTGTACCCATGGGCATATTAATCATTCTAATCCCGAAGGAAGAATATTCTAAAAGCACAGATTTGCTCACATTTCACATATAGTGTTTTAAATATTTAAGGTACAGAAAAGGGAACTTACCCGGGCTTTTTGTTCCATCTCTAGCATTAGTCTTTCATGTTGTTCTGCTATTGCCAAGGTTGCAGAGTGTACCTTTTGATAGATCATTTCTCCTTCTCTTGTTTGAAAAGTGAATAGTCCTTCTCCTGTATCACACATCCTGTGAAAATGAATCAAGGGAAAGACATAAACAGAATATATATATATATATTTTTAATACTAAGTTTCTTTGAAACTTTTAGAGATTTTAATTAATTCCTTGTAATATTGACCCAGATAGGAAAAACCAAAATAAAACAAAATCAAAACAGTCAACCACCAATATTACTATCAGCAAATAAATACTAACAAAACACCAAGTGTTCTAAAAGAGAACAGAATTAAGGAAATGAGATGCTTAATCAGCATTAATTGTAATCAAGGAAAAATTCTTAAGAATATTTATATTGACAAAAGGCATTAGAGGATACACACCCATACCCACACCCACTTCCATTCACAAACCATAACCATACACACACAACCCTCCCTACCCCACCAACACACACACACACACACACACACACATAATGAACTGTGTAATAAATGTCATTACTTATTTTCTTTAAATATGTCCAATATTCAAAGAAAGCCTAACTCTGAGATAGTAATGTCTCAAGTGAAATATTTTATTCATATTATACATTTATGACATTTTGGGGAAAAAAACAAACAAAAAAAAGAAATGGAAACGTTTTTAATTAATAATTATACACTTCAAAGATCTATGATTTCATTAGTATTATTAAGCTAAGTGTTGCAGTAGATAGAATATTGAATTTAAGTCAGGAATGTTGGAGTTCAAATCCTGTCGCAGCCATCTACTACATACAGAGTTGTATAACTTTAGCAAGTCATTAAGGTCTTAAAGAAGAAAATAACTCTTTGAAAATTAGAATTGAGATGTAATGGGGATAAAATGTAACCATTCCCAATAACATCAGGAGTGAAACAAGGTTGCCCACTATCACCATTACTATTTAATATTGTATTAGAAATGTTAACTTTGGTGATAAGAGAAGAAAAAGAAATTAAAGGAATTGGAGTAGGTAATGAGGAAACCAAATTATCACTCTTTGCAGATGTTATGATGGTATACTTAGAGAACTCCAGAGAATCAACTAAAAAGCTATTAGAAATAATCCACCATTTAGCAAAGTTCCAGGATACAAAATAAATTCACATAAATCATCAGAATGTTTATATATCACTAACAATATCCAACAATAAAAGACACAAAGAGAAATTCCATTTAAAGTAATTGTTGATAGAATAAAATATTTGGGAATCTATCTGCCAAGGGAAAGTCAGGAACTAGATGAGCAAAACTTTCCACACAAATAAAGTCAGATCTAAAGAATTGGAAAAATATCACATACTCTTGGATAGGTCAAGCAATTTAATAAAGATGACAATATTACCTAAACTAATCTATTGATTTAGTGCTATACCAATCAAATTCTTTTTTTTTTTTTAATTTATTATATATTTTTAATAATATTATCCCTTGTATTCATTTTTCCAAATTATCCCCCCCCCACTCCCTCCCCCCGATGACAGGCAGAGCCATACATTTTACATGTGTTACAATATAACCTAGATACAATACATGTGTGTAAATACCATTTTCTTGTTGCACAATAAGCATTAGATTCCAAAGGTACATGTAACCTGGGCAGACAGATATTAGTGCTAACAATTTACATTCACTTCCCATTGTTTCTTCTCTGGGTGTAGCTACCTCTGTCCATCATTGATCAACTGGAAGTGAGTTGGCTCTTCTTTATGTTGAAGATTTCCACTTCCATCAGAATACATCCTCATACAGTGTTGTTGTTGAAGTGTACAGTGATCTTCTGGTTCTGCTCATTTCACTCAGCATCAGTTGATGTAAGTCTCTCCAAGCTTCTCTGTATTCCTCCTGCTGGTCATTTCTTACAGAGAAATAATATTCCATAACCTTCATATACCATAATTTACCCAACCATTCTCCAACTGATGGACATCCATTCATTTTCCAGTTTCTAGCTACAACAAAAAGAGCTGCCACAAACATTTTGGCACATATATGTCTCTTTCCGCTCTTTAGTATTTCTTTGGGATATAAGCCAAAGGGTATGCACAGTTTGATAACTTTTTGGGCATAGTTCCAAATTGCTCTTCAGAATGGCTGGATTCTTTCACAACTCCACCAGCAATGTATTAGTGTCCCAGTTTTCCCACATCCCCTCCAACATTCATCATTATTTGTTCCTATCATCTTAGCCAATCTGACAGGTTGTAATGGTATCTCAGAGTTGTCTTAATTTGCATTTCTCTGATCAGTAGTGATTTGGAACACTCTTTCATATGAGTGGATATAGTTTCAATTTCTTCATCTGAGAATTGTCTGTTCATATCCTTTGACCATTTATCAATTGGAGAATGGTTCGGTTTCTTATAAATTAGGGTCAGTTCTCTATATATTTTGGAAATGAGACCTTTGTCAGAACCTTTGCTT
Organism: Sminthopsis crassicaudata; assembly: GCF_048593235.1. Taxonomy (NCBI): domain Eukaryota; kingdom Metazoa; phylum Chordata; class Mammalia; order Dasyuromorphia; family Dasyuridae; genus Sminthopsis; species Sminthopsis crassicaudata. The sequence continues at coordinate 206,872,524 of NC_133617.1, forward strand.
TTAAAAATATTTTCCCAATTTGTTACTTCCCTTCTAATCTTGTTTGCATTAGTATTGTTTGTACAGAAACTTTTTAGTTTGATGTAATCAAAATCTTCTATTTTGTGATCAATAATGATCTCTAGTTCTCCTCTGGTCATAAATTCCTTCCTCCTCCACAAGTCTGAGAGGTAGACTATCCTCTGTTCCTCTAATTTATTTATTATCTCACTCTTTATGCCTAAATCATGGACCCATTTTGATCTTATCTTGGTATATGGTGTTAAGTGTGGATCCATATCTAATTTCTGCCATATTAATTTCCAGTTTTCCCAACAGTTTTTTCCAAATAATGAATTTTTATCCCTAATGTTGGTATTTTTGGGTTTGTCAAAGATTAGATTGCTATAGATGTACCCTTTTTTGTCCTTTGTATCTAATCTGTTCCACTGATCTACCGGTCTATTTCTTAGCCAATACCAAATGGTTTTGGTGACTGCTGCTATATAATATAGCTTTAAATCAGGTACACTTAGACCACCTTCCTCTGAGTTTTTTTTCATTAGTTCCCTTGCAATTCTCGACCTTTTATTCTTCCATATGAATTTTGTTGTTATTTTTTCTAGGTCATTGAAATAGTTTCTTGGGAGTCTGCATACCAGTCAAATTCTTAAGAAACTATTTTACTGACCTAGAAAAAAATAACATCAAAATTCATCTAAAAGAACAAAAAGTCAAGAATTTCAAAGGAACTAATGGAAAAAACAAAAACAAAAATCAAATGAAGGTGGCCTAACTGTACCAGATCTTACCAGATCTAAAACTATATTATAAAGCAATGATCATCAAAACAATTTGGTATTGGCTAAGAAACAGACTAGTTGATCAGTGGAATAAGTTAGGTTCACAGGACAAAATAGTCAATAATTATAGCAATTTAGTGTTTGACAAGCCCAAAGACTTTGGAGTTTTGGGATATGAATTCACTATTTAACAAAAACTACTGGGAAAATTGGAAACTAGTAGGGCAGAAACTAGTCATTGACCCACATATAACACCATATCCAAGATAAGGTCAAAATGGGTTCATGATCTAGACATAAAGAATGATATTATAAATAAATTAGAAGAACATAGGATAGTTTACCTCTCAGACCTGTGGACGAGGAAGGAATTTGTGACCAAATAAGAACTAGAGATCATTGTTGATCACAAAATAGATAATTTTGATTATATTAATTTACAAAGTTTTTGTACAAACAAAACTAATGCAGACAATATTAGAAGGAAGAAATAAACTGGGAAAACATTTTTACATTCAAACATTCTGATAAAGACTTAATTTCCCCCCCACACCAAAAAAAAAGAGAGAGAATTGACTCAAATTTAGAAGAAATCGAGCCATTCCCCAATTGATAAATGGTCAAAGGATATGTATAGACAATTTTCAGATGAAGAAATTGAAACTATTTCTAGTCATATGAAAAGGTACTCCAAATCACCATTGATCAGAGAAATACAAATTAAGACAATTCTGAGATATCACTACACACCTGTCAGATTGGCTAAGATGACAGGAAAAGATAATGACACATGTTGGAGGGGATGTGGGAAAACTGGGACATTGATATATTGTTGGTAGGTTTGTGAAAGAATCCAACCATTCTGAAGAGCAATTTGGAACTATGCTCAAAAAGTTATCAAACTATGTATACCCTTTGATCCAGCAGTGCTACTATTGAGCTTATATCCCATAGAGATCTTAAAGAAGGGAAAGAGTCCCACATGTGCAAAAATATTTATGGCAGCCCTTTTTGTAGTGGCTAGAAACTGGAAATTGAATGGATACCCATCAATTGGAGAATGACTGAATAAATTGTGGTATAAAAATGTTATGGGATAGTATTTTTCTTTAAGAAATGTCCAGCAGGATGATTTCAGAGAGGCCTGGAGAGATATACATTAATTTATGCTAAGTGAAATAAGCAGAACCAGGAGATCATTATACATGGCAACAACAAGATTATACAATGATCAACTCTGATGGATGTGACTCTCTTCAACAATGAGATGATTCAAATCAGTTCCAATTTTTCAGTAAAGAAGAGAATCAGCTATTCACAAAGAGAGAACTATGGGAACTCAGGGTGGACCACAACATAGCATTTCCACTCTTTTTATCATTTTTTGCTTGCATTTTTGTTTTCCTTCTCAGATTTTTTTCTTTTTTTTTCTAGATCCAATTTTCCTCCCTTCTCCAATGATCTAATAGCCAAATTATCCCTTGTTTTCCTAATTTGTTTGTTATCCTTTGTTATTTCCAAAGCATATATCCATTTTGACCTTATTTTGGAATAGGGTGTGAGATGTAGGTCTATGCCGAGTTTCTAGCATATGATTTTCCAGTTTGCCAAGCAAGTTTTGTCAAATAGTGAATTCTTATTCCAGAACTTGGAGTTTGAATGTATATCAAATACCACATTGCTATAGACCTTGATTGTTATGTCACGTGTATCTAATGTATTCTACTGATCCACCACTCTTATTTATTAGCTAGTCCCAAATGGTGACAGTTGATGACAGTTGCTTTAAAATATGATTTTAGATTTGGTATTGGTAAACCACCACCCTTTGTATTTTTTTTTCATTAATTCCCTTGATATTCTTGACCTTTTGTTTTTCCAGATAAATTTTGTTATTTTTTCCTAGTTCTCTATTTTGTCTAGTTCTCAATTATGGTAATAATTTTCCTGATGTTGAACCAGTCCTGCATTTCTGGTATAAATTGTCTTTATTTTTCTATGTTGTTTTTTCTTTACTTTGCATAAGTTTCAAATAAATAAATAATTTGAAAAAAAATATTTTCTAAGAACAAAGAATGAGGATAATAGAAATAATAACTTTCCCCTTTGGAACAGGTAATAATGAATAGATAGAAAATTATAGGTAGGAACTTTGAGCAATGGGAAAACTCCCAGAATATAATTTAGAATATATTCAATATTAAAAAACATGACTATAAGTTCTACAAAAGCATTTCTCAATTATTCTTTTATCTCCCCCATAATGTAGAGCAGTGTTTTGTATATAATAACTTCTTAGTAAATGAAATGATCATTGAATAAAAGTCAATAATGTAAAGATTGCTACCCTTCATGAAAAAACCACAATACATAAACTTATTTCTAGAAAAAAAAATACTTAACTTAAAATCATCAAAATAAGTAACTGGGTTGATAATTTTTTTGAGTTTTCTGATGAGACTGTACAAAAGATTTGCAGAAAATTTCCTTTTGGCTCATTTTTTTTCTGCATGTAGCTGAAAAGATGCTGCTGGTTTCCCTATGAATCTCAAAGGAATTTTCAGAAGAAATGAAATGTCTCAAGAGGCTTTAGACATTATAGAATCAGTGATTGGGATCCTGTAGGGCACCATATAGCCTGCACTTAGCTTTTGTGAAAAGAGATCTTAATAAAATTCAAACAGCGTGAAATGGAAAGTCTAGAGAAAAATGAAGAGTTTTCTCAAAGTAAAATAAAACAAGATTTTTGTTTTTGCTGTTGATTCGGAGGGGGACAAGAATCTAACCACTACAATGACAAAATAACAGGTGGCAATAATTGAATTTGGGTTTTGAGTTTTATTGATTGTTTTATCAAGAAAAAAATAAAAAAACCCAAAAACCCAACCCTCCACCCGCTTGATTATCAGTTACTTAGGAAATATAATCAAGGAAAAAAATTCTTATTTTATACTCAATAATGAAAAAGCAATCATATGTGGCCAGATCATGCTCTTTTAAATCAATCTTTCAAGTAGGAAAGTCTTCCTAAATTGTCTCTTTTAATTAAAAAAAAAAAAAAAAAAAAACAAGAAAAAAAAAAGTAAATTTTATTTTTCTACAAGAAAAGAAAAACTTGAATTTTTTCTTTTAATTGTATTCTTTGCTCTTTGTCTCCAAGAAAGGATATATTCATGGGAGAATGGAAAAAAGAAAACTAATAAAAAAGTTGAACATAAAAAAAACTGTAATAAAATTGTGATTGGAGTTAAAAAATGTTTTTTTTTTTCTTTAACAGATAACATCAGATGCAAAAGCAAGATTCATATAATTATTTAGGAAATGAGGAGAAATAAAAATTTGAGAAAATAATGTTTTTATTAAAGGTACACTGATAAACATCAAATGAAGTGTCTTGGCAACTGTGGTATCATGGATACTTAGATACTATCATGATTAGCTGAGACCTTAATTTCTGAAAAAAGCAGACTCCTTTTTCTCAAGTCATAAGTCAAGGGAGTTATTATCAGGAGATCAATTTTAAGGACATCATCTAGCCCAAAGAATAAAGAATTAAGAAAAATTATTGTCCAGCTATGATATACATATATTAACCATAGGCCCATTTACATACACATATACAAATATATACCCATATACATACATACACATACACAAATATATACACATATATAATATATACATATATTAACCATAGGCCCATTTACATACACATACACAAACATTATATAAACATATAGTATATCTTCTACATAGTTATATTTTCATTTTGTTTTTCTTGGCATTATCAAAAAATAATAGAGAAGGTTAAATGGATAAAAATGGGCAGTGAATTGGACTACATTTTGGGAAATTATGAAGGACTTTGGTGATTCCCAAACTATTATCTGAAAAAAAAGCTTATGAATAAGCAAAACAATCTCTGAAAACATCATTCTACCACTATATGGCTTCTAATAATGAAAAACTAGAATTTTCAAAGAGTCTCAATTATTGGCAATCCAAAAAGTAATGGACAAATACATGATATGTACAAGCAGTCTGCAACTTTTTTAATGACAACTTATGGGACAGGAATAACATAAAAGGTATCATCTAGAACATTCATAATAGAAAAAGTAAGTAAGATGGTTACAAATCAGGAAGAAAAGATAACTGAATACTGTTGTGAAATGTTTAAAGGCTATAAGGATGTCTTCAATATATTAATTTATGTAGCTCTTCTATGGAGGAGTTATAGTAGGTTAGGCATAATAATTAGAGAAAATCAGACAGTTTAGGTTTAAGATATGTAAAAGTTGAGGGATTGCTAGCATTTATCCATCAAAGTATAAAATAGCAAAATTTATACAAATCTTTCTGGTAAAGTCACTTCCACATGCTTATTCAAATTATTATTTTTTGGAGTGTGGAATTATGAAGATGAAATTCTTATTGATATGAAAGTCATAAAGTATAGAGAGTCTTGATAGAGATATTAGACATAGCATAACTTAAAATATACTTTTATAATCACTATCCTTGGTTAAAAAAATAAATATATGTAGTATGTACATATGTATAGGTGAAATCATCCTAGAGATGGATGCAATGATCTTAGGTAATTTCTTTCATAACTAATTTCATATGTAGTATATTCCTATTTTTTAAAGAACTAGACAGATAAATCTCAGACACACCAATTTAAATGTCAAATAGGAGAATAAAGCAAAGGATCCAGCCTAAAAACACATGGCACTTTGTAGAATATTTAAAATATAATGTTTAATTATAGAAAATAATGAAATTCTTAACAGCACAGCTTTTCTTCATAATAGTTAAAAGCAATGAAAACAATCTGTCCTATTTACAGTTTAATTTTTATTGTCACTTAGCAATAATGGCATCTTAATTTTTAGTACCTTTGAAAGGAAAGAAGTCCTAATGCTAGGAGCTTTTCTTTGGCAAATAGAGAATATCCTCAAATCAATTAACTCCATTGTTGAAATGTATCTTTATAATAATAGTTCACTTTGATAAAACATTTTGTAGTTTATAAAGCACTTTGCATGATTTATACAAATTAATCCTAACAACAGTGTTGTGAAGAAAGTAGAATAAATATATTACTTGGATCTATATTAAGGATTTTGGAAGTCATCTAGTGCAAAAGCTTCTAAATTTATAGAAGTTGGCTACAATAGGCCTAATCAATGCTTATTTGGTTTCTATTTGCAAACCTAAATTTGAATTCATTTGTTTGTTCTCTAATGTAATCCATTCCATTTCCTCCATTTATGAAGAAAATTTTACCTATGTTGAATCTGAAATCTGTGTTCCTGTAATTTCTATTAAATATTCCTTTTGCTTACTTCTAGGATAAAGCATGAAAATTTTAGTTGTTCTTGTAGGTGATAGCCCTTTTGATATCTGAAGACCATCTTCATGTCTTTTCTTTCTCTAGGCCTATGAAGGAATCTATGATTCCTTTAATTGGTCTTTTTATTATCTAGTTTAGCATCCTCCTGTGAATATACTTCAGTTTTTCCATGCCCTTCTAATATCATACAGTTTCATAATTCCTTTTTCTCCAACAAGAATATTATATTTTATTTTTTTTTAATATAGGCAGCAGGGTATGCTGGAGCCAGCTCAAACTAGTTCATTAAAGCCAAATGGTAAATTTTAGTGTGAGCATTTATACTTAGGAAACCCACAAATGCTACAAATCAGTTTGATTTATTGTTCTGTTGATTGCCCATATAAGAAAGTGTTGGAGAAAAATATTAATAATGCAGATGAAAATGAAAAGTATATCAAGTGTCCTTTTTATTGGAGTGTTAGCTAAACATTTATCAGTGTATTCCTGGCTAGGTCCTAAGTATTTCTCTGATCTATTAGCTTATTATGGTTGTCAAAAAAAAAAATAATAAGACCAAACTAAATTTAATATGGTTTGATGATTCCTTCTTACTTAACCTATTCTGGCTCTTGGTGAAGATATCTCCCTTTTAGAAGTGCTCATAAACAATCCTACACCCACACAAACAACTTACAGAATAGTTAATACTTGAACTCAGGTGTTCTGACATGGCTCATTCCATGAATCTCCAAAATGTTCTATGTCAGCCATGACCCTTACCTGAGTCATGAGTCTTCTCTATAGTATGCTTAACAAGTAGTTCTCTGGATTTTTCCTGAATGATTGCTATTATGTTTAACATAGTGTCTTTAGAGACAGTCTATTCCATTTCAGCATGGTTCTAAATGTAAGAAAGTGCTTTCTTATACTGAGCAGAAATCTGTCCCTATGAAACATTCACCCATTATTCCTGTACTTATATTCTGGGACCAAGAAGAACATATTTTATTCCTTTCACATTTCAATCTTTCAAATACTTGCAAAACTGTCATATCAAACCCTATTCCCACTATATGGAGACTATGGTCTCCAGTCCTCTCAGCATTCTATAAGCTACCTTCTGGATATGTCTCAGTTTGGCAATATTCTTCCTAAAGACATAGCTTCCCGAATAGGTCATATTACTATGATTGTGATATGATGATCTAGGCAGAACAGAATCTAAATATCAATTCTTTCATTTGGGACATGATACTTCTATTAATACATACTAAGTTTGGGCAGCTAGATAACACAGTAAAGTCATCCTTGAAGTCAAGAGGACTTGATTTCAAATCTGGTCTCAGACACTTAACACTTCCTATCTATATGACCCTGGACAAGTCACTTAATCCCAATTGCCTCAGAAAAAAAAAATACTAAAATTACATTAGGTATTAGGAGTACCACATCACACTACTGACTCACAGAAAGGAAGCTCAGAGGAATGACTTGACTAAGAGTAGAAGCATAAGTAATATATCTGGATTTTAATCATAGAATATTTGAGGGCATTCTACACACACACACACACACACACACACACACACACACACACAGAATGTTTAAAACTATGAATATACATCTCTAAAAGTTAATAACAAAACTTATTGGCCAGCACTTGAAAATGACATGTTTCTCCTAGACTGTTTGCCTGTAAAGTCATGGTTGAGGAATTTTTTACAAAATTTAATAGATATATTACTAATTTTAAGTCATTGAATTAGAAAACAAGAATTTGATTTCCCTTCGTCATTTTGAAGGGTTAACTAGCACTGAAACTTTTTCTGTTGAGACCTAAAAACCATTGTACTCAAATACTCAAATGGACCTATGATCTCACTGATTTGGAAGTTTCATCAAATGAGGAAGACTGAAACCCATCTGTATCTGTACCTGTCAATATTATTCATCTCTGGTTCATGTCCTCTCATAAATATACTGAAGAGCATCTGTGTTCAATAGGCTAGAAATCTTGCTCATTTTCTCCTGACATTAGGAAGGTACCAGGGGAAATAACTAGCTGTCCACTTGCCATTCCTGATCCTTGTTATCTGCTCAACTTATCACTTATTCATATGATAATACAATGTGCTTTAAAAATTTTCTTCAGAATTACCCATTGGTTATATGCTGCAACATGCTTATATCCCCTCTTTCCTCAATGTGATTTTCATTTTGAGTTATGAGTTGCTGACATACAGGAATACAAATGGAATGTTGGAATTAAAAAGAATGGGCTTTTATTTTAGAGAGTAAACTATAAATATATATATAATTTTTCTTACTATTTGTAAATAGAATTTACTACATTTATTTTTTAATTAAATGGAATTCAATAGTACTGCAAATAAAATTACAATTACTGGTATGAATGTTGATCCTTTAGCATTCTCAAGAAAGATATTTAAAGTATTGAATGGAATATATCATGTGTTTTTATATATTATACATAAAAACATACAAATATGTTTATGAATATATGAATTACATATTATACAGATCCATTCTTATAGTATTTAAGGATTAATATATAGATCATACTTTTCTCATTAAATATATTACCAAGTAATATGTGTTTAAATGAAAGTCATCAACTTATATGATAATAAATGACTAGGTAAAACTAGTAATCAGGAAGATTCTGAAATTCAGACATATCAGAATTTTGACCTTTTTTGAATAAAAGATCATTGGTCCATTACAATTTCTAGTCTATGAAATCTTTTCCCATTATCAAAACAGATAATTCAAGAATATAGTACAACAAAAATTATCTTTAAATAGTATACAACTATCTTTTTAAAAATTTCTTTTAAAAAAAGCTTTTATTTGTACAATTTGAATGAACTCCTATAACAGGTTTTCCATTCTAAAATGGTAACCGGAATCTACTACTGTAGGGAACATAGAATTTCAATTTCAGTCTTACAAACAATCATCATCTCCCCCATAAAAAAGCTTCTGTTTTTTACAATAGCAATTCCTTTCCCCTTCTTTTTTCACTTCTGAGATTAGTCTTAAATTTTTTACCTTTCTCTTTTTAAAGTTTGTCTAGATCTCTCACAATCTTAAGTTAAAAGAATATAAAATACCTTCCTATATAAAAATAAGAATAAGTTTTTCCTCATCATAAAGTATTATTTCAACATTTTCCCTTGAAGACTGTCATTTGGAGAATATAGTATGGTAGCTTTGAAATATTCATTCCTTTATTTGGTCCATTTATTTGATCTCTTGGGGTATAGAGTATGTACAGCGAAGATTAGTATCTCTGATATGAGGGATGTCACATCCTTTTCAGGATGGCTTTCCACCTTTGGAGTAGACCTGATCCAACTAACTCTCACCTATGGCTCCAAGAAGCTATAGCATGTACAGTGACCAAATTCTGGTTAACTGTTTTGGCAAATGGGCTAAACAAAATTGAGGTTATCAAAAAGGTCTCAAACCCATTGATGAGTTGGGGAATGGGGGATCTATCACAAACATGTGAAAACTTCTGCAGGTGTAATGGACAGATGAGAACAATTCGTTTCAATAGCCATTAAAGTAGCTGAAATGGGAGCTGTGGAGTACTTACAGCTTGATTAGATATCAAAGATACCAAGGTCATCCATTACATCTTAAGCTATCACCAATCTTCTTGATTCTGTCCTGACGCTGGATTATGATGACTTTGGAAGACAGAGTGAGTCTAATGACTTCATGCAACTCTTCTTCACTTAAATCAAATTTACACACAAATCAAAAGACATCAAGCATACTATTTTACTATTTCTATATGTCTCAAAATCCTGTGATAACAGGCAAGTGACAAAATAGTAGTGTGGATACACTGGGAGCTGTAGTCACAACCCTTCATATAGGTGACCCACACAGATCATAGGGTTGTCTTTTTACTGGAAACAGCAGTGAGATTTAGCAGACCTCTGTGTATCTCAGCAGCATTTTAAGGATAACACTGTTCACCTCTTGGTATGAAGAAGGGGCAAGAAAAGGTGCTTTAAAAGTTGTCTGCTTATCCAACTTTGATCTATTTACTTTGATAATCAGGGATAATGCATTAGAAAGCTTAGGGCTGATGGAAGCCACATTGATTGGTGTTAAGGACATGATCTTGGGAAGATGGACTGAACATTTTCATAGTGTTCTCAACAGACTGCTATACATCAATGCTGAAGTCACTGACTGTTTATCTCAGGTTAAAGGGAATTCCTCACTAATTGAAGTTACAGTTGAAGAAGAGATTTTGAATGTCATTAGTTCCTTTCATGTGGCACAGCATCTAATATTGATTCTATTTCAACTGAGATTCATTGATCATACAAAAAGTTGAAATTTTCCAGGTTATATGGCAAGAGAATATTATTTCCCAGGAGGTCAAGGACTCCTGCTTATGTCTATAAAAGTAAAGGGAATAGATTGTGATTTCACAATCTATTGGTTTCACAATCCCTGTGATTCTTACAAGGGAGGATCTGTCTTTTAAGCATTGCTTGCAAGATTCTTGTCAGAATCTTCCTTAATAGGCTGATCCTTCACCTGAAAGATGGTCTTCTACCTGAGAACCAATGTGATATCAGAAATAGTGAAAAAAGGATCAATATGGTATTTGCTACCCAATAACTCCAGGAGAAATTTCAGGAGCAGAACAGAATTCTATAAACAGCATTTTTAGATCTGACCAAGGTCTTTGATACTGTAAATTTTGAGAGCTTATGGAAAATTATGTCAAAATTTGATTGTTCACAAAAGTTCATCAGTATTGCATATCATTTTAATGATAGCATGCTTGCTTGGGTTTGGAATAATCAGTGACGATGCTCTTGTGCTTTTTTGATCACCAAGAGAGTTAAACAAAGCTGTATTCTTGCACCCATGCTTTTTATCATGATATTTTCAGCAATATTGTCAAATGTCTTCATTGGGGACCAACACAGAATCAATGTCAGTTACCACACTGCTGGTAAATTCTTCAACTTGAAAAGGCTACACGGGGAGGATTTTGGGAAGATGGCAGAGTAAGTTGGCAAATTTCAAGCTCTCCAGATTTCCCCCACAAATGGAACAAATTTGTGCCTCAGAGTGAACATAGACACGTGGAAAATCAAGAGGAGTTTTCCTTCTGGTACACCCAACAAGATCTGAAGAAAGACCCCAGGCTGAGATTAACCCATGTGAAGTGGAAACACCTCCTGGATAGCTCTGAAGGAACACCAAGTGGAGACCCCCTGGGCAAGTTGGGTATGCCTGGAGTCTCAATGGGAACCACAGAGACTTTCACTGCCTGATTGCTCTGGGAGTCTGGGAATACAGAAGGAATCTCAGCTGATAGGAATTCTAGGCCCAGCTGTGCTGCTCAAACATGGCCCTGGGTGAAAAAGAACCAGAATTGGGCAGAGGCACTGAAAGCTGTTGGTACTTGCAGAAAGGTAGAGCTCTTGGTTTGGGGTTCCTGGTAAGTGGGGAGAACTGAGGGGAAGTTTGAGGTACCATCCCCAAGTCCCAAAACTAAATCTCTTTTTTAAAAAAATGAACCTGCAAAGAATAAAGAACCATAAAAACTTACTATGGGAACAGGGAAGACGGGTCAATTTTGAGAGGAGGACACTGAAGTAAAAAAGCTTCTACCTCAAAGGGTAATGTGAAATGGCTCCCTGCCCAGAGAGAATTTATAGAACTCAAAAAAGAATTTAAAAATCAAATGAGAGTCATTGAGGAAAAAATAAAAATAAAAATAATCTAAGAAAAACAAGGTTATATAAAAGAATGTTAACCAACTAGAAAACGGGATATAGTCTCAAAGATGAAAATATTTTTTTGAAAATTAGAAATGGGCAAGGAGAAGCCAGTGAACCAAAAAATAACAAAATAGATTATAAAGAATGAGAAAATAGAACAGAATGTGAAACATCTTTTAAGAAAAATGACAGACCTAGAGAACAGATCAAAAAGAGAAAATATAAGAATAACTTGACTGCCTGGAAAAAAAAAAAAAAAAAAAAGAACCTTGAAACTATAATTCAGCAAATTATCCAAGACAATTGTATTGGAATGATAGTACATGAGGGGAAAGTAGAAATAGAAAAAAATTCACAGATTATGACCTAAGTGAGATCCTTTGTAGAAAACACACAGGAATATTATTGCCAAATTTCAAAACTCTCAGACTAATGAGAAAATTTTGCAAGAAACAAGAAAAATAAACAATTTGTATATACTGGACCTACAGTTAGAATTGTACAGGACTTATCAGCAATAAAAGACTAAAGGTCTTGGAATCATATCTACCATCAATCAAAAGAACTAGGCCTGTGGTCAAAAATATCATATCCAGTAAAATTATCCATAATACTGAACAAGAAAAAAATGAATATTCAATAGATTTTCAGGTCAACCAAACCTGAACTTAATAGAAAATTTAACATCTTAAGAGCTAATATCAAAGATCAGTTTCAAGGAACTCAACATGGACAAATTATTTATTTTATTTTATTTTTACATGGGAAATGCATACTATTTGTTTAAGACTCACATCAACAATAGGGTAATTCAAAAGAAAGATTGTCAGAGTTAAGGTAAAAATAGTAATTGTATTATATAAATGAGGTGCAGAGGAAGAATAGATACAAAGGCATTAGAGGGGAGAAAAGGGCTTGTGGTTCTGAAAACGTACTCACATCAGGATTGGATTCAATAATCAATGATACATATTTAAATGAAATGAAGTTAATTAATTAATTTTTAAATATTTTGAATAGATAATTTTGCACTTTGGATGGCTAGGTAGCACAGTGGGTAGACTCCTGGGCCTGGAGTCAGGAAGACATCTTAATGTGCTCAAGTCTGGCCTCAGATACTTACAAATTGAGTAATTCTGGGCAAGCCACTTAATCCTCCTCTATGAAAATTCCTCAACTATAAAATTCCTCATCTATAAAATAAACCAGAGAAAGAAATGGAAAACCATTCCAGTTCTTTGCCAAGAAAACATCTAATGGGGTCATGAATATTCAGCCATGATTGAAAATAACTGAACAGCAACAACCAAGTTCCATGAGCAACAAACTCCTTGACTTTTGAGGTGAGCTCTGAAATTCTCTTTTGACAAAGACCCACCCTTCAGGGTAGTTAAGTGGTTTCATTAAAATTAACCTAGGACCACTCCCTACCTAGCTGGAACTTTGGAGATATAGGCCTGGGGGCAGTGACAACATTTATTGAAGGAATCTCATTCAATGGCAGCCCTGCCCCCAAGCCTCGTATAAAATGACCATTTTGAACTCCAAATCTTTGCAGAAGTCCGAAGTAGGATTATTCTTTGCCAAGGGACCTCTCCCCTTGGCACAGCTGCCTGCCAGGACTCTTGCTCACTCTGAAGAAACTTTCTTCTCAGTGACAATCTCTATTTCTCTGACAGGGTCTTGCCACTCTGTCTTTTCTTCCACACTGAGATATGAAGGCCAAAGGAATACTAACTTGATAATCAAGATCTTTTGCTGCCTCACCTTTTTCCCACAGGGGAAAAGGCGGACATGGTATTAGATGGAAGAGCAAATGAGAAGTGGGGCCTCCAGTCCCAGAGCTTCCAAAATGTGGGTGAGCAGGTGTTTTTTTTTTTTTTTTGCTTTCTTTCAATACCCACTACCTTTATGCTCTGTCTGTCTCCATTTACTGTTGTCTTTGAATAAAATAAAAGCTGCTCTCACAGAAAAAATCACCTAACCTGCCTAAAGACAGTTTAGCCTAAAGATTCTGTGTTCAAATTGATTTGGCTGCCATAAGTAAGACTTGAGATTTGATGAACCCTTTAAGCAGAATGTCTGGAGTTTGACTACTTCTTGCTGTATAAACATGAATGTCCATCAACTTCTTCTTGGTTACTCATTTTGGTTCCTTCAAAGTAGTTTCCTGTTCTATTCCAGTGAAAGGTAATATATAGTAGATGCCAATGTTCTATTCTCCTCCTTGATCTGGCCTTACATGGAGGAAAAATAAATTGAATAGTGATTAAAAGGAGAATAACCATTTCAGATCTTTTGTGCTTTTCTGAAAATTTCACCAATTAGTAAGTCATCTGAATTAGGAAAGATTCACAGAAGGATGAAGGTAGAAGGGGTTGAGAACCTATTTTCTATTTATAAGACATTACAGATTAATCAGATCAACTGTCTGACACACACTATGGGCACAGGAATTTTAGTGACAAAGGGGAGCTTAGAACAAATGCCTATTTTGGAGATTGTGGTATTCTGAAAGGGTAGAAATTTATGCATATAATAGAGTAATGGGAGATCCCACATGCTCCATGGTTATCCATAGAAAAAATTAGAGGAAGACTTGGTTACCACCTAATTTTGAAGTTAGGTGAGCTATGGATAAGAGTAACAGGCTAGGCAGATATTGGATGGAAAGTGAATTTGTAGAGAAATTATCTATTTGATGTGATCATGGATCATTGATGTTTTGAGGAAAAAGATAAAAGGAAAGCAAGTGGCTATAGAAAATCAAGGTTTAGAAATAGAGTAGCAAAGTAAAACTTTACTTATTTTTGAATTTCAGAAATTCTTGTCACATTTCATAGAATTTCTGTTGCATGCCTTGAGCAAATAAATGACTTTACCTTTCTGAGTCCAAGTTTCTTCATGTGTAACGGGGTAGTCAGATCTTCAAGGTTCCTTCTGATTTAATGACTGTATTCTGTGAACCTGTCTCTTACTGTCTTACCAGAAATCAAAAAAGGTGATTTCTCTGAAACAACCTGTTGTCTGTTGTTCAAAATCCAAAGTAGCTAAATATAGTCATAACTACTAGGTTGGCAAGTAGGGGGTTATTTTTTAGCTATGAAAATTCATGAAATAAAGAAAAGATTGGGCCTTGTTTACCTGTGTTTTTATAATATGAGTGACAACAAAGTAGTTTAAAAAAAAAAAAAGTAGAGAGGTTGGCAAGAATCATAATTTTTGGATTATCTATAAAAATACTGTTGGTATTTTAAATGTGATTTCCCCCCACCCCTAGTGACCAAATATATTTAAATAATATTGGAAGAGGTAAAAAAATCAATATTTACATTTTTGAGATAAATGAGAGTGAAGACAAAAGATGTAGCTATAAAGGATAGGTTATGGGATTATTTTTAGAAAGAAACAAATTGGTGTCATCTTGTGCTCAAAGATACTAAGAATCATCATTTCATGGAACCATGGAATTTCATCTTGAAATATTAATTGTAAACATAAGCAAAAAATATACATGTTTAAATATAATATACATGTTAGTTATAGAAGATGACAAAATAAATTCTATGCACTTATTTTATGAGAAGCTTTTTAAAAAGTCAACTTTAAATTTAATACTTAATGACTTCTTCAATGCAAAGGTGGACACAAGGGAGGATAATGAAAAATACAATGGAAAATATGATTTAGACTTAAGAAACAAGAAAATAAATGCTTGTCAATTTAGAACTATATAAATGAACATTTGGAAGAAAATCAGAAAGCACTATATGGCACTATGTATAGAAGTCTTAGAACATTTTTTTTAAATGAAATTGAGTACAAATTAGCAAATAAGAAACCAAAGGGTCAGTGATAGACCATAGACTAGTTAAAGGTCAAAATAAACATCATATTAGAAAAACAAAGGATAAAGATAAGAACACACTGTTTAAAAGCAATGATTGAATCAGATTCAACTTGACTTACTCAAACAAGTTATCAATAACAAAAAAAAAAATAGAAAATGAAAAAAAGATAAAAATATATTGAGCGTGATTGTCATCATATAAAATGAAATCTGCTTTGAACTTTCTTTTCTTCTTTACTCGGGAATGAACAGTCTCCTCTCATAGCTCACAATAATTTTTGCATTTCTCTTAAATAAAATGTATCAAATACTAATTTGTGTTACATGTATGTGTACATTTTACGTTTCTCTCATAAATTGTAGTCTCTTTGATTTAGAAGTGGTGTTTTATCTAAAGTTAATACTTTCTCTAGGGCCTACTATTACACATAATAGATACTTTACACATAATAGATACCGAGAGAAATTATTAAAAACCAATGATTTGGGGAGATCCAGAGTTTCTACTTTTTCTAACATCCTCTTTGCAAACCTTGAACTCTGAAGGTCATTGCTGATAATGAAATTGGATTAATTTTTAAAAACAATCTTTTCAGGTCCCACCCAATTAGGGAAGCTTATTATGCTCTACTCAGGTTTAAGTGGGGATGAATTCTTTGAATAGATTGCTCATCCAGACAATTTAGAAGCAATGACATAAAGTTCATTAAAATAGAACCAGCCTCTCATTACAATATTCATTCTTTTATCAATTGTTAAACAATCTTGAGTTCATTGCCACTCTTAGACATACTCTTCTTCCAAGGGAACATAAGTTTTGAGCCCCATGAAAGTCTGACATTTGAGAGCACCACTAGTGTCTTTTATAAATAACATGTTTGCTTTATTAATGAAATAATTAAATTACCCAGAAATTACATCCCCTGAACTTTTAAAATGTCAAAAGATTTAGTAAATTTTTGTTAAATTGAATATTGTTTGTTGCTTAGCTCCTCCAGGATAAACTGTTATGACATTCACAGGTCCAGAAAATTTTAAAATTATTTTTCCAAATTGAAAATTGTATTTCCTGTTCTTAAACTATGACCTACAATGTCAATTCTTATCACCTCCTGGGGTGGGCTTGGACAAATTAACAACTGTCTTGGTCAGAGTTTGTATCTGAAAAACTACTTCTCTCAGCAAAGTGGCAGATTTCCACTGGGGAAATCTGCCTTTCAATCCAGCTGAACATAGTGAACATTGGAAAGGAAAGGGAAAAAACAGTTTTCTATTTCTCCATGTCATGAAAAGGTCATTCATCAACCTATTTCTCTACCAGTGAAAGGTTGTGATTGCACATTGCTAGTAATGTTGCCTTTTTGGAAATTCATTCTTTTTTTTCTGGGGACATGCTATTTTTTCCCTCATAGCATGCTTCATTATATTTAATGTGTGGCAGCATGTAGATCATGTTACTAGAAATGCAGGAGTGAAAATTCATTACCATATTCACAGCAAGCTTTCTATGTATTCATAAGACATTTATAGTTGATAGTATTGGTGGAAAGAGATATAATACTTGGCCCTGGTTTTGGACTAGAGTGATTTAAATTGCTTTCTCTAGGGCTCTGTTTGAAGCATGACAATTTACTTTGACAGCAAGAAAAGGAAAACTGAATTTCTTTCACTACTTTCTTGAATTTCTTTTGGGAATCAGTGTGAATGTAGCACTCAAAACAAATATTTTTAAATCATAAATAAAACAACAAAAGTAAGCTGCCTCGGGTTATTGTGTTGTTTTCTTACACTTTAGCACTATTTGTATAACCAGTAATGAAATAGATATGATTGAATTTAAATCTAAACACATACAAGGAATTTTGTGGAAAAGAAATACATAAAAATATGGGAGATAGCTTAGAGCAATTTATAGTTTTATAATTTATAGTTTAAATCTCTTGTAATCACTAGATATAGAATTAGGAAATTTGAAGACAAAGGAATTGGATTCAAATCTTAATTCTGTCACTTATATGATTTTATGAAAGTCATTGAAGCTTGCTTCAGTTTTGGCCTTGAATTCTGCCACTCCTTGGATGCTTGACTTTAAATGAGTTAAATTTCCCTCCTTATTATATATAAAATGATATTGTGGTTTGACCTTTTTAAATCTCAGAGTTGTTGCCAGACCAAATGAGATAATAAATGTGAAAGTTTTTTTTTTTTTAAAGGGTAATGTAAGGGCCCTTTAAATGGGCGGACACAGTGCATCGGGAGATTGAGGCCCAGAAGTATTAGGACTGCCCTTGGGCGGGATCCTGGCCATATTGAGATAGTTTCGTAATGGGTGACTCTCTCGCTGATTGGCTGTGTGTGTGACCTCACAGGCCCTATATAAGCCCACTGCAGGCAGCAACTGGCCTCTTTAACCTCCTGCTGTTCACCCTGGCTCCTAGCTGGGTGGCCAAGCCAAGATGGGTAGCCGAAAGAGGTAAGGATTTTGGTAGTGAACACATGGGTCTTCTGACCAGGTGTTCACCAGGGAACCAACAAGTCAGGGCATCAGTTAGGGCATTATGTGAGTAGGTATAATAAAGGCTTTTAAGATTACACGTGGTTGTTCTTGAGTGCGCTACCGGTTACTAAGCTATAGATTCAAGAGATTGTGGCCAGAGACCTTAGAAGGCCTCAGAGGAGGCGAGCCGGGTAGAGCTCACACTGCAAAGGACAGTGGTCAAAGGTACTCTGGTGGGTCTAGGACAGACTAGTAATTGTAACTGCCAGGAGAGCACGCTACAAATGGCGCTCAACGTGGTGGACGCATCAGGAATTATCAGGTTTTGAAAATATTTAATATTCAGAATTAAGATTCTGAAAGATCCGGTAGAAACGCCACTTAAGAGGGAAGACAGAGAAGCAATATGGACCCAGGTAAATCTGGGATCAGGCTCAAGGACACAGCTGAACATAATGCTTATTATATAAAGAGGTTAAAGAGCCAGATGGAAGATCTTTTAACAAAGATCACCACTGAAGAACAGCAGGAAGCTTGTAATCAAGCTCCACAAAGGCTATCCCCACACCCAGTAAATAGAGCTAGGAGAGGGAGCAACCTAGAGCTAATGCGATTGTATGACAGTAGAGAGTATAAAATGCCACAGCAAGAGTTGCTGGAATTGCAGGTTAAACTACAGATGGAGATAGAGAAAGAAGAAAAAGCTAGGTTACTACAGATAGAACAGGAAGAGTTCAAACCAGTGGCTGAAACTAAGGAAGGAAATAAACGAACCACATGGACTTCAGTTGTAGAAATTCTTCTTAGCATTTTGTTGGTTTACCTTGTGCATTGTTGTTTTAAGGAATTTATTGATTACTCTTCCATTGAGAAGAAGTTTAGTTCTTTTTATGTGCAAAGCTCAGGTTTGATTTTAAATCAGCCTTTGGGGGATTTTCCAATTCTTCCCTCTGCCTCACCTTCTTGGGCCAAGGGAGAAGGGGGAGGAGGAAAAGGAAGGGCGATAATATCATCAACACTGCCCATTAATCCATTCAAAACTCCTGTGTCTTCATTTCAAAGGACAGGAGTAGGCTTTATGCCCCAAGGCAAAAAGGAATTGTGGGTTATTGAGTATAATCAGAAAAGTTTTAAAAATACAGTTCAGTTAATTTCTAAGAAACCTTACAGGGACAAGACCTTGCAGTTAGAGAGAGTGGAGTTTTATACTTGTAAAACTGCTAGGATCGTCTTTGGAGAGTTGGAACTCCTCTTTTATTACCTCGTGGATTTTCCACTTCCACAGGTGAGCTTGATTTCCCAACCCTCTACGGGTACTTATAAAACAGTGTTTATGTTTAGAATGGGTTGGAAAATTGCTATTTTAATCACTAGAATAAATAGACAGTGTGTGATCTTTGACCCAGGAGGAAAATATCAGATTTATTGATTCACACTCCTGAAGTACAATTCGGTATCAGAAACTCAAACTTTGATTTTTAGGCAAAAGAATTCAGGGATATAGCCGAGTGTTCTAGTAAAGTCATTACTGCACAGACTATCCCCAAGATCTTCTCTTCTAAACAAGAGAAGGGAATTTTGGGATATGTGATTGCTTACAATTTTTAAATTTTGATTTTACATTTTTAAACATTTTTGATTTTACATCTTCAAAGTATTTTGATTTTACATTTTAAAGTTATTTTGGTTTTACATTTTTAATCTATTTCGTTTTTACACTTTTAAATTATTTTGGTTTTACATTTTTAAATTCTTTGCCTTTTACCTTAGCAATGCACTTCGGGCATACACAGAAAGTGCAGCTAAGTGACAGACTGACTAACTTTTGTCTGACTTTTGATCTTTTTGACAACAACTTTGTTTCCACTGTGATGTGGAAAGGCCTGGATGGCATTTGGAAAGGCCCAAGTTGGGCCCTGGGTACATTCCTTCCTAGGTGCAGATCCAGCAGCAGAGTTCATCCCCACCAGAGACATTTGTAACCTGGGGATCCAAGAGAAGGACCAGACAACAGTCCAGAGAGACCAGCCAGATGTCCGCAGCCCTTCAGACGCTGATGGCAGCGATGCCCCTCCTGACCGTGACCAGAGACACCAGACACAGTTCCAGTGTTGCAGCTGAAATGGACTGTTTTGGGTGATACGCAATATAAAGACTGTAAATGGACAATGGGCCTGCTTGCTTCTCCCGTGGCCACTTGCCATATGGTGGCCTGGGAAGAGGCTTTGCCCTATGCTTTCTATTGAAGGACTATGCTTTTAAATTAGTGGGTGAAAAACCAACGCACCCACTTGCCGTTGTTATTGAGACAATGTTACTGGACATGACTGCTTATGTGCACCTGTGAAACTAGAATTGTTCTAGAATTGTGAAAAGTGCAATAGAGAATTGTGATAAGCTAGAATTGCTCTAGGATTGTGAAAAGTGCAATAGAGAATTGTGATAAGCTAGAATTGTTCTAGAATTGTGAAAAGTGCAATTGAGAATTGTGATAAACTAGAATTGTTCTAGGATTGTGACAAGTGCAATTGAGAATTGTGATAAGCTAGAATTGTTCTAGGATTGTGAAAAGTGCAATAGAGAATTGTGATAAAGCTAGAATTGTTCTAGAATTGTGAAAAAGTGCAATTGAGAATTGTGATAAACTAGAATTGTTCTAGGATTGTGACAAGTGCAATTGAGAATTGTGATAAGCTAGAATTGTTCTAGAATTGTGACAAGTGCAATTGAGGATTGTGATAAGCTAGAATTGTTCTAGGAGTGTGAAAAGTGCAACAGAAAATTGTAAGAAACTAGAATTGGTCTAGAACTGTGATAAATGTAACTAGAATTGTGACAACCTACCTCACTGATATTTGTTAACTAGAATTGTGATGTTTTACCTTGTTGACTTCCCACCTCAGTGTTGACATCCTACCTCATTGGCATCCAACCTCTTTGGCCTATTATCTCGAGTATGACTTTGATGAATGGGTTGAACACTTGGGCCACTGTTGAGCCTGGTTCTCATTGTCATACTTCTGTTTACTGATTTGCTGCTTTGTACCTCCTTGGGCATAACACTCTGTCATCTCATGGATCAAGTGAACTATAGCTGGTGCTAAAAGTTTAGCTTGATGAGATGTGCGGTTCCCGCAAAACAAGAGAAAGGGAATTGTAAGGGCCCTTTAAATGGGCGGACACAGTGCATCGGGAGATTGAGGCCCAGAAGTATTAGGACTGCCCTTGGGCGGGATCCTGGCCATATTGAGATAGTTTCGTAATGGGTGACTCTCTCGCTGATTGGCTGTGTGTGTGACCTCACAGGCCCTATATAAGCCCACTGCAGGCAGCAACTGGCCTCTTTAACCTCCTGCTGTTCACCCTGGCTCCTAGCTGGGTGGCCAAGCCAAGATGGGTAGCCGAAAGAGGTAAGGATTTTGGTAGTGAACACATGGGTCTTCTGACCAGGTGTTCACCAGGGAACCAACAAGTCAGGGCATCAGTTAGGGCATTATGTGAGTAGGTATAATAAAGGCTTTTAAGATTACACGTGGTTGTTCTTGAGTGCGCTACCGGTTACTAAGCTATAGATTCAAGAGATTGTGGCCAGAGACCTTAGAAGGCCTCAGAGGAGGCGAGCCGGGTAGAGCTCACACTGCAAAGGACAGTGGTCAAAGGTACTCTGGTGGGTCTAGGACAGACTAGTAATTGTAACTGCCAGGAGAGCACGTTACAGGGTAAAACTTAAAAGTATAAGTTATTACTATATACCATTAAAATTCTTTGGTTATCATCCCTTCAGATCAAGGTTTATATGTTCTATTTAAGAATATAGATTTCCATCCATATTCTGTGAACTTTCTCCATGAATTAAGTTACTATTTTATTTGAATGTGTTCAATTGAAGGTCAGAATCATAGCTTTCCCTACTAATTCTCTCACATCTTAGTAATTTTATTCATGTTTTAAAGGCACTGAAGTGAATCTCAGAACTTGTCACATTAATTCAAGAAATACTAAAACTGTAATTTACTTCAATAACAATAATAAAATAAATCAAGCACAGAAACAAGTAGGTAGAAAATGGGAAGCAGTGGAATAAAGCAGAAAAATCAATCAGAATTAAGGCTCATCACTAATGTGCTTTGTGACCCTGTGCAAGTCACTTAAATTATTGCTATATCTGCTTATTAATTTTTGTTTTTTCTTCTTAAATTGGATTAGGAATGCCTATTCATAAGATTACAGGTATCAGTTATAGTAACGTACATAAAGAAATATAAGAAGGGATAGAGACAAGGTGATATAAAGAGAAATAGATATTCACTTGAGTGCTCTCAAATTCTCCTCCAAAATTTCTGAAACAATGCCTCAAAATGAATTCTAGAGCAGCAGAAGCAACAAAAGAATAAGTTGAAACATTTTTTTTCTAGCTCAAGATAACTTTTAAATTTTGTAGAAAGATCTGTCTTCTTGGGGTGAGATTGTAACACAGCCTAACATTCTGGACTAAGGTACAAGCCATATATCAACAAGCCAGCAGCAGGCCAGCATAGGGAGGAGAGAGTGAGGTTAAACTTGGACTCCTTTTGTGTAGAGAGGACACTGTCCAAAGCTTCAGCTTTTTTGGGCAGCTGATTTTATAGCCAATTCTAGAAATCTATAATTCTTTCCAGGTGGTAGCCACTTCAAGTTAAAAGTCAAGAAATTGGCTAGCAAAATGAGCAAACAACAGTCAAAGAACCCAACCACAGAAAATTAATATAGTGACAGGGAAGATCAAAACACAAAATCAGAAGAATACAACAATGTCAAATAACTACACTCAAAATCTGAAAGAAAAGTGTGAATTGGTCTTAAGTCCAAAAACAAATTCCTGGATGAGCTCAATGTATGAGAGGTAGAAGAAAAATTGAGGAAAAAAAAAAAGAGTGATGGAAGAAAATCATGAAAAAAGAATCACCATCTGATAAAAGAGGCACAAAAAATACTGAAGAAAACACCTTAAAAAACAGAGATCAACTAATAAATAAGGCATAAAAATCTTCTGAAGAGAATACTTTTAAAAAATAATGAAAAAAAATTTTTTGAGAAAAGATGCACAAAAATAATCACTGAAGTCCTTAAAAAGCAGAATTGATCAAATGGAAAAAAGTGGTTTAAAAAACTCACTAAGTTATACATATAAAACTGTACTAAGTTTATTTCTTTGTTTTTTTTTCTCTTTGAATGCATCTTTCTTCATAAGTTTTAAGTCTCTCTGTTTCTCTAAGTCAATGAGCACATAATTTCCTACATCACAACAATATTTCAACCCAATAATATCCTATTTGAGAGATTGCCTATGCAAGCCCCTCTCCACCCCTCAATTTTCTTTATTTCTTCAATTCTTGGCTACAAAGGTTTTATTCATACAAGAAAACTTTTACTTAAAATAATCAAAATTATTTTTTACATATCATTATGAGATCATAATTAAATTCTACCCCTTTGTTTTTATCTTTATGCAGATCTTTTATTTTTATGTTTTCAGAAAGTAATATATTGCTAGCTAAGTTACCCTTAGTCTTAACCCCAGATCTTTTGCTCTACAGAATATATTATTCTAAAACTTATGGTGCTTCAGTATAGTAGCTGGTAGATCTTGTGTAATTCTTATTGCAGTTCCATGATATTTAATTTTAGTGTTTTTGTTGTTGTTGCTTCCAATATTTTTTCCTTAACCCAGAAGCTTTGAAACTTGGCTAGGATATTTCTGTAAGTTTTTCTCCTGGAATCTCTTTCCAGTGATCAGTGGATTTTTTTTTTTTTTTCTATTTCTATTTTATCTTCTCTTACTAAAACTTCAGGGCAATTTTCTTTTATAATGTCTTCTAATACAGTATCAATATTCTTTTTTTTAAACCATAATTTTCAGAAAGTTTGACTATTTTTACATTGTTTCTCCTTGATCTGTTCTCTGGATTGACTTTTTCTGATGAAATGTTTCATTTTCTCTTCTATTTTTTCCATTCTTTTGCTTTTGTTTTATTATTTCTCAATATCTTAGAATGTCATTAGCTTCCCCTTTGCCCAATTCTAGTTTTCAAGGAATTATTTTCTTCTTTAAGTCTTTGATTCTCTATTTACACAATAACAGAAGCCTCAATTCCAGAAGCCAGGGCTGGTCATCATAGCTGTGCTTGGACTTACTTGACAGTTGAAGTTCTCACAGTGTTCTGCTCAGCTATCAGGAAACACTGTCTTCAGAAAGACAATTTTTAAGCTGAGGCAGGCTTATTAAACCAACTGCCCTCCCCCCCCCTGTTGTTTGTTGATTCCTTAGGAAAACTCAATTCAAAAATAAAAGAAATATGTGACCATAAAACTATCGCTGTATCAATGTTATTAGTTTTAATAGCTAATTCACTTAATATGCAATTTAGTAATGGTTTCCATGGTGTAGGACCTTTCTTATATAAGTATTGAAGTGTCAGGAAATGGTTGCCTATTTGGGGACATCAGAATGCAGGGCCATTGAATACCTTGAGCTGACACTTTATTTTTATGAAATTCTTCTATGCATTATTATATCCACCATAATCCACCACCCCTTCCAAGTTTAGATATTGGATTTAATTGTTCAAGAAACCCAAATTGGAGATTGCAATGTAAACGTATTATAGTTATATTTAGTATTTTTTTAAAAAGCTATATTTCTGTCCTTATGCCCCATTCCTAGAGAAGTGAAGTGCTAGTTTGACTGTCCTTTACAATAATGATGGCTACGTTTTCTATAGGTGTTTGAACTCTCCTCCTATTTCCATACTTCTATCAATAAAAGTAGAAATTTAACATTAATTAAAATCATAATAATGGTTCCATTGCATTAAAAGAATTCTTTCTAAAGTAAGACATCCAGGAAAGAAAGTAATATAATTAGCTTTTTTTGATGGATGACAAGAGTCAGGGGATGAAAATGCTTATTGCCATTAGAGGATATACCTGAACATACTTTTTACTACCATGTATCAAGAATTAATAGAATAAATTAAATATGATTCTTTGGCTACTGCATAATCAAATAATATATTTCATCTATACACATATATGCATATTATATACAGATTTTTGCCACTATAATTCATTATTTGAATGTCCACTTGATATTTATTTACAAATCATAGACAAGGAAGTAGACAGATTACTTGGAAATTCTACCAAGTCCTTAACCTAATATCTTTCAACAATTCTGAGAACCTATTTCACAGATGAGGAAACTGAGGCAAATCACTTTAAGTGATTTGCCTACAGTAATACAATTAAAAATATAAGGCTAGATTAGAATTTAGGTCTTTTCCACTTTAGAACCAGATTCTACTCATTGTGTTACTTAGGTATCTCATGATACATTTAACAAAGTTTGTTTCAACAATTTTAAACTTTCATGTCAAAAGCTAATATAAAATTCAAAATGTAAATACAAGTTTATTCATAAGACAATCAATTTATTGGCATGGAATTTTTCAGAAAAAAAATTTTTACTATGCGCATTTGTTTTTACACTGGAATTTATACTACTTTCCCTGTTTTAGTTTTATCCTAATAAAACTACTTGGACTTTTGTTATATCTACTCTATTTTTGCAAGGAAATTGGGATTATGTGACTTGCCCATGGTCACATAACTAGGAAGTTTTAAGTTTCTAAGGTTGGATTTGAACTCAGGTTCTCTTAATTCCAGATCTGGTGCTCTATCCCCTGCACCACCTAGTTGCCCCATGTTGTTACATCTATTGAACAAAATAAACAAACCAATTTGTCCAGGGGTCAGTGTCTGAGGCCAGATCTGAAGTCAGGTCTTCTTGTTTTCTGGGAACTCTACTAACTAAAAACAATATTAAGAAATATGAAGCTAAACTTTAAAACCCTTTATTCTTTGTATACCAGTTATTTCCAAGAAGGAATAGATGCATTTGTCTTCCTTTTGGTATTCATTTAGGTTTCTAAATTTCTAGATTCCAAATGATTTAGTTCTGCCCATTCAAATCCTGAACTTTAGAATTGTTGCTGTTGATCTCTTCTTTGAAAGAACAAATACTTTAAGTATGGATTTGGATTTAAGGAAAGCCTTCTTTGGGCAATTATGAGCATTTCATATCACTATGCAAATCATATTCCCTAAATCACTATATGTGAAATTTAGTGAATAGAAGAAGAGGTAAATGTATTGATTAGTCATTATTTTTCTATTAGTGATGGTAAGAGAATCATGCTGGAGTATATTTCAGGAAATCAATCAACTGCTGCATATTGTGCAGATGATATCTATATCCCAAGGCAGAGTTAAGATGATTTGTATTTTTGATTCAAAACTTTCATTTGTTGCTCTAATAATATCAATGACAAACTTATTCATTGCATCAAGAACAAAAAACAACTATTTTCTTCACATTATATTAGAGAATTAAAATTACTTTCTAGACAGCCCTTAAAAAACATTGTAGAATCTCTTCTCAAGTCAAGTTTCTCCGTAGTGCTTTTCCTTGTCAAGGTCAGGTTCTCCTCTATATTTAGCTTTATTCTATCCCTTCCAATATTCACTTGGTCTTCCCTTTTGCCTATACATTTGCGCAAGTCTTCCATATAATTTTTAAAATTAGATTCCAGCTCCCTTTTCAACTTGCCATCTTAAATCTCTTCTTTGTCATTCATACTTCTATTTAAAAAAAACATTTTTTAATACTCCTGACCTCTACTTTTCTTATTCCTTAACTGTTTGCAATCTGCCTTCTGACCTTATCACACAACTGACAAGATTCTTTTTAAAGGTACTTAAAATGTATAGATGTTCTATGTGCCTAGTTATTTCTTGTCTGCTCCATTAGAGTATACTCTGAGGTTCAAGACAATTTTTATGTTTCTCTGTATTCCCAGCCCTTAGTACAATGCTTGGCACGCAGTAAGCATTCATAGTTTTTGACTGATAGCTGCATTTATTTTAATTAAGTTTTGATAATTCCATGAAACTGAAGCGACCTAGGTTTAAATCCTACCTTTGTTTGTACAACCTTGGGGAAAATCATTCAACCTCTTTGACCTCAGTTTCTTATTCTGTACTATCCTTAAAGTGCACTTGAAGTTTTAAATCCTATGATCCCAAAAGACTAACCAAACTTTCTGAAGTGATTTTCATCTTCAAAGCCAATATCTGCGGGAATGTTTTATAACAACTCTATATGAGATGAAGGTCAGAGAATTTAAGAGATTTCCCTTGAAAACTACCTTTCCTCCAGATCTTAAAGAAAACCTTATTTCATTATTTCTAATATACTTAACTTTATAATCAAGATTAATCATAATAATATAATAAACATTAGAACTAATTGTATTGGTGTCTGCTCTGCCTACTAAACTGAAAGCTTTAGGAGGGTAGAAATCATATTTTATTTACTTTTCACATATCTCCTACCTTTGGAACATCAGTTTGGAGAGCTTCTTAACAAATATATGCTCATTGCTGGACAATGGTATACAGAATTTAAATTGGATTACATTTCTTAGAGAACGTGATTAAAGTAGTATTAACATCAACAATGAAGTTAGTGAAACTGACCTTTTAAACAGTATTTTTTCTTCTCCAATACATTCCACTTAGTGAGATAATTCCATCTCTTTTTCTCCTATATGTATTTTATCACTGAAATAACAGAGGAAAATTGTTTCTATTTCTTTTCTAGTTGAATCCTGGCAATGCTGAAGCTGAAAGCTTAATCACTACCCCCAAACTTAGGTTTTCACATACAGTAACATCAGAAATTTTATAAGAGGAAACAATCAATATTTCCATTTACTTTCAGCCAAAATAATTTACTTAAAAATGTCCAGATCCTTTATCATTTCTTATTAAGTTAAAAAAGACACCACATAATGCTATTTTATAATTATACCTAAGGAGGGAAAGGGGAAAAGTATTAGTAAAACTTTACTCCCAAATTATTGAAGAGAACAGAAAAAAAGACTACACTAAATAAAAAAAGACAATGGAGAATAAACATATCATTGTCTTCCTGGGGTGTCTTTCCTTTTTGTTCTTTAAAATAGCTCTATAAAATTATGTAATTATTATGCAAACAAAGATTTATTTTTAGATTTAAAAAAAAGATATAATGACTTTCAAAATCTTAGGAAAATAAACCATGGAAAAAGATAAGGCATTATGCTTTGTAATGTAAATGATTTCTAGAAAGGTAATAAAGAAGGATCTTTGTAAATAGTAATGATATATAAATTAACTACTGGAACAGCAGACTATAAGAGAAAATCTTACTAATTTTATCATTAGGATTGTTAAGGTATTAAAGTTATGCTAGCATTTTGAGAACCAGAAAAAAAATTGGGGTACACTACCAAGATAAACAGTGCCATTCATTCATTTAACAAACCTTTATTAATTGTCTACTATGTGCCAAGTACTCTGCTAAGCTCTATAGGTACAAAGACAGAAGCAAAAAAACCTTACGTGATATTATGGAGTTTACAATCTAATAGAGTGACAATATGCAAACCAATATTTACAAAACAAGTTATATAGAAGATAATTAAGATAGGGAAAGCACTGGAATTAATAAAGATGGGGGTGGCAGCTAGGTGGCAGCTAGGTGGCGCAGTGGATAGAGCACCAGCCTTGAATTCAGGAGGACCCGAGTTCAAATCTGGTCTCAGACACTTAAGGCTTCCTAGCTGTGTGACCCTGAGCAAGTCACTTAACCCCAGCCTCAGGGGGGAGGGGGGGAAGAAAGATAGGGGAAGGTTTCATGCATAAGATCAAATTTTAGTTGTGAATGGGACTGATTAGATGAAGTATTTCTCAGTATTGTCATATGATCCCTGTTTCCAGACCAGGAGATAAAGGAAGTTGCAGGAAGCGACGTGACCTAGGAGATAACCTGCATTGGTGACCATTGGTCAAGGATGGTTACATCCTTTTAGTCTATCCAATGAGAAGGCTCAAGTCTTTTCCTTTTAAACCCTTGACAAGCTGGAAGCTGCTCAGGTTCCAGGCATATATGGTGGGAGTTGGGATGGCTCCCAGGTGTGTCTGGGCCTCTCTCTGCAGGGATTAAATAAATGCTTTCTTTTTGTACCTGATGATGTCTCTTGCATCCCACTTTTCCCCACACAGCTTATGGGGGTTCATGCGGGATCTGGCTTCACAGAGAGATGGCTGGTGGGCCCCTGATTCAAGGTAGGCACCAGGTTGGATTCTCCAAACGATCTTGATATCAGACTCTCAGCCTCCCTCTCTGTGAAGAATGAGCCCAGGAGAGACACTCAGATACAAACAGAAGGCACACAAGTCTTTGAAGATTAAGCCAAGGGGAAATAAAGCCAGGCAACTTATGCAATGTGTAATCGTAGAGGCACTGTCTGTTAATGTGCCCTTGAACTATCCTTGTGGGCCCTGGAATCATCAAGCCTTGGGTGATCCAGGTTAAGGGGTGAGGGCCAGATTAATGAGTTCTATTAATAGTACAGGATAGGGACGCTCTGTGGTTGGCTATGAAGGTAGACAACTCCTTCTGACCCTGGTCTGCCAAGCCACCCTGGAAGGGTCTCTGTGCATTTACTGGAAACAACAAAAAGAAAAAAAAAAGTACACTTTGGTATTTCTGTATGTGGGAAAGTGGGAAAGAGATAGTCTCTTCCATGTGATTTTTGTCTGTGTGTGTCTTTGTGCAGACTTGTCTTGGACAAAGTTGGAGCTTTAAGAAAGTCCATCAGGAATAATGGTTAGGCAATTTGGCAATTGGTCATTTCAAAATTCCAAAGCAATTCAATTAAAGTGGGGAGGGTCATGAAGAGAGTAAAAATGATAGTTTCTTTCTTTTACTTCCCTCATTTTCTGACTGCAGCAGGGCCACGTGGGGCCAGAGAGAGAGAAAGAAACTATGATGTTTAATGAAATTCGTTATTTGAAATATGATAGCAAAAGCAGTTTTATATTATTGGAAATTTAAAGCTATATTTGATTGGATTTTAAGTTAAAATATAGGTTATTAAAACAAAATGCTAATAGCTTACCTTAGGGGAGGTCATGTTTATATCTCCCTACTTAGATGGTATGTTGCTTTCTAGAAATATTGGGTAATTTGTAAACTATGAGTTATGCCTTAAAAATTTGTCAGCTCTATTGGATATATGTATAAGTTTTTTGAAATTTGGTTCAAAGTCATTTGCGAATCTTGAAGTTTAAAGTTAAAAAAAAATGATTTAAAGACAAGGGGCAAAAAAGATTTAGTTACAAAAGCAATAGTTTAAATGAAGCATCTAGTATTGCTTTGGGAGTGTTTAAAGTATGTTGGAGAAGGTTTGAGTGAATAGGCATTGGGAGGAGAAAGAAAGAGATGGACAGGAAGAGATGGTGTGAGAGAAGGAGGAAAAGAGAGGAAAATGGCTTTTCAGAAATAGGGAATAAAAAGGCACAAACCCCTTGTGAATTTGCCATTTGTCATGAGATACCCCATGAAGTTGGGGCCTGTCTTTAGCTGGCAGATTGGATCCTTAGGGGGAAATAACACCCTAAAAAGGTTAGTTATGAGAAGTTGGGGTTGGGAAGCATGGTGGAGTAGTGGTGGTCAGTGACAAGAAGAAAGGTGGAAGAGCTACAAGAGGTCTTGTTAGTTGACAATCTAATCCCTCTCCCCCCATTACATGTGTTTTTTTTTTTTTTTTTAACAAACTGCTGCTTCTTGCTGGTTCAAATATTAATTGCTTCTACTGTTTAAAGGAACAGCCTACATCATGTTAATTGAATATTTTATTTTTATTTTTCAAGTCTAGTTGCTCTAAGAAATTTGTTGTAAGTTTTCTGAAAGCAATTTATTTCTACTAAGACATCCCATCTGTCTTCAGCAAATTATTTAATGTTTAAGTGCATAATAGTCTATTTGTTTAAGGAATATGATTAAAAAAAAAAACCTAGAGCAGAATTTTCATCTGATCTGATAATTTGATAGGGTTATTGTAATATTCTCCTCTAAAATACAATATTCTCTTATTGGGGTTTTATTGGGGTCTCTGGAGGCAGCATTAGTTTCAGTTCAGTAATCACCACAAGTGCAGCCAGTAGTTAAAGTCCAAATTCTTTATTGTCTCCTTCAAAGTTTTGTCTCCTTCACTTGCAGCTTGGCTAGTTTTTCTGAAGGCCTTTCAGATCTTGGTTTCAGTGGAGAAGTGAAGGAGGAAAGCCTGACACCACTTCTCTGGTCTTCCCTTGTTCTCCTTCTGGCTGAGTTTGTTCAAGTTTATATCCTCTCTCATCATAGGTGTGAATCTTGTGGAACTATAGTAAGTACTAAGTACATATACTGAACTAAAGAACTGTTAAGCATTGTCTCTATCAATTCCACTGACTTAACACCTACAATTTTTTTTTTTTTTTTTTTTTTTTTAGAATGAAGAGAGTTTTAATGTTAAGTTTGAAAGTGTTTTTTATGTGGAAACAAGATGAACAATATGCAATTTAGAATTCTTCTCTGTATTGGGTATTTTAAAAACAAAATGATCTGTGCAATGTTAAACTTAGAACCATCTACTGAGATTATGAAGGATAAGATGTATAAACTGTGCACTTTCTAGGATGAATCTCTTACTGTGATCCTTGAGAGCTGGATTCATCTGAAGCTATGATTAATTATAATTGATGTAAGAGATAAAATCTTTTGGGACTTCAGCTGATATTTATTCGGAGTTTCAAATTCAAGTATGACTGGATAGATCATCAAACTAGTGCTCCACCATCTGAAAGGAAAATGCCACAAGGTACTCAGAGAAAGCTGTTACACGTGGAAGGTAACATTTGGGAATGAATTAGAAGGATGATCTTTCTCTGTGGAATGAACAAGAAACCAGTGTCACTGAATTGAAGAGTATGTGTCAAGGAGTAAAGTGTAAGAAGACTAGAAAGTAGGAGAGGGATAGATTATAAAGGACTCATGTTCTAGTTTAATGATAGCAGATCTATATAGTGCATTATAGTTTAACAATAACCCTCCCTAAATGGCAAAAAATTATTAACTCTGTTTTAAATTGAAAAAAATGAGGCTCAGTGATTTGCACACAGTGTATTAGTGGTAAATGTTAGAAGCAGGATCTAAACATAGGGTTAAGTCCAATGTTTTTTCCATTACACCATGTACCTCCTTAATTCTCAGTGCCTCGTGCTGTTTCTCCATTACTATTTCTAATGCTTCAGGCTCTAATATTTTCCATTTTTATTGCTGTACAATTTTAATCTATGAAATTCTGCAAATTTATTGTATAGGTTATTCCTACAAACAACCCAGAGAGAGGCACGGAAGTGTTATTATCCCTGTTTTGCTGAGATACAAATATATGTAATTTTCCAAAAAGCTTTTTGAAGAGGTGATTCACCCACTAGGCATGGGCTTATTCTAAACAACCTTGACAGTACCTTCTAACTTGAAAATTTTATGATTCTATGAATTGTGTACTAAATCTCAGCCTATTGCTTTTCCTTTGTTTAGGAGCTAACAAATTACCTAAAACCTATGCATAAAAACACATTAAGAGTCATAACAATTTAAATAAGAAAATATTTATCTTAAATTTGAAATAAAATATGGTAGAGAAAGCTCAGATAATTTGAATAGGTTATTTGTTTCCCTGCCCCCAGTCTCTTTTTTCTATAATTTATCTTCCACAGCTGGTAAATTGGTATTCATAAAGCATAGGTCTGAGGATACCTCTCCCTTGTACCTTTTCACTATTATTCCTGCTTAATACATTTCTGTGACTCTGTAAGATAAAACACAAAGTTCTTTGTTCAACATTTAAATGTCTTCACAATTTGGCTACTGTCTACATTTACAGTATTATTCTATATTTACTGCACTTTTGCATTTTTATGCACTAAAAGGAATTAGTGAAGAAGTAGGTTACAAGTATTTTGTATGAGACTAATAACATTGGAGTTGACATCATGACTTGGCCTGCTATTTGGATACAGTTACTGTGAGATCATGATAATTTTGTCAGTGCAAGGAATTTTACAAGGAATTGCAAGAAAATCTTCTCAATGCTCCTCCCTACTTGCCTTAGAGAGTAGCTGTGGGAATTCAACTGTGAGGGGCTGGGAGCACAGCAATAAAGGCCCATTTAAATTCCATTTAGATTTAACAAAAGCCTTCTATCAGTGCTCCTCCCTAAGGTCCACCTAGATACTAGGTTGCTAGCTGGGATCTTATTCATTCCATTAATGTCATTTCCTTTGCACGACATTTCATTTCTTACTTCTGTGATCACGGACAGGTAGTTGTTAATGTGTTAATTTTTTTTCCCCTCTTCACCCCTGCTTCTTGTAATCCCGAGCTCCTGTCAAAGTTCAGTTCATCCTAGAGAAAACCTTTTTTTGATTACCCTAGTTAGTCCTCTCTTTACATCTGAAGATAATTTGTTTGTATATATTTTATATTTATTTATCTGTTTATAGGTCCACTACCACCTTGATTGTCACCTTACCTCAGAACTAGATGAAGGCTGCCCAGGACTCTGAACCCAACGGTCTTTCCAGACAGTGTTCTCAGTCTGGACAACCTGTGGAGATACATCCTGGGAAAATACTACTCCACATAGTATAACAACGATTATAAGAACCAGAACCAGAAGAACCAGAAAAGGAAGTTCTTGCCACCAAATCTTTGACATTGTCAAATAATTGAACATCAGAAACATAAATGACTTTATCAGTAGAAATGGCATTAAAGAAGCTTTTACATATATCTTGCCATTGTATCTTAGGGACCATGGAAAATTTTCATCTTAGCTTGTACCCATAACCTGTTCTATAGTTTATTTCTTTACCCTGCTCCTCTGATCTGCCACTTTGGAATGTGAGGCCTTGAGAGCAAGAACGATCTTGTTAATTTTATTTATATCCCAAGGATTTAGTACAGTTCTTTTTGCATGCTTCCATTCATTTACTCATGCATCCAAGACACATACTATCAGTCGGAAAAAAGAGTAGTTTTTAAATCAGACATGCTCAATTCAAATTCTAGCTCTCCTACTGAATGCTTATTTTGCCTTAAGTAAAACTTTTAACTTCACTGAACTTTAGTCTCTTTATCTATAAAATGATTGTAATGAATTGTTTGACCTCTGAGGTAATTTTCAGCTCTAACTCTATGATGCTGTTACTTGAATAACTATTTTGTTTGTGTCATTCCCTCATGCTTAGCACAGTGAATTAGTACATTAATTGAACATAGTAATGAATGAATTGATTGGATGAAGTTTTCTCAAGTATGAGTCTAGCCCTAAGTCACTGGTCCCCATTCCCAGAGCCCAAAGATAAGGTCTTGGGCCAAGATTTCAGGAATTCACATGATCTGTGGGCCTAAGTCTCTAGGGACTTCTCTGTCAACCAGTGACAGGAAGTTACAGGAAGTAATGTTACAAGAAGCAGACAACATTAGTGACCATTGGTCAAGGATGGTTACTTCCCTTTAGTCTATCCAATGAAAAGACTTGGGTCTTTTGCTATTTAAATCCTGACAAGCTTCCTGTTTGGGACTAAATAAATGCTTTTTCTTTGTACCTAAAGATGTCTCTGATTAGTTAATTTGGGAATAGGGGTCTTGCACCTGTCCTACACAGTAATAGTAAAATATCTAATAAATAAAGCAGTTCAAGCCTACTGTGATGAGAACCAGTTGTATGCAATATTTATTGTTTTGTTTCCCAAATTTTTATGAGGTAGCAAGGTTTCTCCAGTACGATCTTCCTTAAAAAAAGTGACTCACTCAATGACAAGAGACCAGTCAAAAACTAAGACAAGGGATAATGTTAAAATTTTGACAAATGGGCTGAAAGTATACTGACAGTTAAGGTCAAGTTGAAAAGATTTTGTTGATAGGATTCTTTGGGAAGAAAACAGGAATCAGTGCTTTGGTATTCAAAGCAAGTAACCAAGTATACAAAGGAAGAATCAATAGAACTCTAGGCTAATTCAATTAAGGAAATTCAATTTTTTCCTACTAAAACATCTTGTTGGGGAGATTGAATGCTATTGTAAGTCAAAAATGAACGAAATGTGCCAGAGTCTTCTTACATACAGAGTAAGTTTTCCTCTTGGGCTTGTCTGTTTTAATCCATTTTTCTACAATGACAGAGAATGTAGCATGGACTATGGCAATTGATTAGTTTTTATTCCTTATGTTTGTTTGTTTTTTAAAATTTAGATTACAAACATTTTATTTTATCTTTGGCAAGAATATACTGAATTCACATATAATCATCATAATGGCTTTTGGTCAAATAAAATAATCATTTCCATTTTACATATTTTAGTAATTATTGATCCCTTTCAGGAGTGGGAACAAAGATATAAACAAAGCTGGAAGTGAGATGAGAAAGCTACAGTTATTACACTTGAGCCATTTTGAGTAATGGAAATCACAACTTGTGTCAAAAAATCCCCATCTGGCAACAATGGTTATGGCAATGACAGGTGAACTTGTTAAAATGTTAGGAGGTAAATAATTTCCCACCAGGTGATAGAGATAATATAAAATACACTTCCTTTTTCTTTTGATGAAATTGCTGCCTCATCATAACTTCCAAAGAAACACAAATTTTTTTTAACTCTTTGACAATGCTATTTTTCCAACTATATGACAGTACTCTGCTACTCTTGACTTTGCTCTTTTAAAAAAATCATATTATATATTCTATATATGTCTGACTATAACTTTATATCCTTCCATCTCTTCCTGTGCCTTGTTTTTCTTAATCCTATTCTTCATTTTTAGCAGAACATCTACTTCCTCGACTCCCTTAGTTTTATCTCAGGTCATTCCTGCTGTTATATTTTCCTCTTTTTCCAATCCTATATGTATTATCAACCCATTCAATGATGTAGTCCTTTAAACTAGGATTTCTTATTACATTGTCCTATCTGTACTTATGCCTTTTTAATCTTCAACTCTAATTTACCCTTACTATTTGCTCTTAAACATTTATTATTGAATGATACCAAAAAAGGTCTCAACACTCTTG
This sequence comes from Sminthopsis crassicaudata, assembly GCF_048593235.1. Lineage (NCBI taxonomy): Eukaryota > Metazoa > Chordata > Mammalia > Dasyuromorphia > Dasyuridae > Sminthopsis > Sminthopsis crassicaudata. The sequence continues at coordinate 206,908,818 of NC_133617.1, forward strand.
AGACACTAAACATTTATATCATCTAATCTCAACTGGGCCGTTGGTGCAGCAAAGAAAACTTTTTAATTCTTTCTTAAATTCTTATTCTCATAACTTTGCAAAGTTACTCTTCTCCTTAATTTTCTCCAACCACCCCTCCCTTCTCAAAAGACCTTGCCTCATATCTTACTAGGAAAACAGGATATTTATTCTAAGATTCTCCCTTTCTCCAAATTTATTATTATTATTTTTAAGTTCTTTTATATAATATCAATTTTTTTCTTTCTTAAGGCCTCTAATAAATAGATGTGTTTTCTCAGAAAATCAGTGTTTCTACTTGGCACTTAATCTTAATCTCAATCTCATCTAGAACTTTGTTCTACCAATAATATCCTTCTCACCTCATTTTAAATTTGTAATCTCTCCTTAATTATTGATGTCTCTCCTGTTACTTATAAACATGCACACAAGTTCTCCTCTTTTTATCAGCTAAACTCTAAGGATAACAAAAAACAACGTCATCCCTCCTGAAAAACAACAAAAAAAACCTTTTTCTGTATCCATTATCTCTTCTTTATTTCCTCTCATTCAGTTTTCAGCTCTTTGTAGTTTGACTTCCAATCTCATCACTCCCCTGAAACTGCTTCCTATAAAATTATAATAATCTCATAATTTCTGGATGTAAAGGCATCTTCTCAAGCCACATCCTTGATTTTTCTGTTGCATTTGACACTGCTGTGTACTTTTTTCCTCCTACATAATGATATTTCCTTGGACTTTTGATGACTTTATAGTGGTTGCCTTATAGCCTTCTTGGCTGATAATTCTTGAACTACTTTGCTGAATCAAGATCCAACTAATTGTTGGAGTTCTAAAAGTTTCTGACCTGGGTTCTTTTCTCTCAATGCTCTGTCTCTTTAAGAGAGTTCATTAGTTTATATAGATCTAATTATAATTTCTTTTTTTCTGAGGCAATTGGAGTCAAGTGACTTGCCCAGAGTCACACAGCTAGGAAGTATTATGTGTCTAAGATCAGATTTGAACTCTGGTCCTCCTGACTACAGGATTGGTGCTCTATTAACTGCACCACCTAGCTGCCCCCTAATTATCATTTCTACATAGATGTTTCCTAGGTTTATGAACTGAGATTAGGTCTAGTCCCAGGCCTCTTCTATCTAACTTCCATATTGCTGTCACATATGTATTCTTAAAAACACAGTTATGGTCATATTAATTTCTCACTCAAGAAATTCCAGCACCTTGTGATGTTTTCTACAGTAAATATACAAATTTCTCTATTTTTCATTTAAAGTCCTTAGTACTTTGTTTCCAGCTTACCTTCCCTGACTGATTGTACATTTTTTTCTGTTCATATTCTCTTATTGTCTTCTTATCAGACTGGACTAATTGCACTGTCTTTTGATTCATTTTGCATTCCCAGTGCTTAGCACAGTGCTTCAAATATGGCAGGGATTTAAAAATATTTTTTGATTTATTGATTGATTGATTCTCACATACCTGATTTCATGGCAAAAGTGTCTGTGCCTTTGTATAGGCTATCCTCTGTACCTGCAATTTGTTTCTTCCTTATGTTTGTCACATAGAATAATTAGTTTCTTTTAAGGATTTAGTTCAAATGTTACCTCTACCAACATCCAGTATAAAGTAGGAGTTTAATTAATACTTGTTGAAAATCTTATGGATTTTCCTGGGATCTTTGAATGAAAAGAAAGCAGCATTAACACAGCAGTATCTTGAAGATGTGGCCAAAGCAATCTTGGAATCTTCCACTTTGCAAACATAGTTTGTAGTGATGACTATAGAGTACTTACTGGATTCCTGTCTCCATTGTTTATTACTAAGCTGTGTGACCATAACCAATGATTTGACTTTTTTACATCTCAGTAACAAAGTTGTAGAGAGTTGCCTGGGGCATTAAGTAAGTGACTTATTCATGGTCACACAGCTAGAATTTGTCAGAGTTAAGACCTAAACCTAGGTTATTGTTATGTCACTTGCAAGGACCCTGCCCATTATGGCATCCTGCTCCTCATTTATTTATATAGACTTTAATTTTCAAAATGATTGAATGATTATTATTATGAATTAATTCCTACAAATCCAGAGATATTTAAGAGTAGGAATGATGAACAATATTCTTATTGTAGGGAGAAAAAAAAATTGAGGATTCAATTATAATCTTATTTGACAGCTATGGGCTAAGAAATCCAGTATCTTCTCATTTTAATTTATGCTTTGTGGATTTTTTCATTAAACAGAATAAAAAATCATTATGCTCTTGTGGATTGGGGGTCTGGGGAGAGCACAGGAAGGAGTCTGAGAGTGGAAATCAGAAAGAAAGTGACAAGTCATTGTGGAGAAACTGCAGTGCTTATACAGGCCAAAACTATTCCTCCTAAAAAACAATGGAGCATGAGTCAATCAACTGGCTGGTGTATGAAAGAGAGAGCTTTCTATCCCCCTTCAAAAACTGTAGAGATGGAAGTATTCATTCATCTGCAAAACCATGAGTAAAAAAGATATGTTACACCCTCCTCATCAGACCTATAGTTAACAGAGTACTTGACTGACAGCTCTGCCCCAGAGAATGAGAGTGTGGGGGGTGGGAGAATGGGAACTGATGCTTCTTAAATTTGAAATGCTGTCAGGCCATATGTCTTTCCATGAAATTAATGTGTGGCATTAGAACTAGAGCTTTATTTCTAATTTCTATTTTAAAACACTAAAAATCTGCACTGCTCATGTCCAAATTTTGACTTTTTTTTAAATGAAGAGCTAAACACTGATGTGCTCACAGATAAATAATAATGAAAAGAAATGGATAGAAAACCAGGAAATGTATAATATATGATACAAACATATGTGTAAAAACACATATGCATACATAAATCCACATAAAACTTGGGAGTCTTACTTTTTAACTGCTTTTTCTTTATGTAATAGGTTTTCAAAATTCTTTTTTATAAGAAAATCAATCTATAAAAACAAAAAAAAATCTATGGTACAATTTCATGTCCATTTTCTTCTTAGCTTGTTTTAAAATTTTGTATTCTATAATGTACATATGTCAGTTACAATAACCACATGTTGGAAAGGTTATGGTCTCATCTTGTATCAGATTTAAATATTTTTTCCCATTCTCAATTGAACCCTTTGGTGTTGTGTGATTATTATTATTCCTGATTTTCCAGGTGAGGATTTAGAAGCTCAAAGAGATTGTGATTTTTTCAGAGTCACAACAACTAAGAGTCAGAGTCTGAACAAAACTAAAGCCTTCATCTTTCCATTAACTCATGCTGAACTTTAATTGTTTATACTGTGATTGCCAGTACCTTTGCAGAGTTAAACATTTAAAAATTTGCAATGTAGTAATGAAGATGAACTTTAAAATAATCTAGTTAAAATTTCCAGATCAATTTTTTCTATTACAATAAAGCAAATTAAATATTTTTAAATGTTTCAAGCTTAGATAATATGCCAAACTATAACCATATGATGTGAAATAAATGGGACTTATTATCACTTTTGTTTTGCTATTTTCTAATGAAGATGTACTTCTAAAAGCCACCCAAATTAATCATATTAATCTGTTATTTCAAGAAGTTCTCAGAACAATCTACTGGGCCAGAGAATAAAGAGAATTGCTCCCTCAGTGAGAAGTCCGGGGACACCTCAAGCTGTCAGAAACTCTGCTTCTAAACTGATTCTTCAATGCAATTCAAACTGAAGCAGTGGAATATACCTGGAACTAGCCTTCTTCTGGAGAGAGATACCTTTAAGTACTCTGGCTGTGTGCATATATATGGGGAAGTCACCTGCATCTGCTTTTCCATTTCTAGCCATGTCATTGTGACCTATAGCTGTTGCTTATACCACCATGTTTCTTTGATGACTACTCAAAAGTATTAGTTCTGTTCTAGCAAGTACTTTAATTGCTAATTATTTATGATAAGATAATAATGTTTTCAAGTCAATCCTCAAAAACACTCTGGATGTTATGACTCATTCAAATATGGAACAAATGTTATTGAAATCTAATGTGGTTTCCATAGTTACAAAGTATGTCACCAAACTTGACCAACCATCTTTAGCTGTGAGAAATTTGATGACAGTATGGATGAATTGGTAGGAAAACAATTCAAAGTACACATTTTACAGTAAGCATGTATTATCATAACTGTCTATATAAGGTTTAGCTTGTGTGTGTGTAGGTGTGTGTATAATCTCATATATTTACCTTTGCTTAGATATAATCAGTAATTAGCACAATATGGCATATAAGTGCTATTTGCTGATTTATAATGAGAGCATTCTTATGCATTAAAATGAGGAATTGTTAAAGCAATAGAAAGGCATAATCAAGACCTTAAGTCAAAAGTGATGCTTGAACCAGATAAAAATATTGTACAAGTATAAATGAAAATCCCCAATAACATAGGGAACAGAAAAATAATAATATGCTTGCATAAGATTAGTGTTATATTTATTAGAATGATGAAATTTGTTAGAGTGATTGCTGGAATCTCCTTTTATGGCGCTATTTTCCAATTCCTTCTCCAATTGTCCCAAAAGTCCTGCAAAAAACTCAATCAAACAAAAACATTCCTATAACCCCCTAAACAACAATAAAAAATTAAATCTGAACACACAATAGTCAATGTAATATTAATATATTATTTCTTTCTTTTTTATCTTCAACATTCCATAAGATAGTAAACAGTTTTTTAAGTAATAAAGAACCATTAAAAGACTGCTCCTGCTGATATTTTATTTTTGACTTTTGATTGGCAGAATTTATTTTAGATTACTGGACTAGAAGTACAGGAGGAAGTCTCATTCCTAGGTGAACCTGTGGTGGAACATATAATAAGGCTCACAGTTCCGTGTAAAACTGATGTGCTACTTTAGTGTATTTGTTTAAAATAATCTTCTTTACTTTCATGTAACTTAATCAACTGAGATAAACTTTAAATTTTGTCTTCTATGCATTAGGGTTTCTGGAGAATTCTGAGAGGTAAGAAAGGATTCTAGTGCACATTCACTATGAAATAATTGCATATACTAAAAAACAAAAGAAAACAAAACTCTTGAGTAAATTAGATTGCAATTCTCTGCTAGTCTGCTAGGCCCAAAATTAATAGGCTGTCAGTGCTCCATACTTCACTTGCTGTTTTATGAATTGTATCATTTATAAAACTGTTTAGCTTTCTATTGTTTGGTTTTTCAACATTTCAACTCTGAACTCTACAAAAGAATGACTTTCATCACTGACTTGAAAACATTCCTTTTTCTATATTGTTTTTTAAACAAACATGAATCAAAAAAAAAAAAAAAGGTTGACAAATTTCTTTTAGAAGTATTTGTTCTCCACAATAATACCTTATAATGACTTTAGTCATATCAGACTTTCAAAGGTGGCCAGAATAATTACAGGATGACACAAACATAAATCAACTACAGTGCCAGCTGATTTTTAAAATATTTGCTTTGGTCCAATATATTGTGAAGAAGCCCCCAAATAATGGAAACTTTTTGTCGAATTCTTCTCACTTGAAGCAATCTCTGTGTTATTGATTTTTATACCTGAATTTTCTTGAAGTCAAAAACAGAATAAATGGAATTATTCTTTTGTCAGGCCTAATGTACTATTGGAGCACAGCAATACATGGGCACCAAAGCAAGCAAGTGAAATAACAGGTGTTCTGAAGAAATGTCAAATAGAAATGAACTGTTCAGGACAGAAAGAAAAAAAAAATCTTGATACAGAAACATGGCAATGTCCTATTATTCATTTTTCTTTCCTGTTTCATAAACAGCTCATGTACTTAACAGAAGTAATCTCTCAAAACGCATTACGACCTACTAGTAATAAATATTGTACTAAAAGTTAAAATATTTTAAGTAATTTAATTTGTTTTCATTCAGTCATTTCAGTTGTGCCTGACTCTGTGAACTTAATTGGAATTTTCTTGGCAAATTAAATGATTTATCATTTCCTTCTCCAACTCATTTTACAGATAAGGAAACTGAGTCAAACAGGATTAAGTGACCTGCTCAGTTTCACACAGTTTAGTAAGTGTTATGAGACTGGATTTAAATTCAGGTTTTCTTGACTCCAGTCTTATGTGCTACCTAGCAGACTTAAGTAATTTTACTACTTATCCAAGTATCAAATTCTGTTTGAATTCTGTTACTAAGGAAAACTTGAAGAAGTTATTATTACAAACGTGAAGGCAATCATCTTCCTGTTCAATTACATTAAATTTAAAAAAAAAATTAAGTACCTGCTATATGCAAGCACTGTGCACATTGTAATTAAGAAAGAAAAACAGAACAGTTCATACCTTAAGGAGGCTAAACCTTGCTGAAAGCAACATGTACATAGATAAATAAGTTAAAAATGTATAAATAAAGTAATCATTTTGGGGGGTGGGATACTAACAGCTCCGAAAAATGCTTATACAAGAAGGATACAAGATAGTTTCTTTTTTTTCTTCTTTTTTTCTCTTTTTTTCTTTCTTTGTAACCTTTTCTTCCTTCCTCTCTTCCTCACTCCCTCCTTTCCTCCCTCCTTCTCTCTCTTCCTTCCTTCCTTCCTTTCCTTCCTCCCTTCCCTCTCTTTTCCTTCCTTCCTTCCTTCCTTCCTTCCTTCCTTCCTTCCTTCCTTCCTTCCTTCCTTCCTTCCTTCCTTCCTTTCTTTCTTTCTTTCTTTCTTTCTTTCTTTCTTTCTTTCTTTCTTTCTTTCTTTCTTTCTTTCTTTCTTTCTTTCTTTCTTTCTTTCTTTCTTTCTTTCTTTCTTTCTTTCTTTCTTTCTTTCTTTCTTTCTTTCTCTTTCTCTTTATCTCTCTCTTTTTCTCTATCTCTCTCTTTCTCTCTTTCTTTCTCTCTTTTTCTCTTTCTCTTTCTCTGTGAGTCAGAGTCTCCTAAGTAGAAATTCAGAGAGAGAAAATTCCAGACCTGTGTGAAGGCATCAAGGTGCAAAATGTAATATATGTTATGCAAAGGGAAAGGAAAAATAGGTCAGTTTGTCTGGAACCTAGGATATATGAAAGGGACTAAAATAAGTTGAGAAGGATATTGTAAAGTAAAATTGAAATGCCAGATATCAAAGTTTGTATTTTCTACTTCAGACTATACTGGGATTGATACCAATCTAATCAGTTAAATCCACATATAATATTGGTCTACTTATTATTTTCAATAATTCTTCTCTTAAACTGATATTTTTTGATTCAGATGTAAAACTGAAAGGGAATCAAATCTAGATGTTCTGGGTCTCTGTGTGCAGTCAGTAACCTCTTTGTTTAAATGATATTCATTTGAGATGTCTTAAAAAAAAACTACCTTTCAGGCACTACTTATATAGAAAGTGAATTTGGGAGCTTTTTTTACCCTCACTTGAAGGGTTAATTGACTGTAACATTCTACTCTAACTGGAGAACTAGCTTGAAGAAGAAAGCCAGGCAAACAAAAGATAGCTGTCAGATTCAGTGCCTACAGCAAACACTGAACTTTGTGCTTTCCATAACCCTAGCATCTGTGCATCTTCTATTGAGAGAATTAATACATCAACCTTTGGTCAAGTAAAAGGAGAAAAAAATTCAAAGAAATGAAGCTAAGCATTTAATCAAAAGTCAGCAATCTTTATGGTTCAGTAACCCCTGAACTTAATGTTTTGTCAGCCATATAATGGTAGAAAGAATGTTACATAAAAATGAATTTAATTATAGTTTTTCTTCAGAATAAAAGAACTAGAGGAGAAAAGGGGAAAATGTCCTTTTGCATGTGTATATTCTTAACAGATCTCTAGGTTCATATAGAAAAAATAAACTTTGCTATATTGATCTAATCTTCAAAGGTAAGTACCAATCTAGAAGTCATTAAGAGATGGATTTAAAATAAATCAAAAGAAAACAAAACCAAAATCAAAATTCTATTGTTTCTCATTTAAAGAAAAAGTCTGATTTTACCGATTAATAAACTCATGAATTTTCAATTTCCAACTCAATATAGTCTCTTAACAACTTCCAAATAATCACTCAATAATCAGTCATCAATAATTACCATTGAACAAATGAGTCCATAGTATTTCACCAAATCTTATTATTGGATTAGGCCATTGTATCTTCTGGGAGTTACATGTAAAGGAAAACAATTTTATTATTGCATATTGTATCATTTTAATAAATGGTATAACACAGAGGGAGTCCATAATAGTTACAGAAGATTGGACATAAAGAAGAGAAGACTCAGGGAAAACATAATGACTGACTTCAAGTACTTGAAAGATTGTAATATAGAGAAAGAATACCACCTGCTCTATTTGACCCCAAAAGATAGAACTAGGAGTAATTTATGTAAACTGTAGAGAGGTCAATTTTGACTTGAAGTCAGGGGAAAACAAACTCAACCAAATGACTCTACTATAAAACAATAGCAAAAACAACAACAAGAATCCCATGCTTAATAATTAGAGCTATACTAAAGTGGTGTGAAGTGCTTCTAGAAGTTGTAAGTTCCACTTCCTTAAGAAGTCTTCAAGCAGAGGCTGTATAGCAACCAAATTAGAATGTTATAACAGAGATTCCTTTTGTGTATGAGTTCCTATAGATCAGTGGTCCTCAAACTTTTTAAATAGGGGGCCAGTTCACTGTCCCTCAAACTGTTGGAGGGCCGGACTATAGTAAAAACAAAACGTCATAGTCACATTCTGTCTCCTCCCCTCAGTCCATTTGTCATAACCTGGTGGGCCGCATCCTCGGGCTGTAGTTTGAGAACTCCTGCTAAAGCCTCTTTTAAATCTCAAATTTTGTAATTCTGTGAAATTGTGTTTGACATTATATACATATGCATTTTAATTATATGTTAACAGAATCTTGTATTTAGAAAGGACATTAGAAATCAAGTCCAAACTTTAAATAAGAACAAAAATGAGCTGACATTTATAAAATGCTTTAAAGTTTGAAAAGACCTTTATATCCATTTATTCTTTTATGCCTAAGTAACTAAGGCAGGTAACACAGGTATTATTGACTTTACAAATGCATTAACTGATGCCAAGAGCACTTAAGTGATTTGTCTTTATTCATATAATAGCTAAATGTCTGAGATAGTATTAAATTCTAACTTCAAGTATAGCATTTTATCTCTGTGACAAACATACTCTATAACATGACAGTCATCCAGCTTTTGTCTAAAGGCTAAGCTTTGATTCTTACTATTTGTATGACTTTGGAAGTCATATTTCCTTCTTTTGTTGCTGTTTTCCTTATTGATTCTTTCTGTTTATATTCAGTCTTTGAGATTTCTTTTTCTTTATGGAATCTTTGGTAGTTTTAATCTCTCCCCTTTCCCTCCCCCCCTTACCCCACCTTATGTTCCTTATCATCCTTTTGTGACTCCTTATTCTTTGATTAGGGTTTCTTTGAGGGGCTGAATCTCAAACTTCCCAGCTTCATCTCACAGAGAAATGTTCAATGTTTATCTTTGACTCAGCTTATTTTTGGGTGGTCAGAAGTAGCTCATTCCTTTAGGATTAGTAAGAATTATACAACTTCCCACATTTAGGTGTCCTATCCTGGCAACCTTTGAATGGTTTCATTCCCTATTTTCCCCAGATCTCTGTTCTAGCACTAGCAGTTCAGAGCCTGCTTTCCCTGGCATCATCAGGCAGTTAATCACTTTGCAGCACTGGTACTTCTGGGTTATAGCATAAAGCAGGCTTTTGTTATTGTACTGCTATGGCCAAACACAAATTCTAAATCTGAGCAAACTTCTGCTGTCTGGTTCTAGGGTCTTCATGGCGCTAGAAAGAGTAAATGGGGACCAGGCTGCAGAAGAAAGTTTTTATGTAAGCCTGTGTGATGTCTTTGGGACTGCTAGTGCAGTCTCATTAGTGTAATGGAAAATGGAGGAGGGGTTCTAATTTAGTCTTTTTTGTTATGGGCCAGAACTTGAAACAAGGTGCTAAATCAGTGCAATTGATAGAGACATTTAGCATGGTGCTTAACAATTCTTTAGTTCAGTAAATGTACTTAGTACTTACTATAGTTCTACAAGATTCATACCTTTGATTAGAGAGGATATAAGCTCGAACAAATTCAGCTAGAATGAGAACTAGGGAAGACAGAGGAGTAGTGTCAGGCTCTCATTCACTTCTCCACTGAAACCAAGATTCTGGAAGGCCTCCAAAAAACTAAATAAGCACTAAGTGAAGGAATCTAGATTTTGAAAGAGACAATAAAGGATTTGGACTTTAATCCCTGGCTGCACTTGTGGTGATTACTGAACTGAAAGGAAGGCTGCCTCCAGATACCCCAAGAAAACTTCAACAGAGAAGATTACATTTTAGAGAAAATATTACACTTTTTTTCTTTTTTTTAAACTTTCATATGGATCTGAGAACCTGCAGTTGAAGTTGCCTTATATTTTGTGCATAATTTCTGTTTTGGATATGTATGAGAGGTAATGCAGATCAGAGAAAATGTTTACTCTACCATGTTGTGACATATAACCCAGATGTCCCATCTGTATGACTTTGGATCAATTTTTGTTTCTTCATTTATAAAATAAAAGGACTGACTGGATGATCACTAAATCTATGATCCAATTGTTCTATATCATAATGTTTTCTGACTTCTAGAGCAACCCATTCTTTTTGCTATTTTTTTTCTTTTGAGGCAATTGGTGTCCAATGACTTGCCCAGGATCATAAAACTAATAAGTATTTGAGGCTTTTCTTGATTCCTGAACCAGTGCTCTATCTACTGTAACATCTAGCTGCTCTATATAGTACATTATATTTTGGATTTGATCTAACAATTAAGAAGATTTTCTTTGAATCATGTCTATATTGACCTATTGCTTCTAGTTCAGTTCTTGGGAACAAAGCAGCCTAATTCTTCCACATAAAAGACCTTTTGATACCTGAAAAAAAGAATTATCTTTTAATTTCTAATTCTTTGTTTTACTTTATCTCAATGGAAAATGAAAAAAAAAAAAAAAGAAAAAAAGCCTTCTACCTTATCTTCCCAGTGATCTGCACACAGTAGATGTCTAGCAAAAGTTGATTAGATCTAATTAAGTTTCTCTATAATATAATCTTGTTTGGGATAGAAAGGAAAGTTCATAGGATAGCAGTTTCTAAAATCTTCCTTTTCTCTTTTGGACATTTGGACATGTTGGACATCTTCCCATCTTCAATCTTTTGAAACTTCTTTCATTTTTAACTAGTGCTAAAGGATTATTAGCATCAAGTCTGCAATCACTTCTGTATATTCTTTCAGCATTAAGGATATCATTTGTCAGAGCCCTGACAACTGAACTCATTTAAAGCAGCTAGATTTTATTTCCTTCTTACCTAATTTCAGTAGATTCAAAATATTTATTAAACATCTACCAGATGTGCTCTGTTCAGGAGGTGCTAAGAATAGTATATATACAATTTAATCTTTTATATATTATATATGTGCATAGATGTATATATAACTCAATGTACATACAAATAGACATTTACAACATAAGTGAATGAAAGGTGAAATTAAAACACTCTGAGAACTCAGAGAAAGGATACTAGGAAAAATCCTAAGTTCTAGAGTTTTTAAAAAATTTTAAAACAAATCATTGATTTTCAATACACATTGCTTTATGAATAATATTGGGAGAGAAAAATCAGAAGGAAAGGGAAAAACCATAGAAGAGAGAGAAAAATTAAAAAAAAGAAGTGAATTGTTTCACAACTCTCCTAACAATTCATTAGTTCCCCAGTTTTTCCATGTCTCCTTCAACATTTATCATTATCATATTAATATTATTTGGTTTTGATGACAATTACTTTATTATTTATTTTTTTTTATTTAATTTTTTTATTTTTCTGAGGCTGGGGTTAAGTGACTTGCCCAGGGTCACACCGCTAGGAAGTGTTAAGTGTCTGAGACCAGATTTGGACTGGGGTCCTCCAGTTCAGGGCTGGTGCTCTATCCACTGCGCCACCTAGCTGCCCTGACAATTACTTTATACTAGGATTCTCTAAATATGTCATCATATAATCTGCAAAGAGTGATGGTTTTATGTCCTCCATGGCTATTCTAATTCCTTTAAATTCTTTCTCTTTTTTTTATTGCTAAAGCTAACATTTATTGTATAATGTTGATTAATAGTGGTGATAATAGGTGTCCTTGTTTCACCCCTGATCTTATTGGGAATGTGTCCAACTTAATTGCAAATAATATTTGCTGTTGCTTTTTGCTTTTAGATAGATACTACTTATTATTTTATAGAAAAGTTCCCTTTAAGCCTATGCTTTCTAGTGTTTTTAAAAGGAAAACCATTTTATTAAAAGCTTTTTCTGTATCTATTGAAATTATCATATGATATATATATATATGATATATATGTATGTATATGTATATATATGCATATATATATATATATTTTTTGTTATTGATATGGTTGATTAGGGTAATAATGATATTGAACCTGAATTGAACCAGTTCTGAATATCTGCATTCCACTTGGTCATAGTGTATTATCCTGTTAATAAATTGCTATAATCTCTTTGCTAATATTATATTTAAAATTTTTGCATCAATATTCATTAAGGATAGGAGTCTATAATTTTCCTTTTTCTGTTTTGGTTCTTCCTGGCTTCAGTATCATTACCATAATTGTGTCAAAGAAGAATTTGGGTAGGATTCTTTCATTACCTATTTTTTCAAATAACTTACATAGCATTGGAATTAATTATTCTTTAAATGTTTGATAGAATTCACTTGGGAATCCATCTGGCCATGGGGATTTTTTCTTAGGCAGTTCATCAATGGCTTGTTCAATTTCTTTTTCTAAAATGGGACTATTTAATTTATTTCTTCTTATGTTAATCTGGGCAATTTATGTTTTTGTAAATATTCACTCATTTTGGTTAGATTGTTGGATTTGCTGCCATACAGTTGGGTAAAATATCTCCTAATTATTGCTTTAATTTCTTTGTCATTGGTGGTGAATTCACCCTTTTCATTTTTGATGCTGGTGATTTGATTTTTTTCTTTCCTTTTTCTAAATAAAGTAACCAAAGGTTTATCTATTCTGTTTTTTTTTTCCCTTATAAAATTAACTCTTAGTTTTATTTATTAGTTCAATAGTTTTCTTAGTTTCAATTTTATTAATCTCTACTTTGAGGTTCAGAATTTCTAATTTGGTATTTAATTGGGGTTTTTAATTTGTTCCTTTTCTAACTTTTTTAGTTGTATGCTCCTTGTTCTCTATTTATTCACATAGCTATTTAGAAATATAAAATTTCCCTAAGAATTGCTTTGGCTGAATCCCATAGGTTTTGATATGTTATCTCATTATTGTCATTCTCATGAATGAAATTGTGGATTGTTCTGTGATTAGTTTCTTGACTCACTCATTTTTTAGAATTAGATTATCTAATTTCCAACTAGTTTTTAGTCCATATTTCCCTGCCCCTTTGTTGATCATAATTTGTATTAAATTGTGGTCTGAAAAGGAAGCATTTACTAAGTCTGCCTGTCTGCAAACTTTTGTGCATTTGATTGTGAGGCTTTTATGCCCTAATACGTGGTCATTTTTTGGTAGCTTCCATGTACTGCCAATAAAATGTTGTAATCCTTTCTGTCCCTATTCAATTTTCTCCAGAAGTCTATCATGTTTAGGTTTTCTAGGATTCAATTATCTTCCCTAGTTTCTTTTTTGTTTATTTTGTGATTAGATTTGTCTGATTCTGAGAAGGGAAAGGCTGAGGTCCTCCACTAATATAGTTTTGCTATCTATTTCTTCCTATAACTGGCTTCAAATATTCTCTAGGAATCTGGGCTGGTCTACCACTTGGTGAATACACATTTGGCATCATCACTACTTCATTGTTTATAGTAACTTTATCAAGATGTACTTTCCTTTTTTTTTTTAATCTCTTTTAATAGCATCTATTTTTATTTTTGCTTTATCTGAGATTAGAATTAGTACCTCTGCTTTTTTTAAATTCAGATGAAGCATAATAAATTATGTTCCAACCTTTTACTTTCCCTCTATATGTGTCTCTCTGTGTCAAATGTCTTTCTTATGAACAACATATTGAAGGATTCTGTTTTTTAATCCAATCTGCTATTTGCTTGCTTTTTATGGGATAGTTCTTCTCATTCCCATTTACAGGTATAACCAGCTCTGTACTTTCCTCCATCTTCTCCTCTCTCTCTATTTTTTTTTTTGTCCTTTTTTTCCACCCTGTCCATTTTATCCACCCTACCCACTACTTATCTTCTATTACCCCTCCCCCTTGTCTTATCTTTTTCCCCCTAATCCTCCATCCCTCTTTCCCTGGATTGTAATAGTTCTTTGTGCCTCTTCATGTGATCCAATTTGTCCCATTATACTTCCTCTTTCCTCTTCTTCAATGCAGACCTTTTCCCATCTCTTAATCTCTTTTTCTTTGATATCATCATATCAGAATCCATTCACCACCATACCCTCCATCCATGGGATGGCCCCTTCTGTTTGCCCCAGTGACAGATACAGTTCTCAAAGTTATAGTTAATGTTTTCTCATCTAGAAATGTAAAATTATCCTGTTTATCCTTCTATGCTTCTCTTGAGTCCTACATTTGTAGATTAAAATTTCTGTTTAGTTCTTTTTTTTTTTAATAGAAATGATTGAAAGTCTCTTACTTTATTGAAGATCCATAATCTCCACAAAAAGATCATGCTGAGTCTTTCTAGATAGTTAATTCTTGATTGTAATCCCAGGCCCTTTGCCTTCCAGAATATGGTATTCCAGGCCCTCTAATTCTTTATTGTAGAAGGTGCCAAATCCCAGACAATCCTGATTGTTGCTTCTTGATATTTGAATTATTTGTCTTTTTTTTTTTTTTTTTCTGGCACCTTGCAGGATTTTGTCCTTGATATTGTAGTTCTGAGTTTCAGATCAATGTTCCTTGAGGTTTTCCTTGTGGGTTCTCTTTCTGAAGGTGATCAATAGATTCTTTCAATGAGTATTTCCTCCTCTGTTTCTAGAATATTGAGGCAGTTTTCCTTAATGTATCTTGAAGAATGCTATCTAAGGTCTTTTTTTGGCCATGGCCTTCAGATAAGCCAATATTTTTTACATTATCTTTTCTGAAGCTATTTTCTAGGTTGACTATTTTTCCAATGAGGTATTTCACATTTTCTTCCATTTTTTCATTCTTTTTTTGTTTGAAAGACTGATTCTTGCTGTCTCAGAGAGTCATTAGCTTATAGTTTTTAATGTTTGATTATTCTTCAGTTAGCTTTTGTATCTCTTTTTCCATTTGCTTAATACTACTTTTAAAGGTGCTATGTTCTTCAGTGGATTTTTTTTTTTAATTTTGCATTTGTATTTTTTTAGGAGTTGTTTTGGTCAAGATTCTTTTCTATTTCTTGCTCATTTTCTTTACTTTTGGTGTTTACTCTTTTTTAAAAAATTATTATTATTTTTTTTTATTTTTATGGTCGATTTCTGCTCCACAGTAAAGGGGGCCACTGTCTCAAGCTTCCTGTATATTTCTGAGCCTTGTATCTGAACACTAGGGCCCCTTGTGATTGCAGGGGGTAGCTTTGCCTGATCTTTTCAAGAAAACAGCCTGATTTGCCAGAGGTTGCATTCTGATTTGAGACTGGAGGCTGCCCCCACTGATCTATTACTCTACTGAACCAGTAGTGAGATCTTAATTGCTGATTTGCTATGATTAAGACCCTCTCACCCGCTTTCCCAGAGATTGTCTGAGCTGGGATGAACACCTTTTTTACCTTATTTTTCAGTCTATCTTGACCTGGAGATTGGTTTAATTCTGTCAGCCTTGGTTCAAAGATTTGGTTTCATGTGGTTTTTGAGGGAAACTGGAAGAGTTTGAGTGGCGTCCTGGCTTTACTCTGCCATCTTGGTCTGTGTTGTTTATTATCTATATGATCTTAGACAAGTAATTTAACTTCCCTTATTCTTAGTTTCTTATCTTTAAAATTAGGAAGGTTGTATTAGATATCCACTTTTATGTTTTGCAGCTATAGAATTATAGTCCTATAATGCTATAAATTCAATTTGTGGAAATCAAGTCTGGATACTGTGATCAAAGAGAAGCAATATTGGTATTGTGAAAAGACTGACATCAGCTATGACTGGTATTGCTGGAGTTTAAAGCTGAGTCCTATACTAACTTGCTTTGTGATATGGTGCAAATTATCCAACTTCTGTGAGATCTAGTTATTATTCAGTATAATGAACATGGTTAATACAGATCTCCTAGTTTTACAAAAAGCCAAGGTTTGTGGTATAATAGAATGAATACTGAACTTGAATACAAAAATCTGGATTCTATACCACCACTAGCTAGGTGACTTTAGGAAATCCATTTAACCTTTGATCCTCAATTTGGTGAATTATATATTTATCATATTTGTCCAATCTAGGACGTAGGAAGTAAAGTCATTTGTTAACAGTAAAGTACTTGTAAATGTGAGTCATGATAGCAATGTCATGAAATTCCTTTGGAACTACTGTCAGGATGTGAGGTATTATATTTTTTGTTGATCATTTCCCATCAGGTTTCTTTACTTCATACCAACCTCTAAAAATCACATAGTGAAATAGAGGGCACAATAGATATAATCTACCCTTCATATTTCTGCCAAAGCAAAAATTTTTTTTCCCTATTCACAAGCCTTCAGTTGATGCTCATTACATTAAGAAAGAATTACAATTCTAACCTAGGATAAAAGAATGCTGACATGGCTACAACATGCATTTCCATTCTCATCTCATATTATAAATCTCTATGTTCTTTAGCTAAATTATACTTCTACACTGTTCTCACTTCTGTTATGTTCTCTTTTGCCTTTGTGGATTGTTATGGCTGCATTTCCCTCCTACTGCCACAATGCTCCCTCATACCTGGCTTCTCATATCTTACCTTGATTTTTCAAACTTTTTTTCTTTCTTTAAGTATCTTTTAAGGTCCTATCTTTTATTATCTCACCCATTTCTTTACCTCCAGAGAGTCATATCTCATCCCTTTCAAAGTAGGAATAATCCTTCTACTCTCTAATTTCTTTTACCTCTCAATTTTCTCTATTAACTCATCACATTTTTAGTTATATTTCATATTTTTGTCTCCATTTTATCCTGCTAATAGATAGTTAGCTCATTGAAATAGGGGTCATGAAGCTTTTCATGTTTGTATTTTAAGCATAACACATTAAACATTTTTTTAAAATTTAATTTTTTTTATGATGAGTGGTAAGATCAATAGTTTATTCATATAGGAAACCTCCAGTGGAAAAAATCCACATGCCAATAAAAGTCAAATTTTTTTTCCTCTAACTTTCCCAGGGTCATAAATGAGAATATGTCAACGATAGGATCTGCTTCTATTTCCTGGGCCATGCCACATCAATTGACACATAGTCAGCACTTCTTCTCAGTGAAAATGAAACAATTACAGAAAAAAATTGGCACACATGCCTAACAACCAAAATCATTTTACGTGTCAAAATTGTTATTGTATATTAGTATCAAAAGTAAAGGAGGAAAAAAATGAACAAAAAGCTCTTATCTAAGTTGTGAACCTGGAGGCCTGGGAGGATATCCTGCACAGTAATAGGAAAGCTAGGGAGAAAGGAGGGTTTGGGCAGAAACATAGTGAATTTAACTTTGGACATATTGGCATTAAAATATTTAATAGAACTAAATCTAGGAGAGCTAATGTGTTCTCTAAATGAAAGACAAGAGAAGGCCCAGGACAAGATCTTGAGGGATACCTGTGGTTAGAATACCAAGGAAAAGAGAGTAGTCAACAGTGTAAAAGGCTTCAGAGTTATCATGAAAGCCATTAAATTATACAATTAAGAGATTATAAGAGATTGTGGAAAGACCAGAGATAACTGAATGATGAAGATTGACTCAAGGGAAACCAGATTCTAGAGAATTCAGAAGATAATGAGAGGAAAAGAAATGGAGATACCAATTATAATCAGTCTTTTTAAAGAGTTTAGCCATTAAATGGAAAAGAAATGTAGTCTAGGAAGTAAAGGGGGTAGCTAAGCTAAATCAGGTGAATATTTTTTAAGGATGAGGAAGACATGGATATGTTTAGAGGCAATAGGGAAATGACCAGTAGACTGGGAAAGATTGAAGTTAAAAAAAGAGTGGGGATAGTAGAGGGGTGATATATTAGAGTGGACAAATGGAATGGACCATTTGTTCATGTAGAGCATTTGCCTTGCTTCTGAGAATGCACCTTTTCAGTTGACATAATATAGTTTTTCCTTGCATGTTCTTATTGGTCATTTTGGAATATAATAAGCCCCACAATATATAAAAAATCTCCTTAAGTTCCATTTTTATCTCACAGCAAGTCATCATCATTTGTGATGTATATTCTTGTGAAGAATTACTAGTAATTGATGAGACAAATTTCTCATAGAGTTCATGCACTATGCAATTTCCCAAGAGGATTGGCTGATAATTCTCTGTTTTGGAATAATTTTGAAAAATTACATAACCTGTAGGATACATATATACTTTTTCAAAGGGACAATTTTGAACGGTTGCATCTGTTTATATATTTTTTTTGGCTATGCAAGTTATGACATTAAAAACAAAAACAAAAAAAGTCTTTGTCACTTTATAGCTACATCTTGTAAAACTATAAAATAAATAGCCAAATATTAGGCTTTTTTGTTGTTGCTCTTTCTTGTAATATGATATTAACCCTAATCCTAGGCAGACACTTCTCCCCCAAATTTACTAAAATCTACTCAGAGATATTTCTTCCTTTTCTTTGATAAACACTCAGGCTTGGGCCCTAATACAGAACTCAGAAAATAACAGTTAGAAGGATCTGAAGCTTGGGGCATCATTCCCCATACCTTGCAATTAAAACTTCATTACACTAATAGCTGCTAAAAAACAAAAAAATTAAAAACAAGTAAGCAAAGGAGAAAAAAAAAACAACTATATATATAGTACAGAGGCAGAGATTTCAATTCACATTCAGAAAAAAGATAATAGGGATTTAAAAAAAAACACTAATATTTTTTAATGAAAAACATCAAATGATCCCAAAGCACAACCAAAATTTTTGGAAAAAATTTAAAAAGGTCTTTAAGAATCAGATAAGAGAGATCAAGGAAAAATTAGGAAACAAATAAGAAACCATCCAAGAAAATCAAGAAAAAATTTGAATGGAAAGTCAATTAACTGTAAATAGAAAATCAAAAACTTAACAAAGAAAAAAATTCTTTGAAAACTAGAATTGGGCAAGGAGTAGCTAATAACATTCGGGTGACACCAAGAAATAATAAAACAAAATTAAAAGAATGAAAAAAAATAGAGAGAAAGTAAAAACATTTCATCAGAAAAATAATCAATCTGGAGAACATATCAAGAAGAAATAATATAAGAATAGTCAGAGTACCTGAAAAATTATGATAAAAAAATAACTTAATAAAATACTAGGAGGACATTATCAAAGAGAATTGTCCTAAAGTTGTAGAGCAAAAAGGTGAAGTAGAAATAAAAAAAAATGCATCAATCACCATGTAAAAGAGATCCCAGAAGACTATCATAGTCGATTTTTAGAGATTACAGGTTAAAGGGAAAATAATGGAAACAACAAGGAAAAAAGAAACAATTTAAATATCATGGAGCTATAATAAGGATTACACAAGATCTAATTGGTACTACATTGAGTGATCACAGGTCTTGATATCCTATATTCCTAGAGCAAAAGAGCAGGGGTTAGAACCTGTAAAATTAAGTAAAATCTTAAATGAAAAAATGGCTATTTAATGAATTCAAAGACTTTCAGTTTTGTTTGGTGTGTGTGTGTGTGTGTGTGTGTGTGTGTGTGTGTGTGGCAAAATATTAGAACATAAGAGAAAATTCAACATATTACATCCAGGAGAAATATAAAATCAACATTAAGAACCACTTATAAGGGACTTAATAAGATCAAATTTTTATATCACATCTGTGAAAATATTATTGATATTCTTATGATTACCATCATTATTTAAGTGGTTTGAAAGAAAGGCATGGGCTGAACTGAGTATGTTCAGGTGATTCTAAAGATAAACTTTAAGGAGAAATAAAAAATTAAAAAGATCAAAAATTATCTCATATAAGTCAGGCATAAAAGAAAAAAATTGAAAAAGAAGAAGCTAGTGGGAGGAAGGTAGGAAGAGTTTGAACTTTACTCTCATTGGATAAGAGTTAAAAAGAGAGCAACATATATCCAAAGAGAAAGATATAAAGGATATATAATTTTTTTCTAAATTTAGAAAAAATTAAAGGGGCAAGGGGAAAGGGAATAGAATGAGGAAAGAGGGTAGGGGAAGAACTCTTAGAGAGGTAGGTAAATTAAGGAATAGGAGAGCAAAATAGTAGGTAGAAGTAAAACAGAGGAATGAGGAAGAAAAGGTTAAATAGCACGAGAAAGGTAGTGAGAAAAAATAGAAAGGAGTAAAATATATGAGTAATTATAGCTTAAAATGTGAATAGGGTGAATTTACCCATAAAGTGGAAATGAAGACCAAATTAAAAATTTGAATTCAACAATATGTTGCTTTAAGGAGACATAAAAATGAGACACACACACAAAGGATAGTAGAATTAAGTATGTAAAACAAGCAGGGACAATAATCATGCTTTCAAAGTTAAAGTTAAAATAGATTTAATAAGTGAAAAACAGAGAAACTGCAATATATGCCAGCAACATTATTCAATATTGTTTTAGGCCATTTAAAATACCTAGGGAGTATAAAATATTTGAGCATATACCTGCCAAAAGAGACACTAACTATATGAACATAAACAGAAACAACTTTTTATGCAAATAAACATAGATCTAAATAATTAAAGTAATATTTATTGTTCATGGGGGCAGGTAAATTCAAAATAATTTTGAAAAAGACAATTTTACATAACTGCATGCTTAACTTATGCATATGTTTATAAATATCTATGTATGTGTGTGTTTATACACACAGACACACATACACACACATGTCCAGCCTTTTTTGGGGTGGTGGGGAGAGGAGGAAGAAAAAAAGTAAAAAGTGAACACTAGAGAAGAAAAGAAAACCAACAAGGAAGCAAAGAAAAGCTGGGCACCTTTTAAAATAATGAGTATTATTTATTACATAGGTTTTTTTGAAATAGAAGTTTACTGTTTTATTTTGAGTCCTCTCATGATCTTCTATGTACATGTTTTCTTATTTTGTATTTAACTTTGAAATAAAAAAATTACAAAAAAATTGAGCATTTGTATGTAACTACATTCTCAATTTTTGAATAATAAATACTCATTAGATGAATGGCATATTTATTAAAGCTTTGCATTTGCGCAATACACCAAAGTATTCAAAAGATTTTCTTATATTTGTCTATTTGAGACTTATAACAGCTCTGAAGGTAAGTCAAAAATTATTATCTCCATTTTGCAGATAAGAACTGAGATTCAGAGCCATTATCCCACTTTCTTAAGGTCATATAACAAAAGTTTGATCTTGAAAAAGATCCTAATGTTCTCAATTCGAATATTGCAAATTTCCCTATTCTATAAGAAATTACCTCATGATATAGTTATAGATTTATACTATTTGTTTTATATTAGAGTGAACAGAGAGCAATGGGCTGTTTAATGCTAGTGATTAGATGCTCATTTGTAGTGTGCTTTCTAGAGCCCCCAAATTAGGGTGCCAAAATGAACTATGCTTTCTAGAGCATAGTACTGGGGTGCCAAAATATACCATCCAGACTAGCTCTTTGGAGGACCTTGGGATCAGCCCTAGTCCTTAGTTTTAGTGGAGGAGTGATGAAACAGGGGACCCATGAGGCTGGACAAAGATGGAGTCCATTTATTTCAAGTCCTCTCAGTCCCTAAATATCTTAGTACAATTACATCACTACAGCACACTGAGCATGTGCCAAATATAGAACCATTACATCACCACATTACCACAGCACACTGCACAAGTGCTAACTATAAGCACCCTGCTATTGAGATATAAATGCTTTTTTTACAATAAATATCCCTTGATTCAAGTAGAACACAGGTGGTCACACCCCCTCTTGACTGCTCAGGAAGGGTAAAATGCCTTAAGGGGTGATGGGGAGCTGAATCAGACATTGTCAGCAGGTTCCCTCTGAGCTGAAAGGTCTTATACCTTACCCGGAGTTCCCTCAGTGACTCTCTACACTCATTGATCATTTAAGTTTTAATTTTATAGTAGGGAGAATTAATAGATTCTTTTAAAAAAATTAAAACTAAATACAAAATAAAATTAAAAAATAGAAAAAGAAAAGACAGAAAAAGGAAAAAAAGAACAAAATAAAACAAAATATTGTCATGCACCCAATAGAACATCAGGGAGGATTCAAAATATGTACATATAAATTTCCATATCAAGAAAGCAAATATAATAATAGAAGACAATATATCCTTGATTGTCCATCTTTTTTCCCCCCTTTTTTGTAAGCTTATTCTTTCGTTCTCTACTGTGCACTTTTACTTTATTTATTTATTTTTTTCTTTTCATCTACCTTACCTCCTCCAAGCAGGCTAAATTTAAGGATAAACACACACATGTATACAAACACATATATAGGTATCTATATACACAACATAATATAATACATTTATATACACACATGCATACACATCCGTGTATACCTACACCCACACATACCCACCCAAACCCATATATATGTGCATATATACATACCTAGATATGTATCTAAAACATTCATATCATTGACATATGTTAATTTTTCTCTTGATTGAATCTTTTTTTTTTTTTGCTGAGGCAATTGGTGTTAAATGATTTGCCCAGAATCACACAGCTAGGAAGTGTTAAGTGCCTGAAATCAAATTTGAACTCAGGTCCCTGGAGGGCCTCAGGGTCAGCCGGAGTCAGGATAAATCAAAGTCCTTGGTCTTTAGGGGAGAAGTGAAGGAGGCAGGCAAGTTGCCCCGCAGCTTGCCAAAGATGTATATTGGATTCTGGAGCCTGGAGTCTCCAGCCTCTCTCCTCCTCATACTGCCACTAAGTGCCTCTCCCTTCTCTCCCTCCCCCTTCAATCTTTTCCTATGATTATCTTATTATTAAACATTCAGCAAGCACCCATGGTGAGGAGCACCATCATCTAAATGTGTGCTAATAGATCCATTGTTTCATATCCAATAGGTAGCCTTAAGTGCTCTCTTGTCTGAGTTTCAGCCCTCTACACAGATCTTCCTGACTTCAGGGCTGGTATTCTCTCCATTGCACCACTTAGCTGCCCTTTGATTGAATCTTTAAGTTTGACTTTGAGATTGATGATTAATAGCTCTAGTTTTGTTTTGTTTTGTTTTTGTTTTTTTTCTAATAAATTCTACTCCTAATCATTGCTATTATGTTTGTGTCTATCTCATTTCCTATCCTGGCTAACTCCTCTACTTTACTTCTGCTATTAACTTGCCTTGCAATTACTTAACCTCTCTAGCTTTAATCCCATGGATCCCTTCCTTATCTTCTCCCTGCCCAATCTTTCTTTATATTATCACCCCATCCCCATTAATATATACACTTTATTCCACTCCCATTAATGTACACCTTCTCCTCCTATCTCCCTTTCTTATTTCTTTGTGGATTTTGGAGGGTGTTATTCCCTTTTGAATATATATATATATATATATATATATATATATATATATATATATATATATATATATATATATATGTGTATGTATGTATGTATTGTTACTCCTTTAACCCATTTCCAGTGTGAGTAGAATTTCAGAACTTCCAGCTCTTCTTCCCCATCTGATTCCTCTGTGTCAATTCTTGTTCTTGTGCTTTATTCATACAGCATAATCACTGTTTTTACCTTTTTCAACATGGCTTTGTTTTTTAAAGTCACATCACACTGAGCTCTACCCCGGGGTTTTTTTTTTTTTTTTTTTTTTTGGATTACCCAGTTATTAATGACGATATATTTTTCATTTCTACAAATAAATTATGTTTGTCCTTAGAATTCCTTGAAATTCGTCTGACAGTTTGGTGAATGTCCACTTTTTTTCCATTCAATATTATACTTAATTTTCCTGGATATAATATTTTTGACTAGTTCTTTTGATTGTTTAGCATCTTTTAATTGTAATTGCTGATAAATCCTGTACATTCTAATTGTAGTTCCAGAATATTTGAATTATTTTGCTATTGTTGTTGTTTTTTGTTTGTTTCTTGTAAAATTTTCTCTTTGATCTGGGGGTTTGGAATTTAGCAATAATTTTCCTATTCATTTTCCATGTAGGATATCATAGAGTGATAATTGGTGGATTTTTTTCTATTTCTACTTTCCCATCTTATTCTATTACTTCAAGACAATTTTAAAAATTGTTTATTGGATTATTATGTCAAGATTTTTTGTTTGTTTGTTTTTTTGATCAAAGCTTTCAGGTAGTCCAATTATTCTTATATTTTCTCTTCTTGATCTATTCTCCAGATCCTTTGCTTTTCTTATAAGATGTTTCACATTCTCTTCTATTTTTCATTCTTTATATATGCATATATTGTAAATGAGAATTTATTAGTATAAGACTATAATTTTAGAGTGTGTGTGTGTGTGTGTGTGTGTGTGTGTGTGTGTGTGTGTGTGTACACGTGGAGTTAGGGGAAGGTTGGTGTTTTTGGCTTCATTTTAATTTGTCCCTCTGGCATGGAGCCTCAAACCAAGAAATCCATCCTCTTATTAGTGCCAGCAGCCACCAGCTTCCTTTCTCCACTGCTGCATTCACCAAGAGTGCAGGTTCCTACTTGCCCAGGGTGAGTCTCAGCAGCACACTGGGGCCTGACATTTCTCATAAGCTAATGTTCTCTCAGTCTTCCTAGACTCAGTTGCTCGATTCCCCATGCTGTCTGACAGGTGAAAGTTTCTGTGCTTCTGCCTGAGGCTATCTCAAAATTTAGTTAGCCCCAGAATACGCTGCCTGCAGTTTCTGTGGAGCTAGACTGGAAATGTTTATACTTCTACTTCATACCAGTTAAATCTCTGTTTCTGGTGTTTTTCTTTGGGTAGCCCCCAGAGAATCTTTCTTCTGCCCTAAGTCTTATTTGATTCTCACCAGTCTATATTTGCCATGAGGCTAATTTTGTTTTACTTGTGGGGGGAATCTGGAGAGCTTAGAATTTTCTGACCTACTCTGTCATTCTCCCAGAATTCTTTAAATTTCTAGATCTTGAAGTTCAGCATATAGCTTGTAATAGAGTCTGTTCTCTATTAGATTTGGGCTCTTGTATAGGTCTTATATAAATTAATCTTTATACTGACTTCTATTCTTATTTACCGTTTTTCCTGATTCTCCTCCCAGAATAATACAAAATATTAATTTGTATTTACTTATATGTTTTTATATTTGCTCAGATAAAATGCTAACTATTAGAGGGCAGGGACATTTTAGTTTTATCTTTATTTTACCAGGAGCTAACACAATGTCTGACACAGAACAGGTGCTTAATAAATGCTTGTTAATTGAATCACATCTACAGATATGGAACAAAGATACCAATCCCTTTCTCTATTCAAGTGCTTTGTACTCATGTGCATTGTCTAAATACTGTGGCTTTGGTTGTACATTTTTTAAATAAAAATATTGAGGACATTTTAAAATTTGTTTTCTCTTTGACTAGCTTTCTGTAACATTAGGTATTAATACAATGTCCTGAGTAACAGTCCTTATCAAGGAACACAGGCTCTGCTATCTGTTCTCATCCATTAGCTTTAAAGTTCAACAACATTTTTTATTAACTTGCAAACTACTTTGTGAATTGTTTTCCACTAATTGGTCTGTAGGGATTGTACTGAGGTTTTGGATTATGCTTTTAAAAACATATAAGATTTCTTATAAAAAATAAAATTTCAATTCTCTCATGTTTTCTTGTAGCCTAAAGTTTCTTCTTATATTCCTTTATATCCTTATCCATTCCAAATCTCTACATTTTCTAAACTAGTATTATATTAAAATATGGAAACTATATACACACCCACTTATAAGTATATTGTCTCTGTAGTTAATACTTAGATAATATATATATATATATATATATATATCATATATTGTATCAATTAGATCACATCATTACAACAAGTCATATCAGTCTTTCATCTATCAATTTATCCTTTAGTTGCTATGGCAGTTAATAATAGAAGAAGATGTTTTTATTGGAGTCAAGAAGATAATTATTAAAAATCTATCATTTCTCACTTCATTGCTCTGTAATGTGAACATTTCATTAAACTCAATATCTCAGACAACTTTCTAGTATTTGAATTTATTTCCTAAGTCACAGCCAGGTAGTGATGCCATGGCAAGAAAAAGTTCTTGCTCTGGTAATTCCTTCTGTAGGTAGTATCATAGATCTTTAATGCATTTCATGTGGAGATGTTATGACTACATATAACTTTTTAGTCTTAATTCATATAACTACCAATATTATTCGTTATGCTCTTTCCTATTCAATATATTACTGTTGGCATACCTGTGTTCATACTCTGTTATTTTTTCAACTAGCTCCTTCTCTTTTCCTAATGAATTTCAGGTAATTTTTCTTTCTTTATTTATTTCTGAGGCAATTGAGGTTAAGTGATTTGCCCAGGATCATATAGCTAGGAACTGTTAAGTGTCTGAAGCCAGATTGGAACTTAGGTTCTCCTGACTTCAGGGCTGGTACTCTATCCTATATACCACCTAGCTGCCTCTACAGCTACAGGTCATTTTCCAATGTCCAATTCAAGTGCCAAGATATCTTCCTCAATTTCCTCGGAAAGTAATGAGCTTTCCCCTCATATTCATATAGCAATTTGTTTTGGAACTCTTGAATGCATGTATGGCATACTACTTTACCTACTTTATAGCTTCCTAGGTTAAGAAATATAAAGGAAAGTAGATGGCACAGTATATAGAGTTCTGGATTCAGAAGAACTAATTTCCAATTTTGTCTCAGACACTTATAAGCTGATAGATACTAGATAGGGCAAATCTCTGTTTTAGTTTCCTCATCTGTAAAATGATGATAATGTTAGAAGTTACCTCCCAGGGTTGTTATAAGAATAAAATGAAGCACTTTGAAAATCTTAAACCAGTATATACATTTTAGCATTTTTTAGTTGTGATTATTAATGAATAGTAGATTGCTTATTTGATGAGAAGATACCTTTTAAAACAGAAATACCTGCCATTTCTTACATTACTATTCATTGATATTTGAAATAATGTTACAGCATAAATTTATCCAACTATATTAATAAGAAGAGAAATCATAGTACAGGGACTGAACCAGTGCTTTCATTTGCATACTGAACTTCCAACCAATGCAGATTGGCACCTTCTCTGCATTTTTAAATTCTGAAGTAATCTAATAAGAGGATTAGAGAGAAAAGTTTTGCTAAAGAATTTCTTAAATTTTTTTTCTAATTCTACATGCATGATGCTGTATTTTAAGACTATAAAAATACCATCTGTATTAAAACTGTTGGCTTCTTCAGCTATTTATTTTGTTTTTGATAGCTGCATGAAGATCTGGCTTACAGGAAAACATACACCCTTCAACATTTCAAAAAGATATGCTCCCTTGAACTTCTAGTCTACTCAGAATATAACCATTCAATTAATTTTTATTTCTTGTCAATAAATGAACATATTTCCTCTTCACTGTTTCCTCTTCAGACTCCTTGATCAGAACTCTTTTATGAATAAATCTTTTCACAGACTTCTTATTAAAACCATGAGTCCATTATTTCTCACCTTTAGCTCATATTATATTCTTTATTCTGTTCATATCTTATCCTGATTTGTAATCCCCACCTTTCCTCTTTCATAATGTATACAATAGTTGAGGCTCTTTGTTACTCAATTCCTATATTTTTTCTTTTGAAATCCTCAAACAAAACCAGAATGCTTAGAAAAGGGTAATATGGAATGAGGCATAGAATCACTAAGAGCTTGTGCTAGCCTCCTCTTTGTGTCAGAGGTATAATGGTGTCACATAGGCAGAGCTCTGCACTTTGATTAGGATAGAGTTCTTAAGAGAACAAAGGGAAATTGGGCAGTAAGCCTTTAAATGCTGCTATGGGCCTATGAGGGTAGCAGGAGGGTTAGGGAGGAGGGGAGAGAATCAAGAAATCATGCTGTTCATGTTCTGTCTGTTCTATGTAGTAGCATGAAAAATAGACTAACTCTGCTACTTCTGTGAAGTGTAAAAAAGTTAAAAAACAAATATATAAATCACAGAGTGCTATTTTCAGTTGTCAGGCATTCATTTGGTCAAAGATTAATTAAAACACTTACATTATATTAAAATTAATTTTTTTATAATAAATACCACACTATTTCACATAAAAAGTCCTAAACAAGTGAGAAAGAAGTATTTTTATATTTTTTTCTCTCTATGCTACTATGATTGTTAAATTTTAAAATGCTTTATTGCCTAAAGGACAAAAAAAGCAAAACCAAACCAAAACTAAAAGACTACATTTCTCTTACCCTTCCCTAATTGATAAAATAGAGTAGGGTATATATTCCCTGTGCAATCATTTATTAATTATGTTTTTATCTTGTGATATATACCTACATTTTTATATGTATCTTGAAGATGGTATAGAAGATGATAGCTTGATTTTTTTCCCCCATTCAAGACAGCTCAATTTTTGGTGTGCCTTCATACTAAAATTGACTAATAGCTTTTTTGTTCTAAAATCTTTTCTTCCCTAATTGCCATTTAGAAGCATTTTCATTTCAAGTAAGTGGGAACTTTTTGAAAATCAGGTCTGTTAAAGTCAAAATACTACTAGGTTTTTGACACTGATTGAAATGTTAAACTGCAAGTTTCTTAGGGGAGGTAGCCATGTTTATTTTTCATTTGCTTTCTCCTAGAACTACAGCAAACAAATATCTTTTGAATGAAAGAATGGATGTGGAGACTTTAGAACATTAAGTCCCAATATTTTAATTTTGGATTCAGGGCAAAACATTCAAAATTTTTCTTTTTCTTTTATTTACTCAACTCAGTTTAATCGAGGAGGAATTTCTTAAGCATTTCCTGTGGATTAGGTAGAAAAAGGATAGAGTGCTAGACTTGGATCTAAGAGTTCAAATGTGACCACAGATACTTAATAGTTGGTGACTCTGATCCAATTACTTAAAGTTGTTTGCCTCATTAGCTCATCTGTAAAATGACCTGGAAAAGGAAGCCACTCCAGTTCATTATGCTAAGAAAACCCCAATTCGGGTTACAAAGAACTAGTCACAACTGAAATGATTTAACAGCAATAGGTTATTCATTGTGTTGGGTATTAGAGTATAAAGAGAAAAATAAAAATAGTCTCATCCCTTAAAAAACAAACAAACAAACAAACATAAGCTTTAGTTTTACTGGTAGGAAAGCAACATATCTCCACATATAAGCAAATGCAAAAATATAAATGAGCAAATAAATAAATAAACAAACAAACAAATAAGTGCAAAGCAAGTTTTTCAGGAGTCTGGAAAAAGGGAGAAACTAAATAATCAAGTCTGCAAAAACCATATACTATATCCTGCCATGCTAAATCCCTTGCAATGAAAGGATTGATTTGCCATATTTAAATCTCGTGAGTGCATCTACACAGTAAGTCATAGCTAGATTTGTTTACACACAGAATTTGTACATTGTAACTATAGTGTTATATTTGCATAATGGTTTGTAGGTCTTTTAAGTTTCCAGTATTTTATCAGTAATCTTATCCATATTCTAGTAACAGTTTATCCAGACTTTTGAAACCATCAGGTTATATATAGGAAATACGATTTTAGTAAGCTTATACAAATTTACTTAAGTAACAAACCATGCGTTGAATATATGAATAAATACTGGGAAGCGTTGACTTACATTATAGTTTTACAACAGAGCATTTGAAATCACATGACTTTTTCATGTACATTTGAATTTATCTTGATTATACCTGCAATATTTATGAGGTTCTAAGAAGTGAGAATGCAATATCAGCAGTTTTTTTTTTTTTTTTTTTAAAGCATGGTTTTGTCTTACCCAGAAAAAATTGTTAGAGGTAAATAACCACGAATCCTATCACCAGGGCTTATTTACAAGCTTTAATGTCTTTTTCAACTTTTTGTAAAAAAAAAAAAATAAGCTTGCATCTAATCAAGAAGAAATTGGTTGCTCTCTCACTTAAGTGCAAAGTTAAGACCATTATAGTGAAATAGAAAATGCAATTTGTTGGCTTGAAACCATTTCTAGGTAAAGTACAGCTACTTTACCTAGCTGTATCCATTGTAACTGAATTTATATTTAAAGATTCATTTACCCCAATGAAATATAGTTAAAACTTCCTGTACCCTGGTATCATCTAGTACTAGAAGCAAGCACTTCACACATACTTGGTTTTCCAAAACATTTACTATTAATGATGCTGGTAATTCATATTTTTCCAGAAAACATTGTATATTTACCCTCTGTAATATATAATTTTGTATTTTTTTCTGTAAAAACTTCATTGTCTAATAGGATAGGTGAAGTCATTGTAAATTAGTGAAACATTTAAATCACTGGGTACTTATTTAAAAAGGTAACTGTGTCATCTCTTATTTCTCAAGACTATCATAAATAGCATTACCGCCTCATATGTGCTGCCTGGTCTGAATCTCACTCCTATGAAGAATTATATTTGATCCCAGAATAACTACTCTTTATATGCTACTCCTATCTTTTTTTCTCCATGTCTACTGCTGGTTCCCCTGCTTTAGCCAAAACAAACATTCCATTATCCTTGAACTTTTCTTCTATTTCTTGGTAGGACAGAAACTTGGTCTTTCTTTAATGGTATGTTATTCCTAGAAAACCATCTCAAATTATCTATTACTTTAAGAACCTGCTACTCTGTGATGTACCACAGAGGCTGAGGAGGAACAAATATCCTTTACTCCATTGCTGCTGCTTTCAAAGCATTCTTCTACAATCATCCTTCAATATTTACTTCTTCAAAATTTGTAATTGTTATAAATTAAGTGACTTCAAATAACTCTTTTTCTTTTCTCAACTTTGTCCCCAATAATCATCCTCAGAAACTTATATACATATATATATATATATTTTTTACTTTTCTAACATACATGTTTCATAAGTCCCAAGTCTTCTCAACTGCCACAAGTTGAATACCAACATAGATACATGTTATACTTTCCACTATCTCAAAACCCTTTAATCATAAATATATATATATATGTACATATATATATGTATATATATATATATATATATATATATATCTCCTTGAACTTCTGCCAGTTTGTCTTTCCCTCTATATTCATCCATCCATCCACCCATCCACTTATGCATGCATCCATTCATTTATACATTGTCTTATAGTGACTGCTAGTCCCTCTAAGCAGGCCCATGTTTCTGGTTTACTCAGTTTCACTTACTTCTTTGATCTTATATGATTACTTCAATGATTCAGTCACCTTCGAAACACCTTCAGCTTTTTGCCAGTTCTGCCCTGATTGAATGCAATTCTGAGCAAGCATCATCATCATCTGTTACTACTCTTATATTATATTATTTGGATCTTTATTGCTACTTCATGAGAAAATTCAGGAATATTTCATTTAGTTGTGAAGGCCATATAAAAAAAAAGTATTAAAATTTTAAATATAAAAATAAAATTCAAAGCATATAAAACATAAAACAATAGAGCAAATATTATCCAAATTATCTAGCCTTTACCAAAACAGAATAAAAATCAGCAAATGAAGTATCTTATTTTGTGTCCCTTTTGAGGCTTATATAAAGTTCTGACATTTGACTGTTTTCCCTCACTCTTTTTCTTTTGTTCTGTATATGTATCCATGCTTATATGGGTGAGTGTCTCCATATATGCTTGCATTTTGGGTTTCTGTTTATTTGGTCCTCTTCCCCTCCATATATGTGTTTTACAGATTCCTTAGTATGTTTCATAACTATCATTTTGATGACATCATATTATATGAATAGCAATACTATATATAAAATTAAATGCATTTTAATTTATTCAATAAATTTCAAATTGCCAGACACTTTTTTCATTTCTTTTAAAAAGAATCATTATGAGTAGGACAATTATGATATTTTTGTGCAGATAGATCCTTTCCTTTTTATGATTTTTGAGAGATAAAATCAACAATGAAATCATTGGAGCAAAAAATATGATCTGCTTTGTGACATACTTCATTCAAAGCATTCCAAGCTTAAAAAAAATCAAATTATAATGTCACCAAAAACATAATAATTTGCTACTTTCTCTGAAGTTATATCTTTAGATCACATTTTATTTTATTTTTTCCTTCTAGGAGATAAATATAAGATGGTAACAGGTATTATTTTGCCTTATATTTTTCTGTTATGAGAAAATGTGAGCATCTTTTCATCAAAAGCCATAATATCCTTTTCCTCAGAAATTATTCACTTTTCCTTTGTTGCTGTACTAGGATGTGTGTGTGTGTGTGTGTGTGTGTGTGTGTGTGTGTGTATGTGTGTGTGTATGTGTGTGTGTGTGTGTGTGTGTGTGATTAGATGTGTCAGTTCCTTATAGTGGCTTTTTTTTTGCTGCCTACAAATATGTGCTCTTCTTCTTTTCCTACATCTTATCTAATGTCTGTCCTATCAGAAGAAAGGAATGCAAAGTATTGCATTTGGGTGCAAAAATCATGAATACATGAATAAGATTAAGGAACCATTGTTAGAAGTTGTTAGGGGGAAAAGTTTGAGGATTTGGGGGAACAGCAAGCTCAATATGAATGAGCAGTGAATTCTACTAAACATTTAAAGAACAATTAACTCCAATGCTATATAAGCTATTTGAAAAAATAGGGAATGAAGGAGTCCTGCCAAGTTCCTTTTATGACACAGACATGTACTGATACCTAAACCAGGTAGGACAAAAACAGAGAAAGAAAATTATAGACAAATCTTCTTAATGAACATTGATGCAAAAATCTTAAATAAAACATTAGCAAAAAGATTACATAAAATCATCTCCAAGATAATATACCATGGCCAAGTAGATTTATACCAGGAATGCATGGGTGGTTCAAGATTAGGAAAACTATTAACATACTTGACTATGTCAATAACCAAATTAGCAAAGACCACATGATTATCTTAATAGATGCAGAAAAAGCATTTGATAAAATCCAACACTTATTCCTATTTAAAACACTAAAGAGCATAGGAATAAATGGACTTTTTCTTAAAATAGTCAGTAGCATCTATCTTTACCATCAGTATGTAATGGTGATAAACTAGGACCATTCCCAATAAAATAAGGAGTGAAACAAGTTGCCCACTATCACCAATACTATTCAATGTTGTGTTTAAAATTCTAGTTTCGGCAATAAGAAATGAAAAAGAGATTAAAGGAATTAGAGTCGGTAATGAGGAAATCAAATTATCACACTTTGCAGATGATATCATGGTATACTTAGAAAACTCCAGAGATTCTACTAAAAAGCTATTAGAAATAATCCATACCGTTAGCAAAGTTGCGGAATACAAAATAAATCCACATAAATCATCAACAATTTTATATATCACTAACAAAATCCAACAGCAAGAGATACAAAGAGAAATTCCATTTAAAATAACTGCTGATAGTATAAAATATTTGGGAATCTATCTGCCAAGGGAAAGTCAGGAACTATATGAGTAAAACTACAAAACACTTTCCACACAAATAAAGTCATATCTAAACAACTGGAAAAATATTAAGTGCTCCTGGATAGGTCAAGCAAATATAATAAAGATGACAATACTACCTAAACTAATCTATCTATTTAGTGCTACATCAATCAAACTCCCAAGAAACTATTTTAATGACCTAGAAAAAAAATAACCAAAAAAAATTCATCTGGAAGAAGAAAAGGTCAAAAATGTTAAGGGAACTAATGGAAAAAAAAATCAAATGAAGGTAGTCTAGCTGTATCTGATCAAAAACTATATTATAAAGCAGCAGTCACCAAAACCATTTGGTTTTGGCTAAGAAATAGACTAGTTGATCAGTGGAATAGGTAAGGTTCACAGGACAAAATAGTGAATAACTATAGCAATCTAGTATTTGACAAATCCAAAGAACCCAGCTTTAGGGATAAGAATTCCTTATTTGACAAAAATTTCTGGGAAAATTGGAAATTAATATGGCATAAACTAGGCATTGACCCATACAGAACACCATACACTAAGATAAGATCAAAATGGGTTCATGATCTAGGCATAAAGAATGAGATTATAAATAAATTAAAAGCACATATGATTGTTTACCTCTCAGACCTGTGGAGGAGGAAGGCATTTGTGACCAAAGAAGAACTAGAGATCATTATTGGTCACAAAATAGAAAATTTCAATTATATTAATTAAAAAGCTTCTTTACAGATAAAACTAATGTGGACAGAATTAGAAGAGAAGCAATAAATAGGAAAACATTTTTACAACTAAAGGTTCTGATAAAGGCCTCATCTTCAAAATATATAGAGAATTGACCCAACTTATAAGAAATCAAGCCATTCTCCAATTGATAAATGGTCAAAGGATATGAACAGACAATTTTCAGTTGAAGAAATTGAAACTTTCTAGTCATATGAAAAGGTGATCCAAAGCATTTTTGACTAAAGAAATGCAAATAAAGACAACTGTCAGATACCACGACATAGCTCTTGGATTGGCTAAGATGACAGGAAAAAGATAATGACTAATGTTGCAGGGGATATGAGGAAACTGGGACACTGATGCATTGTTGGTAGAGTTGTGAACAGATCAAACCATTCTGGAGAGTAACTTGGAACTATTCTTAAAAAGTTATCAAACTGTGCATACCCTTTGATCTAGAAGTGTTACTACTGGGCTTATATACTAAAGAGATATTAAAGGAAAGGAACCAGTATGTGCAAAAATGTTTGTGGCAGCCCTTTTCATAGTACTAGAAACTGGAAATTGAATGGATGCCCACCAATTGGAGAATGCTAAGTAAATTATGGTATATGAATGTTATGGAATATTATTGTTCTATAAAAAATGTCCAGCAGGATGAATACAGAGAGGCTTGGAGAAACATACATGAACTGAAGCTAAGTGAAATGAGAAGAACCAGGAAATCATTATACACTTCAACAACAATACTATATGAGGATCAGTTCTGATGGAGATGGCTCTCTTCAACAATGAGAGGATCCAAATCAGTTCCAATTGATCTGTAATGAACAGAATCAGCTACATCCAGAGAAAGAGCACTGGAAATGAATACAGAACACAGCATAACATTTCCACTCTTTCTGTTATTGTTTGTTTGCATTTTTGTCTTTTCTTCCCACGTTATTTTTACCTTCTTTCTAAATCCAATCTTTCTTGCGCAACAAGATAATTGTATATATATGTATTTAACATATACTTTAATGTATTTAACATGTATGGGACTATGTGCCATCTAAAGGAGGTGATGGAGAGAAGGAGGGGAAAAGTTGAAACAAGTTTTTGCAAGAGTCAAATTGAAAAATTACTCATGGCATATGCTTTGTATATAAAAAGCTATAATTTAAAAAAAATGCCCCCCAAAAGAACTATTTTCTTCAATGGATTTTTGTATCTCCTTTTCTATTTGGCCAAATCTACTTCTCAATTTTTTTTCCCTCCCAAGCTGTTGACTCTTTTTTCTACAATTCTCTTATATCACTCGTTTCTTTTCCTAATTTTTTTTCTCCCTGTCTAATATGGTTTTTAATTTCCTTTCTGGGTTCTTCAATGAGTTCTTTATGGACTTCAGACCACTTCCCAATTTACTTTGGGATTTTGCCCATCAGTGTTTTAAAACTGTTGTCTTTTTCTGAGTTTGTTTCTTGGTCTTCCCTTTTACCATAACTCATTTTTATAGGCAGATTTTTTTTGTTTTTTTCTTTCTTTTAAAAATTGGATTCTATTCTCAGGAAGGACAGAATTCTGTCTCAGGCTTTTGTGTGCAGATTCTACACCTATTGTTACTTTCATGTTGTAGATATTTGACTGTTAAACTGGTGCTGAGCTAGGATATTTGTGGTGGTGTCTTGTGTGTGCTGAGGATTGCTGGGTGTTTCTGCCTTTCCCTGGGGCTACCTTAAAGTACTTGGCAGTTTGGACACTGGAAGATGCATATTTTCCCTGTGGTTATTCTAAAGTATGTGATGGTACTAGAAGCTGGAGTCTGGAGGGTCCCTTGCTTAAGGCATGTGAAGGTTTTGGTGGTGTAGTTTGACTACTTTACCAAACTGGGGTTCAGAATCTTCTGTTGGCTTACTGAAATAATCGTTACTGGGAAACTTTCTGTTCTTGGCTGTGCCCCCTATTTACCAGAGTGAGATGGACTGCTACTGTTGATTTTTCAAGTTTCTTGGTCTAAAAGATTCTTTCTCCTTGTCTCCTTGCTGATTTGCTGTTCCAGGATCTATCTTGGGATACTATTTTATGGCTGCCTGAAGGTGAACATTGGAGATTACAGCAATCTTGGACATTTTGGCTTCCACTAGGCAAAAGAAATTTAAGAAAAATAAACAAATAACTTGGAGGGTCTGGAATTCAAATGCTTCATGAGGGTATAAGAATATTGCTTTTTTTTGTTTTTGTTTTTTTTGTTTTGTTTTGTTTTTGATTTTTTTTCAGTTCTAATTTTCTGTATGTCACTGACAAATCAAAGAGAGATCAATTATGGATAGTTAATGATAAAGAAATACAAGGGGGAAAATGAAGAGAGTGGAATTCAATACTTTAATATCTGAAATATGAGTACCACCTGTAAAGATCATTCAGGGAAAAAAATTAAGGCTAATGGAGATAGAATGTTAAGAATCAAACTTTTATGTGGGTTTTCCAAAGAATACACATACACACACACACACACACACACACACACACACACACACACAATTTAAATAGACGTATTAAAGTATAACATGAGATTGGGAGAAAATACCCAAAACAGAATGAAAGGACTTGCCATGTAAAATTAAAAGCAACAATTTAGGGTTGTTAATAAAAAGGAAGAAAAGAAACTCTGATTTATATTTTAGGTTTTGAGAGGAGGAAGATTGATGCTTTCTGTGAGGAGATTATTTCAAATACAATAAGATAAAGCTTCTTAATTAAAAATGGATAGCATAAGAATACTGGATAGAAAGAAGGAAACAACAAATTCGCAGTTAAAACCTTGAATGCCAATACTTCTCAATTTTTCCATTAAACAAGCATAATGTTCTCTTTGGTTTGATTTCCTTGGGGTCTCTGGGAGCAGCCTTCATTTCAGTTCAGTAATCACCACAAGTATAGCCAGGTATTAAAGTCCAAATCCTTTATTGTCTCTTTCTAAGTCTTGTCTCCTTTACTTGGAGCTTGGCTAGTTTTCTGAGGCCTATCTCTCTCCTTGGTTCCGAGAGCTTGAGCTCTTGCCTCTAATCCCTTTGTGCTCTCTGGTCCTCCTGAATGTGGTTTCTGTGGGGGAGGCAGGAGGACCCACCACTACACTCTCTGTCTTCCAGTTCTGATTCTGGCTGAGTCTGTCAGAGCTTATATGCTCTCTTATCAAAGGTGTGAATCTTGTAGAACTATATAAGTACTAAGCACATGTACTGAACTAGAGAACTGGTAAGCACCATGCTAAACAAACATTGTCTCTATCAATTCCAGTGACTTAGCACCTTGTAAAAAGCCTTTGTTTCAAGTTCAGAGTTCTGGCCCATAACAAACAAGAGTATGATAGAAACATCAGAAAACAAAAATTAACAACTTGTTCCAATATATACATATATATATGTATATATATACATATATATATATATATATATATATGTCATAAAGAGTTAAAATGAAGTCAGTTAAATTTTATTATAGCTCAATTAAAAAAGGAAAGAAAATAGAAATCATGATTTTTAATAAGGAATCACTAAAGTTACTGTTAACAAAGATTAATATGCTACATTATAAGTAAATGTATCATTAATATTGATTTTAAATATAATGCTTATTAAATGGCAACATACTTAAATAATTAAAGGTAATGGTAACTGAATTGCAGAGAAATTAATAATAATTCTGTGTAACTTCAGTATATGTTTGTCATAATCATATATATGTATATCTATATCTATATCTATAAGAAAGGTAAATAGGAAATCATGGATTTATACTAAATAATAGGTAAACTAGATATTATAGCTTATTGGTAAATAATAGGAATTTTAAGGCATCCACTTTTTCAATATAAATATTTCTTTAAATTTGATCATCTGCTAATTCATATAAATTTAATAAGTAAATTCAGAAATGGATAAATATTAAGCATATTCTTGTAACTTCAGTTCATGTGTATATATCATATTATCAATAATGGTCTTCCTCATTTCACTTTCTCATTTAGACATATTTCTTTCCAATCCCATGTTCTGCCTAGTGCCTCCATTTTTATTCTCTCTCTTTATTTCTATGTTTCTTTGTCTTCTTTTTGTCTGTCTATCTGTCTGCCTCCCATACACATACCCACATTCACCCGTACCCACAGATATACACACACATATAAATATATAATGATAAATGAATCAGTATCATAAGGGATGGGAGTAGGCTATGAAACAAGAAGTTAAATGAGATCACAAAAGATAAATCAGATAATCTAATTATATAAAAATAAACAGGTTTCACACAGAAAAAACAGGGGAAAGGATAATTTTGAAATCTAAAGTTTTGCTTTTTTTCTGACTAAATAAATGTTTTAATACAAAGTGAAGGTAAGGATACTTAAGCAGCAAGAACAGATAGTATAGAAGACAACACAGACTCTTGATTATGTAATATTCAAAAATACTTTTGCACAATCTTCTTTCTTATAGTGCTTTAATAAAATCTTTTAATGATTTTTTTTTTTAAATTGGGGCTTGTCCTTAATTATATCTGTAGTCTTTTCATATTTATCACGTGTCTTTCCATTGACCACTATGAGGTAGTTTTTCAGACTCTATTGATACTACTACACTGGGAAAAGATGGGCCTTTGCTATAATCAAAAGTTTGAGGAGTCAATAAAATGCTTTGCATTTTCCCAGAGCAATCCAACCTGTTCTTCTCTTACTTTTCAACTAAGGTCCAACTTTTTGTCTATCTGTATTGTACCCTCCAAATACACTGTTGGACAAGTCCTACAGGGTGTCCATTCATCTGTACTTAAAATTTTGGAAATTCTTGATTGATTTGATCTTTCCTGTGTGGATGAACAAGGGAGATTTTCTTTGAGTAATTATAGATCACTTCCAGAAGTTTCTGCAATATCCTAGGCAGGTGTGACACATTCAATACATTATGATCTACAAACAGGAACATATGAAGAATCTTTTCTTCCTCAGAAAACTCTTCCTTGATGTAGAGTCAGTATTGAATGCAGTGTACACATCCCTTTATATGCCTGCCTCAGTCATTGAAGGTCATTGAACACATTTTTTTTTTGGTTGTTGTTGTAATTATATCTTCCAAGGAATCTTAAAAGATTTTAATATGTAATTCTGGGACAATTTTGTAAAATAATGTCAAATTTGATATTTAGAATCATATATGCTTTTTTAAAAAGTGGCAAATAATGCATTGAGGTATTATAGTCTATCTTTCAGCTAGATGTGACATGGTAAAAATGTCATCCATTGCTGAATGTCAATTGTGAAAGTCTGCTTATTATTCAATAAAATCTTCATCAAGGATACCCACAACTTATGTATAGATAACTATCAAAATGATATTATGGCAGAATTGTGACATAGATCAGTACTTGTTAGTTATTTTTAAGACAGATTTTTTAAAAAAGTTTCTACAATGAAAAAAAAAACAGTCAATAATATCTGAGTGTTTATGTTATCTTTCATATCTTTTCTTTATTTTCAAAATTATATAATTTATACTTTGAGTCTCTTCTATATATAATTGATCTATTCTTGGTGCTTGTTCTATTTTACTTTTTTTTGTCTTATTTCTACTTTCTCTACATTCAACTCACGGAATGTGATATTAGGGTATAATTGAGGTAGTTCATTATCTTTGATAAATTAAATTATTGTATATGCAAATCCTTCAATTTTTTTCTTCCATTTGTAGGACTCTTTCCATATTCATTTTTAAATGTTCTTGAAAGCTTTCTTTTAGTGGAGCATCTTGTCACATTTTCATTACTCTGATTTTACCCTTCATTACTTTACACGATGATATTGCATATAATTTTTCATCACCTTTATAAAGATGAATATATGTTCTATAATACATAATTGGCCAAACATTATAATGGTTTTCAAAAGAATTCATTCTATTACTACCCAGCTATTTCCTATATTTGTGAAGAAATGTTGTTAGAGAAGAAGCAGGATAGAATTACTGGATTATATATGAAAAATATGAAGCTTTTTTGTATAATTTAAAAATGTGTACCAGAACTAAAGCATTATCACAGATGCCTGCACATAACCCGTCAACACTAATATTGATCATTGGACATTTAAAAATATTCTTAATAGATGTCATAGAAAATATTTATATTCATAATGTCTGAGCTATGTGGAAGGTAAAGATTTCAAAATAAGTTTAACTAGCAGAAGAAATTAGAATTGTGTGAAAACATAAGGGTATCTAAGTGATGCAATAGAGAGTGCTGAGGATCTGGAGTCAGAAAGCTTATCTTCATGAGTTTAAATCTGTCCTCAGACATTTTCTTGCTATATGACATTGTATAAGTCATTTAACTCTATTCGCTTTAGTTTCCTTATCTATAAAATTACCTTGAGAAGAAAATAGCAATCTACTCTAGTATCTTTCCCAAGAAAACTTCAAAAGGGGTCATGAAGAGTAGGGTATAACTGAGAAGCAACAAACAAGCACACAGTACATATCATCTGAATTAGGGACTTGCTTTCAAAAATTCTTTGCCATGTATTTATTGGAATTTATCTCTACAAATTTAGATTTCAAACTTTAATATTATTAAAAGTAAATGATATGAATATAGAAATTTAAAGTTTGTAAGGCACTTTAGCATAACCATATCAGGTAAGTACAATAGTTATCAAAATTCTGATTTTATAAATCATGAAGTTGAAATTTAGACAGGATGTGATTTATTTATCATTACAAACCTCTTCAATTTGAGAAGAATTTGAATCCAGGCCTCCTTACTTTAAGTCTTTTATTCACTGCTTACTAAGAAGAATTAATATTTAAAATTTAATAAAAATACTCAACAATAAAAATTTGAATAAAAATAATAATTTGAATTCCAACTTTTAGATTTTTTGATATTATTTTTTAATATTGAATTCCAATATAGAATAATATTATCATTGGTATTTATTCTGTTGGGAGTCTACAGCAAAATTCTGCATGAATATATCAATGAATCATGATTTCCATCCCACACTGTTTCTTTCTAAGAAGACTCCCATTACTTTTTCTGCTTGCCAAAGGGATGATTTAAAAATAATATTGAAAATCATTTTGCCAAGATTGAATGCATTTTCAACCTAGCCAAAATTTTGTTGATGAGAATCTGACTCTAAATAAGTAAGATGACTTTCTTCTCATTTTCAAGTTATATGTCCTTCCCTTTTAAACTCAGTGCTCAAGACAATGCTTATCAGAAATCACTGCCTATATCTTGAAAACATTGTTTCTGAATAAAATTTCATAGTAGGAAGAGATCTCAGCAACTATTTAGTCTAGGCCACACCCCTAAAAAATCTCTGCCATATTATATCTGATAGGCATTCATTTAACCTGTTTTGAAGACACTGGTTAATAGACAGACATAGCTTGTATCAACTTCCCTCCTAAATTCTATTGCTTTGGTTCTTTTGTATGAATTTGCATATTTTAAAAGGTAATATTCATATATTTGGGAAATAATTTATTTTCTTCTCTCTCTTTTTTTTTTCTAAATCAAACATTAAAAATATATAAAAATCAAATGCCAGTAGGATTTAGCATATTATTTTGATTATAGAAATAAAATTGAGGGGAATTTCAAAAAATCTAAAAATTCCAATGGGTAGCATGGTTAAGAACTCTTGTTTTGAAGGGTCTTTTAAAAAAAGTTTTGAATGAAATTATTACAATGCTGTACATTCTGAGAAATATAGTTTCCTTTGTCATGTATGTGAAGGGTAAAGAAAACAATTCTTTAATTTCCCATTTATTTATGCATATGTTCATGTAAAAATAATACTAAAGATTCAGGTCACTGAGTTTGGATAAATTTATTTGCAATTTAATGTCCAATTTTCATATTTATTTTGCTATTCACACCTGTGATTTCATCAGTATAGGAACTTCCATATGCAGTTCATCAACTTCTCTTTAACTTATTACAATCTTCATGACTTGTTTATAGAACAGAAAGGTTCATTGCCCTGCTTGTGATATCAAGGGTAGTCAATGTGAGAACTAGGGTCAGTTCTCTCTGAATCT
This sequence comes from Sminthopsis crassicaudata, assembly GCF_048593235.1. NCBI lineage: Eukaryota > Metazoa > Chordata > Mammalia > Dasyuromorphia > Dasyuridae > Sminthopsis > Sminthopsis crassicaudata. The sequence continues at coordinate 206,951,359 of NC_133617.1, forward strand.
ATCCTCTACCTATTGTATCATAATCAGTTTTCTTTCATAGCTATAAACATTTTTAAATAGTAAATATTTTCAAAGAATCAATTCAATATCCAATCAATTTTCATTTATGACAACTATGCCTAGATGATAAAGCAGAAGATTGTTCACTTTTTGAGGTCACTACTATTAGTTATCCCTTCAGTCAGTCTACACCCACTTAAAAGGCATCCAGTGTATTTTGTCACTCTCTGAAGCAATTAGTAGGCACTAAATTTCTAATTTTTTTTCAACTATCCAGCCAGTGTGACTTAGCAGGCAACTAAATTGTATATTTCTGTTTCCTTATTTTCAAAACTAGAATAATAATTAGCATTATATGCATAAATAATTAGGAATATACATCTATACCTATACACATATTTGCACACACATGTATATGTATACATATATGTATTTATTTTGTTTATATGTGTATATATATATTCATAATAATTGTATAGTATTTGAGACACAAATTCACTTTTGTAGCATGTTTTTGTCCTAGGATATAAACTCAATGAATACAGTGATCATAAGTATTTTTGTTTTTCCCATTGCACCTATCAGAATAGGTTGTGCATGTATAGTGCTTAATAAATGACTAGTGTGTGAATGCGTAAGTGAATAAATAAAATATCAGCGTTTAAATAAAATTTTTTAGATTATAATTTCAGTGCTCAGTGCCATGATGCAAGATCAATAAAACACCATAGCAAAAACACTAGGATTAGAATCAGAAAACTGGGACTTTATTTTTAGCTCTGTAAAGTGCTGTAAGTATGATCCACATGATAGGACCTCTACCCTAGTCATTTCACATCTGGAATGTTATGTTCTTTTCTGAGTGATATACTTTAGGAAGGGCATTGAGAAATAAGAATGTTTAAAGTGAGATTATAAGGATGAAGAAGGCTCTTAAAATTCCATATGTGATTTAACTGAGAGAAGGGTATGTTTAATCTAGAAAAAGAGAAGGAAGAGTAGACAAGATTTTTATTTATCTCATGGCTGTCACATGGGAAAAGAATTAGATATATTTTCTGTAGAATAAAAAATAGGACAAGAAACATTTGGTAAAAATTGAAAAGAGATAAATTTTGACTTAATATAAGGATTTGAAAACACACATAACTCTTCTAATAGAGCTTCCAATAAGGAGGGTTTTTTTTTCCTGTATTAGGAGGTAACAATGACAATATTAGTAATGTTATAGCACTTTAGTAGAAATGAAGGCTATTATAATCATAAGTATCCCTATGGACTGCATATTGACTTGAAAAACATTTCTTTTTTATTAATTTATCAACATATTAAAATCAGATCAGAACTACATTTTGATCTGGTTTAGGCAATACCAGAAAGTGTTGTGGGCAATGGGTAGCCAACAGATTGCTCTATTACAGACAACAGAATTTTGGATGAGAAGTCTGGAAGATCTCACTTCAAATCCTACCTCTGATATTTACTATGTCACTATGAATAAGTCTTTTAACTTTTCAGTCTCAGTTTCCTCAAATGTAAAATGATGGAATTGTATTAGATAGATATTAGATTAATAATGTTCCTTCTAAGTATAAATTCTATGAATTATTAATGTTAATTATCTGTCAAGCAATAAAATCCCATAAGAAGCACGTTATTGTATTGTGGATTCAATTATAGGTTAAATCATGCTTTCTATGCTATAGAACACTGCACAATATATATATCAATAGATAGAAATAAAAAGGTTATTATAATTGATAGGTTACAATAACATTTCAAATATAATTAGAGTTGGATATGCATACTTCATGTATGAAATAACATGTAAGGATATTTATTACTCATAAAGCACAAATTTGTGAAAATGATTGAGCCATGATGCCATGTTGACATGATGCTTGTTTTAGAGGTAAGTACATTGCCAACATCTCTTATCATTCAAAAGTATTTACATATGAGTAACTCTAATAGCCAAGCAATTTGGATAAATGAACACTATTAAATTACCTCAAATGTCTAAAAAAAACAATACTCTAAGCTATTGTATCCAAAATTGTTTGCAAAATTACTTTTTCATGAAGAACACACATTAACACAAGGACACATGCCTTTTGGAAGAGTCGATCTTTAATGCAGCAACAGACATTGTATAATGGAACTGAAATGCTGCATTATTAGAAGCCTCTAGTATGGAAAAAATATTAAAATTATCATGGACAAAGTTAGACACCAGAATGATTGATACAATTATTCTGCTAGATATCCTAGCCACTCCTACACAACCAATAGAAATTGGTGATTGTTACATTTTTTATCAAAAGGAAAAACAAAACAAAGAAAAAAAAAGTACTGGGCATATCATAACCTTCATTTCTCTTTTGTTTTAACTATGATATTGTTCATCCTGACTAATAGCACCTTTCTCTTAAGGTCCCATCTACATTTTTCTTTCTATTTAACATTGACAGTTGGATCTTACCTTCCTGACTCAAATGTGAACCAAGTTGAATCACGACCATATCTCCTCAATGAACTAAGGGGCCACATCACCAGCTTGACTTTGGCATTGTGAATGTCCCAGAGATAGATGTTTTCATGTGTAATCTGCATTGTGCATTCCCCATAAATGTCTAGATTTGGTGTAGGCATAAGATACACATTGAATCGTTCTGGAAGGAAGAGAAAAAAAAGATAATGGAGGTAAGATGAAAATAGTAGTTAACAATTTACAATTTCACTGCTTCACCTGTACATATCATGATATTCATAAATATTTCACGTCTATCCTTAATATATGTTCTTTGATGGCATTGATTTTTATTATTGTATATATTTTAAAAAAGTATTTCTATCTTTCATAGGTATCTATAAAGTATTATTTTAGATGATAACTTTTGGTAACATACCATGCTCATAAATCTACTCTTATAACTCCCGTAAGATGATAAACTTCAAGAGCCCGGGAAATGATTCCTCTTTTAATGGTTTAGTTTTTTCCAAAGTTTAGCATAGAGACTTTTATGTAAAAGTTTTTAAAAACATGTTTTGTTTGATGAAAGCACAGGTAATGCATTGGATAAAGTGCTGCGCCTAAGTCATGAAGTCTCACCTTTCTGTTCAACTCTGGCTTTAAACATGCAGTAGTTGTGTGACCTTGAGCAATTCACTCAGCCCAGTTTCCCTCATTTTTCTTATTTTACAGGTGAGGCAATAAAGAAGAAAAAGGAAAACAATGAAACTTTAGTATCTTTGCCAAGAAAACCCTCAAAGAGGATCATGAGGAATTGGAATGACTGAAAAAATGAAACATTTGTTAAATTTAAATAAATGCCTATATTCATATGTATGCATATATGAACACATATATGCATATTATTTCTTATAGAAAATTCCCAGTATGAAAACTCTTTGTCCAATTCAGATTGGCAACTCATCTACTTTATCTAGTCTTAGATAATTTTCTGGGTACACTGTTAGGTTACTAAGTGACCTGTTCATAGTCATACAATTAGAATGTGTACCTGAATCTGAACCCAGTTCTTAATAGACCATGTCCATGCCTTTTCTTATGCATATTCTAAAATACATATATATATATGTATATATATATATATATATGTATCTCCCTACATTTCTATTTTAGATGATTCATAAAATTATTCAAAATAAAATTTTAAACAGACTATATTATAAACAAGATGAAATGTACCTTTGTACTATAAAATATTTCACAAGATATCAGAAATGACTTACAGTCACATGGAAAAATATGAAAAACTTTTATTCTATATGTATAATGGACATGTTGAATTCAAAGCATTTGAATCCACTTACTGTTTTCTGTAATTTTCATCTAGGGAAAATTTTTCTTAAGTAACCAGATGGGAGAAAAAAACAAATTGCTGCTTTCCAGGATTTTCCATGCATGGCAGTCTGAGAGAACTCATTTTAAAGAAGCAAATGCCAACCAGTTTTGTAATATTATAGGATATCTCCAGAGATGTGCACAAATTACCTTAACAAAATTCAATGAATTTTAATTCAATTTCATTTAAGAAGGAAATATAGGTCATAAAGTACTTTTTAAAATATGGCAAAGGGAACTAGTGGAATATACAAAATTAAATGATAAGTTATAACAACTTTTTAAAAAAGGCTTAGAATTACCAGTAGATATCATTATTTGAGGCTATTTTTAACTGCAAGTAATGTTTTATGTTCAGAATTGTAAGATTATTCTAAGAGACATGCAGATACAGCTGGAAGAGAAATGATTTGTATAGGAATACAATACTTATTGCTAATAAGAATTTTAGTGTTCTTTTTTTAAAGGATTAATGTTTGCCAGTATTAGGTCTGACCAAATGGTATAATATAGATTTTTTAAAAATAAGGTAATTAAAAACTAACAAATGACAAATAATATTGAAATATCAAATTTAATATATGGATGTGCACACAGTCCAGAAACTGTAAAGCTATATTTTTATGTCTTGATCTTGTATTTTTTTTACCAAACGAAAATCAAACAATCTGGATTTTATTAAATATTTTGTTTCTTAAAAAATCCATATTCTCTATCTAGCAGATTTAAGAAATAAGTAATAAAGACATTTGATATGAAATGTTCCTTGCCCATCTCAGTACCTAAAAGCCAATGAAATCAGAGACAAAGTCAAAAGAATTGATTTCATATCACAGATATCTAAGGATAGTGGGACTCCAAAAAACTGAGTGAAGAAAATATGTAAAATATGAAACATAAATTTTCTTCCTTTCCTCAACTTCCATTTGAGGATTTCTAGTTTTTTTGTTTTTGTGTTTTTTTTTATAACAGATGATTCAAAATACCTAGAGATAATAATATCTCTATTATTGTTATGATATATCAATATTTATAGTATATAATACAGCATAATAGTATTACTTTATTAATATCCAGAGATACTAATAACTTTAAATACCTTGGATCCCCAATTGCAAATAGTATGACAGTAACATCAGTGATATCAGTGAAAAACAAGCAACCAAAGATTCCAAATACACTTTACCAATTTCAAAATCTAAATATTTTCATCAGAGAATCTGTGCTAAAGAACAAAGAAGCATTAGTAGTTCACTGAATTACAGAATTTCTTAAGTTAAAACAAACTTAGAGGTCATCTACTCCAATGTATACATGAATAAGAAATCCCCTCTAAAACATATCTAACAAGTGATCTTCTAGCCTTTGCCAGAAACCCCCCTATGCTTCCTGAACCAGCCCTTCTAATTTTTGGATAGTTCTAATAAGAAGATTTTGTTATGGTTTTCTTTCTCTGACATAAAACCTATAATTTCTTTCCTTATAACTTCCACCCATTGCTTCTCAGTTTGCCTCTAGGGCCAAATAGAACAAATTATTCACTAATGGTTTGACAATTCCACAAATGTTTAAATTCAGCTAACATATGTTTCCTTTCATATTTCTTTTCTTTTTCTTTTTCTTTTTTTTTTTTTTCCCCAATGCTAAACACATCCAATTCCTTCAAGAGATCTTCACATGACATAAAAAGGAAGCCCTTCATTATCCTGTTTGCACTTTGGTGGTACTATTCGACTTATAAATGTTTATCCTTAAATGTGGGGTATAATACTGGACATAATATTATATCTATGGTCTAATCAGTATGATGTGGTTATCATCTCTCTGACCTGAATATAATTCTGTTACTAACGCACTGTGTCACATTGACCTTTAAAGTTGCCATATCACACTTTGATTCACATTTAGAAGTTTTTTAAGGGAACATAATTGCCTCCTTTATTTTACACTTGGAAAATTATTAATTTTTTAAATATACTTGTAAATTGACACACGTTCTTATGAAATTTCATCTTATATGTTTCTGCCCAATATTCTAACTCAACATCTTTTTTTAAAATAAAATTTATTGTTTTTTATTAATTTTTATAATTATAACATTTTTTGACAGTACATATGCATAGGTAATTTTTTTTACAACATTATCCCTTGTACTCCCTTCTGTTATGAATTTTTCCCCTCCTTCCCTCCACCCCCTCCCCTAGAAGGCAGGCATTCCCATACATATTAAATATCTTATAGTATATCCTTAACTCAACAACATCTTTCTGGATTTAAAAAAAATATTTGTCACAGATATCAAATTTCCATTAGCCATTTTAATTTTGTTCAGGCCATGGATCATTCCCCTTGTCAGTGAAAACCCAAAGAGAATATTTAGCTTCCCTCTTTTCCTCTGTTATCAATTATCATTATGTCATACTCTTACACTCCCTCAACAGAAATGCTAGTTTTTCCTAATCCTCTTCTGCTCCTCAAATAAACCTTAAAAACTTCTTGGTTTTTTTTTTTATTCTTAACAACTCTATGCAGAACTATGACATGCTTTTTCATTTATTCATCCTTTATCTTCTATAAATATCTTTAAAATATCTAAATTGGTTAGTGAGTTCCCTATATATTCTGATGGACTTTTTATACACAATACATATTTTTCCTACTCCTCAGAGCTGCTTCTATTTTCAGAATTTAATTCTTGCAAACTTACCATCCCTCCTGGAAATGTTATCTATATAATTTTACCTAGGACCTATTCTTTCTCTGGACTCTGAAATCTGCTTCTCAAAATCATGAACTCATGTCAATACCAAGTTTTCTTCTCCTCTACTATAAATTTAAAAAATGGAGAAGTAGCTTCCTCCTCCCATTGTCCAGGTACTCATAATTTCCTCTGTAGTAATCAGTTACTCCTTGATGGTAATCAGAATTCTCATTACTTGGTGTTTCTAAATTTGAAAGATGTTATTAGTAAATTCAAGGAATTTATACTACACAAATGTACATATATGCATATATATGCACATATCTTTACAAATAATATACATGTATGCATGTCTATTTTACTTTGATTAAAGAGAAAAGTCCAATAGTTGTCCTGATAGCAAAAATCAACTATGACCATTGTAATTTTTGGTACCAAGTCCTAATGATATTCTGATATGGTCACTGTCCTAGTACAAGCCTTGTCTCTTCACATCTAGATTATTACTATGACTTGCTGGCTGGTCTATCTTCTACAAGACTTTTTTCCCTCTTGTCTATCACTTAGTTGCTAAAGCAAATTTTCTAAAGCCCAGATGTGTTCACATCATTCCCCTTCCCTCCCACTCCTTTCAAACCCACTCAATAAACTTTAGTGGCTTTTCATCATTTCTGCTATCAAATTATTTTTAAAAAATAATCTTTTTGTTTAGCTTTCAGATACTTTCACCACCTAATTATTCCCTATTTTTCAATAGTAACACCTTAAATTTCTCTCATGTAGTTACTGATCCAGTAACACCTTGCACAAGATTCTCTGAGATTTTAGACATTTTTTCCTGGTTGTCCTCCATGCCTCAAATGCTTTCTCTCCTAATCTTTGCCTCCTGGCAAAAACTCACATTCTACAGCCTTTGCCAATATCTTTTAATCCTAGTTTCTTCTTTTTGCTAATTATTTGCTATTTATCCTGTATGTAACTCTTAAATATAGATGTTTGCTGTCATCTGTAGCTTGAAATAGTGGACTACTCAAGGTCAGGACCATATTTTTTTCTTTGTATTCTCCTTAGCATGGTGTCCACCATATGGTAGGCATTTAATAAAATATTTATGGGGTAACTGATTTAATTTATCTTTTGGTCAGGATCTCTAGTATGCCTTATTAGTTACACTTATTTTGTACCTTTGTGTAAGGTCATCTGGCAACATGGGTTTTATTGTTGAGTACTTCCTTGCTTATCTCTCCTTTGAATGTCTGGTTGTTTCTGCTGTTATTCCTTTTCTTAGATTATAGATACCCTTTATGTTATTCACCTTGATGAATTTACTCAGACAACTATTTCTGCATATCTTCCTTTTCAGGTTTAGAATGTTTTGATTAAATCATACGTAAGTACAACTCTTTTTAAAATACAATTCTTAAAATCAATTCCACCCTTTTCAGGGGATTTGCCAGATCTATCTTTTAAGCTGTGGACCAGAAATATATTCTCATATTTTTCAGCAGGTATTCATATTTACCTCAATTTGTGGGATAGCCTTCTCAAACTAACTTTGTTACATGTAATGCACTCTCCTGGTCAACTGGAGTAGATCTCTTATCCAGAATCATTGCACTTTTTAAAGTGGATTAATGGATGAATGAAAGAGAAAGCATTTAATAGTTGTTTCCTATATACTAAGCATTGAGAATACAAATAAAAAGTAAGAGTTCTTATTCTCAAGCAGTTCATAATGGGGGAGAGAATATGTATTCAACTGCAAGTCAGATGGTTAAGCCCCATGACCCTTACAGTGTAGCAGCAAAGCAAATGTTAATGCCTTTTGTTTGATAATACACTTTTCAGGCATTTTCCTCCTCATTAGCTTTTTGGTATTTCTTTTTGCACCTCTCTTTATTCTCTTCTCAATTTTTCATTTATCTCTCTTGCTTGATTTTCAAAATTTCTTTTGAATTGTTCCATGGTCTGAAACCAATTCTTATTTTTCTTGGAGGCTTTGGATGTAGGATCTTTGACTTTGTTATCTTTTTCTGAGTGTATGTTTTGATCTTTTTTGTCACCACAATCACTTTCTATGGTTAGAATCTTTTTCTATTGTCTGCTAATTTTCCCAGGCTATCACTTGACTTTTAACTCTTTGTTAAGATAGGACTCTGTTTCTGGGGTGGAAGGTACATTGTCCATAGTTTTGTGCACATGTTTTCAAAGATACTTCCAGGGAACTGTAGGATTTCAATTTTTTCCAATGTTGTATAATCTAAAGAGAAGTACATTTATTACTCTCCTAATCTGTTCTCTGATTTTTGAGTGACTAAAACACTATTTTCATTCCAGAAACTTTGAGGAGAGTTCCTACTCCATTGTGGCTGCAAGCTCTGAGGTGCTAGTGCTTCTTACCATGAGACTGTCATCAAAGGCTATGACTGAGATCTGAGTATGGGCAAAGCAACAGAGTTCTGTCTTGGTGCTAGCCATCTCCTTTTGACTAATTGTTTGATTTCCTTATTGCCTCTGGGTTGAGAGCTATAAAAGAAGATGTTGTAACTGGTGCTGCAGTGGCTCCCAAGGCCTGTTTCTGATTTGTTGGGGCCTGGTCAAATGTGGTATTTCCTGCAGTGGACTGCACTCTATTATCACTCTGGTGCAACATACCTTTCCTGCCAAATTCTAAAAGTTGTTTTGGGCTGGAAAATTGTTTCTCTCCATTTTTTGTGGGTTCTGCCACTTTATATTCTGCCTAGAATAATTATTTAAATGTATTTGGAGGGGCTTGGGAGTCAGTTCAGGTGAGTCCTTGCTTTTACTCTGCTAACTTGTCTAGACTTCCAGGCAAAAATTATTTTGAAGCTTTTAAGGCTACAACAATTCTTATCATGTTTAATATCAATCTTAGTCATGTTGTTTTTATAAAATGGGATATATTGAAAGATGAAGGTGATATAAAAACAAGTAATATAATAAAAGAAGTTTTAAATGAATAAAATTTAATAAGGTATTAAAACAAGAAAAAATACAATAAGTACATCAGTCTCATAAAAGGAGACACATTTGAAATGGTTTGGCTATGAAATAATCTACATAAACTTAAGAAAGTAATTCTATGATTTGAAAGCTAAGGGAAGAGTTCATTTTACTTTTTAGAGAATACAGTGCAGCATAAAAATGAGTCATAAAACTTTAAAGCTTAGGAGGTATCTTTAATGATAAACTACTCTGATCTAGAGAAATTAAAGTCCTTGTCTAAGGTCTGCATCATGTACAAAGAGAAAATCCAGACTTGAACCCAGATCTAGTGCTTTTTATTGTACCCCAAGGATCAACTTTTACAGTAAAATTTCCGCAGATTAAATTTTTTAAAAGTTTCTAATAGTTATTTCTGGTTCTATTTTATATTTACAAAACTCAAGTTATGTTCTTAGGTTAAATGTACAAATTATATAGGCTAAGCATTATTTCTCTAGCAGGAAAAAAGAGTCTGTTTAACAATAAATTACTCTGATACCATGAGATTCAGTAAGAAAATGAATATATATATATATGTTTAAAAATTATTGGTTGTACAATATATGTGTGAAGTGACATGAATTTTTTTTATTTTATTAAGTACTTATTTTATTATTATTATTTTCTTTTTCTTTTATTTTCTTTTTAAATTAATTTTATAATTAAAACTTTTTTTTGACAGTACAGATGCATGGGTAATTTTTTACAACATTATCCTTGCACTCACTTCTCTTCCTAATTTTCCCCTCCTTCCCTCCACTCCCTCCCCTAGATAGCAGGCAGTCCCATACATGTTGAATATGTTATAGTATATCTTCGATACAATATATGTGTACAGAACTGAATTTCTTGTTGCACAGGAAGAATTGGATTCAGAAGGTAAAAATAATCTGGGAAGAAAAACAAAAATGAAAATAGTTTGCATTCATTTCCCAGTGTTCCTTCTCTGGGTGTAGCTGATTCTGTCCATCATTGATTAATTGGAACTGAATTAGATCTTCTCTTTGTTAAAGACATCCACTTCCATCAAAATACATCCTCATATAGTATTGTTATTGAGGTCTATAATGATCTCCTGGTTCTGCTCATTTCACTCAGTATCAGTTCAAGTAAGTCTCTCCAAGCTTCTCTGTATTCATCCTGCTGTTCATTTCTTACAGAACAATAATATTCCATAACATTCATATACCATAATTTACCCATTCTCCAATTCATGGTCATCCATTCATTTTTCCAGTTTCTAGCCACTACAAAAAGGGCTGCCACAAACATTTTGGCAATACAGGTCCCTTTCTCTTCTTTTGTATTTCTTTGGGATATAACCTCAGTAGAAGCACTGCTGGATCAAAGGGTATGCACAGCTTGATAACTTTTTGGGCATAATTCCAGATTGCTCTCCAGAATAGCTGGATTCTTTCACAACTCCACCAACAATGTATCAGTGTCCTAGCTTTCCCACATCCCCTCCAACATTCATCATTATATTTTCCTGTCATCTTAGCCAATCTGACAGGTGTGTAGTGGTATCTCAGAGTTGTCTTAATTTGCATTTCTCTGATTAATAATGATTTGTAACACTTTCATATGAGTGGAAATACTTTCAATTTCATCATCTGAAAATTGTCTGTTTACATCTTTTGACTATTTATCAATTGGAGAATGGCTTGATTTCTTATAAATTATAGTCAATTCTTTATATATTTTGGAAATGAGGCCTTTATCAGAACCTTTAGTTGTAAAAATATTTTCCCAGTTTGTTACTTCCCTTCTAATCTTGTTTGCATTAGTTTTGTTTGTACAAAATCTTTTTAATTTAATGTAATCAAAATTTTCTATTTTGTGATCAAAAATGATCTCTAGTTCTCCTTTGGTCACAAATTCCTTCCTCCTCCACAAGTCTAAGAGGTAAACTATCCTATGTTCCTCTAATTTATTTATGATCTCATTCTTTATGTCTAAATCATGGACCCATTTTGATCTCATCTTGGTATGTGGTGTTAAGTGTGGGTCCATGCCTAATTTCTGCCATACTAATTTCCAGTTTTCCCAGCAGTTTTTGTCAAATAATGAATTTTTATCTCAAAAGTTGGGATCTTTGGGTTTGTCAAACACTAGATTGCTATAGTTGTGCACTATTTTGTCTTGTGTACCTAACCTGTTCCACTGATCAACTAATCTATTTCTTAGCCAATACCAAATGGTTTTGATGAGTGTTGCTTTATAATATAATTTTAGATCTGGTACAGTTAAGCCACCTTCATTTGATTTTTTTTTCATTAATTCCCTTGAAATTCTTGACCTTTTGTTCTTCCATATGAATTTTGTTATTTTTTCTAGGTCATTAAATAGCTGCTTGGGAGTCTGATTGGTATAGCACTAAATAAATATATCAGTTTAGAGAGTATTCTCATCTTTGTTATATTCGCTTGGCCATCATATGAAAAATATAATGAAAGATATTAGGTAACTGTAAAACAATGAAAGTCCTGGAGAACAAAATATTAAACAAACTTTGCTCCTCAAAAGAAGGAGGAGAGTCTACTGGGTCTACAAGGAAAGTGTTCTAGAATAGGCTTTATTTCATTTTGGTTCCCTTAGAGATTATGTTTGACATTTGAATAAATGAGAAAATAGCAAGTCATTCAACATTTTATGAAATTAAAATTACTTATCCACAGTAGGAGTGGGGTTCTCAACAAGGATAGGCATAGAGGATACCTCAAGTAGATTCAGATTAGTGAAGCTGCCCTATCTGAGTTGCCTCTTATGGTTTGCCATTCACCTATTAGAGAGCTCCTTGTGGTTGTTTCGTATTTGCATGACCAGGATGTCAATAGCCTCTAGTTCTCAGAATTGATCAGATTTCAAGGATGATTTCAATAACTTTTTTTTTTTTTTTACCTGAGGCAATTGGGGATTAAGTGATTTGCTCAGAGTCACACAGCTGGGAAGTGTTAAGTGTCCAAAATCAAATTTGAACTCAGGTCCTCCTGACTTCAGGGTTATCTATCCACTACACCATCTAGCTGCCCCGATTTCAATAACTTTTTAAGGAAAATGAATCTGCTTTTCATTGATAGTTAAGACATTTCTCCCAATAAAGAAGTAATATTTTTTACATCATCAGATGTAACTACAATATTGAATGTATTTGTTTGATTCACTATAGTTAGATTACTTAGAATGAGATAATCTCTTTAGGGATAGAGAGGATTTAAGAGATCATCAAGTTGAAACTCTTTACAATATTTCTTGACTAGGGAGGGTTCAATTAAGAAGGGACTATCAGAAATTACTTTACTATAAAGAAGAAAATCTTCAACAAAATATATTTTAAAACATCATGTAGGTTTATATGGGATGCAAAATTAAAAGTAAACAGTTAATATAAGCAATGTAGTCAAAAGTATATTTCAATATAAATAAAGAAAATGCACCAAACCTGGTTTTTACAAATCAATGAAAACTCAGGTTGTGAAAAAAAAAAAAAAAAGTACTATAAAAACTTAATATCTTTAAAAGAGACAAATTTGTAGGAGATTTTTTTTTTTTTTTAAAGTTGAATGGATTTTCACAAAAACAGCAAAATGTAAAGGAAGGAAATATACACTACAGTAACATTTCTTCCTCTTCCATTTTATAATCATCATAAGTCTTCCTTGATTTACTTCATATTTTTTTCTCCCACTGATGCCTCCATAGTTTATCTCATGGCCACCCATTTTCTTCTCTTGGTGTTATTTCTTACTAATATTTTAATAAGAATTTGTCATTTGAATGACATTTTAACACCAAAATCCCAAGTCGATTCTCTTTGTTTACAAAGGATTTGACTGATAGTATACATAATTTTATGAAGATTAAAAAAGAGGACTTTCAAATCAAAATTCTGATGTCGTGGCAATAGGCTGCTTTCATTTATTTATTTATTTTTTCCAATTAAATAACTAAAGTATTATATTGAAATAAGATCCACTTTGTTAGAGTCAGAAAACTTGACTCAAATCTTCCTTCTGATATCTATCTGCTAGCTATGGGCTTATTAATAAATTACTGAAAACTTTCTGAGCCTAAGCTTTTTTTTCTCTGACATCAAGATAATGTATGAATATAAACTATTCCCTAAGCACCATAATATAAGGAAAGATCTTCATAAGCCTTGAAAATGTAATATTAGTGTAAAATGTTGATTTTTAAAATTATATGGCAATTAGATAAAATAATGAATAATAAAGAAATAATAAATAGAAGTAGAAAAATAAATAGAAAAATAAAATAAGGTAAATAAATACAGATAGGACCATGAACTAGGACAGGATACTGTCCTAAGGACATGGAATTAAGTGACAGGACAATTAAATGTAACAGATTTTACTTAATTTAGTTAGCCACATCTTAAATTAGTTTCCTTTTAAGCCTAGGGGATAAATGACTTGCCCAGGGTCACACAGCTAGGAAGTATTAAGTGTCTGAGACCAGATTTGAACTCTGGTCCTCCTGAATTCAAGGCTGGTGCTCTATTTACTGCTCCACCTAGCTGCCCCCTAATCATTCCCTCTTAATGTTTGATGGGATAAAGGTCTTTATCCATATTAGATATCATTAGAATATCAGGGGCCACTCCAGTACCTTCCTCCATTTATGTCATCCTAGGTGCCTATCTCCATTATGTCATCCTCATCCTAGGTTCCTCCCTCCTAATGATCATCCCCATCCAGGTACCTCCCCTATTATGTCATAGTTCTTGTTACACTAAAAAGAATCTTGTATATGACATTCACTGCTGGATTCTTTGAGGCAATAGTCTCATTCAGCCCTGGGACCAAACCATGGATCCATTTGGTCCCAGTAAATCTCTCCCTTTCAAATAAATTATTAAATTGTTCTCTAATTTCTATCTTGCTCAGTTTCTCTGGCATTACAATACTTATATGGACTAGAACAGAATATGTGATTTCATCCTGATAAATTCATAGGCATATTGATATAGAACTAGAAGGGGACTTACAGACATGTCTAAACCCCTCCTTTTACAGATGAAGAAAGGGAGGGACAAAGAGGTTAAATGAGTTCCAGGGTTACATAGATGATAAGAATTTGAGGCAAGATTTGAATACATCTTCCCAAGTGAAAATCCCATATTCAATATACTATTACTCTATCATGCTTCAATAAAATCAACAAAGGAATAGGGAACAAAGGAATCAAAGCTTCAATGTGTTAACAACAATTTATGTACTCATTTTTATAAATTTAACTTAAGGAACTATAAAAAGAAACCCTATCATGGTAAAACATTGTGATAGTTTTTTGGAGGTTTTTTTTAGTGGGAGATGGTAAGGAAGAGTGTTTTTGAAAATCAAAATTCAGGTCTAAATATCAAATTAGGGTTTAAATGTCAAAATGATCTACATGTTGATACAAATATAAAGGGAGCAGATATAACTTCCTGAAGCAAACCTTAAACAAAACTGTAAAGGAAAACAAATTTCAGCTTCTCCCTTGGTATCTCCTCCAGGTTTCACTCATCCTCAGGTTGACCCATGAATAGCCAGGTCCTTATTATTGTACATTTTCATATTTTCAATCCTCATTTGCTTCAAGTGAGGGAACAATATTTACATAAGAATTTTTTTTAATATTCAAAAATCTGGGGGCAGCTAGGTGGTATAGTGTATAGAGCACCAGCCCTGAAGTGAGGAGGACCCAAGTTTAAATCTGACCTTGGACACTTAACACATCTTAGCTATGTGACCCTGGGCGAGTTACTTAACCCCAATTGCCTAAGCAAAAAAAAAAAAAAAAAAAAAAAAGGTATTCAAAAACCTGTCATTTTCCAATAGCTAATTGCAAAGTACTTGAGATTAATTTAATAAAATAGACTAATGAATTAATGTATCCTAGGAAACTAAGCATAGGGAAATGAAAGCAAAAGGCTGAATCAACTGATAAATTAGACTCTGTGGGATTCTAAGAAAGTTTGGCCATTTTCTATACTTTTGTCATTTTTAAATACCATGTCATGTATGATATGATGTTAGCAAAAGATCAAGCATGGAAAAATCATAGAAAGATCAACGTGTTATGGTTAATGATTTTATTGGTCTCTCTAAAATATGAATTCAAAAATTATCTTTCTAAAACTACATCTAAAGCTCAGATTTAAGGTATATATTTAAATCTTTTTGATTCTAAAAATCACAAGAAGCTAGAGTTAAATAATATGCTATGAATAAAAAGTAAAATTAGTGAAATGAAGTAATGAGAGAGAAATATCAAAGTATAATTAGGTTTAGAACAAAACAGTGAAACTGAGTTCTTCACCTACATGACCTAGAATATTAAAGATAAGCAAAAAACATCAAGCTTAAGTTTAAGGAGGAACTGCCATTATACTTGAAATAATAAAAATCACATTAAAAACTAATTTATTGGGTAGAAGAACATTAATATCATGAAAAGATATCCATTTTAGTTGTAAACATACCCTGTGGATAAAATTTAAAAATTTAAAGTCACTTTTAAAAACTTTTCCCCTCAGAATTTTGTAAACTTTGTAATAGTAATTGCTGATATTTAGCTAGTATGTAATATCTCATATTATTTCATTTCTATGCATAATTTCATTTATCAGAGCTACTCATATCATCATCCCCATTCTTATCTGTAGTATCTGAGATTCAGTGAGCTTCAGAAACTTGCCCATAATCATGTGGCTAGTAATTAATTGCCTAAGGCAAAAATTCGGTCCAGAATATACTGCTTCCAAATCTAGAATTCTTTCAATTACATCTTATTATTTCAAGAATATCAAGATATAAGAATTTGAATATGTGATAATATCTAGATTATATTCTGACATAGTGCATGGGGAATGATCTTTGTTTAATATTTATTATCATTTTATAATGAATACATAAAGTATTTGAGAAGCTAATAATAGAAAACAATCTAGACAAAAACAAGTATGAACTGGTAAAATTCTAAATCTAAAGAGAAGCAAGAAAAGAAATCAGGAAAGAAAAGACTATGTCAGAAGAAAATTTGGGAAGATAAAAATAACCATTAAAAGTACAAGAGAATGATATTCTTGTGTTCTTCAAACAATGACAAAGAAAAGTTAGTGAATAATTTTCTTGTTCTTGGCAATATTTTACCAAAATTGTTATTTCTAAACGTCAGTCTAATTAGCTAGAGGAAGCTAGGATTTGAAGAGGTTGGATCCCTAAGCCTAAAATCAAGAAATACAAAGTTCAAATCTGGCCTCAGACATTTTCTAGTAGTATGATCCTGGGCAAGTTACTTCACTTCTGATTGCTTCAGTTTTCTCAAGTATAAAATGGGAATCATAATAGCATCTATCTCCTGGGATTATTGTAAGAATAAAAATGAGAAACATTTGCAAAGTCCTTAGTCCAATGAATATAACAAAGTACACATTTAATAAATACTCATTTCTTTTCTTGCTTTCCTCTCCCTCCCTCCCTCTCTTCCCTTCCTTCCTTCCTTCCTTCCTTCCTTCCTTCCTTCCTTCCTTCCATTATGTTACAGATTTTATTCTACCAAATCTACCTATTATCTGTGAAATCAAATTAGTCTCATTGCTTGAGTCCTTCTGGTTTGTTTTACCTATTGCCTCAATTTGGGGCAACTGTGTATAGCTATTGGAGACCATTGGTTTTATTGCTATATCCTTTCTTGGAATTTGGCTCTGGTATATAATTGATAGTTTCAAATGCTATTCTCCCTATATTATAGCTATTCTCTATGTTTAACTCTGTGTGTATATCTTTATATTTCTTTCCTTTATACAAATATTTAGTCAATGTGTATATATAACCATGATATAGAATATAAGCTCATATGTACAAATGATCACACACTAAATAAGTGTATAAATATATGTATCCAAGAAATAATAATACTATACCTATATGTATTTATGTATATGCATCTGTATATGTATATTGTGTATATATATATATATTCTATATGCAAAAAGTATATACATATATAAAGATACATATGTAAAATACTATGGGCATATCTGTGGGTATATATCTAAGCAATCAATAAACATTTATCAGGTTCCTGTTGGTATAAACCTTTATCAAATGTCTACTATGTGCCAAATCCTAGATTAAGTGCTGGGGATACAAAGAACAGTAAAGGACAATTCTTAACTCAAGAAGCATATTAGAATTGGGGGAGGCCTCATTCAAACAACTGCCTACATACAAGCTATACAGACAGGCTAAATTTGAAATCAACAGAGGGAAGGAAAATGATGATGATACACATGAATAATTTTCTCCCTTCTGTTATTCCATTGTTTTTTTTTTTTGTTTGTTTGTTTGTTTGTTTTTTGTTTTTTTGTTTTTTGCCCCCAGTTTAAGAGACTTTTGATTAGATTTGTAAACATTCAATCCCTGACCAAAAGATTATCTGTCATTCTTAATGATGGCTTAATTTTAAGCTGTCCAGAAATTCAAATACTTTTTCAAACATAATCTTCTGCACTTTCTGAATTAGATTTTCTTTTCTGCAGCTTTTGCTTTCAGTGAGCAACTGTGATGAAAGCCATAATTAGGATACTGATATCTTCAGTTCCTGAACCTAGACATAGTAATTATTAGAAATGCTTTCGAGGTTCATCCTGCCAATATTATTTGTATCCACATGAATCACCAGAAGTAGGTTGTAGTCATTCATTGTGATAATTTCTTAGGGGCTTCTCTGCTATATCTCAAATAAACTTCCCAGGAAATCAATAAGCCTTTCAATCATTGTTATCAGTTCAATAAAACGCTGCCTTATTATCTTCTCACCACCAGGAACACTACATTCTTTTAATCATCCAGGTTCACAGTCTTGCTCATTTTTTACTTTCTTCTGTCCTTTATCTTCCATAAAGAAGAAGTTGCCATGCTTTGCTAATTTTATGTCTTTAAATCTCCCATCCTTCACCTCTCTCTCTTCTGTCCCCTCATTTTTGCTGTACTAACCCCTGCTACTGCACTGTTTTATAGCTATCATTTGGATTATTCCAGTAGTCTCCAAATCAGTCTCCTTGCTTCCAACCTCTCTCCTCTCCAATATAACTTCCACATAATTAGTGTCACTCTTTTATTCAAACCGACTTCTAAAGAATTCGCCAAATCAAACAGGCTCCTATTTGCCTGTAGATAAAATATAAACTCTTTAATCTAACATTTGAATATCTCCATAATTTGACTCCCATCTTTCCAGGATTATTTTCTTTTAATCCTCTTTATACACTATCTTGAATAGCCAAACTGTCCTAACATTCCAATAACCATTTTTAAAATTTGAATGGAGAGATCTCAGCTCTCTTTACCATATTTAGAATGAACTCCCTCCTAATATCCTCCTCAGAAACAATCTTAAAGACATTGTTTAGGTGCTCTTATGAAATGTTTTTCTTAATTCTCACCTCTTTCTTGTGTTTAGCACTCTATTCCCCTTGAAAATATTTTGTATTACTTGTTTGAATTGTGTATCTTCTATTTTTTTCATGAAAACAATAGACTTCTTAAAAATAATGACAAATTTTTTATCTTTTTTTATTCATACTGCCTAGCTTAATGGAAAACATTTAACAAATATTTTTTGTTTGTTGAAATAAATCTTAGCCAAAGAAATAGACCGGTAGATCAGTGGAACAGATTAGATACAAAGGACAAAAAAGGGTACATCTATAGCAATCTAATCTTTGACAAACCCAAAGATTCCAACATTAGGGATAAAAATTCATTATTCGGAAAAAACTGTTGGGAAAACTGGAAATTAGTATGGCAGAAATTAGATATGGATCCACACTTAACACCATATACCAAGATAAGATCAAAATGGGTCCATGATTTAGGCATAAAGAGGGAGATAATAAATAGATTAGAGGAACAGAGGATAATCTACCTCTCAGACTTGTGGAGGAGGAAGGAATTTATGACCAGAGGAGAACTAGAGATCATTATTGATCACAAAATAGAAGATTTTGATTACATCAAACTAAAAAGTTTCTGTACAAATAATACTAATGCAAACAAGATTAGAAGGGAAGTAACAAATTGGGAAAATATTTTTAAAAACAAAGGTTCTGACAAAGGTCTCATTTCCAAAATATATAGAGAACTGACCATAATTTATAAGAAACCAAACCATTCTCCAATTGATAAATGGTCAAAGGATATGAACAGACAATTCTCAGAGGAAGAAATTGAAACTATATCCACTCACATGAAAGAGTGTTCCAAATCACTACTGATCAGAGAAATGCAAATTAAGACCACTCTGAGATACCACTACACACCTGTCAGATTGGCTAAGATGACAGGAACAAATAATGACAAATGTTGGAGGGGATGTGGGGAAATTGGGACACTAATACATTGCTGGTGGAGTTGTGAAAGAATCCAGCCATTCTGGAGAGCAATCTGGAATTATGCCCAAAAAGTTATCAAACTGTGCATACCCTTTGACCCAGCAGCGCTACTACTGGGATTATATCCCAAAGAAATACTAAAGAGCGGAAAGAGACATATATGTGCCAAAATGTTTGTGGCAGCTCTTTTTGTTGTAGCTAGAAACTGGAAGATGAATGGATATCCATCAGTTGGAGAATGGTTGGGTAAATTGTGGTATATGAAAGTTATGGAATATTATTGCTCAGTAAGAAATGACCAGCAAGAGGAATACAGAGAGGGTTGGAGAGACTTAAATCAACTGATGCTGAGTGAAATGAGCAGAACCAGAAGATCGCTGTACACTTCAACAACAATACTGTATGGGGATGTATTCTGATGGAAGTGGAAATCTTCAACATAAAGAAGATCCAACTCACTTCCAGTTGATCAATGATGGACAGAGGTAGATACACCCAGAGAAGAAACACTGGGAGGGGAATGTAAATTGTTAGCACTAATATCTGTCTGCCCAGGTTGCATGTACCTTCGGATTCTAATGTTTATTGTGCAACAAGAAAATGATATTCACACACATGTATTGTACTTAGACTATATTGTAACACATGTAAAATGTAGGGTATTGCCTGTCGTCGGGGGGAGGGAATAAGGGAGGGGGGGTAATTTGGAAAAATGAATACAAGGGATAATATTATAAAAAAAAATATATATATATATATATATATATATAATAAAAAAAATTAAAAAAAAATAAGAGCTCAAAAAAAAAAAAAAAAAAAACAAATATATAAATCTATGTGTAACAAATCTCCAATATAAATAATCTGGGTCAGATTACTTTGGGGATGAGATCAGAAAACATTTAAATGATCTGTTCTTCAATAATACCATAGCAGATGATATAGAAAGTCTGTACAAATTGACTTTAGACATCGAAAAGACTTCTTATGCATATTTGAACCTGAATAAGACAGCAGAAAAAATTATACACTGGTTTGATAACTCCTCCAATTAATGGTGGAGTATTGAACAATGGATTGTCATAATCAGTTATTTTACTCATTTTATTGTGTGGATCCATATGTTTTGGATGCTTCTTTAGCGCATTGTTCAACAATGTGTAGGAGATCTCTACTGAAATAAAACTAATGCACTTTAAAAAAAAAAAAGGGAGGGGGGATTGTGAGGCAAATCCATGGGAATGAAAGGCATTCCTTGTTCTCAGGATGTGACAAGAAGTTGCCACGTCTACATGTGAACAGGGAAATAGCTGAGGGTCACAGCTAGATGCTGACTGTGCAAGGATGTTCCCACAGAACAGCTCACTTGGCAATCAGCAGCTGATGTGCTGGGTAGGCTCTCCTCCAACTGGTGTTCCTTTACTGTCCACGAGGGGCTCATGCAGGTTCTCTGCATAATGATTGAAGAGTGCTCACTGATCATGCCTGCTGAATCATATAAAACAAAGGCTGTACTGCTCAATAAAGTGAAGTCTTTTTCTTACCAAAAAAAAAAAAAAAAAAAAAAAAAAAAAAAAAAAAAAAAAAGAAATAAATCTTAGCCAGTGTCTTTTATATAGGATTCTCTGAAAGTTTTTTTTTCTTAATACTTTTATAATATTTTTGTAATACTATATATTTATTTTTTGAATTAAAGATACTATTCTGAGAATTCTATTTCTACAAAAAAGTGACAAACATGAAAAGATTAACCACCCATATTTTAGACTAAAGGACCTTGAGAATTTAATGATATTTAATTAAATGTTGCTGACTAATTGTTATCACCTGATAATTATGTGGGAAATTACCTGTAGGTGATTGTAAGCATCACATAGATGCTTAGCCCCTTAAAATTTCCCCAAGAACCTATAGAAGAGCCAGATTGGGCCTGGGTTCCTGATATGGATGTATGAATGGATTTGAGATAGTAATTTCAGAAGCAATAGGAAGCCACTAGTTTATATAGTAGCAAGATCAAAACATTAGAACTGCACTTAACGAAAATGTTTCTGACAGCAGAATGTTAGAGTGGGTAGATCTTTGAGATAAGAGAATTATTAAACTGTTGGAATAATTGGGGAAAGAGGTGAAGGCCTAAAGTGGTAACTTTGTGAGTGAAGAAAAGGCAAGAGATGTGAGAGAGTTTGGGAAAACAGAGGCAGCAGGATCTGCCAGCTGATTGGTTCTGTGGGGTGAAGTAGAATGACATATCAGAATAAAATCTATATTATGAACCTGGGAGACTAGAAACAAGGTGATGCCTTTGACAAGGGAAATGAAAGATAATGAATCCACATTGGAATGGCTTAAATTTAAGATGTTTCCTAGAAAAAAAAATTATGAGAAAGCCCTTCCTATATCTTCTTCATAGGGATGGTAAGGCGATTGAGAGGACTACAGTCATGGAATATTACATATGTTTCATATTTTTTCATATATTTATTTTTTATGCTGTACTTTTTTTCCTATTAAAAAATTCTTCATTGTTAAAAGTGGCTCTCTAGAAATGGGAAAGGGAGGAATGTACTAAAAATGGAGGTGTATGAAAAAAAGATATCAATGAAATTTTATTTAAAAATGACATTTGGACTGTTCTGAGTGCATAGAATATTAATAGTTTTAAATTATAAGTAATTTTTGAATAAATAATTGTAGTTATGACTTCTGACTACTGTTTACTTACCATTCTTGATAAACCTTGTGGGCTACTAAGTAAACATGAAAGTCACTAACAACATTAGATAAAGAAGATTACAGAAAGGAGTAAAGTCAATAGCTTTATCTCAACAGAAGTCCACTGTTATCTTTCACCTTTGAAAACAATTTCCATATTTTTTTATTCTTAACTAATATCACAGTATGTAAAAGAAAATTGTAGTTTTTTGCCTGATAAGACAGTAAAACATCAAAGGAGAAACCACTATCCTGACTCTCATGATGAATACTCTGGTCAAGATTCAGAAATACAATCTTCTTTCCTGGGTGAAAAATGTTCTTTGTGTACCTAATAAGCATGACCACAAGCTGCAATAATGCACTTTATTGAACCAATGCAACATATATATATATATATATATATATATATATATATACATATATATATATATATATATATATATGTATATATATATATATATATATATATATATATATATGTACATTTTTCCTAAGAGAAAATAAAAGCCCCAAAGAGGGAAATTGTATAATAAAAAGGAATGATAACTTTTGGAGAATTATGTTTTTGACAGAATAAATCATGTAATTCAACAATATGAAATGCCTTTTAAGAAGTTGGTTGTGAATTTATTAACTAATTCAAAAAATTATTCCAACCAAATTTTCAGTTTGTATATATGAAGGTTTTAAAATCTATTTTATGAACTTTTCCAACCATTATAACCAATATTATAACCAATTATAACCAATGAAAATTTTGGCTGGGGTGGTTCTTCCCAGAAGCCCTTGCATTATCCCACGCCCATTCTCTGGGAGGATAAAAGAGACAGCACTGGGCGCAGAGAGCGGTTCGGCCTGGAGAAGGATAAGAGCTGGAGGAGATTCAGAGCCAGGATTCAAGAAGAAAGACTCTGCATTGCATCAGGCTTGACGGGGCTCTCTGCAGGAAGGGAAGTCACTTCTAAGGACAAGAGTTAACAGCAACTGCCTGGAGACAACGGTTCACTACAGGGAGAAGAATCTGTCGGAGAGATTTGAGTAGAAGACACAGCAGATCTCTTCCCAGAGAGTGATCCGGCAGCTTCTAGAGACGACAGCTCGCTACATTTATGTAAATAGAATTTTCAACTATTGTACCATTTTCTGGAACCAAAGTGGCACAATGAAGATAAAATAAAATAAATCTATTTTATGAACTTTAGTTTTTTTTTAATTACAAAGTTTAATTACAAAATAATAATTACTGCCTTAAAGGGCTATAAATATTACTTTAGATATGGTTGAAGAATGGTTCAAAAAGCAATTATTTAGACAGGAAAAATTTCATAAATTAACAGTTAAAGAAACTTCTAGGCATTTCTGAACAATTGCAAATTAAGTCCTGATATGAAGTGACTGTCAAGAAAATAATCAAGAAAAATGTATTATCACTCAAGGAAAGGAACTGGATCATATCCTGTGCTCTACTTATACAACTGAAATTTGTAGAATTCCATTTCCTATATATATATAAATATAGATAACTTATTTTCCAAAAGATTATATCTTTCTATAATTTCATTGCAGTGTTTGAATTACTTATAATCAGTTATTCCTAAATTAAGCTGGATATGATAAGCTCTTCTTGATGTACACTGCTACTCCATATTCCCCATTCTTAGGTATCCCTCCTCATTCTCTTTAGCTATTCAGGACATGACTATATATCTTTTACTCCAATAGGACAGGATAGAGTCTTGCTTTTGGCATTCCATAATTTAGCTAAGTGACTATAGACTCCAGATTTGGGAACTGAATGATGATGTAAAGTGAAGCACAAAAATAGTAATAAATATTTATGTTTTGATGACATATAAGGGACTGTATATATAAATATTAAAAAAATAATTCTGAGATGCTGTTTGAAAAAAGATAAAGGTTCTTAGAATCAAAACCAAGGAAAGAATGAATTCTAAGCATAGACTCAACACATAGTTTTGGATGTTTGAGTGATTTTGAACAGTTTTTAATGGACAGGTGTTTATTTGGTCTTATAATCTACAGATGTTGAGGGAGACACAAAACAGATTACTTTCAATAAATTTACAATCTAGTTAGTGTTTAAATTGTGAAAAAATGAAAATCAAAAGATTTAGAGTACAACAGAAGAGAAGATATGAAGAAATATAATTAATTGTTAAATACACAAACAATAATTGCTTTTAGAGTTTAGTGGAGAGAAATAAGATACTTATGAAAGTATTTATAGAAGAGGCAGGACTGAACCTATATTTTGAAGGATGAATACTATTTGGAAAGACTGAGAGGGGGAAAACCATTACAAATGAGTGAAGCAGTAAGGTAAATGTGAAAAAGCACAAAACATTTTCGTGGCATGTTAAATATGATAGAACCATAGATATTTTAGAGAGGGAAAAGATCATTTTGATTTTCTTTTTTTTTTTTTTTTTTTTTTTCCTGAGGCTTAAGTGGCTTGCCCAGGGTCACAAAGCTAGAAGTATTAAGTGTCTGAGACCAGATTTGAACTAGGGTCCTCCTGAATTCAGGGCTGGTGCTCTATTCACTGCACTGCCTAGCTGTCCCAAGATCATTTTGAGATGCAAATAGTAGAGTGGAAAAAGTTTATTTACAGTTAGGTCTGGATTAAATTTCTGGCTCTAAATTTCTATTGTAACACTTTAAATTTCTATTTATCTCATGAAGGTATTGGACTAGATCATCTCTAAGGATTCTTCCAACCCTAAATCTATGCTACAATGATAATACAAAAGAGGAATGTGAGACTCAGAAGAGTTAAATTATTTGTATATTGTTACATATCTAGTTAGAAACACGCCAGATCTGGAACTCACATTTTCTAATTCTCTTGTCTCACATAACAGCTATGTTTCATTACATTAGTCTAGGCATACACAGGGTAAAGCCTCATCTAGAGTGATGGAAATACAAATGAAAAGAAAGATGTAAGTTGGTGCAGTGTACTAGAAACACCATTGGATTCAAATTACGTTACTTATTATCTGTAATTTGTACAATATAATTAACCTTTTTGGACCTTTTATCATTCATCTGTAAAATTATATAATATTGGAATTGATGATGTGTGTAGTCCTTTCTAGCCCTAAATCCCAAGGACCTGTAATAGACATTATAAGAGAAACCTTCATAGACTTGAGGCTGTTAGCTAAGGGATAGTATGAAAGAAAAGTAAGAATCAGATTACAGAGATCCTAGAAGGAAGATGCTATCATCAAGATATGCTTTCTCTACTTTTCATACTTACAGGATAAATAGGAGCATTATTCATCTATTCATTAACTATCCTTTATCTGTGTGTTTCCTTTAAAACACATTGTTGAAAAAGCAAGTAAAAAAAAACTGCATCATTTGGAGACAACTCTGATAAGAAGAAAATACAGGAAAGCAAATTTTTGTAGTATATGGTGCCTAGCTTTGCAGTTCTAATAACTAAATCTTTTTTGTTCTTTTCTCAAGAAATTCTTCATCAAAATTTCTTTTTTTATCCTGGTCATTTTGGTGTTCATGCCATGAAAGTAAAAAAAAAAGTAACAAGCTATTTTCTCACCATGGAGAAACTCCCTGCAAATCCAAGCCTATACAATTCTAACAAATAGCACACCTTTCAAAGAGCCACATGAAGACAGCTGTGCTATTTTTCCACCCACAAACTTACATTTTTAGCTTTCTTTATATTTTTTTCACACAGTGTTTGACAGATGCTTATCTGCAAATTTTATCTTTCTTTTTAAAAACCCATCACAGGAAAAAAAAAAAACACTTGAAAAAATGTGGCAATGTGTCTTTTATACTTAAAGCTGCTCCCAGAAATTTAGATGAGAGGATGCAATTTTGGAGCTAAAATGTGAACAATTATGAAAATGTTAAAATTATGATTATGTGTTCACATACTACTGGAGTCTATAAGGGCAGTGAATGTATTTTACATACATTTAATCTTTTTTATAAAATAGTATAAAAATCAGTGCTTATTCATATCAAAAGCATACACCAATTTTTGTCTGTGCTGCTAAAGGAAAGGTAGGTTGTGAATGATGGTGAAAGTTATTATTATTATGCTTTTGGATAATTTATTTTACACATATTTAAAAGATTTCAACTTTCTTCTCTATCAATTCTTATGAAGAGTTGGTCACTAAGCAAGAATATTTGTGGCAGCCCTCTTTGTAGTGGCCAGAAACTGGAAACTGAATGGTTGCCCATCAATTGGAGAATGGCTGAATAAATTGTGGTATATAAATGTTATAGAATATTATTGTTCTGTAAGAAATGACCAACAGGATGATTTCAGAAAGGCCTGGAGAAACTCACATGAACTGATGCTGAGTGAAATGAGTAGGACCAGGAGATCGTTGTATACTTCAACAACAATACTATATGATGATCAATTCTGATGGATGTAGCCATTTTCAACAATGAGATGAACAAAATCAGTTCCAATACAGCAGTAATGAACTGAACCAGCTACACTACACCCAGCAAAAGAATTCTGGGAGATGACTATGAACCATTATATAGAATTCCCAATCCCCCTAATTTTGTCTGCCTGCATTTTGGATTTCCTTCACAGGCTAATTGTACACTATTTCAAAGTCCAATTCTTTTTGTACAGCAAAACGATTGTTTGGACATGTATACATGTATTGTATTTAATTTATACTTTAACATATTGAACATGTATTGGTCAACCTGCCATCTGGGGAGGGGGGAAGGAGGGGAAAAATTAGAACAAAAGGATTGGCAATTGTCAATATTGTAAAATTACCCATGCATATATCTGTTAAATAAAAACTATTAAATTAAAAAAAAAAAAGAGTTGGTCACTATTAGAACTCTCTCCTCCTCTCTCCTATTCCTTTTCTCTGCCCCTCAATTACATAGTGTCTTAGTCTCTGGTAATGGGACTTCATGAACTTGATTTATTTTTCTTTCTTGAGAGGAGCTATCAGACTGTATATTCTCCTGGCATCACCTCAAAAATTCAGGTAGTAATAAAACTTGTGGTAATAAATTGTACTGCATTTTTAGTGATCTAGAACTATTCACTACTACCAAAGTTCATTACTACAAAAGAAATATTCTTCCAGTGGCACTACCATAATTAGAATGAAAAATAACAATAGTTCAAGAGTCAAAAAGTTTTGGGTTTAAATCTCATTTGTTATGACTAGTATTCTTTGACTTTATACTAGTCACTCAAACTACGTGAGCTTCAGATTCTTCATGAAGACACTGGACTAACTTGCATTCGAGGGCCTTTCAAGATCAATACTGATAACATTTTTTTTTCCTACTGTGAGAAGTTTTTTGAGAAAGTATTTTTGGGAAAGAAGTATTTTTAGGAAAAATAGAATGGATAGGTAGGCAGCTAGATGATGTGGCAAAAGAGTGCTGGGCTTAGAGTCAGGAAAAATGCATTCAAATCAGACCTCAAATTTACTAGCTGTGTAAGTCTCACCATACTTAAACCTTGTTTATCACAACTTCCTAAGATATAAAATGGGAATAATAACACTATCTTTCTTTTAAGATTGTTGTGAATACCAAATGAGATATTTGTAAAACACAATGCCTGGTACATAGCAGATGGTATTAAATAGTATAATAATATAAAATTAATAACAACTTAATATTGTATTAATCAGGATTCAAGTATTATATTTCAAACTAAGAATTTGAAAAGTAAGACACACAAGTGTAGGTATAGAAGAAAAGCAGAAAGTATTGGCAGAGAGTTTAAAAGTAAAAGAGAAAAGCACATGTACAGAACAAGGAACTTGAATTTATACTTCAAGTATAGCTCACAATAGAGCACCAGCCCTCAATTCAGGAGGACCCGAGTTCAAATCTGGCCTCAGACACTTAACACTTCCTAGCTGTGTGACTCTGGACAAGTCACTTAACCCCAGCCTCAGGGGAAAAAAAAAAAGTATAGCTCACAATATAGATCCCATATGTCTATTTTTCTATATTAATGATGCGTGATATAAGTGGTTAAAGGGAAATTGAGCAAAATTAGAATAAGAGAGGAAGTTGTTTTATTAATAATTCTTATGTATAGAGGCACCTTTATTAATAATTTTCATATTTACTGGTTACATACATATTTAAAATAAATAAAGACAAAAATATCATGATTTTGTAAGCAATAAACATGTCAAAATATTTGTTTACCATGTAAACACTAGATGATTTTAAAAGTCACCTGGAATGGAGTCTTAGATGATATGTTAAGATCCATTTCTTAAGTGATGTGAAAATCTACATCATGCACAAAATCTGCCATTTTCAATCACCAGGAAAAAACATTTTAAATAATGTTAACATTTCTCAGCATAACAGAATTTCACTCTTTGAAGCTGAGAGAAAATTATGCACAAATGTAGTTTTCCAATTCTCAAATCTGAATCAAAGTTATTCTGTGACAACAATGGCACAAAATAAAAGCAATATACTAATTCACCAGTGGCTTAATTATTAAGGGATGTGTATGTTTGATCATTGTACATTAAAAAGGAACAAAGATAGTATTAGATTTACTCCTATATAGTTTCTTATTGTCATTTTATTTAAAAAGCCAGATTTTTCTTAAAATAACTAGCACACAAAAGCTAACTAAATTTTTAAAAAAATATTAAAAAATCAGTTCTGGGTGGTTATTACCTTGCCACCTTATTGTTTATATGGAATTTAATAAAAGTAGAAAATATAGAGACATATTCTTTTTTAGAATTTAGAATTTAGAATAGAGACAAAATATAGAGAGAGTTTTCAGCCTAAAGATATTTGGACAATGTTATAGGGAATACTTTGATTTATACCCTTTAGTATGGCTAATTGAACCCACTAGCCAGGGGTCTTTGTTTATAATCAACCAATCAATGTACAAGAATTTATTAAGCATTTATTTTCTCATTGTACTGTCCTAAGTGCTGGGGCCACTAAGTCAAAACATGGCTCTTTCCCTGGGGGAACATGGTTAGATCTGTACTATAAGAAGATAATGATGTCAAATAAATTGAAGAACAAAAGTGGAGAGAAATTAAAGGTAGAGGAACCAATTATAAAGGCTAGCTAGGACCCACTGTCAAAATTTTTGTGTGAGGACAAGGGGGAGTCTATTTGAGTTGACAGACTATTGAGAGATATTATAAAAGAAGAAACAATAAAACTTGGATATGTAGAAGGAATAGGAGGAAGAGGTTGAGAATGACCCTGAAGTTCTGGGATTGGATGAGCAAGATAATGATGGTGCTTCCAATAATAATAGGGAATTTTGCAGGAAAGGAAGGGCTTAGGTGAATGCAAAGGAGAAGATAATGAGTTCTGTTTTATAAATGCTGAACTTAAGATGCTTGTGGTATTACATAGAATTAGAAACTTCCAAGAGACAATTGGGGATATGAGAGTGTAGCTCAGAAGAGAGGTCAGAATAGATCTGGGAATCATCTGCATAGAGATGATAATTGAATCCATAAAAGTTGATGAGATCATAAAGTAATATAATATAGAGAAGAACTAAATAGATGTTGTGACTTGAAGCTTACCTCTGTCTTCTCCATCTAATCCTACCTATCTCCTCTGGTCCTTTTCTATTTACTGACTTGTCATTCTCTACTATTGCCTTGGTTCATTTTGTTCCTGACTTGTACTTGTGGAGGATCTTCTTTTTTTATTAAAGCTTTTTATTTTGAAAACTTATGCATAAATAATTTTCAATATTCATCCTTGGAAAACCTTGTGTTCCAAATTTTTTCATTCTCTTCCCCCACCTCATCCCTTAAATGGCAAGTAATCCAATATATGTTAAACATGTGCAGCTCTTTTATATATATATGTATATGTATACTTCCACAATTAACATGCTGCACAAGGAAAATCAAGTCAACGAGGGAAAAAATGAGAAAGAAAACAAAATACAAACAACAAAAGACAAAAAAGAAAAAATACTATGTTGTGATCCACACTCAGTCCTTACTGAGCCATCTGTACTGGGTACAGATGGCTCTTTTTATCACAAATCCATTGGAACTAGCCTGAATCTCCTCCTTGTTGAAAAGAGCCATGTTCATCAGGGTTAATCATCATATAATCTTGCTATTGCTTTGTATAATGTTCTTCTGATTCTACTCACTTCACTTAGCATCAGTCCATGTAAGTCTCTCCAGGACTTTCTGAAATCATCCTGCTGGTTATCTCTTATAGAACAATAATATTCCATAACATTCATATACCATATTTAATTCAGCCATTCTCCAACTGATGAGCATCCACTCAGTTTCCAGTTTCTTGCCATTACAAAAAAGGGCTGCTACAAACATTTTTGCACATGTGGATCCTTTTCCCTTTTCTTGATCTCTTTGGGATCCAGGATCACTGGATCAAAGGGTACACTCAGTTTCATAGCCCTTTGGACATAGTTCCAAATTGCTATTGTGTAAAGTCTTCTGCACATCAGGGGTTCCCTTTAACTACAGGTATTTAAACAGTGTATTCTGATCTTTATCAGACTACAGTGATAAAGCCTGTACTTTATACTTCTCTCACTCATCACTTCATCTCTGATATCTGTGCTCATAAATCTTACCTCCATGCCCACAATGAACTCCATTCTACCACTGCTTTTTGGAATCCTCAACTTTTTTTTAATAGCAAGTCCAACTTCTATCTCCTGTGGGAAACCATTAATAGCTCCCTTAATTGTTAATGCTCTTACTATACTCAAATCAGCATGCATATACTAATCTTTTCTGATATTATATTTTCTAGTTGAATATTGTAAACTCCTTGAAGGCAGGTATTTTTATAATTTTTTTGGGTATATCTCAAAGTTGACAATGCCATACTCACAGTGAAAAGAGTTTAGGCTCTGCACTCAAAGAAGCCAGCCTCAGATCTTGCTTTTGTTATACCTATAGGACTTTGAACAAATCACTAAACCTGTCTGGAAATTAGTTTCCTCATCATGAAAGAATGAGACTATATCTCTATGATCCGATTAAATTCTAGAGAAATAATTTATGATAAATATAGATGTTTCTTAATAAATACAGGATTGGATTGAACACTTGCTATATGCTACAAACTTTAGGCCCTACTGTATGTTGAAATGAAACGAAAAAATGAAAAAAAAAATACAGTTATATCAATCATCTTCTGAAAAAACTTTAATCAAATAATTTGAATCTGAAAGGAATTCTATAGGTCATGTAATCCAATTCCCCCATTTTATAAGAGAGAAATCATAGCATGAGAGATAGACAACTGATTTGAGTCAAAATACCTAGGATCATAACATTAATTACATTATCTTAAAAAGGTTTTGAACAAACAAAACCAATGCAAACAAGATTAAAAGAGAAACAAAAAGCTGGGAAAATTTTTCATATCAACTGTTTCTTATAAAGGCTTCATTTCTATAGAGGGAGAACTGGTTTAAATTTATAAGAAAACAAATTATTTATCAATTTATAATTGGTCAAAGAATATGACCAGACAATTTTCAGATGAAGAAATTAAAACAATTTCTAGCCATATTAAAAAAATGCTCTAAATCACGACTGATTAGAAAAATTCAAATTAAGACAATTCTAAGGTACCACTTCATATTTCTAAGATTGACTAAGTTGATAGAATAAGATAATGATAAATGTTGAAGGGGATGTGGTAAAAGTGGGGCATTCTTGGTGGAGTTGTAAAATGATGCAACCATTCTGGAGAGCCAAAAGGGTTATCAAACTATGCATTCCCTTTTATCCTTCAGTGACACTATTGTGTCCCAAGAAATCATAAAAAAGGGAAAACAGTCCATTTGTACAAAAATGTTTTGTAGTAGCTCTTTTTTTTGTAGAGACAAGGAACTGAAAATTGAATGGATGCTCTTCAGTTGGAAAATGGTTGAATAAGTCATGGTATATGAAAGTAGTAGAATATTATTGTTGTATAAGAGAATGAGTAGGCTAACTTCAGAAAAGTTTGGAAAAACTTGCATGAACTGATGCTGAGTGAAGTGAACAGAACCAAGAAAATATTGTACTAAGTAACAGGAAGATCATGTGTTGGTACACTGTGTTTGACTTGGCTCTTCTCGGCAATGCAGTAATTTAAGACAATAGAATAGACTTGGGATGGAAATATAATTCGAATCCAGAGAGAGAACTCTGGATACTGCATGTGGCTTAAAGTACAGTATTTTATTTTATTTATTTTTGTTTGTTTGTTTTCTTGCTTGTTTTTTATTTCTATTTTTTTTCCATTTTTGGTCTAATTTTTCTTGTATAGCATGACAAATATGGAAATATGTTTAAAATATTTGTGCATATTTAACTAAGGGTTTGTATATTTTGTTGGTTTTTTCATAGAACCAACTCTTAGTTTTATTAATTAATTCAATAGTTTTTTTACTTTCAATTTTATTAATCTCACCTTTTATTTTTAAAATTTCAAGTTTTGTGTTTGTCTGGGGGTTTTTAATTTGTTCCTTTTCTAGCAATTTTAGTTGTAAGCCCATTTCATTGGCCCTCTCTCTATTTTATGCAAGTAGGCCTGTAGAGATATAAAACTTCCCCTTATTACTGCTTTGGCTGTATCCCACATATTTTGGTATGATGTCTCATTATTGTCATTTTCTTGGGTGAAGTTATTAATTATGTCTATGATTTGCTGTTTTACCCAATCATTCTTTAGTATAAGATTATTTAGTTTCCAATTATTTTTTGGTCTATTTTCCCCTGGCTTTTTATTAAATGTAATTTTGATTGCATTATGGTCTGAAAAGGATGCATTTACTATTTCTGCCTTACTGCATTTGATTTTGAGGTTTTTATGCCCTAGTATAGGATCAATTTTTGTATAGGTTTCATGAACTGCTGAGAAGAAAGTATATTCCTTTCTGTCTCCATTTAGCTTTCGCCAAAGATCTATCATATCAAACTTTTCTAGTATTCTATTTACCTCTTTGACTTCTTTCTTATTTATTTTGTGGTTTGATTTATCTAATTCTGAGAGTGCAATGTTGAGATCTCCCGCTATTATAGTTTTGCTATCTATTTCCTCTTGCAGCTCTCTTAATTTCTCTTTTAAGAATTTAGATGCTGCACCACTTGGTGCATATTGTTTAATATTGATACTGCTTCATTATTGATGCTGCCCTTTAGCAGGATATAATGCCCTTCCTTATCTCTTTTAATTAGATCAATTTTTGTTTTTGCTTGATCTGAGATGAGGATGGCTACTCCTGCTTTTTTGGTTTTGCCTGAAGCATAATAGATTCTGCTCCACCCTTTTACTTTTAGTTTGAATGTCTCACCCTGTTTCAGGTGTGTTTCCTGTAAACAACATATAGTAGGATTCTGACTTTTAATCCAGTCTGCTAACTGTTTCCTCTTTATGAGGCAGTTTGCCCCATTCACATTTATGGTTAGAATGACTAATTCTATATTGCTTGCCATCTTATTAACCCCTGCTTATGCTTTTCCCCTTTCCTTCCCTTTTACCCTCCTATCCAGTATTAAACTGGTGAACACCACTTGCTTTTCACAGCCCTCCCTTTTTAGGATCCCTCCCCCACCTTAAAGATCCTCCCCTTATTTTGCCCCTTTTCCTCGAAATTACTGTATTCCCTTCTCCTTAGCTTACTCCTTCCCTTTCACTTTTCAATGAAGTGGAAGAAGTTTCACCATAAATCAAATATGTCTATTGATACACGCTATGTTCATCTCCCTCCTTTCTTTCTCTCAGATATAATAGGTTACCTTTGCCTCTTCATGAGATGTAGTACCACCACTCTACACTTTTTTTATGATATAATCTCCTTTCCACCTCTAGTTTCTAAGACAAATTGTACATATGTTCTTTACATATTTTTTTGACAGAAGTATAGTTCTCAAGATTTCTTTTTACCTTTTTAGAAATCTCTTGAGTTCTGTATTTGAAGATCAAACCTTTTATGTAGGTCTGGTTTTTTCATCAAAAATAGATGGAATTCATTTATTTCATTAAATGTCCATCTTCTTCCCTGGAAAACGATGCTCATTCTTGCTGGGTAAGTTATTTTTGGCTGCATACCAAGTTCCTTAGCCTTTCAGAATATCATGTTCCAGGCCCTGCATTCTTTTAATGTGGACGCTGCTAGATCCTGGGTTATCCTTATTGTGGATCCTCCATATCTGAATTGCTTTTTTCTAGCAGCTTCCAATATCTTTTCCTTTGTCTGATGGTTCTTGAACTTGGCCACTATATTTCTTGGCCTTTTGATTTTAGGGTCCCTTTCAGTAGGTGATCGATGAATTTTTTCAATGTCTATTTTACCATCTGTTTCCAGAATGTCTGGGCAGTTCTCTTTGATAATTTCCTTGAAAATGGTGTCCAAGATTTTTTTTTCCTCCCATTTTTCAGGGAGTCCGATTATTCTCAAATTGTCTCTCCTGGATCTGTTTTCCAGGTCTGTTGTCTTTCTGGTAAGGTACTTGACATTCTTTTCAATTGTTTCATTTCTCTGGTTTTGTTTGACTACCTCTTGGTTTCTCCTTGAGTCATTCATTTCTACTTGTTCCAGTCTAATTTTCAATGATGTATTTTCTTCACTCACTTTTTTTATATCTCTTTGTAATTGTCCAATTGAGTTTTTATCTTCTATGGAATTTTTTTCCATTTCATCAATTTTATTTTTTAGAGAGCTGATTTCTTTTTCCAGCTCACTAATCCTGTTTTCCTTGGAGTTGTTTACCTTTTCCAGCTCACTAATCCTGTTTTCCTTGGAGTTGTTTACCTTTTCCAGCTCACTAATCTTGTTTCTCAATGATTTGATTTCTTTATCCACTCTGTCTTTGAATGCATGGGATGACTTCTCCAGGCTCTCTTGCCAAGCTTCCCTTTCCTTTTCCAATTTCTCTTCTAGCTCTCTTGTGAGAGCCTTTTTGATTTCCTCTATGAGGTTCTTGTGTATTGAGGAGCAGCTTATATCCCTCCCAGGGGATACATCTGGGGACAGTCTGTTCCTAGTCTCCTCAGCATTTGAAGTCTGCTCCCTCTCCACACAGAAGCTGTCAATGGTTAGAGCCCTTTTGAATTTTTTGTTCATTTTGTCAGAGTAGGAATCAAAGAAAACAAACTGACAAGAGAAACAATTGGTCTGTTTTGCGGGGGATGGGGCTGGATGGTATTAATGGGCTTCCTCTACAGACTGGGGGTAGGGCAGCAGAGAGCCACTAACAGAACAGCAATGACTGTACTGAGTCTGCGCTCTGAGGCTCTGAGAACGCACCGAGTCAGTCCAGGTGGGGGTTGGGGGTGGCCAGGCTCTGAGAGACGCTGGCTTTCTAGGGTTTTAATCTTCACCTCCGGTGTTTACACCCTCTCCGCTGCTCCTGGCTTGCTGCCAAGACAGAGCATCCACACTGGGGCAAAAGCCCTTTCACAGAAATGGCAGAGATCGCACCCCTCCCCCTCTGGTCTGAGCTGTGTGAGTTGCCTGTCTTGCTCTGGCTGCCTGCCCTCAGTCTGCACCCAGTCTGATTGACCCTCCCCCGAGCAAACACAGACCTTTTCTGGCAACTTTCAAGGATGTCTTCTCTTGGTGATCATTTGTGGATTTCTTTCTGGGTCAAGCATTAAGTCAGAGGCTTGTCATGAAGTAAGTTCTGAGAGAAAACGAGGAGCTCAAGCAGCTGTCTGCCTCCATGCTGCCATCTTGGCCGGAAGTCCGAAATAATATTTTAAGTGCATTAAACAAAATCAATTTTGTAATAATATAAAATGCTATTTTATGTAAGTATATTCAATGTATTTAAAATAATAAAATTATATATATAAAATATACAATTAAATTTTTTTTGCACTCAATATTATATTTTTCAATTACATGTAAATATAATTTTAATATTCATTTTCATAAAATGTTGAATTCCAAATGTTTAATCCTTTTCTTCCTTCCCTTCACCTCCCCAAGACAGCAAGTAATCTGATATAGGTTTTACACCCATACATATATATACACAATCATGTTTCACACAAACATATTTCCATAAGAGTTGTGTTGTGAAAGAAGAATCAGAACAATAGAGAAAAACTGTGAGAAAGAAAAAAAAATTAAAAAGATGAAAATAGCATGCTTTGATCTGAATTCAGACTCCAAAGTTATTTCTCTTAATGTGGATGGCATTTTCCATAATAATTTTTTTGAAATTGTCTTTTATCAATATATTTCTGAGAAGAGTTAAGTCTATCATAGTTGATCATTGCATGTTATTACTGTTACTAAGTACAATGGTGCTGAACAAAATATTTTAAAACACTTAAAAGAAAAATAAAAGATTCCAGATTAAAAATCCCTATGCTAATGCCATAACTCACTAGATGAATGTTCAGTCTTCTTCAGGTCCAAGATTCTAACATAATGGCTTAGTATAATGACATTAGAAAAGTGACATACCATTTTGCTCCCTCTGCACTCCTGCAGCCAGTAGATCAGGTTCTCCAAGGCTTATGTCATTCAGTCTGGTTCCTAGACACTCCATGCAAAGGTGTTTGCACCATTCCTCAGCCTCCAGTTCTACAAATAATAAATAATGACCATTATAAAAAGTCTTGTACAAAGGTATCAAGAAACAATCACTAGTGATACAAAAGATAAGGCACTGGAGTTACACTCAAGAAGATTTGATTTCAGCCATTCTCGAACTGATAAATGGTCAAAGGATATGAACAGACAATTTTCAGATGATGAAATTGAAACTATTTCCACTCATATGAAAGTCTTCCAAATCACTATTGATCAGATAAATGCAAATTAAGACAACTCTGAGATACCACTGCACACCTGTCAGATTAACTAAGATGACAGGAAAATATAATGATGAATGTTGGAGGGGCTGTGGGAAAACTGGGACACTGATACATTGTTGGTGGAGTTGTGAAAGAATCCAACCATTCTGGAGAGCGATCTGGAATTATGCCCCAAAAGTTATCAAATTGTACATACCCTTTGATCCAGCAGTGCTATTACTGGGCTTATATCTCAAAGAAATACTAATGATGGGAAAAGGACCTGTGTGTGCCAAAATGTTTGTGGCAGCCCTTTTTGTAGTCGCTAGAAATTGGAAAATGAATGGATGCCCATAAATTGGAGAGTGGTTAGATAAATTATGGTGTATGAATGTTATAGAATATTATTGTTTTGTAAGAAATGACCAGCAGGATGAATACAGAGAGTCTTGGAGAGATTTACATGAACTGATGCTGAGTTAAATGAGCAGAACCAGGAGATCATTATACACTTCAACAATACTATGTGAGGATGCATTCTGATGGAAGTGGATATCTTCAACAAAAAAACAATCTAATTCAGTTCCAATTGATCAATGATGGACAGAATCAGCTACACCCAGAGAAGGAACACTGGGAAATGAGTGTAAACTGTTTGCATTTTTGTTTTTCTTCCCAAGTTATTTTTACCTTCTGAATCCAATTCTTCCAGCGCAACAAGAAATTCATTTCTGCACACATATAATAAACTAATTGAGACAATTTACAACCTTTGTAAAGTTGCAGGATATAAAATGAACCCACACAAATCACCAGCATTTCTACATTCTACATATTACCAACAAAGTCCAACAGGAAGATAGAAAAAGAACGATGTCATTTAAAATGCCTGTAGCCAATACTGTAAAATAGACAATACTATAAAATACTTTCGAGTCTTCCTGTCAAAGCAAACCTATATGAACACAATTACAAAACATTTTTCAGACAAAAAAAAGATATTTAAATAAATAAAAATATTAATTCATCATCTGTCAAAATAAGAAAAATGAAAATTCTACATAAATGAATTTACTTATTTAGTTTCACACTAATCAACCTACCACAGAGTTATTTTACAGAGCTAGAAAAAAATAAGAAGTCATCTGGAAGAACAATAGGTCAAGAATATCAAGGGAATCAATGAAAAAAAGTGAAGGAAGGTAGTCTAAAAGGAGTACATTTCACACTATATTACAAAATAGTAATAATACTATCTGTTAACAGTAAGAAGTAGGGTAGATCAGTGGAATTAATCAAGCACACAGTACATTGTAGTAAATTATCACAGTATCTATTGTTTTCTAAATGCATAGATTCAAGTTTTGGGGGAAAGAACTCATTTGACAACAATTGCTGGGAAGAGTGGAAACCTATTTGACAAAAAGCAGATATAGATTAACTTTTCACTGTATAGCAAGACAAGATCAAAATGGTCACAGAGGGTAACTAGCATAAGCAAGTTAGGGGAGCATGGAATATTTTTTCCTGTTGTGGATAAGAGAAAAATTATGACAAGATAAAAAAAATATATAAGTTCACAAAATAAATGTAAATCTTGATTTTAGTAAATTAGAAAGGTTTGCTGAACTCATACCAATGCAGGCAAAAAAAATAAATAAATAAAATAGAAGGAAAGGAGTAAACAGGGAAAAATTCAGAGTAAGTTTCTTTGATAAAGGCCTTGTTTTTTTCCAAATATATAAGGAAATTAATACAATTTATAGAGAAAAGACATTGTCCAATTGATAAAAGTTATGAGCAAGAAGTTTTCAGAAGAAAAGAGCAAAATTACGATTACATGGGAAAAACGCTATAGATCACTATTAATTAAGGATACAACAGATTAAAAGAATTCTAATGTATCACTTTAAGATTGGCTATTATACTAGAAAAGAAAAATGACAAGTACTGGGTGGTGGGGTGGGGGAGACATTCATGCACTATTGCTAGACTTGTGAACTGTACCAATCATTCTGGAGAACAATGTGGAACTATGCTCAAAGATTGTAAAAATGTGTATACTACTTTCCCTAGTAATACCACTTAAAAAAAACAAAAAAAAAAAAAAACAAAAAAAAAAACAAAAAAAAACAACTATTCCAAAGAAATCAAAGAAAGAAAAAGACCTATTTATATAAAATGTTTGTAGCTGATCTTTTTGAGGTGGAAATGTACTGAGGATTTAAAGGATGCCTGTCAATTGGGAAATGGCTGAACAAGTATTATATCATTTTGATGTTATATTATTATACTATAAGGAATGATAAAATAATATGATTTCAGAAGAAAACTGAGGAAGATTTATATGAACTGATGTAACGTTAAGTGAACAGAACTAGAAGATACTTTACTGAATAACAGGAATATTGTAATGATAATCAACTATGAAAGATGTGACTACTCTGATGAACATAATGATCCAAGACAATTCTGAAAGACCTGGTGAAAAATATTGTCCACCTTCATAGAGAGAAGTGATGAACTCTAAGTGCATATTTAAATGTATAAATATTTTAACTTTTTAAAAAATGTTTAACATTTAAGTATTTTTACATGATGGCTTGGTTTCTCAACAGCTGGATCAACAATGGGAGTGATGGAGAAAATTCAGAATTTTTTTTTCTTTTAAAAATGTTTAAAATAAATGAATAATGAATTACTTTTTTTTTTAAAAAAAGACTATACATATTATAAATGAGATAGTTGATATGGGGAGCAAGTTTCCATACTGGGAATTATCCAGACCACTCTTTGTTGTTATATGTAAAAACTGTAAATAATCTATATTTTTGAGAAATCAAGAAATCACCATAGATGTTTTAAAGAATTTATCAGTAACAGGAGAAGTCTAATCAGTTATGATTGGGACTTCAAAAATTATTTTTTTCTGTACAAAAAATTTCTTTTTATATCACCAGACTTAACATAAATGTATGTAAAGTGAACAGATCGAGAATATTTTACAAACAGTATTTTATGACATACAACATATAATACAATATATATCATATATAATATAATAAAGTAAAATATTTTACAAACAGAGTAATGGGAATATTGTAATGATGATCAACTATGAAAGACATGACTATCTAATAAATAGAATGATAAAAAATATTATACCTATGCTTAATATACTAAAACTCTTAAGATTTATAAGTATGTATGTGTGTATGTATGAATGTACATATATATTTACAAAGATATAGAAAGACCACTTGTTAATTGCCAAATTTTCTCCAGGAACTCAAATATTACTTATTTTTTCAGACCTGCAGTGACTATGGTTATTTGTGAGAAAAACATGGGAAATTTTAAGGGAAATTTTAACATATAACATCCAAGAGAAATATAAAGCAAACTTTAAGGATCCATTATATGGGACTCAATATTGTCAAATCATTTACTTCTAATATATGAAAATATAATCAGTTCTTTTATGACTGTCATTTTTCTTTGTTAGTTTGAAAGAGTAACTTGGACTAAGCTGAGTGATGGGATGATTCATATATGCGCATATATATGTGTGTGCATGCATATATGTGAGTTTCAAGAGATAAAAAGTAGCAAGTATCTCATGCAAATGAGACAAAAAAGGAAAAATAGATATAAAAGAAGCTATTAGGAACAGTATGAGTAGTGCTTTGAAGTCTTATTCTCATTGAATCCTGTCATGCTCTTCAGTGCACATAGACATTTTTTTTTTCTTTCCTTATTTTGTATTTAAGTTAAAAAAAAAATTGGACAAAGAGTGTAAATCCAATTTATTCTGTATGTATTTTGTACATTCACAGTTATTTACATGTTGTCAATCTTGATAGAATGTGAGCTCCTAGAAGGCAGAGATCATGGTTTTTTCTTTCTTTGGGTGCTCAAAGCTTAGTGTCATGTTTGGCATAAAATAGCGTTTAATAAATATTTGCAACTAACATGAATCCAACTTCAGTAAATAAATTTGACTTAATCCTAGACTAGTTTTCCACCTCTGTCCCAGTGACCTCGTATTGGCAATATCTTTACCTTTACTCCTCTCTCCTACGACTCCTCAGTCTTCCAGACTGAAAAAAAATATATAATAATAATAACAAAAACTCACAACAGCCATAGTCACTTCAAAGTTGGCTCAGCCTCTGACTCCTGACTACTACTTCTTATCTTCCCCTTCTTCCTTTGATGTATTGTCTTCCCCTACTTGAATGCAAGATCTGTGGGGAGGATCATTTATTTTTGGTTGTATTTTCATTCCAGTACATGACAAAGTGAGTGACACATAACAAATATTTAACAAATGTCTTATATATTTATCTTTCCATTGTTCCAAGCTGCCTGCTATTCTGGTCTACACTACTTTGCTATGTACTCCTTTCTTTTTTCTTTATTATGAGTCATACTTTCATGACTCATGAATGTTTCTCATTGAGTTCCCCCATTCTCATTCCTTACGCTGTATCATTTTTTTCTAATTATTTCCAATTCTTTATAATTCTAGTTCAACATTTTTTACATAGGTCTCTGCATCATTAGCTCTCACCCTAATTTTCTACCTGGCTGTACTGCTTTTGATTTCTCTACCATCCCCTTCTCTCACCTCCTCAGAGACCCTTTGCCAGTTATCCTACCTTTCCCTCCCAATCACTTTTCAGCTTTCCATTGTAGTGATTACAATATCCTTGAAGGCAGGGGCTACTTTTTCTTTCATATGTCTATCCCAAGAGGTTGGTACAATGCCTGGTACATAGTAGTTACTTATTAATTAAATTTATTATTATTGACTAAGTTTATCTTTATATGCGCATTAACATTTTAAGATCTTTTGACTGATTTGAATCAATCAGGTGACAGATAAGAAAAAAAAAAAAAACTTTGTCATTCACAGAACACCTCAGTGAACTCAGGCCTTCAAATGGAGGAGTTTATCTAAGGATTTACTATGCAGAAAATACAGGAGACTCAATTGCCCTCTCTGTATAGACATGGATAAAATTTTGTCTTTTCTTCTTGTTGCAATTCTAGATTTGAACTATTGTGTAGCTCTCCAAAGGAGATAATTTCAACCTTTTGCTTTTGCCTTTTAAATCCATGTGAAACTTCTCTGAAGTGTTTTTTTTTTCTTTTTTTGAATTGAGAAATCACAGACTTTCTAAATAATCAACCCACATCAAACTTGTGTAATCTTTTCTTTCTGCAAGTAGACATGCTGCCTTGCCATAAGAAATGGGTTGACCAATAAGCAGGCAAGACATAGTTGTTTTGATTTTTCATTTTTTTCAAAGACATGAATTACTTTTAGAATGAGGGTGGTGGGGGGATCTACTTGTAGCAATCTGCACATCCAGTGATCTTGTTTTCTGAACTAAAAATTAAGATACATGGTATGACAAAGGATACTCTATTTAAAAAGGCTTTGTTAAAATACACTTTCTTTTAAAATCCAGATTTTTTGAGCTCATGAACTATATCTACCACTTTAACTTTCCTGGAAGAGGCATACACAAGAGTTTTGTATGATTCTGAGCTTCAATGGTACTTTCCTCAAAAGACTTAGATATGTGTAAAGGAGAAATCTCACTATCAACCTAAGTCTGAGATATACATGCCTTTGTAAATATGAGTTTGTAACTTAAATACACTGGGAGTCAGAGATAGTGATAATGTCTGTTTGAGTTTTCCTTCTTGGCAAAGTAGAAAACAATCATTTCCAGCCACATGGTCACTCCTCTAATAACTATTCAATTCCACATGTCTCATTGCTGCCCTAAGGGAGCCATCTGTTTCTCCTACTGTGTACTGTTAGGCCTACAGAGACAAACTCTACAGCAGAGGTTGAACATAAATAAAAAACGATAGAATGAAATATATAACTGTCTTCTGACCAGTGTATAGTTTTAAAAGCTATTCTAACACTTCGTTGGGAGCAAAATAATAGAAAGAAAAATTAAGGAACATGAATATTTAAATGTTACATGTATGTATATATGTATACATTAAAATGTCATTTAATTAATATGTTTACTAAAATAAAACATAGTCTTAAATCTTTCTAGTAGGTGCTCTTTGTAAGGTTTTGTATGGAGTGTGTATACATAGAGATACATGTATGGTATATATCTGTGTGTGTCTGTATACACAAATGTGTGTGTAAGAAGAAGAGACAGAGAAGCAAACTCCCGTGTTTGTTGAATCATGTCAAATAAGCATTTATAACAATTAATCTGTTGCATGGCAAAAGCCTTTATGTCATTATAAAAAATTAGTCGAAATCTTAAAACACATTTTCTAATAGAAATGATAGATTTACAAATAGGCTACAAAAGTCAATCTAATCAAAAACACATTTGAAAAAATTTATATTTTATGTTTGAGTTGACCTCCTACTTCTATAATTTGTTCAAAATTTTCACTTTTCTTCTTCTTCCAATGTTTTTCTGTAATTTGGGAACAAAACCAATTTTTGTAATTTTTTTTTTTTTGGGGGGGAAAATGCACTGTACGACATTTGTTAAGAAGAGATACAGAACCTACAGAATGCTGGTATCCCTTGCTGAAGCTTTGGTTGACACTGATCTTTCTGTTTATGGCAGGAAGGGATACAGGACTGAAAAAAAATGGTTTAGATCAATCATATTTTGGACATGTTGATAACTGGCTAAAGAGACTGTATCAATCAAATGAATATTTTCTTTCTTGGGGGTTCA
This sequence comes from Sminthopsis crassicaudata, assembly GCF_048593235.1. NCBI lineage: Eukaryota > Metazoa > Chordata > Mammalia > Dasyuromorphia > Dasyuridae > Sminthopsis > Sminthopsis crassicaudata. The sequence continues at coordinate 206,995,593 of NC_133617.1, forward strand.
AGAGAAACCCTTTTCATACCTGTCATGATTTTTCATTAAGATAGCCCAAGTACTATCTTATCAATGATATTTTTCTCAAAGGCTTTAGATATGTATAAAGGAATTATCTCATGATTAGACTGAAACTCAGATAAAAGTGCCTTTATAAATCTACTTTGTGGTTGAAATATATTAAGGGTTACAAACAGTGGTGATGTCTTTGGTTTTAATTCTTGGCAAAGTAGAAAACAATCATCTCCAGTCACATAATCACTCCTGTCATTCCTTTTTTGTTGCTTTCCCTTACCAGCTGCTAATGACTTCCATTCTTATGTTTCCTTCTATGGACTTTGCATGCATCTTGTAGTTCCTCTCATTAGAATGTAAGGTACTTGAAGGTATTTGTTACCTAAGAATGCATGTAAAATTTTAAATACATACATATGAATTATATATTATTTATTTATAAACTGGAGTGATAGAAAAGAAGTGATCCCTTTCTAGCTAATTTTCCAGATGAGGAAATTGAGGCAAATAGGGTAAAATTACTTGTCTAGGTTCATACATCTAGGAACACTATAGGCCAAATCTGAACTCAGGAAGATGATTCTTCAGGCCTTCAGAACAAGGTACTCTATCCACTGCACTATCTAGATATATGTATATATTTACATATGCATGTGTATATGTGTGTGTGTGTGTGTGTGTGTGTGTGTGTGTGTATGTGTGTGTGTATATAGGAGCCCTTCCAGGATAAAGCACAAATCCATTCTGAGTTGGTCAGGCACATAATGACAACATTCCTGAGCCTAGAAGTCCCTAAAGTTCCTTGGACCATGCGCGCTCTCCTGGCAGTTACAATTACTAGTCTGTCCTAGACCCACCAGAGTACCTTTGACCACTGTCCTTTGCAGTGTGAACTCTACCCGGCTCGCCTCCTCTGAGGCCTTCTAAGGTCTCTGGCCACAATCTCTTGAATCTATAGCTTAATAACCGATAGCGCACTCAAGAACAACCACGTGTAATCTTAAAAGCCTTTATTATACTTATTCACATAATGCCCTAACTGATGCCCTGACTTGTTGGTTCCCTAGTGAACACCTGGTCAGAAGACCCACATGTTCACTACCAAAACCCTTACCTCTTTTGGCTATCCATCTTGGCTTGGCCACCCAGGCTGGGAAGCCAGGGTGTGTGTGTGTGTGTGTGTGTGTGTGTGTGTGTGTGTGTGTGTGTGTGTTTAAATATAAAATCAAACTTTAGAAACCTTTTTTAGAGAAAACTATTTAAAACTGTCATGTACCAAATGGCTGAATCTTCCTGATTTATGCTGGAGCACTTTCTCCAGGTGAACCCATGCTTTGGCTATTTGTCTGTTTACATGTGTCTATCTTTGCTTGCTTTGGTCCCAGGCATTGGGGGCTTTGCTTGTGTTATCTACCCACTGATTATGGGACAGCTGTCTTTTTAGCCACTTGAAGTCTCATCTCTTTTCCCTTCTTCCTTTTCTTCTCCATTCCAAACACCCCACCCCCAAGAATTTTCCATTCAAACTCTACCATTCTAACAAAGGTTCCAAAGGGCTAAGTCTTGATTAAACTGCCAAGTGCTTTTCTTATTTCCTACTCCTACCATACTTGATTCCACCTCCCTTTGACAGCTCTTACATCAACTCTATTAATTGTAGCTACTTAACTATAAGGATAGGAAAGGCCACTGCCATAAGGGCTCCCATCTTTTTCTTTTATCCTCAGCCCCTTGAAAACCAGTCCAGAGTCAACAGCACTGGATACTTCCTTGCTTTTTTTTTTTTTTTTTTTTTTTCCTCAAATGCTCTCCTGGTTTGAAATAATAAAGTGTAGAAAGAAAAAAATACATGCATATATATATATAATTTTAAATCTTGAATTAACCCTGGGCATGGTATAATAAGTATGAGCAGCTTTTTTTGGGGGGTATTAAAAACTTTTTATTTCATCTGTGGGGGAAAACTTTTAATGTAAGGACAACTTACATTTATGTGATTTGTCAAATCGTCTATAGTTTATTACGTTCTTGGAGGTTTACCTGGAGCCACTGAGAAGTTGAATGATTAGACTATAATCAAATATTCAAGCTTATGCCAGACTTAAGACTTGAATCAAGACCCTGCCCTTCAGACAAAAACACATTTTATTTTATATTTGTTCTAGAATCTTTTATTTCAGTTTTGATTCTTTCTTGTAGAGAACAAAATAGACATATTATTAAAATAATTGAGTGAATAAAAGAAAAAAAATCTAAGGAATAATGAAAGATAACTAAAATGATTATGGTAAGGAGAATAACAAGAGAAAATAAAGAAAAATATGTAGAAGGGGAAAACAAAAGTAAAAAATTAATAGTGGAAAATATTAGAAACATTTCCATCAAACATAAAGGCAAAATATGGATGCCTACCTTCACCATTTTTATATGGCATATTATTGAAATTTCTATTAACATTTAAAATGATGAGATAAAATGTCATTATTGAAGTTGGCATATAACACAATGTATATGAAAATCAAAGTGAGTCAGCCAAGAAATTAATGACGAAAATAAAGTTTTCAAGTTCAGCAGAACTTTCAGAAGAAAATTATCTCATGTAAAATAGACATTCAAGGATGGGTTTTTACAGTGAAGGGAAAAGTGGGGAAACAGGCAATGCTTGAACCTTACTCTCATCTGAATTGGTTCAAAAAGTCTAAATCTGTTGGATATAGAAATCTATCCAACCCAAGAGGAATTAGGTAAAGAAGAGGGGAAATGGAGGATGTGATACAAGAGAGAATGGATTAAAAGAAATAATGATCAGACACAAAACAGATTTTTGATTTTGGATAGAGTAAAAAAAAAGAGAGAGAAGTAGAAACAGAAGAAAATAGAATGGAGGGAAATGCATTCAGTGATAATAACTATAATTATAATAACAATAATAACTATAATATTGAATGGGATGAATTCGCTCATCAAACTGAAGTGTTTAGCAGAACAGATTAGATTAGAATCCAACAATTATGTTATTTAGTAAAAAGTAACATGAAACAAAGAGATACACAAGGAAAATATCAACAATTTTGGAATAGACATTATACTACTGTGATGGCAGAAAGTAAACAATTAAGAAATCTCTTGGTATGAAATAGAATATAAAAAGTTAGCTTGATACTTAACATTAAAAAAATGAAACAAAATAAACAAAAACAAAAAACAAGATCATTGTAACTGTTCCCATCAGTTTTGCAAATAAATTAAAGTATCACAGAAAACTGTAGCTGTCAGATCTGTGTATAAGAAAAGAGCTTTTGATCAAACAAGAGGTAGAGAAAATTATGACAAACAAAATAGATACATTGATTTATATGAATTTTTTTTAAAAAGAGAAAAAAATCTGTACAAATAATATCAATGCTGACAAAATTAGAAGAAAAATAAGAAATTCGGGGAAATTTTTACAGCAACTTTCTCTGATAAAAGCCTCATTTCTCAAATACACAAGGAAGTGAACTAAACACACACACAGTTGTTGGGGAATGGCTTAATAAGTTATGTTATAGGAGTTGTATGATACTATTCTAAAAGGAACACATTCTATAAGAAATGATGAGGAAGGAAGTTTTAGAAAAATCCGGGAAAACATATATAGACTAAATGCAAAGTGAAGAAAGAATCAGGGAACTTGTACACAGTAACTGTAATATTATAAAGATCAATTATGAAAAACTTAGCAACTTTGATCAAGATAATGATCCAAGATGATTCCAAAGGATCTATGATAAAAAATGCTATTTACCTCCAGAAAGAGAACTGATGAACTTTGAATGCAAATTGAAGCATACTTTCATACTTTCCTCCATTATTTATGTTTTTGGTTTTTAATGGTTTTCAGCATGGTTACTATGGAATTTTTTTTGCGACTTCTTATGCATTATTAGTATCAAATTACTTTCTCAATGTGTGTACAAGGGATGAGAGAAAGAAAGAAAATTTAAAAGTCATTTTTTAAATGTTAAAAGTAAATTGATAATCAGATTGCTTACTGTCTTAGGGAGGATAAGAAGGCTGAAAGGGAAAAAAATTTGGAACACAATATTTAGCAAAGGAGAATGTTGAAAACTATCTTTGCTTGTATTTGGAAAAATAAAATACTATAAAGCAGTAAATAGATTTTTAAAAAGGAGAGACAAAAATGAAATTTCACTATAAATTGGTTAATAATTTAGCATAGAATATATGTAAACCTTTATGTTACATGATATATTTCAATGAATTTCAGCTGAATATTAGGAGAAAAGTACAAAACAAACAAAAGAAAATGAGATAGACAATTATTACAATTTACAGATGAAATAATTTTTATGTTGAAAAGAGAAGAAATTATTAGGTAAATATCACTAGAGCAAAAATGTTTTAATAAATAACAAACTCATTATGATTTAACATCTTGACATAAAATGAATTGTTTAAAGTTTACAAATGTAACTTTTAATACACAATTGGAAAATAATTAAAGTATAATTTTTAAAATTAGGAAATAATAAGGCTACTTTTAACCTTAAAAAAGATTAAACAACAATAATCCTAAGAGATTCAATAAAAATTTGAGATTAAATTTCATCCGCAGGACCTTGGCATATTTGATCATGGGACTGTGGGTAATTTGATTTAATTATAACAACAAAGAATCTTTTGAAAGCAATAATTTGCTTATTCAATAAATTTTAAAATATAAGTTCAATTATTCAAAATATGTTCTTCATGTATTATAAAGAAAAATATTTATTTCAAGATTTTCATATAATGCTTATTTTGCAATTGCAAAGAAAGAGAATAACTTAGGATCAATCTAATCATTCCCAAATAGAAGAAAATAAAATAAATCAAGATACATTCATGTAGCAGAATTAATAATAAAATCTACATAGAAAAATATGAGAGAAATTTAAGTTATAAAAATGACTTTTTGAAATGTCTGACATATGATAAGTACTTAACAAATGTTTGCTAGTCTTTAAGAAAATAGGAAAACCAAAAAAAGATTAAGCACAGCAAAAATGAACATAGATGAGGAAAAGTATATGCACACAAACAATTAAACAGAAATACTGATGAAGTAACTGAAAAGTTGCTATGAGATTTTTGTTTTGAAATTCAATTCTTTAAATTTATGTACTGAAGTTACAAAATAAGGGATTTCATATATTTAATCTTAATAAAGTCATAATACAAATGATGTTTTTAATGAAAAAAAAAGAACAAGATATATCTAGAATTTTATGACACTGTTTATCTTGCTGTAGAACAAGGAAATTTTGATATTATACATGTAGCTGTTATTCAGCCATTTTAGTTGTGTTTGACTTGTTAATGATAGCATTTGGGATTTTCTTGGCAAAGATTTTGGAATGGTTTACCATTTCCTTATCCTGCTCATTTTATAGATAAAGTAAAACAAGCAGAGTTAAGTTACTTGCCAAGATCATATAGCTAGTAAATGTCTGAGTTTGGATTTGAACTCATTTCTTCCTGTTCCCCAGGAACGGAACTACTGCATTCAATTAAAATAAAATTTGTTGATCTCTTATCATATGCTGCATATGACATTGGGGTGAAAAATGTGTTTTCTGAATGACAACCAATCTAATAGCTTGCAAACTAAAAAAGGAGAGGACAGGCATACAAATTATTACTATACATTGTATAATAAATCAAGTGTGTAAAAGAGAACCAAGGAAGAAAGCAATAGGAATTTGAAGTGTGATGAATTTCATCTGGTCTTAAGTAAGGGTATGGCAGGAAAGGCATGGAAGAGATTGCATCTTAATTGGGTTTTAAAGAAGGAAGTAACTTGAAAAAACACATGAGGATACCAAGAGTCTACTTTAGTCATGGGGAAATGGCATTAGCAAGAGAGAGAGGAAATGACAAGACAAGAAAATGAATGACATGACAAAGTAACCTAGAAGTACTAGGAGTTAGGCAATTTGAGTAGAATAAGGAAAATATAAAGGGATATTATATGGAAGTCAAATGAATTGTTTAGAAACAAATTGTTCGGGGTCTTGATAGCCAATGTCAGGAATTTATATTTTATACAACAAGAAATGAAAAGCCATTGATTTTTTTTTTTTTCTAAGTAAATGAGTGACTTGATTGAATTAAGAAGTTTACTTAAGCAGTGAGATAAGGCATAGATTATAGAATGTAGGAAGAAACATGATTAAGAAAACTATGTAATAGCTTTATAATTTGACTAGAAGAGATAAACTAGGGTGATTGCAGCAGCAAATGGAAATTTGTGAGAGAAATTACAGAAAGAAAAATAATAGGAATTATCAACTGAATTAATATAAATGGTATTATTCCATAAGTCTGATCTTGATGAGTAGGAAGTGTTATTAGCAAAAATAAAGAAATTTAATGAAGAAAAGATTTGAGATAGAAAGAATAGATCATGTGTTTTGTTTTGAAAGTATTGAATTTAAGGTCTTTGCTTCAGGTATTGAAAATAGATTATTAATAATAAAAATACTTTATTAGAAGCAAAGATATGGGGCTCAGTGAGTAAAACTTTGGATCTGGAGTCAAAGAGACCTGATTTCAAGTCTGTTTTTAGACATTCACTAGTTGTGTGATGAACCATTTTGGGATACAGTGGATAGACCTCTGGGCCAGAAGTCAGAAAAACCTGAATTCAAATCTGGCCTCTGATTACTTAATTAGCTATATGACTCTGGGAAAGTCACTTGACTGCTTCAGTTTCCTCATTTGTAAAATGATCAGGAAAATAAAGTGATAAAACATTCCAGTAACTTTGCCAAGAAAAATCCAAATGGGGTCATAAAGAGCTGGATGATATGTAGAATGGAAAGATAAGTGATTAAGTAGTGGAGACCTTAGCCTGAGTTAGAAACTTTTTGTCAGGGGTATGCTGATAAGTATTTTATAACAGGTTCTTTTGGGGAAAAAAAACAAAAAACAAACAAAAAAAACCAAATATGACCACATATTTTAAAATTAATTTGAATGGTTAAATTTTATTTAAATCAACAAAAAACAAATTAAACTCTGATTTGTAATTGACTTTTGAAGTAAATGTTCATACTTAAAAATTAACAGTTTGCCAAATTGGTTAGAATTTACCTGAGCACACCAAATGATAGTTTACTATTGATTAAATGCTGATAGTTAGAGAGGGGAGTTTATATATGTAGAGGATATAGGGGGGAAAAAGGGATATGGATAGTAAGAAAAAATGTGGCATTAGAAACTTTTAGTAAGTTTATACTTTAGGATAATAATCAGGAAAGTTAAATGATCCCTAATGTGGATTGTTTGAACATAGAGTGGAAAGGTATTATATATTCAGAACATATCCTATTTGTAAAACCAAAATACAACTAAAGTTTTTTTTTTTAATGTTAAAAAACTTTTTATTGAATTCAGTCAAAAATACCTTTGAATGGAAAACAAAATGCTTGATCTAATTTTCTCAAACTTTGATCTATGGTGTTATCCTTTATAGGATATTTTCATATCACACAATTCATATATTTTAATTAATAGAATATGTATTTTCTTTAGCTAATTTTTAATTACTGGGATGGATGGACCAGAACAAGGACGGCAGGAAACTTACTCTCAAGTTCAATGAAAATTATCACATGTGGAACTCTGTTTAATTATGTGCACTACTGGGATGAAGGTTCTACATAGGATGCCTAAAGTGGATAGGGATTTGTCTATTTAGGCTTTTTGTTTTTTAATATGCTATAATATTTATGGTAATCTCTTCCACTTAGTACATCTTATATTTACTCTTGCTTAGACTTCAGAAAACTAAATACTTATCCTATTTCTGTTTCAGAGAAGATAAATGCAGGGTAGCTCTGTTTGGTCTGAGAGCTATTTGCTGAAAGCTGTTTCCATCAAGGAAGAGATTGTAGAATGAGATTGAGCAGGGATCAAAACAGAAGAACAAAAACCAAAAATACCCCCAAAACCTAACATATCTTTTGTTGTTCTTTAATCAGAGCTCACTGTGCTATATTTTGCTTGAAGTAATTCCAAGAATACTAGAAATGTTCAGAAATGTAAAAGTATATCCTCTAACTAAATACAAATTATGTGAGGATTATCCTTCTTGGATTTTCCCAGTTTCTGCTCATCTCTATTACTACACATAATTAAAAAGGGATTGTGCCTTTTATTGCAGTTCAAGTTTCAAGTCATTGCCACCTAAGCATTTGTGTGTGTGTGTGTGTGTGTGTGTGTGTGTGTGTGTGTGTGTTAATTTACAGAAGAAAGGAGAAAGAATCAGTTTTAAATCTGGAACTCTTCCATTCTCCAATAATGTAATTATAAATATTCTTCTTGATTTATTATATAAAACTACCTTAGTTTCAATCCCATTTTTTGGAATTGGTTTTAAAACAGGAATTTTTCCAATATTTTCTTATATGGTAAAAACATATTTATAAAATACTTTACATTTTACAATAATTTTCTAAGGTAGTACAAGTTTTATTGGCTCCATTTTATAAAGGAGAAAAACAGAGGCTCAGAAATGTTAGAGAATTTGTCTATTTATAGAGAATGAACAAGTGCTTTATTTGGAGCTAGGTAGACAATCTGAACATGTGCTTATCCTTATTACATCTTCTAAGAAGACAAAAAGGAGCATCCCTTTTTCTAAAAGAGTGTAGTCTACCTAGCTCCAAATAAAGCACTTGTTCATTCTCCATAAATAATATTTATAAAAACCACAGAACAGATCAGAAGAGTAGTAAATGCATCTGTCTTTAGATTATTCCAGCTTGGAAGAGCCAAAATCTTACAGGTCCCTAGAAATACATCTAAAAACAAGTGGACAAACTTTGGAACTTGGAACAGTATATCCTTTACCTTGGAAGCAGAGCCCCACTTAAATAAAGAGTTAAAAGTCAGGTGGTAGGCTGGGAAAATCAGTAAACAATAAAAAAAATTCTGAATATAGAAAGTTACTATAGTGACAAGGAAGATCAAAACATATTTAGTAGATGATAAAGTCAAAGCTACTATGTCCAAAGCCTCCAAGAAAATATTGCATGCAGCTACAAATAGACAATTCAAGTTTTTTGAAAAGATAGTCAAAATAATGCAAGTTTTAGTAACTTCTACATTAAAGGACTGGAAGATGTGGAAATTGATATGCTGGAGGGCAAAATAATTAAAGTTATAAACAAGAATCATCTACCCAGCAAAACTGAGTATAACCCTTAAAGGAGAAAATAGATATTCAGTAAAAAAGAGGACTTTAAACACAAATTTCAATAGAAATTTTGACTTTCAAATACAAGACTCAAGAGAAGCATGAAAAGGTAAATAGGAAAGAGAAATCATAAGACATTTAATGAGGTTAAACTGTTTAATACATGGGAAGATCATACTTCTACCACATAAAATCTTTCTCATTATTAGGGCAGTTAAAAGTACATATGGATAAAGGACATAGATGTAAGTTGAAAATAAAGGGATGTTCTTTAATAAAATTAATAGAAAAAATGCACTAGGAAAAGGGGAAAGGGAGGGTAGAAGGGATAAATTATCTCACTTAAAAAGAGGCAAGAAAAAGCATTTAGAATAGAAAGGAAAATGGGGAAGGTGGGGGAAGAAGTAAGTAAACCTTACTCTCATCAGAATTGGCTGAGAGGCTCATTTACTCTACAGGAAAGTAGGAAGGGAAAAGGTAAGAGGATGGGAGGGACATAGAAGAAAAAACAGATTGGGAAAGATGATAGTCAGATGCAAAACAGTTTTGAGGAGGAACAGGATGAAAGGAGAGATAATAGAATAAATGAGGGAAAAATGAGATGTAGGGAAATATGTTTAGCAGTCGTTATTGTGGAAAATTTTTTTAAGTAAGTTTCTTTAATAAAAGTCTCATTTCTCAATTATCTAATGGAGTCAATTTTATAAAAATAGAAGCTATTTTCCAATTGATGAATGGTTAAGAGATATGAACAGTTTTGAGATAAATGAATCATGGCTATCTATAGTCACATAAAAATGTTCTAATTCACTATTGATTGGAGGAATGCAAATTGAAGTAATTCTGAGGTACTAACTCATACCCATTAAATTGGTTAATAGGACAGAAAAGAAGAAGGGAATGTTGAAGGGCATGTGAGAAACATGAGATATTAATGCACTGTGGAGTTGTGAACTGATTCAACCATTGTTTAGAGTAATTTGGTCCTATGAAAGAGAGAATTTGGAATTCAAAAAACTTAAAATGAATGCTAAAATTGTTTTTACATGTAACAGGGAAAAATAAAATGTTAGGATTCTTACAAGGTGCTAAGTAGGTTTTCTAATTTAGCATGGTACTTAACAATTCTCTAGTTCGGAGTTCACACCTTTCACACCTTTAAGAGAGCATACTTTTAAGGAGCTCCCACAAGCCCAGGGAGTACCCACAAGCCCACTCTCTGGGAGGAGATTCACAACTAGGATTGAGTTCTGGGGAAAAAACCCCCACAATCCCACAGTGTTGGAGGCAGAGTCTGATTCATTCCCATTTTAACCTTCTTGTTGGCTGGAGGCTTTGGATTCAGAGGGAGCTAGAGGCTGGAGCTGGAAGAGACAAAGGACTAGGAGCAAGAGCTCTTGGGAACCTAAGAGAGAGAGAGAGGCCTCTAAGAAAGCTAGCCCAGCCCCAAGTGAAGGAGATAAGACTTGAAGGAGAAAATCTGGAGATAAGGATCTGGAGATAAGATTTGGAAAGAGACAATGAAGGACTTTAACTTCTGGCTGCATTTTGGGATTAATTGAACTGAACTGAAAGGAAGGCTGTCTCCAGAAGCTCTCCAAGAATCCTGCTCCCAGAGAAGGATTACCATTTAGAGAAGAAGAGAACATTACAATAAAATATTAGGAATTCAATAAAAAAAAACTTTAAAAAGAAAGAAACACAATGGTATGAGGCCATAGATCTTCTCCCTCTCAAGCCAGCCATGTAAAAATGGGACTTGATCCTATGCCTCCTCATTTCTTTCATAAGTTTATTTTAGTGAAGATTAATTCAAAGGTTCCAAACTTGTTAATTTTGAAAGGTCAGGAGAGTCTCCAGGATTCTTTGAATTTGATTTTATTATCCATTTTGTTACCAGGCTTAAGCCTGATGACCTTTGGGTCATTTGTCTAGTATTGATGACAATTTTAAATGTGAACTGAGTGGGACCAATACTATTTAGAAAATCTGAGCCTCTTCCTTCTCTCCCTTCAATTAAGACAGTGATAAGAGAGAATATGCCCACATCTGTTTTACTTTTGTTCTTGAAATAACTTTTCAGTAAATATCCGTTTGTCAAAGTTGATTGACTATTAACCATTCAATAATGGTTAAATGAAACTAAGGCACAATTTGATTTAGTTCAGTTTAATTCAGTAAATATGTATTAAGTATTTATTATGAGTACTTATTATGTGCCATACAATGTGCTAAGGGCTGGGGATACAAATAGAAAGAAAGATTTTTCCCTCAAGGAATATACAGTAAAATGGGGAAAATCAGCAAACACAAGGAAGTTAAAAAGCAAAGAGGCATCCAAGTGCAACCTGGCAAAAAAAAAACAAGCTGAGATGCTGATAGAAAATGGTGAGTCACCTGGAAATGTTTGAAAATTCTGAGTCCACTATAAAGAAAGGCTTTGTGAAGAGTTCATTGTTCCACTCTTCAGTCCTTCAATCAGAGGGGAGAGGCAATTGACAAGGGAATTGACAAAATACTGACTATCATAAATGGAGTCAATTAGCTCCAGACACATTGGCAAACAATGAAGGAAATAAAAATGTTAAGAAATTAGGCCAATAGCCTGAGAGTAGACACTTCAGTCCCTCTGAGAAGAGAGACAGCTAGTTATTCCTTGAGAGAGTAAACACATATAGAGCATACTCATTTTACATGAACTGGATGTACAATAAATACTTGTTGAATCCAATTCATATTTCTGATTCCATGAAAAATATTCTTTCTACTAAATTATACTGACCTTAGACTTCTCATTTCCATAATAATGGGAAATTCAAATAAATAAGATACACTTCTTTTTCACATGCTTTTAATCATCAGTTACATTATTTATTTTAATTTTAAAAAACAAAGATAGTCATATTTTTTGCATCTCCCATTCTTTGTTCCTCCTAATCCCTCTGACCCACTGCTATCCCAATAGAGGAAAGAGTAGTATAGGGCCAGTCCAAGGCCATAGTAAATTGGAAAATAGCTGAGGCACCATATATTTATGAAAGCTTCACATTAAAGTTAGAAATATTCCTTTTATAAAGTCAGCAAACCTAAGGAAACTCTGAGCACAAAGATTAAGCATTTTTTTTCTCCTTCTGTTCCTTCACTCCAATGCAAGAAAGTTATTATGTAGGATCTGTGGCCAGAATAATAACTAAACATGTGTCTGCTGATCTTGATAATATATTCATTTGCAAAATTTGCTGAAGTGGAACATCAGCAAATGTTGATATGTAATGAATGATACAGAGACCAAATACAAACTGAAAAGAAAGAAATACAAGCAAATATACATGGACACAGAAAAATTATGTGCATATTCATGCACAAGAAGGGTGGGATGGTGGATTAAAAAACACACACCATCATAAGAATGTGTTTGTTTTTGCAATTATGTGGGTCACAGACTACACTTATTTTGGTGACCAACCAAGTAAAGGACTTAGTGGAATCCTCCAGAGGTAGAATCTTTTTCCATGTTGGAATTCTATACATTATTCTATAGTATCTTCATCCTTTCTGCTGAAGGCTCAAGTTTCTTATAAGAGCAAAATATTTGGGGAGGGAACTGTTTAAAGAATAATAATAATCAATGTAACACACATAATGTCTATCTGTATATACAAATTTGTATTTGCATATCATATGTATATTTTCCTATATATATATATATATACATATATATTCATATAACATATTAGTGGCTAAAGAAGTAATACATATATATATATATATATATATATATATATATATATATATATATATGTATATGTATATGTCTATGTATATATGTGTGTGTGTGTGTGTGTGTGTGTGTGTGCCCTATGATATAGGGTAATGCAAATAGTATTTATTCCAATTTAAAGATGAATGAATTGAGGATCTGAAAGAGTTTGTGACTTGCTCCTGGACACAGCTAATAAATGTCAGATGGTCACCTTTGAAAGTCAGGAATAATGATACATGATCTCACTATGAGAGCATGTTTCATAAAAAAAAAAAAAAAAAAAAAAAGCCTCTTAGACTGTGACTAAGAATGATATTTACTGAATTCGTCCTGTCATCTGAGAAAATAAGAATGCATTGACTTCTCTAGAATCTTAAAAAATATAGAATTTTAGTTCTAAAAGAGATAATTTAGAGAAGTTAGTCCAAAATTTGTTTTATGCACAAACCTGAGAGGCCTGAGGTAACTTGGCCCAAGGTCACATGTGGCAGAGATGAAGCTAGAATTCAGGTTTCTATTCCAGTTTTTGTGGTTGTTTGCTTATATCTAAACCTTCATGTATCTTCATGACCCTATTTAGGGTTTTCTTGGAAAAGATACTAGAATGCTTTGCTGTTTCCTTCTGCGGTTCATTGTACAGAAGAGCAAAACATAACAAAGAGGGTTAAGTGACTTGTTCAGATCACATATGAGACCTCCTGACTCCAGGGTTGGCATTCTGTTCACTATGCCATCTACAAGATTCTTTTCTACACAGTACTGCCTCAAGTAAATAAATCTTATCATTACCATTATTAGGATTATTCAAAAACTTTGTATTAAACCATGTCTTCATCACTTACTCTTAAACATTGATTGACAAAAATGATTTGTGAATTTTAGTGTTTTTTTTTTAATTGAAAATGACATTGATATGATAGAGTACTATTTTGCTGAAAGAAATGAAGAAATAAATGCATTTGAAACTACATGAAAAGACATATATATTGATGTGGAATGAAGTACCAAAATAATAATTTATAACATCTATATCTTAAAAATGCACTATTTCTAAGATTTATAAACTGATTAAGACTAACATGGGGAGAACCAGTAGAATATAACAGAGTAAAGACAAACAACGTGGAAAGGTATAAGAAATACAATGAATAGAGGCAAAGCCAAGATGGCACAGAGTAGACAAGATGGCAGAGAGAGATCTTTGTCTGCACTCTTCCTGGCTTCCCTCAAATCAATACCAGATCAAGCATCTGAAATGGTTTTGAAGGGACAAAACCCATAAATATTTGGAATGTAACAAATTTCCTCAGGAGATCTTTTGGAAGAACTTCAGTAAAAGTCTATCTCAATTGGGTCCCCAGCATAACTTTGGACTTGGCAATGCCCACCCAGTACAGAAAGGAAGCCAGTAATACTGGCTCCAAGGTAGCATGAAGCTGCTGTTAGAAGCTTGGGACAAACTCCCATTTACCCTAAGAACAGATCTCAACTTTTAAAAATGAGCAAAGAAGCAAGAACTCTGGCCAGTTGGCAAGAACTCTGACCATAGATAGCTTCTATGAAGACAGGGAAGAACAGACTTCAAAGCCTGAGGACATTAAAGGAAAAACATCTCCAGATGAAAGCTCAAAGGGTGATGTAGAGGACACAGATAATGGGGGAACTCTGGGTAAGGTATGAGACCCTTTAGCCCAGAGGGAACCTGCAGTGTCTTGTTTGACTCCCAATCTCCCCTGAGGTCTCTCACCTTTCCTGAAAAATCAAAGAAGGCCTGACCACTTGTGTTCTATTTGAAGCAAGGGATATTTACAGTAAAGAGAGGCATTTACATATCAATAGCAGGATGTTTATAGTTAGCACTTGCTGTGGTGATGTAATGCAACTATAGTTAGCACTTGCTTAGTGTGATGTGGTGATGTATGCTGTAATAATGTAATCATATTAAGGTATTTAAGGGCTGAGAGGACTTCAAATAAATGGACTCCATCTTTGACCATCCTCAAGGGTCTCCTGCCTTCATCACTCCTCCACTAAGACCAAGAACTCTGCCTGGTCCCAAGATCCTCCAGAGAGCTACTCCATTTTGGTACCCCAACTTGGGGGCTATAGAAAGCATACTACATTTTGACGCCCAATGTGGAGCTCTAGACATGAGGCCATAGAAGTGAGGTCCTACACTCAGCAGCTTGGCTGACTCAATTGGCAAGTTCAGTGAAGTCTCCATGATCCAGAAATAGTTTAAGTATAAAAATAGGCAAGCAGGAAGATTTGGTAAGGGCTAAAAGGTAAAGGGCTTTCATTTTTCAGCCGAAATGGGGCAGATACTAAAAAAAAGAGTCTCTCCCACCCTGAAGGAAATATGAAGTAGTTAGGTTAATAGAGAAGCAATTTTATTGGTAACTCAGAAGCAGATGACTGGGCTCTTAAATAAATTAGAGTGCACACCCTCTTTTACTTCTCAGGAAGGTGAGAGCCCTTAAAGGAGATGGGAAGCCAAACCAGACATTGTCAGCAGGTTCTCTCTGGGCTGAAGGGTGTTATACCTTACCCAGAGTTCCCCCACTATCTGTGGACCTCTACAGGTGATATGAGTTGATCTCCAACTGACAAAGTTCTCTTGGAAGAATTCAAAAGGATCTTAAAAGTTCAATTGGCCAAATGCAAAAGAAGATAAAAAAGCTAACTGAATAAAATTAGAATTGAACAAAAGAAAGTGATTGACTCAATGAGATATCAAGAATCAGTAAAACAGAACCAAAAAAAAAAAAAAACAAACAAACAAACAAAAAAAACCAAACTAAACCAAAACAAAACAAAAAAACAGAAGAAAATGTAAAATACCTCACTGGCAAAACAACTGACTTGGAAAAATAGATCCAGGAGAGACATTCTAAGAATTATACAACTCCCTAAAAACCATGATGAAAAAAAGAGACTAGACAAAATCTTTCAGGAAATCATCAAGAAAATAATCCTAATATCCTAAAACCAGAGAGTAAAATAGTCATTGAAAGAATCCATCCATCAGCTCCTGAAAGAGACTCCAAAATGAAACTCCAAGGAATATGTAGTTAAATTTCAGAATCTAGAGATCAAGGGGAAAATATTGCAAGCAGCCAGAAAGAAACAATTCAAATATTAAGAAATCATAATCAGGATTACCCTGGACCAAGCAACTTCCACTTTAAAGGATTGAAGGTCCTGAAATATGATATTCTGAAGAGCAAAAGAGCTTGGACTTCATCAAAGAATCAACTATCCAAAAAAAAGTTAAGTAATTTTTCAGGGAAAAAGGTGAACATTCAATAAAATAAGTGAATTTCATTTGTTTTTAATGAAAAGAAAAATGCTGAACAGAAAGTTTGATCTTCAAATACAGAACTCAAGAGAAACATAAAAAGATAAAAAGGAAAGAAAAATATGTTTTCTCTAAAAGATAAAAAGATCTTCCCTATATGGGAAGATGTCATGTTTAACTCTTGAAAACTGTATATGATACTTATACCTAAACCAGGTGGGTTCAAAACAGAGAAAGAAAATTATAGACCAATTTCCTTAATGAATATTGGTCCAAAAATCTTAAATAAAATATTAGCAAAATAAAATTACAGCAAGTTATCACCAGGATAATATACAACGACTCTGTAGGATTTATATTAGAAATACAGGGCTGGTTCAATATTAGGAAAGCTATTAGCATAATTGACTATATCAATAACTAATCTAACAGAAATCATATGATTATCTCAATAGATGTAGAAAAAACACTTGACAAAATCCAGCACCTATTCCTATTAAAATTACTAGCGAGCATAGGAATAAATAAAAGTTTTCTTTAAAATGATCAGTAGAATCCATTTACAACCATCAGCAAGCCTTATATGTAATGGGAATAAACTAAAAGCATTCCCAATAAGATCATGGTTGAAATAAAGTTTTTCACTATCACCATTACTATTTAATACTGTATCAGAAATGTTAGTATTAGAACTAAGAAAAAAAATAAAGGAATTAGAGTAGATAATGAGAAAACCAAACTATCACTATTTGCAGATAATATAATGGCATATTTACAGAATCCTAGAGAATCAACTAAAAACTATGAAAAAATCCATACACAACTTTATCAAAGTAGCAGAATGTAAAATAAATTCATATATATCATCAGCATTTTTATATGTTACCAACAAAATCCAGAAGCAAGAAATATTAAGACAAATTCCATTTAAAATAGATGATACAAGTATACATAATACACAATATGTGGGAGTCTACCTGCCAAAACAAAGTTAGGAACTATATGAATATAATTATAAAACACTTTCTACACAAATAAATTTAGATCTAATTAATTGGAAGAATATCAAGTGCTAATGAGTAGGTGCTAATTAATAAAAATGACAATTCTTCCTAAATTAATCTACTTATTCAGGGACATACCAATCAAAATCCCAAAAAATTATTTTAAAGAGCAAAAAAAAATAACAAAGTTCATCTCACAGGGGAAAAATTTGCATTCAAGTGTTTTGATAAAGGCCTCATTTCTAAAATATAGAGAGAAATAATTTAAATTTATAAGAATACAAGCCATTCTTCAATTGATAAATGGTCAAAAGATATAAACAATTTCCAGACTAAAATAATTAAAACCATTCTAGTAATATGAAAAAATGCTTTAAAATATTATTGGTCAGAGAAATTCAAATTAGTACAATTCTGAAGTACCACTACACACCTTTCAGATTGGCTAAAATGACAGGAAAAGATAATTATGAATGTTAGAGGGAATGTAGGCAAATTTGGATACTAATACATTGTTGGTGGAGTTGTGAACTGATCCAACCTTTCTGGAGAACAATATGAAACTATGCTCAAGGGGCTATCAAACTGTGCATACCCTTTGAGCCAACAATGTCTATACTGGGCCTATATCCCAAGGAGATCATAAAAAAAAAAAAGGAAAAGGACCCACATGTTTTTGGCAGCCCTTTCTGTAGTGTCAAGAAACTGGAAACTGAGTGGATGCCCATCAGCTAGAGAATAGTTGAATAAGTTAGGGTGTATGAATGTTATGGAAGATTATTCTTCTATAAGAAATGATCAGCAGGATGATTTCAGAGAGGCCTGGAGAAACTTATATGAATTGATGCTATGTGACATGAGCAGAACCAGAAGATCATTTTACACGGTAACAACAAAATTATATGATAATTCTGATGCGCATGACTCTTTTCAACAGTGAGATGATTCAGGTCAGTTCCAATGGTCTTCTGTGGGAGAGATCCATCTACACCCAAAGAGAGGACTGTTGGGATTGAGAGTGGATCACAACATAGCATTTTCACTTTTTTTTGGTCATTTTTTTTCTCACTTTTTCTCTTTTTGATCTGATTTTTCTCATGCAGCACGATAATTGTGGAAACATACAGAGGAATAGTACATGTTTAACATATATTGAATTACTTGCTATCTAAGTGGGTGATGGGAGAAAAAAGGGAGAAAAACATTTGGAAGACGAGATTTTGTAATGCTGAATGCTGAAAACTATTTATGCACATATTTTGAAAATAAAAAGCTTAAAAAAAAGGGAAAAACGTTATAAATAAAATGTCTGCCCATTTTCTGGAGAATTGAATGCAAAACCCAGTATTCACCGCTTTACACAGAGATCATAGATTTAGGGTGCAGAATAACACAAGAGTGCGGAATAACACAAATCCACAGACATATTTTTATTGTGTCAATGAGGAATTCAGAAAGACAGATAATATATTATAAAGGAATGAATAACACTTTCCAAATGTAATTCCCAATTATTAGAATTTCCATAATAATAAAAATCAAATAATAATAAATATTTGTGAGCTATATGAACAATTAGGTTTCCATAGATATTGTCAAAACAGGTAAAGAAAGAGGTGAACTATCTTGTTAAGAGATCTCCAATCATCTTGTAAGTCAAGAAACCAAGTAAACATCAAAGTCCCTGATAAAGTAAGTTATAGATCATGATACATAGTTTAAATATTTTGTACCATGTTATTTTCCATTTTCTTAGAATTTTTCATTATAGTTTTCTGATTGAGCTGTTTTTTATGAGTAGGTCATGTTTTAACAAACTGACTTTCATCAGATTATTTTCAGTGAAAAGCAAAACTACAATTGTTATAGTTTATGGTGAAACACCTGTTTCCTCTTCCTGATATCTCTGACTTTCCTTTGCTTTGTTATATTGTTACTTATTTTCATTATAGGGTTTCCACCTTTATTTAATTAAGGAATGAAAAGGCAGAAAAGTTATATAATTTAATGCATAAGATGCATTCTTGATTATAACTGGTTAGGAACTTAGATCTTTGAGATCCAAGCGTCCTCAAGAGGTCAAGCACTTTGCTTCTGGACATTAATTCATTTTACTGAGAAAACAGTTTAGGCCCAGAAAGATTGTATCTTTTTCAAACTCACATAGCTACTAAGTATGGAGTTGATACCAGAATTCAGCTTTCCTATCTCCTATTGCAGTGCACTTTCTGCTACATTAAACTACCATTCACAGGAACATAATGTATAAGAGTGAAAAAGGACTAGAGTTGTATAGAGGTCTTTAATTCGTTTTACATTTTCTTACTTAAAATAACTAAAAGTCTAATAGTGTAGTTTTCTCCAATTATAATGTATTCATTTTTCAATTTGTGAAAAATAGAGTAATGTAAGTTTTATTTTCTATCCTGTACTATATAAATGCACTAAAAGCGTCATTGTAATCATTGCAAAACACTATTCTTCTACCAGGAAAATATAGTTGCAAAGTTGCCCTATTCTTCCTATATCTACATATCTCTAAAATTACCAAGTGAAAAATAATGGTTTCATTTCTACAATAAGCATTGCTCCATTAAACAGAAGCAGCAGCACAATGTGGCCAAACAAACAAATGAAGGCCAAGCAAATTGGAACATGTACCATTTAATTTTATCTTGTTGGAAACCATACTAGGATATGAAAACAAGTTACCAACCTCCATAGGCTGAAAAATCTTCCAGGGTTTATGCCATTGGCCACAGGCCAATTGAGTTGTGAGCCAGAATAGTTCCCAGTGGTTAGATGCTTTGAGTGGGCAAAGTATCTTTTGGAGAATCTTCAGCATATGAGACTGAAACATAAATGCGAAGTTCTCACTCAGGACCTAGGTCTCCAGAATTGCCTCATGTGTGCAGGGCAACTATGTCTAGGAAGTAACCATGAATCACAGTAGTTACATGTGCCTACTCCAGACCTGATTACACAGAATAGAATGGAGAAAAGAGCACTGCATTAGCAATCAAAAGCTCTGGGATGAATTTGTGGTTTTCTTCTATTATTTACTAGCTCTCTGATCAATGGACAAATCCTTAAATTCTCTGAACCTTAATTTCCTCATAAATAAAATTAGGAAAATAATAGTTCCAGGTTTTTTTTTTTGTTGTTGCATTCATTTATCAAATAGAATATAGATAATAAATGTAATAAAGATAATTCATTTATATTAAGTAATAGAAATTACTTCAAAATTTGAGGTCTTGCTATATAAGAATTATCCTTCCACTTTAAATATTTGAAAAGCAAAGCTCAGAAATTAAATGTTTGCTATGGTAACACAAGTAAGTAAGCATTAGATCTTCCAAGCTCAGATATTGTGATTCTATGACAAGAGCTTTTAGCAAGATGATAATGTGTTAATTCACTGAAGTGTTTTGTTCTCTTAGAAAATACATCATTGGGCAGCTAGGTGATGCAGTGGATAGAGCACCAGCCCTGCAATCAGGAGGACCTGAGTTCAAATGTGACCTCAGATGCTTACTGCTTCCTAGCTGTGTGTCCCTGGGCAATTCACTTAACCCCAATTGCCTCAGCAAAAAACAAACAAAAAACAAAAAACAAAAAAAACCAGCATTGTTTGTAATGTTAGTTACATTAATGTGAGTTCTGGTAAAGAATTAATAGTTGTCCTGTCCTTATGGAAACATGCTGGAAAACATTTTTTGGGGGGGACAACTAAGTACATTTTTGGGAGGGTATTGTGTTTAAGCTTCTGTTGTTCTTTACATGATGTATAAGTTCTTATTTTGTATTGCTATTTTGTATGTTACAGGTGGCTGTTATGCTGCAAATGTATCAGTTCCTCTAATTCTTCAAGATTTATTGTCTGTAATTTTTATTTTTAAAATGGTAAGAGATAATTGAGTAGTCTTGACTATAAAAAAAAATCTGTTGTAACTGTCTCTCCTTTGTAGTCTCAGATGGATTACCTATGTGCATGAATACATTCTGTAAATTATTTTCTTCTTTTCAATAACCTCTATTGTTTTAAGAATTACATCCAAATAGGTTCATTTTCATCTAACAATTTGGCAGAGTTGGCAGGATTCTAAGATACTGAAAGAGTAGTGAGTGAATTTCCTGAGTGTAATGTGCTGTTGTCTCCAGAGACTACAGATTGCTCTCTGGGAGGAGATCTGCTATGTCAACTCAAATCTCTCAGACAGATTCTTCTTCCTATAGAGAGCCCTTGTCTCCAGACAGTTGCCACCATCTCTGGTCCAGAAAAAAGATGGGCGCCAATATGTAATGTTCTGTTGTCTCCAGAGACTGCCAATTGCTCTCTGGGAGAATAGTTTACATAGTACTGGAATAAATTGTTCTTTAAATGTTTGATAAGATTCACTTGTGAATCCATCTAGTCCTGGAGATGTTTTTCTTAAGGAGTTCGTTAATGACTTGTTCAATGTCTTTTTCTAAAATAGGACTATTTTAGCATTTTCCCCTCTTCTGTTAATCTGTGTAATTTATATTTTTTGTAAATATTCATTCATTTAGATCAGATTATCAGATTTGCTATCATACAGTTGGGCAAAATAGTTACTAATTATTGCTTTGATTTCTTTGTCATTGGTGTAAGTTCATACTCTTCATTTTTGATGCTGGTAATTTGGTTTTTTTCTTTCTTGTTTTTCTAAACAAATTAAGCAAAGGTTTATCTATTTTTTTTTCATAAAGCCAATTCTTAGTTTTATTTATTAGTTCAATAGTTTTCTTAGTTTTAATTTTATTAATCTCTCCTTTGAGTTTCAGAATTTCTAATTTGGTATTTAATTGAGAGAGGGTTTAATTTATCCTTTTTCTAGCTTTTTTAGTTGCATGCCCAATTCATTGAGTTTCTCTTTCTCTATTTTATTCATGTAGCTATTTAGCGATATAAAGTTTTTTAACTGCATCCCATAGGTTTTGGTATGTTATCTCATTATTATCATTCTCTTGGATAAACTTATAGATGGTTTCTGTGATTTGTTTGTTGACTCACTCATTTTTTAGAATTAGATTTTTAAAATTCTAACTGTTTTTTAGTCTATCTTTTCCTGTCTCTTTTTGGCCTGAAATATTGAAAAGCATTTAGTATTTCTGTCTTTCTGCATTGATTGCAATGTTTTTGTGCCATAATGCATGTTCTATTTTTGTGAAGGTGTCATGTACTGCCAAGAAAAAAAATGTAATGTAAATCAGTTTTTTCCAGACATCTATCATATGTAGGTTTTCTAAGATTCTATTAATCTCCCTAGTTTTTTTCTAGTTTGTTTTGTGGATAGATTTGTCTCATTCTGAGAGGGGAAAGTTGAAGTTCCCCACTAATATAGTATTGCTCTCTATTTCTTCATGTAACTGGCTTAAAATCTTCTCTCTAAGAATTTGGTTACTTTACCTCTTGGTACATATACATTTGCTATAATTACTACTTCATTTTTTAATGATACTTTTTATCAAGATGTACTTTCCCTCCTTATCTCTTTTAATAAGATCTATTTTTACTTTTGTGTTATCTGAGATCAGAATTTTTTTTATTTAGAATTTTTTTCCACAGTATATATGCATGAGTAATTTTTTTTAATAATATTATCCCTTGTATTCATTTTTCCAAATTATCTCCCCCTCCCTCCACACCCTCCCCCTGATGATAGGCAATCCCGTACATTTTAAATGTGTTACAATATAACCTAGATACAATATATGTGTGTAAATACCATTTTCTTGTTGCACATTAAGTATTAGATTCCAAAGGTATAAGTAACCTGGGTAGATAGACAGTAGTTCTAATAGTTTACATTCACTTCCCAGTGTTCCTTCTCTGGGTGTAGTTATTTCTGTCCATCATTGATCAACTGGAAGTGAGTTGGATCTTCTTTATGTTGAAGATATCCACTTCCATCAGAATACATCTTCATACAACATTGAAGTGTACAGAGATCTTCTGGTTCTATTCATTTCACTCAGCATCAGTTGATGTAAGTCTCTCCAAGCCTCTCTGTATTCCTCCTGCTGGTCATTCCTTACAGAGCAATAATATTCAATAACCTTCATATACCATAATTTACCCAACCATTCTCCAATTGATGGACATCCATTCATCTTCCAGTTTCTAGTTACAACAAAAAGAGCTGCCACAAACATTTTGGCACATACAGGTCCCTTTCCGCTCTTTAGTATTTCTTTGGGATATAATCCCAATAACAGCAATGCTGGGTCAAAGAGTATGCACAGCCCGATAACTTTTTGGGCATAATTCCAAATTGCTCTCCAGAATGGCTGGATTCTTTCACAACTCCACCAACAATGTATCAGTGTCCCAGTTTTCCCACATCCCCTCCAACATTCATCATTATTTGTTCCTGTCATCTTAGCCAATCTGACAGGTGTGTAGTGGTATCTCAGAGCTGTCTTAATTTGCACTTCTCTGATCAGTAGTGATTTGGAACACTGTTTCATATGACTGGAAATAGTTTCAATTTCATCATCTGAAAATAGTCTGTTCATATCCTTTGACCATTTATCAATTGGAGAATGGTTTGATTTCTTATAAATTAGGGTCAGTTCTCTATATATTTTGGAAATGAGACCTTTGTCAGAACCTTTATTTTTAAAAATATTTTCCCAATTTGTTACTTCCCTTCTAATCTTGTTTGCATTAGTATTGTTTGTACAGAAACTTTTAAGTTTGATGTAATCAAAATCTTCTATTTTGTGATCAATAATGATCTCTAGTTCTCCTCTAGTCATAAATTCCTAAGGAAAGATATATTTTTAAGGTACAGTCTTCCACAGAGAATTATGTTTCTTATAATTTAGGTCTATATTGACCTAAATTGGTCCACTAAAAGGTTCTGGATTTTTAATACCCTTACAAATGAAAATATCTACTTGATCATACAATGTTCAAGAGAGTTTCTAAGAAAAAATAGAATAATGAATGCTTTTTTTCCTATTATACATATCACACACACATACACACATATGAATATAATATGAATAGAACTTTTAGGTTTACACACACACACACACACACACACACACATATAATTGTATTGCTGTTTTGGAATTGTTGAGTATTCAGATGTCTAGTACTCTACAATCCTTGGTTGATGTTGCCTTGGAAAAAATTCATAATGTTAAAGATATACTAGAAAATTGTATCCAAAGAGAGAATTATGAAATATCCATGAAAAATGTTTAATAGTAATCTTATTCTTACAGAAACATAGTGGAAAACATTTAGGAAGAACTAAGTACATTTTTGAAAGGATAGTACATACATATTTCTTTTATTTTGCAGGTTATATAACACTTTTAACTATTTTTCATGATGTAGGTAGTACATATAAGTACCCATTGTTTTGTTTGCTGGAAATAGCATCACATACAAATTCCTGTTATTCTACATGCTGCAAAAAGTATTGTGTAAAAGTTCCTTGGATTCTGCAACTTTTGTGTATGATTTATTTTTAGATTGGTAAAAAGACTGTATAAAAAGTCTTTTGTAACTTACCTCCTTTGTTGTCTCAGATTGCTTGGGCATGTATATTGTCCTGAAGTTCCAATTTCCTTCCTTTCAATATGTTGTTATTTTAGGATATGGCTCTACATTGATTCATTTCAATTAGCCTCTCCTGTAAACAGCCTAGCCATGAAGTGTGACAGTCTCTTTGCCCTCCTCCATTAGTCATTTGCAATATAGGCAGTCTACATAACACTGACTATAAAGGGTATGAATTTCAAATGCAAGTTTATTCAGTGCCAGCAAATGTCACAGATAGAGGTTGTCCTTTGCACAGCTCACTGGGCACAGCAGCTCTATCTTCCACCTCTGCCTACATGTAAAGTTTCAATGAGCAAACTACTTGGTATTACATAATGATTCTACATTCCCAAGTGACTAAAGCAGAATTTCATGAAAAAAGTATTTTTGCATTCCATACTCTTCAATACTGTCATATGTATCTGTTAAATCATTGCATGCAAGAGAGAATATAATTAAACAAAATGATTTCTTAAAAGATACAAATGAAACAAGTTATTACATCATCTTCCCAAAATATATTGCAATCTCTTGCAATTATACTGATGATGAATTTAAAGCAAAACAGAGGTATTTTACTTGGAATAAAATTATACCATTTCCTAAATTATCTACATTTATGGTTAAGGCAGTGTGATCTTTTATGATGAAATAACATTAGGGATTATTATTGCAGAGATAGTTTAAATCCAGCAATTTCTATATGTTCAAAAGGCATATTCCCTTAGCATGAGAGTAAATTCCTTTTTCTTTTTCTTCTTTTTATTTAGAAATTTCCAAACTTCTCTCAATAGCAAAAGAACCAATAAAATTTATGGCTAAAATAATCCTTTCATGCTTGTTATCATACTAAAAACTTTGTAGGAGTTTGTAATTCCTTTTACTTCATCTCAAGCTATTAATAAACAAAACCCAACTAATAATTTCCAGTGATGGCCAATTTCTTGGGAAATTAAATCTTAAAACAATAAATCAGTGTAAAATTGAACAAATAAATATGATATATCAATTATGTAATTATTTGGATACATTTTAAAAATTCCATCATAAATTTAGAACTATGCTCAAAAAGTTAACAAACTATGCTTACCCTTTGATCCAGCAGTGTTACTACTGGGCTTATATCCCAAAAAAGATATTAAAGAAGGGAAAGGGACCTGTATGTGCAAAAATGTTTGTGGCAGCCATTTTCATAGTAGCTAGAAAATGGAAATCGAATGGATGCCTATCAATTGAGATTGAGT
Organism: Sminthopsis crassicaudata; assembly: GCF_048593235.1. Taxonomy (NCBI): domain Eukaryota; kingdom Metazoa; phylum Chordata; class Mammalia; order Dasyuromorphia; family Dasyuridae; genus Sminthopsis; species Sminthopsis crassicaudata. The sequence continues at coordinate 207,021,734 of NC_133617.1, forward strand.
AAATTATGGTATATGAATGTTATGGAATATTATTGTTCTGTAAGAAATGACCAGCAGAATGAATACAGAGAGTCTTGGAGAGACTTACATGAACTGATATGAAGTGAAATGAGCAGAACCAGGAGATCATTATATACTTCAACAACAATACTATATGAGGATCAATTCTGATGGAAGTGGCTATCTTCAGCAATGAGAGGATCCAATTCAGTTCCAACTGATCAATGAACAGAATCAGCTATCCTACATAGTTGTGGCTTTTAAAACTATTGCTTCTCTAACCATAAAATAAATAAGAAACTAGAGAATTTAATGTAATCCTACAAAATTTAGATACGATACACCTATGGAGAAAACTGAATAGGGAGAGAAAGGTATATTCTTGCTGAGGCAATTCCTGGCACCTACACAAAAATTAACCATGTATTAAGGCATAAAAGCCTCACAATCAAATGCAGAAAGGCAGAAATAGTAAATTCATAATTTCACACTACAATGCAATAAAAATCATATTCAACAAATGGCCAGGGAAAGATAGAATAAAAACTAAATTGGAATTTAAATAATCTAATTCTAAAGAATGTGTGTATCAAATATCAAATCATAATACCAATCAATAATTTTGTCCAAGAGAATGACAACAATGAGATAACATACCAAAACTTATGGGATGCAGCCAAATCAGTGCTTAGGAGAAATTTTATACCTCTAAATAGTCTGAATAAAACAGAGAAAGAGGAGATCAATGAATTGGGTATGGAATTAAACAAAGATAGAAAAAGAATAACTTACAAACCCCCAATTAAACACCATATTAAAAAATTTGGTACTCAAAGGAGACATTAATAAAATTGAAACTAAGAAAACTATTGAACTAATAAAATTGAATTGGTTTTATGAAAAAAAAAACAACAAAATATATAAACCTTTGATTGATTTGATTAAAAAAAGAAAAGAAAAAAATATCAGTATGAAAAATGAGAAGGGTGAGCTTATTACCAATGAAAAAGGAATTAATGCAATAATTAGGAACTATTTCTCTCAACTGTATGCCAGCGAATCTGCTAATCTAATTGAAATGGATAAATATTATATATATGTTTCCCAGAATTGCAGAAAACTAAATAAATTACTGAAAGTCTCAATTCAGAAAAAGTAATTGAACAAACCATTAATGAACTCCCTAAGAAAAAAATCTTCAAAACTAGATGGATTTACAAGTGAATTCTACCATACATGAAAAGAACAATGAAGTCTAATACTATGTAAACTATTTGGAAAAAGATATATAGAATGAGTCCTTCCAAATTCCTTCCATGACACAAATATGGTATTGATATCTAAACCAGGTAGAGCCAAAACAGAGAAAGAAAATTATAGATCAACATACCTAATGAATATTGTTGCAAACATTTTAAATAAAATATTAGCAAAAAGATTACAACAACACCAGCAGGATAATACACTATGACCAAGTGGGATTTATATCAAGAATGTAGGACTAATTTAATACAAAGAAATTTCCATAATTACTCATATCAATTACAAAACTAACAGAAATTATATAACAATCTCAATAAATGCAGAAAAAGTCTTCCTATTAAAATACTATTAAATATACTATTTTAAATTAAATATACTATATTAAATTTATACTAAATTAAATACTATATAATGCTAAATTTATACTAAATATATACTATATATATTTAAATTAAATATACTATATTAAAATACTATTTCCTATTAAAATATGTTCTTTAGAACATAGAAATAAAGGGAGTTTCCCTTAAAATGATAAGCAACATCTATCTAAAACCATCAACAAGCATTATATATAATAGCAGCTGAATATATTCCCAGTAAGATCAGGGCTAAAACAAAGATGCCCATTATCACCACTATCATTCAATATTGTATGAAAAAAGATTGCCTTTATTAATGAAAAAGAAAAAAAAGAAATTAAATGAATTATAATAGGAAATGGGGAGATAAAATTATTACTCTTTGCAGATATTATGATGATAAACTTAGAGAATCCTAGAAAACCATCCAAAAACCAATGTAAAACAGTTTACAGCTTTAGTAAAGTTGCAGGATGTAAAATGAATCCACACAAATCATCAGCATTTCTATATATTACTGACAAGAGGAAAAAATCCAGAAGAAAAAGATAAAAAAGTGAACATATAATATACATAGCCATTCTTCACAGTCTTCTCTCTGAAGAAGATAACGTTTTCTATCCAAAGTTTATTGGGATTGCCTTGGATTCCTGATCCATTGAGAAGAACCAAGTTTTTCATACTTGATCACTGCACAATGTTGCTGTTATTTTGTACAATATATCACTGGTTCTACTTGTTTTGCTCAGGATCAATTCATATAAATCTTTCCAGGCCTTTCTAACAGCTTATTCATCATTTTTATGGAAAAAAATATCATTATCTTCATATATCATAACTTATTCAGCCATTTTGTTCTGATTTTGTCTCTCAACATGATTCACAAAGAAATGTGTATTTAAAAATTAATTTACATGTATAACCAGAAAAAAATCACAAAAATGTAAAAATAAATATGAAGTTAGAAAAAGGAAATGATTATAAAAAATAGTTATTGTTCCACAAACCCTATTAATATACTTACCGTTGATTATCAGCAAGATGTAATTAGCTTTTGATAAAGGTATTTATTAATGAAGTACAATATTACAGGTGATATAAGGTGAAAAATCTTTCCTCACTTCTCCCAACTTGGAGGCACTCTCCTACAAGTATGCAACAGATCTATAGCCAAGAATATACTTAAACTTAATATACCATAGCCAAAAGTTTTTAACTCACCAATCCTGGTAATTATAAGTCTTTTCTCTGCTTATGGAATCCTCGTGAAGTTCTCTTCAGGTATATCTTTCTCTGAGAATATAAGCATTAGCACTCAAGTAAAGACCTAAAGGTGCCTCTGATGCATAGTTTGCCATTAGTATGTCTGTAATGTTCCATCTCCTAGTAGTCCGGTTTCTGATTACATGGTCAATAGTGGTTGGGATGGGGGTTCACTCTTCTTCTGAGTTCATTGTCCCCTTCCTTTACCCATACCAATTCTTCTGTACAAACTGCAAAGGCTTGTGTCCTGCAGATAGCTATAAAACCTAAAAGCTCCTAAAGCTTGTTTGCTGGACTTTGTGCTTCCAAACTGGCTGACCGCTTCACACATAGACCCAAGGCAGAGATGACTCATTCAACCACACATAAGATAATTTCTGTGTGGTATCATCTGTTTTTATACAATGGCAAAATAATTTTTCCCTCTCAAGCTGGTTAAGGGCCTAACATATCTATTTTATTCCTTTGGATGATTTATGAATAAAAATAAGTTGGCACCTTCTGTGTTGTCATTAATTTACAATGAGGATCAAACTCCCAACTGTTATAAGAGACACAGGGTCACAAAGATGGATTAGAAAATGATATTCATCAGTTGTCATCTTGTGAAATGATTTTCCACAAATATAATCAGTGCAGAAATGTTGATGGGATTCTCGGTGATTTTAGTCAAAATTACAGTAATGATTCCTATTAATGATATCTTAAAAAGCAGATATATCTAATGGATTTATTACATAACAAATTGATAACACACATGAATTTCTCTCTGGATCAGAGGTGTTATACTATTTATACAGCATCAGAAAAAATGTCACCATGTGACTATGTGATCTTATTTAATTAAGAAGTAGACTAATTTCCAGAACTAGTTCATTCAGTGATTATACTCAATTTTTAAACCACATTCATAACCACATTAGTATTATTTTGTAGTAATTTTGACACAAATATTGAATGTTGTTCCTTTTTTAGGGAAGTTATATAAAAATAACAGTGCAAAGGCAAACTTTGTGGTAAATAATGTTTCCAATTATACCAATTATAATAAAAAGATAAAAAGATGGGTGAAGTGTCAGTTGTTAGGAAAAATTCATTCATCTTTTTCATTCCCCTCTGCCAATAATGTCCTGTATTTTTTTGAATAGAAACAGAAGAGGGCAAGCTAAATAGGATTTTCAAAATCATTCAAAGCAGCCTACTCATCTTAGAAATAAAGAAAGTTGAGGCCTCAATAAATTAAATGATAATAAATTAAATCAAGGTCAGCAGATTGTATCTAGATTTAAACCCATCTTTTCTAAATCCAACACTTTTTTTCTTATGACATCTGTTTTAATAAATGACAAGTTATCTAATGTTTGTATCTTTAAGTTTGGCACTGTGTTAAGAAAGTCTGACACAACTATTATTCAACATTGTACTAGAAATGCTGGCTTTAGTAATAATAAAAAAAAGAAATTAAAGGAATCAGAATAGGCAATGAGGAGATAAAACTATCACTCTTTACAGATAGGATAATATACTTAGAGGATCCTAGAGACTCATCCAAAAATCTACTTGAAACAATTAATAGCTTTAGTAAAGTTGAAGAATATAAAATAAACCCATTCAAATAATCAGCATTTTTATATGTTACTAACAAAGTCCAGCATCAAGAGATAGAAAGAGAAATTCTATTTAAAATTACTATGGACAAAAATAAGGTATTTGGGCATCTAAGTGCCAGAACAAACCTAGGAACCAAGTGAACAAAATCACAAAAGACTTCTCACACAAGTAAAGTGAGATCTAAACAATTGGAAAAGTATCAATTGCTCATGGATAGACTAAGCTAATATAATAAAAATGACAATTTAATCTTAATTGGGCTACTTGTTCAATTCCATGCCAATCAAATTGACAAAAAGTAATTTAAAGAGTTAAAGAAATAACAAAATTCATTTGGAGGAACAAAAGTTCAAGAATAACATGTCAATTAAGGAAAAAAAATACAAAGGACAATGGCCTAACCATATCATACCTAAAACTATATTATAAAGCATCATTCATCAAAACCATTTGGTATTGGCTAAGAAATTGAGTGGCAGATCGATAAAAATAGGTTAGATACACATTACATAGTAATCAATGAGTATAATAACACAGTATAATAAACTAATGTAACAATAATAATAAAAAAACATAATATAGTATAAAGTAGTAGATAAATCCCCAAACTCTAGCTTCTGGAATAAGAACTCACTATTTCACAAACATTGCTGGGAAAAACATATTAGACATTAGGCAATGACCTACATCTCATATCCCATACCAAAATAAGGTACATACCAAATTGGGTACATGATTTGGGCATAAAGGGCTATACTATAAGCAAATTAGGAGAGCAAGGCATGTTTTATTTATCAGATCTTTTGAAAAGGGAAGAATTTATAACCAAAGAAGAACCATTATGAAATGCAAAATAGACAACTTTGATTACATTAAATTAAAATAATTTTGCACAAACAAAATCAATAGAAACAAGACAAAAAAGGGAAGAACAAATCTAGGGAAAAAAAAAATTTACAACCAGTGTTTCTGATAAAGGCCTCATTTCTAAAATATATAAAGAATTGTTTCAAATTTATAAGGATTGGGGCAGCTAGGTGGCACAGTGGATAAAGCACTAGCCCTGAAGTCAGGAGGACCTGAGTTCAAATTTGTTCTCAGACACTTAATACTTCCTAGCTGTGTTACTCTGGGCAAGTCACTTAATCCCAATTAAATTAAAATCCTAATTAAATCCCAGCATTATAAAAAATGTTTATAAGGATACAAGTCATTCCCCAATTGATAAATGATCAAAATATTTTCATCTCTAGTTGTATGAAAAAATACTCTAAATCACTATTGATTAGAGAAATGCAAAGTAAAACAATTCTGAGACACACCCTAACACTTCTCAGATTGGCTAAAATGACAGGAAAAGATAATGATAAATGTTGGAGGGATGTGGGAAAACTGGGACACTAATGCATTGTTGGTAGAACTGTGAAATGATCTAAGCAAAATAAATATTTATTAATAAGTGGGTTTGAACCTTTGGGGATAAAGGCTTAAGCTTTATGCAATTACCAACTCTGCCATCTTAACAACTCTGTTCTTGGGAGGAAATAAATTGAATTAGAATATTAAGATGAATTCATATGTTAGTTCTAGGGCTCATTAGGGATGTTGGCCCCATTTCTCTTGTCCTTTCATATTGGGAGAAATTACTGGAGAACAATCTAGAACTCTGCCCAAAGGGCTATAAAACCTTTGACCCAACAGTGGATCTATATCTTAAGGAAATCATAAAGGAAGGAAAAGAACCCACATGTGCAAAAATATTTGTAGCAGCTCTTTTTGTGGTAGCAAAGAATTGGAAAATGAGTAGATGCCCATCCTTTAGAGAATGGCTAAATAAGTTGATATATGAAGATAATGGAATATTATTGTTCTATAAAAAATGATTCTGAGAGAAACAAGCAGAACCATGAATACATTGTACACACTAACAGCAAGATAGTGTAATGATCAAGTATGAAAGGCTTTGTTTTTCTCATTGGCTCAATGATCCAAGGCACCCCTAATAAACTTTGGACAGAAAATGCCATCTGCATCCAGAAAGAGATCTATGGAGACAGAATTTAAATCAACATATGCTATGCTTTTTTTTTTTTTCTGTTTTTCCCTTCTGCTATAATTTTTACATTTGTTCTGATTTTTCTCCCCCATCATGATTCATAAAGAAAAAATATTTAAAAAGTTAATAACCATGTATAACCAGAAAAATTAATGAAAAATAAGAAATAATAAAAAGAATACCTGACCTTGAATTCAGGTTCCTATACTTGCTAGATATGACAGTGAGCATATTACTCTATCTCTTAGCCTCATCTTGTAAAATGGGGAAAATAAAAAACTTGCCTTGGTGTTGTTTTGAGGATCTTAGTAGATAATATACGTAACCTTAAAATTTGCAACTGTTAAAGCATTACACAACTGCTAGCTATTAAGGAGATCCTTTCCACTGCTTTCACAATAACATATGCTCTAATGAAAAATTTCTGGTTTATTATAAGTTAGGAGTTCCCTTAATGTAATGGAATATCCATGCTTTCTCCTTGGTTCTCCCCACCACTACACACCTCATGCCCACCAAACCAAAATAATAATAATAGCATTTTATAATCCCTGTCTTTCTCAGAGTGGTAGAATATCATTTAGTCTATTCTTTCCTTGTCCAACAGAAATAAGGAGGCTACAACCCAGAAAGGTGAAAGTACTTGTCTTAATCTACCTTCCCTCTTGCTATAGAGAACAGTATCTTTTTGGTTCCTCAACTACATATCATCTTGGACTTCTCATTATTTTTCCATCTCTCCATATCAAATATGTTTTCAAGGCCTATTGATTTCATCTTTGCAACCTCTTTTAAGTATCTATCTTTTTCTGCCTGACAGCCTGGAAAGGGTGAAGGGATGGTTGTAGTCATTTCTGGAAGGTGTTGGAATGGACTAGGAGACAAGTCCAAGTCTCTATTTGTGGCCAATCACTCTCTGATCCCTGGAGGGGAAACAACAGCAACAATAGCATGATTTGAAAGAAAAAATGGACACAGAGCATTAATCTAGTGACAATTGTTACAATAAGTTTGTGACAGGGAGGCTTTTGTATCCCTGCTTACCACTGCTATGGCAACATATTTCCCAGGGCAGAAAAGGATCAGATGGAGTGAGAGATATATTTTGTAATATTCGCCATCCTATTCCTGATGCAGAGATATATAATGCACTTTTCTTTTTGTGCTGTACAAATCCTCTGATGTTAATTATGTGGGTTTTTTTTGTTTTTATTTTCTTAGAAAGTAAGTTATTAGTCTCTTGGATTGGTACACAGCAAATATAGTAAGAAGCAGAAATGTAGTTATAGTAAGAAAGGAAAAAAAGCTTGGGGTGATGTCAAATTCATTTAAGAATATAGTGATGCTTGGTTTAATTTGTATAGTCTCCTAGTTCTTTTCTATAGTTATAGATACTGCCAGAGGCTTTGAGAGAGTGCAGGTTCCATTACATTCCACAATCCTAGAATGTCAGAAGCTCAAATTGAAAAGCTTGCCTTTGCCTGAAGACCTTTAATAAGGGGAAAGAACACTGTATATTCAAACTTTGCATATCTCCTATTGTAAATTTTTTCTTACTCACTTACTAATTTTTCCTCCTCACAACTTCTATCATTTCTCTTAGTTATGACTACTAGAACCAAATCCATATTTCAACTGATAGTAAAAGAGCTTTTAAAATAGTTGTTACAATTCTCCTACTTTCACGTCTTCTCTAAACTAAAAATATGTAATGCCTTTAAATTGTTATCCCAAGGCAGGAACTCAAGGCCTTTTCCCATTTAGATTATTCTCTTGAAACAGAAATGAGGTAAATACATTCTTCAAATGAGCCTTGAAACATCAGAAACCAAGCTATATAGAGATATTTCAAAATTTAAGAAACTTACTGTGATTAGAAAATATCAAAAATTATATTGTCAGTAATACCACTCTTTTTTTTTAAACTTTCTTGAGATAGAAATTTATTGTTGCATATTTTGGATCCTCTTTGATATTCTACTGGGCACATCGCAATTTTTTGTTTTGTTTTGTTTTTTAATTTTTTTCTATCTTGTTTTTTTCTTATGTTATATTTAGTTTAAATAAAAAATAGGAAAAAAACATAAAACTATAGGACAGTAATGGACAGTGTGGCATAAAGACAGAATAATCTTTGATCAGGAAGACCTTTTAAAAAATATTGTCCATATTACATAGCAAACAGTGAACCTGGGAAAGTTATCGAATATCATCATGTCCCCAGACAATTCTTTAAAATTAAATTCTAAGAAAAGTGGCAATCTGTACTATTAAAAGATCATTGAGAGTTTCTTATATTTTTTAAAAAAAATAAAAACTTTTTATTTTCAAAATACATGCAAAGATATTTGTCAACATTCATTTTTGCAAAACCTTGTGTTCCAAAATTTTTCTCCTTCCCTTCCCCCAAACCCCTATTCTAGATAGCAAGTAATCCAATATATATTAAACATAGGTAATTCTTCTATACATAGTTCTAGAAATATCATGCTGCACAAGAAAAATTAGATTAAAAAGGAAAAAAATGAGAAAGAAATCAAAAAGCAAAAAAAAGAGCAACAAAAAAGTGAAAATACTATGTTCTTATCTATATTCAGTCCCCACAGTACTTTTTCTGGAAGCAGTGGCTCTCTCCATCACAAAATTATTATAAATGGCCTGAATCACCTCGCAATTGAAAAGATCCATGTTCATCAGAATTGATCTTCTCATAATCTTCTTGTGTTTATATTCATTTCACTTATCATCAATTCATATAAGTCTCTCCAGGCCTTTCTGAACTTATTCTTCTGATCATTTCTTATGGAACAACAATAATCTTTAACATTCATATACCATAACTCATTCAGCCATTCTCCAACTGATGGGCATCCACTCAGTTTCCAGCTCCTTGCCACTACAAAAAGGGCTGCTACAAACATTTTTGCACTTGTGGATACTTTACCCTTTTTTATGATCTCCTTGGGATACAAGCCCAGTACATACACCACCTGATAAATGGCTATACATTGTTTGATAACCCTTTGGGCATAGTTCTGTATTACTCTCCAGAATGGTTGGATCAGTTCACAACTCCAACCATGTATTAGTGTCCCAGTTTTTCCATATCACCTCCAAAGTTTATCATTACCTTTTCCTGTCATTTTAGCCAATTTGAGAGGTGTGTAGTGGTATCTCAGAGTTGCCTTAATTTGCATTTTTCTGATCAATAGTGATTTAGAGCATTTTTATATGATTAAAAATAGTTTTAATATTTTCATCTAAATTACCTGTTTATATTCTGACCAAAGACTTGTATTCTTATAAATTTGACACAGTTCTTTATATATTTTAGAAATGAGACCTTTATTAGAAAAACTGGCTATAAAGATTTTTTCCAGATTTGTACTTCCCTTTTAATCTTGTTTCCATTTATTTTTATGCAAACACTTTTTTAAGTGAATGTAATCAAACTTGTCCATTTTGCTTTTCACCAATTTAACTTTTAATTGAGTTATTTTGTTCATTGGATTCTTTTTTTCCATTTCACCAGTTCTCTTTTGCAAGGAGTTGTTGTCTTTTTCCATTTCACCAAATCTAATTTTAAAGTAATGATTTTCTTCAGACAACTTCTCTGTTTCCTTTTCCAAGGCTCTTATTTCCTTATGCCATTTTTCTTCTGTCTTTTAAGATCCTTTTGAATTCTTCCAAGAGAGATTTTTCAGTTAGAGACAACTCATATCATTCTTTGCCTTTAGTGTCTTCAGGGTTTGAGGAGTGTTCTTCCTTGTCTCCAAGATAGCTATCTATGGTCAGAGCTCTTTTTGCTTTTTTGTTTGTTTTTAATGGTTAAGATCTGCTCTTAGGGGAAAGAGGATATTGTTTCAAGCTTCATCTACAGGCTATATGGGGTTCATGATGCCCTGGGGCCAATGACTTCCAGTCCTGTATGTCCCTGACCAAGTTCTCCTTGTTATGCTGTGGTACAGGAGATCACTGTTTCTCTTCTGTAGTTGCATTGGAGATCCTATAGTTCATCTGCTGATCCACTGATTTCTGAACCACAATAGAATAGTCAATATTGCTGTATTTTGGCCTTATAGTAAATTACCCCCACACCTGCATGGTCTCTCCATCCTGAGTATCCCTGTGCTATGCCTGCACTGGGTCAACTACCCTTTTGTCCAAATGAAACAGACCTTTGCTGAAGTTCTTCCTAATTTTATGCTCCAAATATTTGTGGGTTCTGTCACTCCAAAACCCATTCAGAGGCTTGATCTGGTGTTGATCTGAGGGAAGCCAAGAAGAGCTCAGACAAAAACCTGACTATTCTCTGCCATCTTGGTTCCAGCCTAGCACCTCTACTTTTTCTAACACCTTTCTACTTCTTCAAAAAAGTAGAATAAATGTTAGAGTTATAAGCACCCATAAAGATCCAAATCTAGATATAAACATTTATAGATGAAGAAATTAGCTGTGAGAGGTTGGGTTATCCCAAGACCACATACATAATTAATAAATGATAACTAGAATTTATATAGAGTTAGGAATTGACAGCTAGCAATGATCCTCATCATGTGAGGCCCATGCTATTATTATTCCTTGAGAAAACTAATGCAAACAGAAATTAATTATCCAAAGTTACACAGTTTGTGAATCACTTAGGTCAAATTTGAACTCAGGTCTTCTTGACTCTAGGCCCATTACTCTTTATCCACTGTACTACCTAGATAGCTGGTGGTTTGACTGGAGTTAGGAAATTTTCTACTTCTCCTCTGCCATGTGATATTGCTTATAGTGACTTCCAAACACCAGCATAATAATCCTTTTTGAAAAGATACCTGTGAATGAACTGTTGCTGAGTGAAACAAGCAGAACTAGGAATACATTGTACATAATAACAGCAAGAATGTGTAATGATCAACTATGAAAGACTTGGTTCTTTTCAGTGGTTCAGTGATCCAAAGCAATCCTAATAGATTTTGGACAGAAAATGTCATCTGCATCCAGAAAAGGAATTCAGAAGACTGAGTGTAAATCAACATGTCGTATGTTCATTTCTTTTTTTTTTTTTTTCTGTTTTTTTATTATTTTTTTCCCTTTCCCATGGTTTTTCCCTTTTGCTCTGATTTTTCTCTCCCAACAGGATCATAAAGCAATGTGTGTTAAAATAGACAATTAAAAAAAAGAAAAGAAAATACATGTGAAAGGAATATTTAGTCTTCAAATATTAATCTCTTCCTTCCTTCCTTCCTTTCTTCCTTCCTTTCTTTCTTTCTTTCTTTCTTTCTTTCTTTCTTTCTTTCTTTCTTTCTTTCTTTCTTTCTTTCTTTCTTTCTTTCTTTCTTTCTTCTTTTTCTTTCTTCCTTTCTTCCTTTCTTTCTTTCTTTCTTTCTTTCTTTCTTTCTTTCTTTCTTTCTTTCTTTCTTTCTTTCTTTCTTTCTTTTTTTCTTTCTTCCTTTCTTTCTTTCTTTCTTTCTTTCTTTCTTTCTTTCTTTCTTTCTTTCTTTCTTTCTTCCTTTCTTTCTTTCTTTCTTTCTTCTTTCTTTCTTTCTTTCTTTTTTTCTTTCTTCCTTCCTTTCTTTCTTTCTTTCTTTCTTTCTTTCTTCCTTCCTTTCTTTCTTTCTTTCTTTCTTTCTTTCTTTCTTTCTTTCTTTCTTTCTTTCTTTCTTTCTTTCTTTCTTTCTTTCTTTCTTTCTTTCTTTCTTCCTTCCTTCCTTCCTTCCTTCCCTTCCTTCCTTCCTTCCTTCCTTCCTTCCTTCCTTCCTTCCTTTCTTCCTTTCTTCCTTTCTTCCTTTCTTCCTTTCTTCCTTCTTTCTTTCTTTCTTTCTTTCTTTCTTTCTTTCTTTCTTTCTTTCTTTCTTTCTTTCTTTCTTTCTTTCTTTCTTTCTTTCTTTCTTTCTTTCTTTCTTTCTTTCTTTCTTTCTTTCTTCCTTTCTTCCTTTCTTCCTTCCTTCCTTCCTTCCTTCCTTCCTTCCTTCCTTCCTTCCTTCCTTCCTTCCTTCCTTCCTTCCTTCCTTCCTTCCTTCCTTCCTTCCTTCCTTCCTTCCTTCCTTTCTTTCTTTCTTTCTTTCTTTCTTTCTTTCTTTCCTTTCTTTCTTTTCTTTCTTTCTTTCTTTCTTTCTTTCTTTCTTTCTTCCTTTCTTTCTCTCTTTCTTCCTTTCTTCATTATTTATTTATTTATTTTGCTGAGGCTGGGGTTAAATGATTTGCTCAGGGTCATACAGCTAGGAAGTGTTAAGAGTCTGAGACCAGATTTGATCTCGGGTCCTCCTAAATTCAGGGCTGGTGCTCTATCCACTGTGAAATATTAATCTTAAAGATCTCATATCAATGTGTCCAGAGTTAACAAGTATTTTGTCAGCACAAATAATGCCTTAAAATAACAACAAAGCAAAACAAAACACACAAAAAAGACTATGCTTATTTGACCAGGGTACATAAAAATTATTCTTCTAAATAAGAATATGGATAATTCATTTTCTGACCACTGCAACTTCCACAGAAGAAAAGCTTTACCATGACTTCCTGAAAAACAGGTTCATATGTTTGGGATTTTCATGATATTTACATGAAGTTTTAGCATGCTGCACAGAAAAATTTATAATATTAAATTTCACTTGATATACTTAATATTTATCATTTGAAGCTCTAAATTATGATTTTAGTTTCTCCATAGGCATAAAATGTATCATTTTTATAGACTTACATATTTATACCCAAAATGCTTATTTTCTGGTATTTCTACTTGACTTATAAGATGTAAATTTTCTAACCTTACCATGGGCTTATAAGCTGTAAAACAGGTTTTAATGTTCTTTCTTTATTTTGAAATACTTTTTCAATAATTAAAAAAATAAACAACATTCCTTCATCCAAACAAGTTCATCAGAAAATTACAGGCTGATTTTTTTGAATTATTTTAATGACTAAAATAAAAGTAACAAGATTCATGTCAGTCTTGAAAGCAGTTGAATGCTTTTTTTTTTTTGAAGCTTTCTAAAAATACCTAGTGTCAAGTTAGACTAATTACCAAAAAAAACCCTACTCCTGAAGGATAATTCTTCATGGAGTTACAAGCCCTGAAAGAGACTATAATGGAATTTTTAATATTCTTTCATTAGCATGAATTCTTGATAGACTACCTTTTTCCCCTTTATATGGAAGTCCATCATCTCTTCCTAGGATATATTTTCCTAATGACATCTTTTCAAAATTGCAAAGAATAACAGTTTGTAGTAATTTAAACTCCCTCACCTCTCCATCTCTCTCCCTTCCTTTTAAAAAGCAGAAACAAACCTATAGCTATAACTAAAACATAATGGAAATTATATAACTTGATCAGGATATTTCAAATTAATTTTTCTCTTCTAAAATTAATGACAAAAAAGGAGAATTTTAATAGGAAGTGATGTGAATGGGCATGTTGAAACTTCGATTTTTTCCCATGAATATATGAATTTATCAGGGCCTTCCTTTTTTTTTTCCAGCTTGAAAACAAATCTTATTTAATCAACATGTTTTTTTTTTTCAATTCAGTATAATCTTTTAATTCCATTAAACAATCAAAACCAAATTACTTTAAATTTATAGAGATATGATACTAAACATAATGCATTTGGAGAAAAAAATATTTTTGATACCTTCTTTGTCCTCAAACATTTTTGTTTCTCTACTCATCTTTTATTGGTTTGGAGACTGCGTTGGTATTAATATTTATACAGTCCCCAAAATGTACAAAAATCTATGTCAGGGAATGGAAAGAACTAGAAATAATTACAAGATGCTGTCCTTACCTCATCTACACAGCCATAAAACATGTAATACTTATCTACAAGTAAACAAATCAACCCAATCATAGAACACAAAAATAAAGAAACTGGGGAAAAATGCAAACTTAGTGAAAGACTTCTGACAGATATATATCTAGACATCCCTGGATTTATCATAAAGTACAATGAAACATTTGTGCTAAACATCATTTTGAAACAACTTAGAATGAGCAAAATATTTGTAGACATTAAAAAAAAATCACTCTACTCTCTAACACAGGTTTGTTTGTTTGTTTGTTTGTTTGTTTGTTTTTGTATATAGCTGATGTTCAATAAGTTGATATTTTAATTGAAAATCATACAGAACAAAATCAGAAAAAAATCTCTGAACACCCTGACTGTCTGTAATTGAGAAATGGTCAAAGGATATGAATAAAAAGTTTCAGATGATGAAGCTATACTCAAAGGGGAAAAAATACTCTAAATCATTCTTTATTTAGAGAAATGCAAATGAAAATAACTTTGAAGTACCACTCTACACCTATCAGATTGGTTAATATGAGAGAAATAAATAACAAAATTTGGAGAAGATGTGGGAAAACTAGGGCACTATTTGCATTGTTAATGAAGTTCTAAACTTATCCAGACATTCTGGAGGGCAATTTGAAACTATGCACAAAGGACAATCAAACTGTGCATACCTTTTGATCCAAGAATATCACTACTACATCTGTATCCCAAAGAGATCATAAAAAAGGGGAAAAGGGCATACATGTACAAAAATCTTTATATCAGCTTTTTTTTTTGGTGGTAGAAAACAGTTGAAAACGGAAGGAATGTCCATTAATTGGGGAATGGCTAAACAAGTTGTAATACATGAATGTAATGGAATACTATTGTGATATAAGAAATGATGTGCTTGTGGATTTCAGAAAAAAAAAAAACCTGGAAAGACTTACATGAACTCCCACTTACTGAAGTGAACAAAACCAGGAGAAAATTTTACACAGTAATAGCAACATTGTGTGAATGATCAACTTCGAGATAGACTTAGCTATTCTCAGCAATACAATGATCCAAGATTATCTCAAAGACTTATGATGGAAAATGCTATTGATATCTATAGAGAGAAGTATGGAGTCTGAATGCAGATAGAAACATAGTTTTTACTTTTTTATTTTGCTTTGTTTTTTTCATGTTTTTAAATTTTTAATCTGTTTCTTCTTTTACTACATGACTAATGTGGATATGTTGAACATGACTGCACATGTATAATCTATAATCTATAAAAGATTGCTTGTTGGTTAGGGGAAGAAGAGAAGGGATAGAGGGAGAAAAATTTTGAACCAAAATCTTATAAAAATTAATGCTGAAAACTATTTTTATATGTAGTTAGAAAAATAAAATGCTATTTACAAAAAGAAAATTTTAAATAGACATGAGAAAATAGTTTCACTTAAAATCACAGAAGAATGGAATTGTTCTCAAGTGCTACAGCTCATGCCAAGAAAACTCATGTTTTGCTTATATTGAATATTATATTCAATCTCTCACTGAAAGTGGTTTTACTCCTAGAATTACCATCTATTAAGTAAACCAACATATGTCTTAGGATAAATTAAATGAATAATTTTTTCCTTGACTAAGTGACAGCTAAGTGTTTACTGCATGATTTCAAGGAACTCATAAACAAATTTTATTATTTTTCAAAGAAGTGAAGAGATTTTTTCTGAACTCTAAGAACAAGTATATTCAAAGGTAAAAACAATAATTTTTATTTAATAGATGTGTTATTGAGGAAATATTTTAATATGTTATCTTTTGTCTATCAAAGTGATTTTACCCTATCTACCTCTTAAAGACATTCTAAAGGGGGAAAAGGTTTTTTAAAAAGTTAAATATCTCAGTATAATTTTAAAAATTAAAAGTTCTGCTACAGACTTGGTCTAATAGACACAATGAATCATTGTTTAAAGTAACCTAATCAAACAAACTATAATCAGAATGCAATTTTTCAAAGAGAAGGAATTTTAGAGTTGAAAATCCAAGAAAGATACATATGGAAAATATACAATTCAGGGATGAAGTGAAGTGACATCTATTTCTCTTTTACTTTATGACTACATTGATCTGCATATTTCAAACTGTGATGGTAGTCTAATGAGGAGGGAAAATTGAAAAAGAATGTATTTATTTTCTACTCCACAGTAATAACTCAGTATATGGATATTCTTTATGGCAATCTTATGAAGATCTGTGCCCATATGTACTTTATGAAATTAAAATTAATTCATGAAGGTATCTAGAGATTAACATGTAGTTGGGTTCAGACTTAATATTCCATTGTTCAGAGATGGATAAAGCCTGACAGAAATGGCTTGAAGTGGTTAATCTATTTACAGGTACTGCACATGACAAATGTGGCCAGATGCAATGGAGACTGAATAGTGACAGAAAATGAAAAATAGAGCTGGTGTCCAGTTTAGATTCAGTAAATTACCATGTTATTCATTGAAGGTCCAGTAAGCCTAGCTAGTCATACATCATCTGTCAATATACCAAATTCCATCTATAAATTAGTGTCAAGGTTTTTTGGGCTGTCTTAAAGTGTTGAAATTTCCTAGGAAATTCAGGAGCAACAGAATTCACCATAATTTTGCAATGTTAATCCCATTTACTAGATTCCTGATGGAGAAATGATGTTCTTCTTTAAAGCATCAATTACAGAACTAGTCGTTAATGGAGGGTCTCTTGTAGAAGTAATATGACATGGAATATCATATATAGGATTGGTAACACTTCTTAAAGTAAGAACATTGGTAAGGGTAAGTATGCATCATTTCAAATAGGACTACTATTACTCTAGATATACTGAATCATCTAATTAAACCATTTAAATCCTTTTAACTGAAAAGTATAATCCTGATTCAATAGCAAATATAATGCTTCCTGAAAGAAAATTACTCAATGACTCACACTAATTCTTTGGTAATCCCAAGTCTTACTTGGTAGATAACCACTCCTCCATCATTGAATGATACTTCAAAGATCAGTTTCCATATTAAGAATATGTACTTCTAATTTTTCATATTTGAAATAAATTGTAATTTTTTGTTGCTATATCAATAATATTTTTTCAATATATCTTCCTACCCCATACCAAAGGAAAACACATATACAAACACTTACAAATAACAGTTCAGGAAGTCACTCACAAGCCAGATAATAGTAGGGTAAACATTCTAGAAAAGGGACTTACATAGAAGCATTCATGAAAGATTATCCTGATAACTCAAGCAAGGCATTAGAATTATTAAAGGAACATATAGGTAGTCTTGCTCCATAAGAGTGAGTTCGAGTCCAGAGTCTTGCTAGAATTAAATATATACATAATAGATGCAGGTGATGAGGGTAGTGACATACACTAACAGTAAGATGAGGATTAAGAAAAACCTCTGATAAAAAAATTATGCTTAAATCCATTTTTGAGACAAATGAAGATAAGGAAGAAATTCACTAAAATCTCTCCTCAAAGCAAGAGTTCAGGGTCTTTTTCTGCCACTCATAAACTCTGGGACTGTGAGCAAATCATGCTCAAGACTTGAGTATCTGAAAGTGTAAAATAAGATATTTGAAGTAGATTTATAGAATATCAACTCATTTTTACCATTCCTGAAAAGTAGCCAACCAGCTTCTATATGAAGGATTCCAGAAAAAAAGAAATCACCACCTGCCAATAGCTTTTCATTTTATGTGATACTGATGGGGTGATAGCCCCTTTGAGATTCCTTGTCTGATCTCCAACTTCCTTTGGGACTGATCTTTGATTACAAGATCTTGTCAAACAAGTTTGGGCCGTCTGAGCTGGCTTGGATTTTCTCAACCCCCAACTATCTGCTCAGGTTTCCCCAAAACAGTTTCTTCCTTATCTGAAAAGCCCGCCAAGAATCTGGCATTCCAGGAATCAACCTGGGCTCCATCCACATGCCCCTTCAAGCAGATAAAAACAGCAAAGGTAGAATCAAACCTTGCACTCGGTGTATACCAGCCTAGTGCCTGCCAACTGGCATCCCCTTGCCAGGCAGCTTGGCCTTCCTGGAGGCCAAATGCCTGTCTATCCCTTTACTATCAATAAAGACTTTGTTTCCATACAGCATTGAGTAGTGAATTCATTTGCTACAGAACCCACCCGATGGTTACTTTGGGAAGGAGAGAGAGGTTAATCAGACCCAGGAGGAAAGGAACTGACTCATCTTGGTTTAGAACCTCAGTTTACTCCTCATCAATACTAAGATCCTTTCTAGTACTCAAACTATGACTCTAAGAAATGTATGATTTATAATTGATGACTAGACATTTGCTAAATAAGATATATTGTATAGCATGTTTGAGGAACTATGGCAAGAGGATACTAGTTAGTTATTTTACTTTAGAGTTAGTTTCTTATCAAATAATAAAACCTAAAAGTGCTTTAAGATTTGCAAAGCACTTTAAATAAATTATCTCAGATGATCTTTGCCACAACTTTGTGAAGTAGATGATAGTAAATTTCCTACTTGTAGCATTCAAAGCAGAGTTGCTATAGAGACCACTATTTTTCAAGGATGCAAAACAGTGGATTAATTAGGAAGGAGCAGACAAATTCAATTCTGTTCCCAAATATCTATATCATGCATGGGGTATTTTTGACTTCTACTACATCTGAAAGTCACTTTGAATAGTCTGTTTTTCCATAACAATTAAAACTTTTCTTTGCCATATAGAAAATGTCAGCAAATTACTTACCTTCTCAAAACCTCAATTTCCTAATTTACAAAACAGAGATAACACTTAACCTATCTACTTTATAGAGTTGTTGTAAAGATATAAAGAAATTATGAATGTGAAAGTGATGTGTAAAAGTTGTGTTACCAATGTAACACATTTTGTCTTTGTATTTTATAGTTAAGAATTCTTCTACTGTTAAAGATATCTCCAACTATAATTTCTATTGTTCCTTTGTTACCATCAGAACACTATCAATCTAGTAGGTAAAGAAAGAACTCAGAGATATGTATTAAGAAAACGTCTAGGTAAATATAACTCTAATTTTCAGAACTTGGCATAAGAAACCAAAGTTTCTAATAGAGCTAATTAAAATATATTTATCTCTCAAATTAATCTTATAAAAGGAATGACAGATGCAAGAAGGAAGGGGCAGGAGTAAAATATTTCTCATTCTAGTCTTCATTTGAATTGAGAACAGAACAGCATGTGGGATGTGAAATGTGTCAGTAACTACTATAATACATGACCATTTAATATGACAGAAAAAAATTAAGTGAAATGATTTTCTAAGATCTTGTGCCAAATTTCAACAAGCTTCCACATGAACTTCTGTACACTGAACAAATAGGAACAGAGTTGGTGCTTGCTGTGTCTCTAAAACCACAGTGGACCAATCAATTAAAATACAATTCAAGCAAATAAGTCAATTAATAAGTGCTTTTCCAGTGCCTATTCAAGTCACTGTGCTTTATTTCTTTCAAATAGGCTTCAGCTATAAACACTAATCACCTGAATGGATGATGAAAAACTGGAACTATTATAATGATGAGCTTAAGTGACATTTCCAAGATTATACAACAAGTATATCTGAGTTTGCCTTTAAATTTAACTCCATACCCAACTTACTCTTCAAAGTACCATGGATCTGCCTCTAGAGAAAAAAGAGAAAGTTTTTGTAAAAGTTGCAAAGTTAGTTTATTTGTTTTTAATTTCATTTTCTTCTTTTAAAAACAGAAACATTACATTCTTAAATCAGAGGAATGCTATAGATGTAGCTTATCTAGATTTTGGTAAAAGTTTGACAATATCTCATTCTACTCTCCATTCAAAATAACAATCGATAGTATCAAATATTTGGGAATATATCTACCAAAGGAGAGTCAGGAATTATATGAGCAAAATTACAAAACACTTGCCACAAAAATAAAGTCAGATTTAAATAATTGGAAAGACATTCAATGTTCTTGGATAGGCCAAGCGAATATAATAAAGATGACAATACTCCCCAAACTAATCTATTTATTTAGTGCTATACCAATCAGACTCCCAAGAAACTATTTTAATGACCTAGAAAAAATAACAACAAAATTCATATGGAAGAATAAAAGGTCGAGAATTGCAAGGGAACTAATGAAAAAAAAGTCAGAGGAAGGTGGTCTAAGTGTACCTGATTTAAAGCTATATTATAAAGCAACAGTCACCAAAACCATTTGGTATTGGCTAAGAAATAGACTAGTTGATCAGTGGCATAGGTTAGGTTCACAGGACAAGATAGTGAATAAAAATAGCAATCTAATCTTTGACAAACCCAAAGATCCCAAATTTTGGGATAAGAATTCATTATTTGATAAAAACTGCTGGGAAAACTGGAAATTAGTATGGCAGAAACTAGGCATGGACCCACATTTAACACCACATACTAAGATTAGTTCAAAATGGGTCCAAGATTTAGGCATAAAGAACGAAATCATAAATAAATTGGAGGAACATGGGATGGTTTACCTCTCAGACTTGTGGAGGAGGAAGGAGTTTGTGTCCAAGGGAGAACTAGAGACCATTATTGATCACAAAATAGAACATTTTGATTACACCAAATTAAAAAGTTTCTGCACAAACAAAACTAATGCAAACAAGATTAGAAGGGAAGTAACAAATTGGGAAAAAATTTTTACAGTTAAAGGTTCTGATAAAGGCCTCATCTCCAAAATATACAGAGAATTGACTTTAATTTATAAGAAATCAAGCCATTCTCCAATTGATAAATGCTCAAAGGATATGAACAGACAATTTTCAGATGATGAAATTAAAACTATTTCCACTCATATGAAAGAGTGTTCCAAATCACTATTGATCAGAGAAATGCAAATTAAGACAACTCTGAGGTATCATTACACACCTGTCAGATTGGCTAAGATGACAGGAACAAATAACAATGAATGTTGGAGGGGCTGTGGGAAAACTGGGACACTGATGCATTGTTGGTGGAGTTGTGAAAGAATCCAACCATTCTGGAGAGCAATCTGGAATTATGCCCAAAAAGTTATCAAAATGTGCATACCCTTTGACCCAGCCATACTACTACTGGGCCTATACCCCAAGGAACTACTAGAGAAGGGAAAGGGTCCTGTATGTGCCAAAATGTTTGTGGCAGCCCTTTTCATAGTGGCTAGAAGCTGGAAGATGAATGGATGTCCATCAATTGGAGAATGGTTGGGTAAACTTTGGTATATGAATGTTATGGAATATTACTGTTCTATAAGAAATGACCAACAGGAGAAATACAGAGAGGCTTGGAGAGACTTAAATCAACTGATGCTGAGTGAAACGAGCAGAACCAGAAGATCATTATACACTTCAACAATGATACTGTATGAGGATGTATGCTGATGGAAGTGGATTTCTTCAACATAGAGAAGAGCTAATCCAATTCCAATTGATTAATGATGGACAGAACCAGCTACATCCAGAAAAGGAACACTGGGAAATGAATGTAAACTGTTATTTCTACCTTCTGAATCCAATTCTTCCTGTGCAACAAGAAATTTGGTTCTACACACATATATTGTATCTAAATTATACTGTAATATATTTAACATATATAAGACTGCTTGCCATCTGGGGGAGGGGGTTGGAGGAGGAAGGGAAAAAATCTGAATAGAAGTAAGTGCAAGGGATAATGTTGTAAAAAATTACCCATGCATATGTACTGTCAAAAAATGTTATAATTATAAAATAAAATAAAAAAAAATAATAATTATTATAAAAAATATCTCGTTCTACTCATTTACAAAGGATAGGTAGGTATTGGACAAGATAAAAATAGATAGGTTTGGAGCTTAATGAATCAATGAAAACAGATTTATTGTTTATGTAAAACCTTGTACTAAGCATTAGAGATACAAAAAGACAAAACAGTCTGCCTTCATAGAATTTTCATTATAATTATTAAAAGTTGCTACTCCAAATTTTATGGAAAAGTTCCATACAAGGGTGTAATAGAAAAACAAAGAGGTCTTCTTCTTTAATGACATTTCTACTGACAAAATTATATTAGTTTCTGATGTCAAGTCATTTGAAAGTTGCAAACAATTGAGGATAGGAATTTTATTTTCTGGGGCTCCAGTAGTTATTGCCGAAGCATCAGTATGAGCAGTTGCCAGCCTATATCTCCAAAGGGGTTATTTCCTAGCATAATGGCTACAGACACTCTCCTGTAAGCATCACTGTTCCAAAGTCTCCTTTAAAAAAAAAAAGATTATGTTTCAATTTTTATTCAGACACCATCAGTTCTTTCTCTGGATATGGATAATTTTTTTCATCATAAGTCCTTCAGAATTGTTCTGGATCATTCTATTGTTGAGAATAGCTAAGTGATTGATAGTTGATCATGTTACAATATTACTTTGTATTGTGAGGTTAATTTAATAGATATGGTTGCCTCCAAACTTTCAGGTCCCATATTCCTTATTTCTGATCAACATGTCTTGAAGCATTTTATACCCAAACAAAGGATTTTTAGGCATTCATTGAGAAGAAGAGGGCCACACTGTCCAGAACTTACAATACCCTGAATTCAATTCAATACAATACAATACAGAGAATACAATACTTTGTTAAGAGTGGTTGGATTAAAACTTTATTTCAGAATTTTGAACAGTACCTTAAACTTTCTAAAATAATTAGACTTGTACTATTTGTAGTCTATCTACTAAATAGTCAATATGATCAGGAGGGAATTCATAGTCATTTTTTGTATCATCTAAACTGAAAACTGGTGTGCTTTTGGAAGGGAATACTCTTATATATCTAACATAGAGTCATACAAAGTCTATTTGAATGATTACATTCCATGGAAAGTAAATTCCTCAAGGGCAGGGATTATTTCATTCTTGGCATTGCATTTCTAGTATCTATTATGGTGCTTATCACACAATTGGTGCTTAATAAGTGCTTGTTAATTTCTTGATTGGAACAAATTAGGTCCAATAACTGAGATGAATTAATGAGACCACCTGAGCAGCACTAGTTTGAGAAACAAATTTTATATTTAGAAAAGGTCAGGTTTTTGTTGACATCACTAGGCTTTCCTGGTTGCATTATACTTTAGGTTATCATCAATCTGTTATCATTAATCTTAATCATTCCAGAATCACCAGGGGAAGGTAGAAGGAAATAATAGGCTCCAAGAAAAAGAAGTATTAGAAGAAAGAACCTGGCATCCCTCTTCCCTAGGAGGAATAAAAATATGGAGAAAAGAATAAACTTTTTACAAAAGAGTTATAATTTTTACTGAAAAAGAATATCTACATCAGAAGCTAGTAGTGACACACAGGGTAAGGGAATAAGTGGGGGAAGTGTTTAATGACAGAATTTTCTCTCTCTCTCTCTATGTATATACATATATATATATATATATATATATATATATATTTATTTATTTATAAAAGAATAACTGAGACATTCATTATTTTTTTTTCCCGATATCTTTTTAGAACTGATAGCTTTGCCAGAATTGCTAGGGGAAATTTCCTAAGAGTTCTTTTTTTCTGATTACCAAGATCTCATAACTGATGGGGGCGATAGCGCCTTTAAGATTCCTTGTCTGATCTACAACTTCTTTTGAGACTGACCTTTGATTTACAAGATCTGGTCAAAACCACCTTTTTGTGTACCATGGGGAGAGATCCGTATCTGAGCCGGTTTGGGCTGTACCCAGCCCCCACTGGATCTGAGCTGGCTTGGATTTTCTCAACCCCCAACTATCTGCTCAGGTTTCCCCAAAACAGTTTCTTATCTGAAAAGCCCACCAAGAATTTGCCCACTGCCCTAGGCTTCTTGAAGCAAATAAAAGAGCCAAGGTGAAATCATGCCTTGGCTGAGAGTTGAAAGATGCTAGCATCACAGACTCTGTCCCGCCACTTTTGGTGTATTTCTTCCTCTATCTAATACTTTTTACTAACCAGACTTTAATCTTGCTTCCAAACCCTGCAATAAACCTCTTTTTATCAATCTAGGTTTTCGGGCCTATAAATTCATTTACAAGGGACTCTCACCATCACTAGACCTCATTTAACTTTGTATCCTTGTGCCGAATCAAAAGGGGTTGCAGGGGAGCTTCATGTGACTCCCTATACTCCAATCCTGACACTAGACTTTAATTAATCCTAATTTTAATGAGGTATAGACCTCATCATTTGGTATATACCTCATCAATTACTAAGACTTTTTTTTTTTTTCAGAGGCAACTATGTGGCATAATGGATAGAAAGCATTGGACTTGTAGTTAGGAAGCCCTCAGTTGAAATTCAGCCTCAGATACATCCTAGTTGTATGACTCTGAACAAGTCACTTAACTTCTTTGCCTCAGTTTCCTCATCTGTAATAGTGAAGGAGGAGTGAAACTGTGTTCCCTTTAACATTCACACTCTGAAATTATGTTCCCTTTTGATCTGAGAGATCAGGATCTCCCAGGCTCCAAGGAGTCTAGAGAGAGGGCCCATCCTACCAGGATGAGAGAAGCAACACTCTTCAAGGGCAAACCATTGATCTTTTGGAAAAGTCACATCCTTATTCAGGAAATTCTAAATTCTGGTCTGATCAGCTCAGGCTGCTCAGCACCCTTCCCTCCCCTTCCCCCACCCAAAGAGCTACTCATATAACAGGTTTCCTTTCACTCATTTCTTTGCAGAATGTCCAAAGCAGGACCCTGCCCATTGAGAAGGCATTCTCTTCTCAGTGCCAGCCTCCATTTCCTTAATAAGACTTTACCACTAAAGAAGTCAATCTCTTAGCAAAACTGGCTTCTTATCCAACAATAAATTTCCATTTTTGCCAACTAATATTTCAGGTTCGTGAATTCCTTCACAAAGAACCTGTGCCGACCAAAAGGAGATTTTAACAATTCTCTGACTGCCACTAACCTCATCAATAGCACCAGAATTGTTGTGGAGATCAACTGAGATAGCACTTATAAGTAGGAATAGTTCAGATATTCCTTTGATACAAAGGATACTCTAATTCCTTCTTTTTTATACAAAGCTGATGCATGAGAAGATAAGATTTTTTTTATTAGAATGACAATTCGTATTTAAAGAAGTTAAATGATTCTTTGACATATGATTTTAAAACCAAAATTTCCCCCCAAAGTAATGTGTAGATTGCTAGTCTTCTGAATTTGAAATTATCCTTTTTAAGGAAAAATCTGTGGGTCATTTAATTACATGTAAAATATAGCAAAGTACATTACAGCTGATTTTAAGAAAATATTTTCACTCATGAGATTACTTTTGTTAGAAATTTGAGGAGAAATTTAGTTTATAGAGAAAATAAAGGGGGCCCTTATAGAACAGGAAAAATGAAGTAGAGTACTGATAACACATATAAATGTGAGTAATAACATAAATAATTTTATTAAAGGTATATATTATTTTTGCTCATTAATTAACAATTGTCTTAATAAAATGTATTGATTTAGTATATTTGTGGCCATTTTACTTATTCTGAAAGGTCAGTAATTATATTTTAAATTATTTTCTGGTTGTTTTCCCTAAACCCCCTAAACTCAATGTATTAAAAACTGAATTAATGATTTTTTCTCAGCTAAACTTGCCCTTCTCCCTGACTTTATCTTTGCAGATGACACTACCTCACTTTGGTTTCTACCAACTTAATATCTTACACACTTATCTTCCTTACCTCATATACACATATCGAATTGGTTATGAAATGTGACAGGTTCTACCTTTGAAATAATTTTTTAATTCATATTCTTCTTTTTTCCCCATTATGCCTACCTTAATTCAGATGTATGCTACAATTATCTGGATTATTGTAATTACCTCTTGCCTCTTTTTGCCTGTAAAGTTTTCATACCTTTAATTTTTACTTATTTTGATTTATCATTGGCATCATTACACACATTTTTTGGGGGGGACAAAGGGATGTGAACTAGGGATTTCATTGTAGTAAAAAGTAAATGAGTAAATGTCCTTTACCACTGCACATTAATGATATCTCTGCAATTTATAATATTAGAGTGTTGCCTATTTGCATTGAGAGATTAAATGACTTTCAAAAGATCAGGCTTTAAATTCATATCTTCTTAATTCTTGGACCTGTCCACAAAATCTTCCTAATGTACAAGTCATATAACCCTATTTAAAAAAAAATCATTATCCATTGACTAGGGAATAAAATAAATTCCTCCTTTTATTTAATGTCATGTACATTTTGGCTGCTAAACTATATATATATATATATATATATATATGTTCTCTATTATATATATGTATATAGTACATGTACTATATTTTGCTAGCTATTTATGCTATAATTATAGGAAATCTTTGAAATGATCAGAAATGGGTGAAATATATTGCAAGTAATTGGTTGGCTAGATTAGACACTTCTGTTAAAATAATGGAAAATGGGTAGCTATTTAAGGAGAAGAAAATCTTTTAACTGATTTCTGATAAATACCTAAGTTAGATAAAAATCATATTTCCGTATTGGTTGTTTGCAGAATGATAGCCATAAGTTTAGAATTTAGAATTTAGAAATAATTTAATTCAACTTTCCCTATCCCAACTATCTTCCCATACCTCACTGTCTAGTAGAAGACATTGGAACATAGTGAGGTTAAATCACATCATGAGAGTCAAACAACTTCCAAATAGCAAAGCCAGTGTTCAAAACTAGACTCTTAGATTCCAAACCCATATATTTCAGATAAATCATTGTTGCTTGGAAAGTACATGGTCACATTATTTGCATTTTCCAATGTAATATTTTGGTGTCACTTCCTTGGCTCAAAAACTAGGAGAGAGAAATTAATGATCTACTATATTGTTATATGTTAATTTTCTTTATTGTATATTTCAGAAATACTTGATACTTCCATGCTAGCAACAGCTTAGTTTTTTTGATAAAAGCAGAAATCATGAAGATAAGACACTCAGAATATATTAAAAACAAAGATTTTTTTTAATTAATGATGTGATTTTCCCCCCCATTGATTTAACTATACATTCCCCATTCCCCATTCAATGAATGTTTTTCTCCTAACAAAGAAGAAAATCATCTCATGTACTGTTTGAATCTGACAGAAAAGATTACATACTTTACACCCATTTTTCCTCACTAATGAAAAAAGGGGAGTAAATTTCTCACCTTTACCTGAGGGGCAAGATTGTTCATTGTAATTACACAGAGTATAGCTTTATTTTATCACTGATACATTTACAAATTAGGGCTGGGAGGACAGTATCTTAAAAATCATTGAGTTGAATTTCTCAAATTAGAGATTAAAAAGTCGAGAACCAGAGTGGGTGAGCAACTCCATGTATCACATAGCTAGTGTCAGAGTCAAGATTTTAATTCAGTTCTTTTTCTCTTACATTAGAACATTCTTTGAAGTTAGGGACCACATATTTGCCTCTCTTTCTGTCCCCAGCATTAATAAAATTTCAGGCACATAATAAGCACTTAACAAATATTTGTTGAAGAATTGAATAACGTCTCCACCCATTTCCAGTCTGAGTAATAGTGCATCTCCATCTTCTATTTCCTTTTCTATTTATTCCCTCCACTAAAGCAATATTGCTTCAATTGTCAGATAATATTGATTGAATCACAATTTAGCTGTTACTTCTTTTTCTTCTTAATCTTTAAATATCTAGTTTCTTAAATCTTTTCTTTGTCCTAGTTATTCTGCTTTGCTCTTTCTTCTACCCTCAACCCACATTAAAAAAATGCTTATATTAGAGACATGAGATACTTTATTTAATTGCTTAGTGTTTTCTTAATAATTTTAGTTATCTGTTTTCCTAGATTTTCTCCTTATTTGTAGTTTTTGTGAGTCATGTTTTATTTAAATTTTCTTTTTATTTTAGCAGAAAAATTTCAAAGGCCTTTTCTTATTAAATATAATTTTCCATTGATTCATATACTTTGTTAATTTTATTTGTAACAAAAATTCTTTTGATTTTTTTTTTCAATTCTCTGATCTTTTTTTTTTTTTTTTTGGTATTTATGGAGTAATCCTGTGTTATCCCAATATAAATTCCTTTCTTCTAACTTCTTGAAAAAATGTTATGACATGCTAAACCTTAAGCACAAAATGCTTTTGAGTTTTTAGTGTAAAGATTTTTTTTTTTGCTGGTAAAGCTTTGATCAGTATTTTGTTTGTATTCACATATTCTTGGCAGGTTTCTTATATCATTTCTTGTGGTATGATATTTTAAGAAAAAATATATTTTGTTGGAATATCCAGAATTCTCAAAATTATTGGGTTTTTCCTATTAGCAAGTTCAATTGTTTTGGCTTTTAGGAAATTCATTCATTCCTTCAAATCTATTTTTATGATTTTTTCATTCTACATTTTCTTCTATTTGTATATTTCTAAGTTTCAAATCTACTAATTTCATTTTCACAGACTCTACAATTTTGGAGTAATACTCCATCATGTACTGTGTGTTTTCCACTCTACTGTTAGCCTTCTTAATTCCACTTTATGAGCTCAGATTTTAAAGTTAATTTCTACCCTAATATCTTATTCTTAAAGGGTAATTTCTTCTTTCAACCATTCTGAAATTTCTTACTCTTTTTTATGATATCTAGAGAACCTGAAAAATTTTTTTTTCACTATTATGAGCTTTCAATGTGCTATGGTAATTATTCTATATATTACAATCTTTGGATTAGTACTTTTTTCCTTCTTCTGTTTCTGTGAATCTTAATCCTTTCTCAGAATTTTTGTTTTTAATTTTTTTCTTACATTCCTACTAACTTGTCAATGACTTCATTATTTGTTGCCTTTCCACTGCTTTGCAATTCTTCTCCTGTCTATATCAGGAAGGTTGGGGATTCTCTGCCTTCTTGATCTGAGAGCTGTGGATTTGATAGGCACCCCTAATAATTAATTCTGTAAAAGAAAGTGCTGATTTCATGTTATTTCAAAGTTTAAAATTATTCTTGGCCTAAGAAAGACCCTGCCACCAAGCCATTTCTGTACTGAAATATCTTTCAGCATCCCTTTACCTTATAATTGAACTTATTTTTCTTTATATGATAAATAATTGTGCAGAATCAATGTTTTTTTTAATTCTTTAGATACTTGGGAAAATGGTTAAGACTGAGATATTTCCAATGGAAGTCAATTGGACTCTGAGACATAGACCTAGGAATTTTCTTGCATTTATTATGCCCAGGCTGAGGGAATGGGTTGAAGGAAATGTTATTCCATGAGGTTTTTTTGATACACTTGTCATGTTTCTGTTTTATCTCATGGATTCAGTTTTAGATACCATAGTTTTGACAAAGATTTCTTTCTTTTAAGTTCTTAGTTTGGGTAATTATGCTAATCAGATGACCCTGGCCATAATGTGCAATGTATTTTTGACATAAACCAATCCATTACTCTGGAAGGTTTAGCAGTATACTACAAATTGAGGATGCAAATAGAGGGATTGTTATCTGTGGCATCCAGGAGAATATTACAGCAAAAATGTAAGAAAAGTGTTAATATTAGCCATTTGCCATGGCTACGAAACCACTATTCCTTCTGTCTTGCCCCTCAATCCTTGCTTAGATATAATACTTCTCAAATTTTCTTTACCAAAAGTAATCCTAAATTACTAGTTTCTTTCTTTATAAAGGAACACTATTCATAATAATGTGAGAAGTGAAGACTGTAGTTTCAGGAAGTTTTATGGGAAGTTTATGTAGGGTATGAATCTGAAAACATTTTCCTCAGCTCTGTCTATATTATCATCATAGAGGTTCAGATGTTAAACCTATGGTGCCATTTTTAGTAATTTTGTTGGAAGCAGAGGAAATATATAATATCAATGTCAAATATGCTGAACCATTAATACAATAGTCTTGAGTCCTACCAACCTCCTTTTATGACACAGACATGGTACTGATACCTAAACCAGGTTGATCGAAAACTGAGAAAGAAAATTATAGACCAATTTCCTTAATGAATATTGATGCTAAAATCTTAAATAAGATATTAGCAAAAAGACTTCAGAAAATCATCCCCAGGATAATACACTATGATCAAGTAGGATTTATTCCAGGAATGCAGGGCTGGTTTAATATTAGGAAAACTATTAGTATAATTGACCATATTAATAATCAAATTAATAAAAACCATATGATCACCTCAATAGATGCAGAAAAAGCATTTGACAAAATCCAACATCCATTCCTACTAAAAACTCTTGAGAGTATAGGAATAAATGGATTATTCCTTAGAATAATCAGGAGCATATATTTAAGACCGTCAGTAAGCATAATATGCAATAGAAATAAACTGCAACCTTTCCCAGTAAGATCAGGAGTGAAACAAGGTTGCCCACTATCACCATTACTATTCAATATAGTACTAGAAACGCTAGCCTCGGCAATAAGAGCCGAGAAAGAGATTCAAGGAATTAGAGTAGGAAATGAGGAAATCAAACTATCACTCTTTGCAGATGACATGATGGTATACTTAGAGAACCCCAAAGACTCTGCTAAAAAGCTATTAGAAATAATTCAGAATTTTGGCAAAGTGGCAGGATACAAAATAAATCCACATAAATCCTCAGCATTCTTATATATCACCAACAAAATGCAACAGCAAGAGATACAAAGATAAATTCCATTCCAAACAAATGTTGAGAGTATAAAGTATTTGGGAATCTATCTACCAAAGAATAGTCAGGAATTATATGAGAAAAATTACAAAACACTTGCCACAAAAATAAAGTCAGATTTAAATAATTGGAAAGACATTCAGTGCTCTTGGATAGGCCGAGCAAATATAATAAAGATGACAATACTCCCCAAACTAATCTATTTATTTAGTGCTATACCAATCAGACTCCCAAGAAACTATTTTAATGACCTAGAAAAAATAACAACAAAATTCATATGGAAGAATAAAAGGTCGAGAATTGCAAGGGAACTAATGAAAAAAAAGTCAGAGAAAGGTGGTCTAAGTGTACCTGATCTAAAGCTATATTATATAGCAGCAGTCACCAAAACCATTTGGTACTGGCTAAAAAATAGAAAGGTAGATCAGTGGAACAGATTAGATCCAAAGGACAAAAAAGGGTACATCTATAGCAATTTAATCTTTGACAAACCCAAAGATACCAACATTAGGGACAAAAATTCATTATTTGGAAAAAACTGTTGGGAAAACTGGAAATTAGTATGGCAGAAATTGGATATGGATCCACACTTAACACCATATAACAAGATAAGATCAAAATGGGTCCATGATTTAGGCATAAAAAATGAGATAATAAATAGATTAGAGAAACAGAAAATAGTCTACCTCTCAGACCTGTGGAGGAAGAAGGAATTTATGACCAGAGGAGAACTAGAGATCATTATGGATCACAAAATAGAAGATTTTGATTACATCAAACTAAAAAGTTTCTGTATAAACAATACTAATGCAAACAAGATTAGAAGGGAAGTAACAAATTGGGAAAATATTTTTAAAAATAAAGGTTCTGACAAAGGTCTCATTTCCAAAATATATAGAGAACTGACCCTAATTTATAAGAAATCAAACCATTCTCCAGTTGATAAATGGTCAAAGGATATGAACAGACTATTTTCAGATGATGAAATTGAAACTATTTCCACTCATATGAAACAGTGTTCCAAATCACTACTGATCAGAGAAGTGCAAATTAAGACAACTCTGAGATACCACTACACACCTGTCAGATTGGCTAAGATGACAGGAACAAATAATGATGAATGTTGGAGGGGATGTGGGAAAACTGGGACACTGATACATTGTTGGTGGAGTTGTGAAAGAATCCAGCCATTCTGGAGAGCAATTTGGAATTATGCCCAAAAAGTTATCGGGCTGTGCATACTCTTTGACCCAGCATTGCTGCTATTGGGATTATATCCCAAAGAAATACTAAAGAGCGGAAAGGGACCTGTATGTGCCAGAATGTTTGTGGGAGCTCTTTTTGTTGTAGCTAGAAACTGGAAGTTGAATGGATGTCCATCAATTGGAGAATGGTTGGGTAAATTATGGTATATGAAGGTTATGGAATATTATTGTTTTGTAAGAAATGACCAGCAGGAGGAATACAGAGAGGCTTGGAGAGACTTACATCAACTGATGCTGAGTGAAATGAATAGAACCAGAAGATCTCTGTACACTTCAATGTTGTATGAAGATGTATTCTGATGGAAGTGGATATCTTCAACATAAAGAAGATCCAACTCACTTCCAGTTGATCAATGATGGACAGAAATAACTACACCCAGAGAAGGAACACTGGGAAGTGAATGTAAATTGTTAGCACTACTGTCTATCTACCCAGGTTACTTATACCTTTGGAATCTGATACTTAATGTGCAACAAGAAAATGGTATTTACACACATATATTGTATCTAGGTTATATTGTAACACATGTAAAATGTATGGGATTACCTGTCATTGGGGGGAGGGAGTGGAAGGAGGGGGGAATAATTTGGAAAAATGAATACAAGGTTTAATATTATAAATAAAAAAATACAGTAGTCTCTATCATAGAACAAATTTCAGAAAGTATCACAAAATTTAAAATTGAAAGGAAAACTTTTTGTTAAAGTCAAATCAATGTCAGTTTCCTTGCTTAGTTATATTGGATGAGGGTATGATCAAATTTTAAGTTTTATTTTCTGGAAAATTTTTTTTAGAAGTTTACTCTCTGCTCACAAAATATTCTTTTCTTGGTCCTTTTTTTCATGACAATGTAATAAAACTACTCAGACTTATAGCCTTAAAAGAGTTCTAATGTGGTCATGACACCAATAAACAGTTTACAGCATCATCAGCTCACTGCTGCACTGCTTTATGGCCTTTTATATAGTGTAGTATTTAGAGCATGTAACTAGAATATGAGGAAACTAAAAATTTCTTGGTGAGAATGGAGAAAATACATTTATTTCCATATGCCCAGTAGACTGCCTAGTCATGGCATCTAGTAGCTGAAACCATAATATTTGAATTAATAAGGTGAAAGGCAGAATAGAGAATATTGTATAAATTTGTTGATTATGGCAATTTGTTATATTTTCTGATATTTTACAAAAGACGATTTTTTTTTTTGGTCTGGGTCCATGATTTCATGAGAAAGAGATCAGAATTTTAAGTTACCTGAGAATGCTAGATACTTAAATTCAATTCTAATGTCATGGGATCATATGATTATAGATAGAGAAATAATGAAAACTATCTATCTTAGTCCTCTCTTTTTATTTTTTATTAAAGCTTTTTTATTTTCAAAACATATGCACAGACAATTTTCAATATTCATCCTTGCAAAACCTTGTGTTCCAAATGTTTTCCCTCCCTTTCCCACACCTCCTCCCTTAGATGGCAAGTAATCCAATATTTGTTAAACATGTGCAATTCTTCTATACGTATTTCCATAATTACCATGCTGCACAAGAATAATTAGATCAAAAAGAAATAAAAATGAGAAAGAAATAAAAAAGCAAAAAGAAAAATACAGCAACAAAAAATTGAAAATACTATGTTGTGATTCACCTCAATTCCCACAGTACTTTTTTTGGATGGAGATGGCTCTCTTTTTCACAAGATTATTAGAATTGGCCTGAATCATCTAGCAGCTGAAAAGAGCCAAATCCATCAGAATTGATCTTCTCATAATGTTGTTGCTATGTACAATGTTCTCTTGTTTCTACTCATTTCACTTATCATAAATTCATGTAAGTCTCTCGAAGCCTTTCTGAACTTATTCTTCTGATCATTTCTTATAGAACAATAATAATGCATAACATTCATATACTATAATTTATTCATCCATTCTCCAACTGATGGGCATCCACTCAATTTCCCAAGATGGGCATCCACTCAGTTTCCAATTCCTTGCCACTACAAAAAAGGTTGCTACAAACATTTTTTTGCATATGCGGGTCCTTTTCTCTTTTTTTTATAATGTCTTTGGGATACATGCCCAGTAGAGACACTACTGGATCAAAGAGTATACACAGGTTAATAGTCGTTTGAGTGCTCTCATTTTAAACATGTGGAAATTGAAGTCTATAAAAGCTTAGTTCCTCAGGTAATAACCAGTTACTTTTGACAAAAAAATAAAACATTAAAAGTAGAAACACACCTCCCAGTCAAATAATGACAAATAGGTGGTTTCAAAGAAGTAACAAAATGACTAAGAGAAGTTTAAAGCAAATAAAAAATGAGGTAAGATAATGATTTTAAAGAAAGATTAATCCTTAGTTATATAATTAGAAATGTTGCTCCACAGGTGATCAGACACAATGACCATCCTTTCTAAAATTCAGTCTTCACTATAATCTGACTCAGATGCTTCCTCCTGGTGTAAAGATGAGCTGTATTCTCAAAGGCTATGTCAAGGGCTGGATTTCTGGCAGATCTTATCCAGAAGGGAATGCTTATGAATACAAATTAAACAATAGACCTAGTCATCAACTGAGGACCTGCCCAGCTAAATTCAGATTGGTTCATCACAAAGAGGCTGGCTGGCCACCAGAGGAAAAAAACAGATTGGTCCTTTGTAACTCATATTGATATTCTTCCAAAATAGGGGTTCTTAACCTTTTTCCTGTTTGCCATATACCTATTTGATACTCTGGTAAATCAGATAGATATTTTCTTACAATAATTTTGATTTCCTACATTTCATTTAGAGGTTAATGAAAATTAAGATGTATGTTTCCCCCTCTTAGTTTATTTTCCCAGTGAAATTTATGCTCAGAACTCCTGAGTATCTGTGGATTCCAGATTAAGAAACTCTTTTCTAAGATATGGAAGAATAGGTCTGCAAACATGGAATAGCTGGAGAAGCAAGGATCTTTGAATCCTTATAAATCTTTTTATAAACCACACAGAATTTTTCTTTCTACATAGCCATTATTATTTCTTCAAATGTAAAGGGAATGCCATTCAACAGGAATGGTGGAAATAGAAATGGTTTCTTTCACAGATCCTTTTATATGCATCAGAGATAGACAGCATAATCAAGTCACTGAACCTGGGGCCAGAAGAGAATGGTACACAAATCATGGATAAGTCATTTAACCTCTTAGATAATCTATTTTCTTATCTATAAACTGAAGATAAAAACTCCTAACCTACTTATTAATCCTAATCATTTTTTTTGTCTCAAGTGACATATAAAATATTTTTGTAATCATTAAAGTCCTCTGTAAATATTAATATTATTTTCTGGTTCTCATATTTTATTGTAGAATTCAGATACATATAGTTCTATTACTATTATTATTTATTATAGTAATATTACTATTATTATTACTATTATTATCATTTCTTATTTAATGTTCTGTCTACTGATGCAGAAGTGCATTAAATTACTGCTTGTGAAATTGAATAAAAGTGTTAGAATATAATAGAATATCTGTAAGCTTACCAAAAATCACTGATGACCAACATTGGTTGGAGACAGAAAAGTAGCAATGTACCTCATTCTTTTTTGAAATAATTTCATTTCTTCTTATAGTTCTGTACATTTCAATTTTTTTTCATCTTCTATAGATTAGAGAAGGTGAATCTGATAAGACAAATTTTTGTAGATTAATGTTGTCTCAATGATTGTGTCCAATCATTTTATCTGTAATAATACTCCAATTTCTGCATAGTTTATTTAATGAATGCTGGAGGAAGAAGAGGACAATGAATAGTACAACAAAGGAGGCAACTGTATTGTATCCAGTAGGGAACTAGTTATGCTAAGAAGAATTGATTTCAAACAACTCTCTGTCTCTGTCTCTCTCTGTCTTCTGTCTCTCTTGTAAAAAATGAATTTATATGGAGGAAGAGGTTACAGACAAAGTGAAGGGAAACAGCAGACACCAGAAATAGTAAAATTTGAAACAGAGTTGGAAGAGCATGTAATTAGATTGACCACAGTTAGCCAGAGTCAGGAGAAAGATATCATTAGAGGGAAGGCACAATGAGAAGAGAGAGAGTAGCTTCATTGTGAATTTAGTCCTGAAAAGGATTTAGCCTCAAGCATTTCTTCTGATGCCTACTGGTAACTTTATGACCTTGGCAACTCACTTAATTTCTATGCCCTCAATTATGTTTTTCTCTCTGTCTGTTTCTGAATTATAAAGGGACTTTCTTCACTCAATGAAATCATAGTCTAGCCTCTGACTAGGGGGGAAGAAAAGAGTGATGGAACAGGTTGGCAGAAATTATTTTCTCTTCTCTTTCTGTTACACTCCTATAAATTCTTATCATCCTAAAATTCCCAGGACTGAGTGGGATTGAGGTTACTGATTTGATTTTTAATAGTTTTTACATTTGTTTGTATCTTCTGAAAAAAATAGTTGTTGCGCCTATCAGTTGTTCAGATCTCTAAATCTCAATTTTCTTTTTGTCTTCTGTAATTTCCACTTAATACCTGTAAGCTCCTTATCTTTGAATGCCATAGTGACCTGAAACTAAATCTAATTTTCCACTGACTTCTGCCTCAGTCTTTTCAGACAAATTCAGCAGAACTTGGTGAGCTAGAACTATGTTTTTAGATGTAATACATTTAAAAATAAAGAAATATTGCTTGAAGCAAAAGGCAACTGGGAACTTAAACACAAAACTGTATTTCTATTTTCATGGCCTCTTTAGTGATATGTTTAAGAAAAATGCTTTTTGACAGTAGCTGGAAAAGAATAATAGCTTTTCAGTATATTTTGAAGAAGAAATTACAGTAATCAAAGCAAATAAGTCAAGAAGATGTCAATGTGATATATTTTAGCAATCCACAGCTGAAGTCCAAAGGAACTAATGTTAAAACATCTTTGGTCCTAAATCCTTCATGTTCTGTTGTCATAGACTAGATAAAGTTCTGAAGATAAACTAGATGAAAATCCTCACTCATTTACAATCAGTCAAAAGGCTTTTGTTTTGAAGAAACATATTAAGTTAAAGAAAAATGAAAATGATGGGACTTCTAAAGGAAATACTCCTCTGATACAGTTGCATTCTTTTATTTTCTTCCAAACAAAGAAAAAAAGCAAACAAAATAAGACTTTTTGTTCTTCTTGTAAATGCCTGACCACAACATTTCTAATAAAAATATTAACAAAAATGAGAATTTTATAAAATTCCAAGAAGTTGCTAAATTGGAATTTTTGTCTTTGTAAACATCTACAATATGTATAATATGTTTGTTTCAGTTCTTACAGAACTGTGACAACTAATTGATTGCTTGAAGAAAGATGATATATTAAATATCCAAAAACTAAGTTAAAATGGTACAAAATATGATTATCAAAAGCTTTTTTTCATTTATTCTACTCCCATTGAAAATGTAGATCAGAGAGATATCAGTTTCTTCATGTTGTATTCCATATTAAATTAACACCAATATGAATATTTTTCTATCTCTGGTTACTATGCCTTGTGCATCATATCTTTTAGTCTAGGGTTATCTTTCCTTGGTGAAAGGAACTACTTTTGAAGAAACTTCTGCCAGTTAAGATCTGCATAAATTATAATCTTATGATTATTCCTGGGGCACTAGAAATTAAATAGCTTTCCTAATATCATATAACAACTATGTCACAAGTGAGACAAACTGATGTCTTCCTACATCATAAATGTTGTCAAACTTAGATAGAAATAGAAGGCCACTAATTAGTGTATAAGAATTCCTAAGAGCTATATATTGACTTAATTTTTAAATGTAATATTACTATGTTTTTTACTGTATTTTTATTTATTTTGTCAAATATTTCCTAATCACATTTAATCTGTTTGTACTTATCATTACTGCCTCAGGGATGGCTTCTTGTTTTTATCCCTGACTATACTATGTTCTCTCATGATTTGAATACAGTGTATTAGATGTTTGCTGAATTGAATTTGTAAATTTTGTAGATGAGTTCAGCATTTTCTATATTGATCTAAAGGAAAACAAACATCTACATAAAAATAAATTCACTAATTCGCCCAGAAGATTATATAATGA
Organism: Sminthopsis crassicaudata; assembly: GCF_048593235.1. Taxonomy (NCBI): domain Eukaryota; kingdom Metazoa; phylum Chordata; class Mammalia; order Dasyuromorphia; family Dasyuridae; genus Sminthopsis; species Sminthopsis crassicaudata. The sequence continues at coordinate 207,060,085 of NC_133617.1, forward strand.
GAACATTTTGTGACTATGCTGTTAGAAACATATATAGAGCTTGTCATTTTATTTTTCAATTGCTACAATGCTGGAGGGAATAATTTCATCAGAGAAGCATATAAATTAATAAGTAATATTAGATGAGGTTACTTATGGAAATTTTAGAACTTTTATTCCATAGATATTTTAAGTAAATTATTAAACCATTTTCTAACCTGGAGGTGAAAAAGGAAGATAGAGCAGAAAATAAATGAAATTTCTTTATTCCTCTGATCCTAATAAGAATCCTACTTTCTAGAGAGGCACTCACATTTTTATATAATCTTTCATGGACACAAAACACTCCACATATTTGAAGAATATTATGATCTTATTAGAATCTGGTTTTCTTTAGTTCTTTTAAGCAATGATCTCATAACATAGTTTTGAGTCCCCTCGTTATTACAGTCATCCTTGTTTTGACACACTCCAACTTATCTATGTTATAAACAATACAAAGGACTTTTCCTTTTAAAATTTTTATTGATATTGTTTTATTTTTAAATTACAAAGATTTACAGGTCTCACTTTGCATACTCAGAAGTAGATGGACTATTTCAGATGTGATATGAATAGGGAGTAGCCTAATGATATGTCCAAAATCTTCCACACTATGCATCTCTTACATTCTTTCACCTTTCAATCATACTATTAATACTATTGATATAGTTTAGTCCCTTAAAATTCCTATGTTTCTTCCCATAAAGTTGTTTTCAGAAGAATATATATATATTTTTTGTTTTAAACACTGATTCTGTAATCAATAAATTCATGTCATATCATATATACCATATCATACATATCAGGCAAGTTCATATCTTATGAAATTAAATAAACATAAAGACATCTATATCTTTATTAAAATCATCAACAATAACTATCTAAGCAGAGGGCCAAACACTTAGTCTTTTGATATGCAACAATCAATTACCTTCTAGCTGACAATGATAATAACTCTGCATTCAATCACTCAGCTGGTTCTACATCAAATACTAATTCTAATACAATCCAATTTACTTCTCTTTCTTTGGACATAAGGATACAGTTAGGGTGTTTGGAAGTTATCTTGTAGAAGATGAGTTAAATTAAGGCTTTGTTATTCCTTCAATATGGTAATTATGAAAAATGGAAATGAAGTTAGATGTTCATGACTTTTCTTTAATAAACTCATATTGATTTTTACTTATGATCTATCCTAAGTGTACACAAATGTTCTCTTTAATAATTACTCAAAGAATTGTATAACATTTCATTTTCAATCTCCCAACCTACAATTTGAAGTATCCACTCTTCTTCCTTTCCCTTCTTTTCCCTCCACACACTACCCATTGTTGGACTCTTGCTTTTCTTTAGTACTATGACATTTCTCCTGTTCTCCACATTTCCTCAATGACTGCCAAGAATAGCTTTGCAGTTCCATTTTCAGATTCTTTCAGTGAGTGTTCTTTGATAAAGTTGGTTTGGACAGGTAATTTTTTTTTTTTTTACATTAAATAATAAATAATTTATTTATTATTGATTATTATCAATTATTGTTTATTTTATGTAAGAGCCCTTTAAATGGGCAGCGCCACAGCGCATCGGGAGATTGAGGCCCAGAAGTAATTTCTGTGGATATTAGGACTACCTTGTAGGTGGGATCTTGGCCACGATGAGATAGCTTCGTAATGGGTGACTCTCTCGCTGATTGGCTGTGTGTGTGAGACCTCACAAGCCCTTTATAAGCCCACTGTAAGCAGCAATCACTCTCTTTAACCTGGCGCTCTTCACCCTGGCTCCCTATCCTGGGTGGCCAAGCCAAGATGAGTAGCCAAAAGAGGTAAGGATTTTGGTAGTGAACATGTGGGTCTTCTGACCAGGTGTTCACTAGGGAACCAACAAGTCAGGGCATCAGTCAGGGCATTATGTGAGTAGGTCTAATAAAGGCTTTTAAGATTACACGTGGCTTCTTGAGTGCGCTACCAGTTATTAAACTATAGATTCTTCCATTTCATTTAAGTTATCGAATTGATTGGCATAAAGTTGAGCAAAGTAGCTCCTAACTATTGTTCTAATTTCCTCTTCATTAGTGGCGAGTTCTCCCTTTTCATTTACAAGACTAACAATTTGCTTTTTCTCTTTCCTTTTTTAAATCAGGTTTACTAAGGGTTTGTCTATTTTGTTGGTTTTTTCATAGAACCAACTCTTAGTTTTATTAATTAATTCAATAGTTTTTTTACTTTCAATTTTATTAATCTCACCTTTTATTTTTAAAATTTCAAGTTTTGTGTTTGTCTGGGGGTTTTTAATTTGTTCTTTTTCTAGCAATTTTAGTTGTAAGCCCATTTCATTGGCCCCCTCTTTCTCTATTTTATGCAAGTAGGCCTGAAGAGATATAAAACTTCCCCTTATTACTGCTTTGGCTGTATCCCACACATTTTGGTATGATGTCTCATTATTGTCATTTTCTTGGGTGAAGTTATTAATTATGTCTATGATTTGCTGTTTTACCCAATCATTCTTTAGTATAAGATTATTTAGTTTCCAATTATTTTTTGGTCTATTTTCCCCTGGCTTTTTGTTAAATGTAATTTTGATTGCATTGTGGTCTGAAAAGGGTGCATTTACTATTTCTGTCTTACTGCATTTGATTTTGAGGTTTTTATGCCCTAATATATGATCAATTTTTGTATAGGTTCCATGAACTGCTGAGAAGAAAGTATACTCCTTTCTGTCTCCATTTAGCTTTTGCCAAAGATCTATCATACCAAACTTTTCTAGTATTCTATTTACCTCTTTGACTTCCTTCTTATTTATTTTGTGGTTTAATTTATCTAATTCTGAGAGTGCAAGGTTGAGATCTCCCACTATTATAGTTTTGCTGTCTATTTCTTCTTGCAGCTCTCTTAATTTCTCTTTTAAGAATTTAGATGCTGCACCACTTGGTGCATATATGTTTAATATTGATACTGCTTCATTATTGATGCTACCCTTTAGCAGGATATAATGCCCTTCCTTATCTCTTTTAATTAGATCAATTTTTGTTTTTGCTTGATCTGAGATGAGGATGGATACCCCTGCTTTTTTGGCTTCACCTGAAGCATAGTAGATTCTGCTCCACCCTTTTACTTTTAGTTTGAATGTATCCCCCTGTTTCAGGTGTGTTTCCTATAAATAACATATAGTAGGATTCTGACTTTTAATCCAGTCTGCTAACTGCTTCCTCTTTATGGGGGAGTTTACCCCATTCACATTTATGGTTAGAATGACTAATTCTATATTGCTTGCCATCCTATTAACCCCTGCTTATGCTTTTCCCCTTTCCTTCCCTCTTACCCCCCTACCCAGTATTAAACTGGTGAACACCACTTGCTTTTCACAGCCCTCCCTTTTTAGTATCCCTCCCCTTATTTTACCCCTTTTCCTCACAATTTTTGTATTCCCTTCCCCTTAGCTTACTCCTTCCCTCTCACTTTTCAATGAAATAGAAGAAGTTTCACCATAAATCGAATGTCTATTGATACACACTATGTTCATCTCCCTCCTTTCTTTCTCTCAGATATAATAGGTTACCTTTGCCTCTTTATGAGATGTAGTACCATCACTTTACACTTTTTTATGATATAATTTCCTTTCCACCTCTAGTTTCCAGGACAAATTATACATATGTTCTTTACATATTTTTTATGGCAGAAGTATAGTTCTCAAGGGTTTTTTTTACCTTTTTAGAAATCTCTTGAGTTCTGTATTTGAAGATCAAATCTTTTATGTAGGTCTGGTTTTTTCATAAAAAAAATCAATGGAATTCATTTATTTCGTTAAATGTTCATCTTCTTCCCTGGAAAACGATGCTCATTTTTGCTGGGTATATTCTTGGCTGCATACCAAGTTCCTTAGCCTTTCAGAATATCATGTTCCAGGCCCTGCGTTCTTTTAATGTAGACGCTGCTAGATCCTGGGTTATCCTTATTGTGGATGCTCCATATCTGAATTGCTTTTTTTCTAGCAGCTTCCAATATCTTTCCCTTTGTCTGATGGTTCTTGAACTTGGCCAGTACATTTCTTGGCGTTTTGATTTTAGGGTCCCTTTCAGTAGGTGATCGGTGAATTTTTTCAATATCTATTTTACCCTCTGTTTCCAAAACGTCTGGGCAGTTCTCTTTGATAATTTCCTCGAAAATAGTGTCCAAGCTCTTTTTTTCCCCCCATTTTTCAGGGAGTCCGATTATTCTCAAATTGTCTCTCCTGGATCTGTTTTCCAGGTCTGTTGTCTTTCTAATAAGGTACTTGACATTCTTTTCATTTGTTTCTTTTCTCTGGTTTTGCTTGACTACCTCTTGATTTCTCCTTGAGTCATTCATTTCTACTTGTTTGAGTCTAATTTTCAATGATGTATTTTTTTCACTCACTTTTTAAATATCTTTTTGTAATTGTCCAATTGTGTTTTTATCTTCTATGGAATGTTTTTCCATTTTATCCATTTTATTTTTTAGAGAGATGACTTCTTTATCCAGCTCACTAATCCTGTTTTCCTTGGAGTTGTTTGCCTTTTTTAATTCACTAATTTTATTTCTCAATGATTTGATCTCTTTATCCACTCTGGATGACTTCTCCAGGCTCTCTTTCCAAGCTTCCCTTTCCTTTTCCCATTTCTCTTCTAGCTCTCTTGTGAGAGCCTTTTTGATTTCCTCTATGAGATTCTTTTGTATTGAGGAGCAGAACATATCCCCTAGGGGATTCCTCTGGTGACAGTCTGTTTTTAGTCTCCTCAGTATTTGAAGTCTGCTCTCTCTCCATACAGAAGCTGTCAATGGTTAGAGCCCTTTTGAATTTTTTGTTCATTTTGTCAGAGTAGGAATCGAAGAAAGCAAACTGACAAGAGAAACAATTGGTCTGTTTTGGGGGGGATGAGGCTGGATGGTGTTAATGGGCTTCCTCTACAGACTGGGGGTAGGGCAACAGAGAGGCACTAACAGGACAGGGATGGCTGCGCTGAGTCTGCGTTCTGAGGCTCTGAGAAAGAGCTGAGTCACTCCAGGTGGGGTTGGGGGTGGCCGGTTCCGAGAGACGCTAGCTTTCTGAGGTCTTAATCTTCACCTCTGGTGTTTACACCCTCTCCCTGCTCCTGGCTTGCTGCCAAGACAAAATATCCACACTGGGGTAAAAGTCTTTTTGCAGAAACTGCTGAGATCGTACCCCTCCCCCCTCTGGTCTGAGCTGTGTGAGCTGTCTGTCTCACTCTGCCTTGCCTGCTCTCATTCTGCACCCAGTCTTATTGATCCTTCCCCTGAGGAAACACAGACCTTTTCTGGTGAATTTCAAGGATGTCGTCTCTTGGTGATTATTTGTGGGTTTCTTTTCTGGTCAAGCATTAACTCTGAGGCTTGTCATGAAGTAAGTTCTGAGAGAAAACACGGAGCTCAAGCAGCTGTCTGCCTCCATGCCGCCATCTTGGCCGGAAGCTAAACTATAGCTGGACAGGTAATTTTAATTCATTAAGAATATCTAGGTATTATACTATTTTAAGTTTTAATTTTGTTAATTACTTTAGTTCTCTCCCTCCCAGTCTGACGCTAACAGAAACAAGAGAGACTGAATAGTTGTTTTTATACATCAATCCTTCTTTCCAAAAAGTTCCTATATGAGCTCCCTGTGTAGCCCCATCACTCTGAAAGCCCTTCCTTTTTTCTTCCTCATGACAATAATATATTTTGATTTTATAAGCAGATTATCTTTCTTCATAATCACTTATCCTTTTTGAACTGACTTCCCCTTAACATTGAAATTTAAGGTAACACCTTGATATGCATTTTTAAAATTTAAAGAATATGCAAGACAAAATTTATCACAACTTTAAGATTGAATAATAACCATCTTCCAATGCTCCTCCCTCTCCAATTTCTTCTTTAATTTAGTCTCACTACATTTGCCTAAATTAATTTAAATTGTTTAAGAATTAGCACACTTTGATTTGATTTTTTTATTCAACATGAACTTTTAAAGAACATAAAATTACAAAATCTCATTATGCTATCACTGCTGCACAACATTTTAGTTTCTCTAAAGAATTAAGTTCTAAATTCAAACACATTTTGCAGCACACAAGGCTACTATATTCTCTTTTAATGATTCCCCTCCCAATCTTTTAGAAGGCTAGCTAAGAAACAGATGGCTATAAATCAGCACTTCTACCCCATCGTGACTGAGTCAGCTAGAAATGGAAGTAGTTCCAGCTTTTTTCAAGTTGCTGTCTGCACTGAACAATCAGGGAGCATAATTTCTTTCTTTTATTTCTAAATCAAATGGATTGTTCATGAAAGTGCTAGCAGAGTGCGAAGCTTGTAGTAGGCACTTCATAAAAGCCAATTGATTGACATTATGTGCTGGTTGATTGAAAGTGCTACATTTAGTGTCATTTGAAATAATGGGTTATTTTTAATTTCTCTAAGGTCAAACCTAGATTTAATCATCTTTACTACAAATAGATTTAATTTCTTCTTTGCTTTAGACATGTGAAAGTGAGTATATTAATGTCTACGGAATGGTTTGTCTTTAACTTCAAACTAAGAAAATTAATTTAAAAAAATATGGTAAATTACACTTGTATAATTAGCTAACAACTACAACCAAACTATGAGAATCAGAACATTAACACTGATAACATTGTGTCCAACAATTGGTTAGACTTATTACATTGACCCAATTACATTGACCCAAAACAATTTAAGAAAATTTTTGATATCTATCCTGAATATTCACAATTTTCAAAGTATATAGAATAAAACCTTTCAAAATATGATGCTATTAGTCTATAGAATATTAGCCTTCATTCAATTGTTTTTAATTGATTAAAAATTAATTATTTCAAATACCTAATAGTTCACTGAACATCAAACAAAAATAAAAACAAAGACAAGAGAGCGATTTATTCCATGCCTATTTTTATCTGATTTTATCTGATATTACATCAAAAGAGGAAAAAAGTTAATATTAGCTGACATTAATTTAATACATTAAAATTTATAATGAACTTAAAATTATCTTATTTGATCATATATTATCTCATTTAATCATACAAATAACCATGTGATGTAAAACTATGGATATTACTGTCCCAAAGACCATAATCCTCTTCACTCACACTTCATTATAGTTTTGGCTTTCATTTTTTTTTTTTTAACTTGGATTATTGAGTTTCCCAATTGACCTTCTTGTATTCGGTGTTTCTCCTCCCTAATATACTTTGACACAGATTCCAAATAGTTATAAGATACAGATCTGGGCATATACACTTTCTTCAAAAACATTCCATCCAGGATGCCCATAATTTGGAGAATGAATGAATAAATTATGGTATATGAATGTCATGGAATATTATTATTCCATAAGAAACAATCAGCAGGATGATTTCAGAGAAACCTGGAGAGACCTACATGAACTGATGCTAAGTGAATTGAGCAGAACAGGAGATCATTATGATGGGGATTGAGGTCCCTTTAAGATTCCTTTCTAATTGCCCAACTCATGGCTGACCTTGATTCACAAATCCTGGTCAAAGGCACCCTTTGAATATCTGGGCCCAGCCCCCACCATCAGCTCAGCTTCCCCCAGCTCTCACCTGATCTGAGCTAACTGAAAAGCCCACCAAGAACTTGGGGATACTGTCCATCATCTTCTAGGTATAAAAAAAACAAGCCAGAGCACCCCCTTTGCAGGAGCCCTCCCAGCCAACACATGGTATTCTTCCAGCCATTTAGGGGTTTTTGCCTGCCCAGTGGCCACCTCTGGCCCTGGCATCTTTCTAACTGAGCTTTACTTCCAAATTTATACAATAAACCTTTTAATTATCAATCTAGGTTTTCAGGCCTATATATTCATTTACAAGGGACACTGCGCCTCATGGGATTATTTTACTATCTGTGTGCAGAGAAATGGGGTTCCCCCTTTCCTTTCCCTCATTAGTTAGTGGCCTAGAGACAAAAGACCTTTTCTAAGGCATTTCTAATCCCTTTATCTCACCAGAAAAGCCTGCCCTCAGGCCGAAATTCCAACACACAGGAGAGCGTCTCTTCACCCCTCCCCCCACCACGTGGCCATCCCTCTTGGGTCCCAGGCCAGCAGTCTCCTTGGTCTCTTCTAGGGGATAAATCTGTGTTTGAGCCCCTCTCACATTCCACCGTAGTGGTCAGGCTATAGCCACTAGGAGGAAAAGTTTGGATCAGGGCGAACTTGAACTTGGAGATGTGTCTCTACCCAACTTTGTGAGCCTTCAACTTCGACACCAGGGAAGCACTGGGTAAAATAACATCTCTCCCTTCCCCCAACCTCTCTCTCTTCCAACCTCTCCATGTGGCTTAACCTGCCATTTAAATGCTCCCATCCTGTCCCCTTCTTGGGGTATAGTGGGGAGACTGAGGATTCTTTTCAAGATCTCTAGAAAAGTCTCCTATTCACTTTTAAAAGGTGCTCTGCCGCAACTCTGAATGCCCCTTCCATAGCTTCTATCTGGCTCTTAAAGGAGTCAAAGCTTCCAGTGCTCTCAGAGAACTAGCTTGTCCCATACCTTTTAAAATAAGACTAGGTTTCCTGCTTTAGTCATCCTGCATTAGAACATGCTCTCTAGGCTGGATATAGGATTTTAAAACCGCCTATTTTCTTTCTAAGCCTCAAGGCATACTTACCTGCTCTCTAAAGCAGAGAATTTAAACTGCTCAAGCATTTCTCTGTCTCAGGAGCTCCTAGCACACTATTTCTCTCAATTGGCATCCTATGCTCCATATGCCAATAATTAAAGGCTTCTTTTCTGAAGTGCAGCTTTGGCCACGCTGTCATTTCAGAAAGGAGATCTTTGTAATTTGGCTGGGGAACAAATTCCAAATCCAGGCAAATTAATTGTGAAGAGAGTGAAAATAGTTTCTTTTGATTTCTCCTTTTTTTTCACCCATCCTGACTGCAGGCAGGCAGGAATGAATTAAAAAGAAATTGAAACTATTTAAACACTCCTTAACTACTTTTAATTTGGCGCCTCACTAGAATCTTTTTTCTGTTCTGACAGTTCTATTTTATTGCCTCACTTTCCTTAAACTGTCTCCCTCTTGCCTCAATTTCTCTGGCTTCAGTGCAGGAAGTCCAGGGATATAGAATAGGAATAGACTCTCCCTCAAGCTGCCTTTTAGAGAATGGCTAAATTAACACCTGAAGTCTATGTAGAGTTCCAATCTCTCTCTACTCGCCCAACTACCAACTTTCTTTTCAGGGTTGAGTATCTGTAGCGAGCTGTCGTCTCCAGAAGCTGCTGGATCGCTCTCTGGGAAGAGATCTGCTGTGTCTACTCAAATCTCTCCAACAGATTCTTCTTCCTGTAACGAACCGTTGTCTCCAGGCAGTTGCTGTTAACTCTTGTCCAAAGAAGTGACTTCCCTTCCTGCAGAGAGCCCCGTCAAGCCTGATGCAATTCAGAGTCTTCTTTTGAATCCTGGCTCTGAATCTCCTCCAGCTCTTATCCTTCTCCAGGCCGATCTGCTCTCTGCGCCCAGTGCTGTCTCTTTTTATCCTCCCAGAGAATGGGCGTGGGATAATGCAAGGGCTTCTGGGAAGAACCACCCCAGCCAATGAGCTTGCCCCCTCTATCAAGTCAACCTGAGTTCTCACCTTGTAATTGTCCAGAAAACCTGAATTCTCACCTTGTCACCATCCAGACAACCTCAGTTCTCACTTAGTAATCCTAACATCTCCCCCTTTCTTTTGATTTAGAACATAGGACAGTCATGACCTTGAAACATAAATCCATCAATATGGGAAGTATTACAGATAATTACATAAATTACATAAGCACATAGTAACATAGTAACGTAACACATGCTAGAAGTATATAACATAATCATAAATTGAAAATTTATAAATGTCCATAAGTCCATTGTCCATTAGTCTCATCTTGTGTGAGGAAGTCCAATGATTCCTGCTGGTTTTTAAAGTTCTTTAACAGTCTTCTTATTATCCATGCTCTTTCAGTGTCAGATGTTTCTTAGATCTTCTCCTTTATTTTGAGGTCTTTCTCTTTTTCTGTCTCTCTTTGATGGACAAGGCGAATATGACTCGTTGGCACCCATCTGATTCCTTCTCCTGCTGAAGAAATACAAGCAAACCCTCTCTCCCAGGCAGTTAACCTATCTAATTACCTTCTATTTACCACTTTCTAAATTTCTTCTCATCATCTGGCAATTACATTGGAGTTGTTTGCACTGGACACAGCCCTGTTGGTTTAAAAGGTCTGTATTCTCCCCACGTGTAATCCATTTTTGCAATCTGATTGTCTTTTGGCTGACTGATTGGGTAATCCCTTTCTTCCATGTGATTGTTTTTCAGCTGATAGATCACATCAGAGTCCTGACCTTCAAAAGGCTTTTTGGGTGTAATATCAGCTGCCATCATGCCCCAAGTCTTTTTTGCCTGGGGCCCTGGATCTGGGCCCCTCATCCCATTTCCCTGAATTATTCTACACTCTGATGCCCAATGGAATCCTCTGTTGCATTTTGGACATGGGGTTTTAGGTCTTCTTTCACCCTGTCTTCTCACTGTATCTCCATATCTACACTGAGCTCTTAGATGTCCAATTTTTCCACATTGAAAACATCGCCGAGTTTCTCTAGAAGGCCCTTGCCAGGAGGGACCCTGTCTTTCCACATTCATCATTGTCCGGGTGTAAAAAGCATTTGTTCCCATTGTAGCACAGCGTCTTATGATCTCCTCTAAAGGAGCATCTTTGTCTAATCCCCATATAATTCTTTTGCAAATCTCATTGGCATTTTCCTTAGCCAGATGTCTGGTCATTATTTCTGTAGCTGAATTTTCTCCAATAGTTCTTTTGACAGCAGTTTGCAAACGTCCCACAAAATCTGCAAAAGGTTCATTGGGACCTTGCTGTATTTTAGTGAAAGCCTCTCCACGATCTTTCTGTCCAGGAAGGACACCCCAAGCTTTTATTGCAGCCTTAGCAATTTGTTCATATATTGTCATGGTATAATTAATCTGTTCTGAATTCTCTCCATATTGACCTTCACCAGCTAAGTGCTCAAAAGTGAATTGTGTGTTAACTCCTATTTCCAAATTGCATCTGACTTGAATTTTACATAATTCATGAAATTCCGCAAGCCATAATAAATTTTCTCCAGGTTCCAGACATGTCCTTGCTATGGATTTCCAATCATTCGGGGTTAGGACTTCATAAGACAAACCATCTAGTAACATTTTGACATAAGCTGATGTAGCCCCATAAAGGGTACAACCTTTTTTCAAATCCTTAATTTTATTCAAATCTAAAGGTGCATATCTTCTCCTTTTTTTACCTACAGAGTCAGTATTTTCAATCACAGGATATGCATGTATAAAATCACTTATATCCTGTCCTTCTCTCTTAGCTTTAACCAATGCTTTTTCTAATCTTGTCATAGGCTTAGGCTTCTTCACAGGCAATTCTGTTTGTGTTTCTGCCTCTTCCCCTCTTTCTTCCTCCATCTCTGAAGGAGGGGTTGATGTGGGCCTGTCAATAATCTGTTCTCTAGGCAGGGTTGAAGCTTCTTCAAGAGAATCATACCATAATTCCTCATTTAAATCCTCTTGCTCTAGGGAAAGATCTTGATCTTTCCTTTTTTCCTCACACTTCCTCCTCTGTTCATTTTTAGAACTTTTCCTTCTCCTACAACTTGCTTGATAGTTTAAGGCTAATTGAACTATGTTGTAGATATAAAATACTTCTGCAGAAATTGAACGAGGCCCATTTTTTGCTTGAAATTCTTTCATTAAATATCCCACTAGCTTCCATTTATCTACATCTATCTTTTCTTCCTCTAAGAACCAAGGAGATGTGCGTCTTAATGCAGCCAAGAGTTTAGCAATCTGTACCCAGGTTACAAGTAAACTCTGCTCCTCAATTATCTTGATTATATTCTCTATAGTACCACTCCTGAATGGGGGTGGAGCTGAGGTTGCTTCTGGGGCTGGGGTTGAGTCGGCTGAGGTCCAGGGATTGAATATAGCTAACATCTGCCCCATTTCAGGTATAAGAGATTCCTGGTTTAGCCCTTAACAAGTTAAGTTCCTTATTTATCTATTAGCACGCTCACTTAATCTTTAACAAAGTTTCCTCGTTACTCATGGTTCTGGGTCAGAGAGACTGAGATCTAGATCAGAAGCTTTTCCACTGGAATCAGGACCGTGTCTGTCCCTGTTCAGGCGCCAAATTGCGAAGGTCTGGTCTAGCTCCTCTTGTCAGGATAAGCAAAAGTCTTTGCCCCACTTGTGGACACCAATTGTAGCGAGCTGTCATCTCTAGAAGCTGCCGGATCACTCTCTGGGAAGAGATCTGCTGTGTCTTCTACTCAAATCTCTCTGACAGATTCTTCTTCCTGTAACGAACCGTTGTCTTCAGGCAGTTGCTGTTAACTCTTGTCCAAAGAAGTGACTTCCCTTCCTGCAGAGAGCCCCGTCAAGCCTGATGCAATTCAGAGTCTTCTTTTGAATCCTGGCTCTGAATCTCCTCCAGCTCTTATCCTTCTCCAGGCCTATCTGCTCTCTGCGCCCAGTGCTGTCTCTTTTTATCCTCCCAGAGAATGGGCGTGGGATAATGCAAGGGCTTCTGGGAAGAACCACCCCAGCCAATGAGCTTGCCCCCTCTATCAAGTCAACCTGAGTTCTCACCTTGTAATTGTCCAGAAAACCTGAATTCTCACCTTGTCACCATCCAGACAACCTCAGTTCTCACTTAGTAATCCTAACAAGTATCTCCAATTAGGGTCTGACTTTTCTAAATGCTCCAAACACCCCCTACCCTAATCACTAGAAGATGGGTGGGGTAGGACTTGAACCACTATTCTCTGCCTTAAGTACTTGTAACCTCAGGTAAATGTTAGCTGCCTTCCCCTCCCTCTGCCTCTTCTAACAGAGTTGGGAGGGGTCACATGGGATTTCTCTTCCACAGAGAAGGTTTTGAGATGGGCCCGCTCTTTAAAACTGGGAGACTTGCTAAACTGTTTGACTATTGTTCTGTATGAGAAAAACTTTTAACTATTGCTATATAAACCTGTTTAACTATTGCTGCATAAAACTGTTTAACTATTGCTATTTCAGGAAATTTACTACTCTGTTATGTATAATCTGATAATTTCTGTGAACAGGGGAGGAAGGAAACAGATTTCAGCTGGTCAGGAAATTGGGAAAAACTGATGTCTTATTTCAGTTCACGCCGAATTGGAAACTATTTTACTCTTTGCTTAAAATTTACTAGACTATGATTTGCCAAGTTATGTTTTAACTTTGAAATCCCTTATTCAGTCTTTGGGATTATTTTTTAGAAACAACCAAAAATCAGACACTTGTCCAAGGACTGGCAGCCTCTCTGATCTGTTTCTCCCCTCCTGTTATCCCAGTTCCTTTATTATTTCAGCATTTTGACATCAGAACTCTAATGGTTTGGGGTGGCCTATCTTGTTCTAATTGCATAATTTACTCAGAAATCTCTCCTTTTTTCACAATCCCTTGATGAACAAAATTGTTCTTTTACCTGTTTCAAATTGCCTTGTATTCCTTATTAGGAAATGTGTTATATTCCTCTTAATGTACTGTATGATCATTGGGAGGAGGGATTGTATTGTTTTTGTCTCTATCACTGGCACTATGATCTGTATGTAGTAAATATTTTCTTTCATAAGAACTTGAACCTCAGAGAGGTTAATTGACATACCCAGGATCACAAAGCTAGTAAATGATTGGTCTGCTTGTGATAAGTCTCTCTCTGCTCTAGGCCTTCTTTCAATTAATCATCAAAATGATTTTCCTAAAGTTCAGGTCTAAGCATGTTATTCTGTCTACTCAATCCATTGCCTCCTTATCACCTACAGAATCAAATTAATTTTTCTATTTGTCTCTTATAGCTTTTCCTACTTTTATCACTTCCCCAAAATTTCCAGTCTTCATCCCTCTTTTACCTTTTGCATAAATATTGTCTTAACAATACTAGTCTCCTTGTCGTTCCTTGAACAAGACATTGTTTATGCCAATTCGAGCCATTTTTACTGGATCATCTTCATACATGGAATTTTCTCCCTCGTCATATCTACCTACTGGATTTGCATGGCTTTTTTCAAGCTTCCGTTACATTTTTTGTTTTCTATATCCTTTTCCATTCCTTAACTTCTATTGTTGATTTTTTCAATTTATCCAGTGTATAACTGGTACCCTGTATATTTTTATTTATATTTTCTCTCCCCAATTAGACTATGAAATTCTTTCTTTGCTTTTTTTTTTTTTTTTTTTTTTTTTGCTTAAGCATTTGGGTTTAAGTGACTTACCAAGGGCCAAGGGTCATAAAGGAAGGGTTAAGTATCTGAGACAGGATTTGAACTCAGGTACTCCTAACTTCAGGGCTGGTGCTCTATGTGAATTTCTTAAGAGCATTTACTATATTTTATTTTTCTTTGCATGTCCAGTGCTTAGTACAATGCCTGTCACATAGTAGGTGCTTAATGAATGCTAGGTGACTAAGACAGGATTTGTTTGAATCCAGGTCAACTTTAATTCAAATAATTCAGCATCATTTATTTATTTATTTATTTTCTGCACGAATGTACCTTTGTCATGTTTTAATTCTATGAGGAATTGGACACACATATAAGTATACATATTTATAGATATGCAATTACATATATAAAATTTGTATCTTTTTTTGATTCTGGAAGTCACTAAGTAAATAAGTATCTTTAAAAATTCATCTTCATACATTACTGCCAGTAGTTATCATATATCACTCTCTGTGAGACTGATAGTTGCATTTTTTTTTCCCCTTAAGAATACAAGGGAAAGCCTTTCAGGGTTGGAACCAAAATGACAGAGTGAAAAAAATATTTAGCTGAATCCACCAAAATTTTCTTTCCAACTTTAAAATAATACTTGAAATGAAATGTTGGAATAAGCCATTCTTCTGGTCCCAGACAACTATGGAGATTACAACAAGAGAAAATATGGGGGATAGAAATGTGAATCAAATACTACTAGTGGGACTAGGTCATGGTGAGAGAAGCAGCAACATTCTCAAGGTCTCCCAAATTGTTTTGTAAGAAGGACAACTTCTCACAACTACTCACAAAGAAACAGAATAGCCTTATACTAATACTGCATGTAGAACTAATTGCTATTTGGCAACTCCTTTGTCTATATGCATTGCTGGGTGATAATTCTTGGGCAGAAAGGAACACTTTCAGATGAGAGGGAATGGAAAACCCAAGAAATCTTATCACTTATAGTTTCAAGAGATTAGGGACTCTGAAGAGCAGTATCTATTGCAATTTCAAGAGATTAAAGGCTCTTCATAGTTAAGGGTCAGAATGAAAATCAGGAGAGCAGTGATCATACTCTTCCCAGGTCATACCAAGCTGGTAGCACTGAAAATATACACTTTCCGGAAACTTGCTTTGAAATTAGCTGTGCAAATAAGCCTGAATCTTGAGACAGAACCTTTCCCCACCCTTCTTTACCATGGAAACAGAGCCCAAAATTTAAAATTCCAAGTACTCCAGATTTCCCCAACAAACAAAATAAAATTGTGCCTCAGGGCTAATATAGTTTTTTTTAACCAGTTTTTTTTTTTAATATAGTTTTTTTTTAACCAGTTTTTTTTTTTTTTTTTTTTTTTTTTTTTTTTTTTTTTTAATAAGACTTGCACTAAAAGGTGCTCTCAGAACCAGAGAAGCCAAGAAGAAAGACCTCCAGATAGAGGATTAAATATTGTCAAGTGTAGCCACCTCTGCACTAACTGCTGAAATAAGAAGTGAGGAGCCCTGGGATTAAATGAGTTTGGAAGTAGCCTCAGTCCAGACCATAGGAATTTTCACTTCTGGGGTATTATGGAGAGTCCTGAGTATAGCTGAGGATGATGGAAGGAATCTCTTCTGATAAGGAATGCAAGGCCCAGGTGTGCTGCTGAGATGTGGCCCTGGGCAAGAAGGAACCAGTTTACCTGGTGAGTGTACAGAAGCAGTGGAAATTTACAGGAGGGTAAAGTTCTTGATTTGGAATTTCAGGCCAGAAAGGATAACTAAAGTGAACCCAAAAGTATCATTCCCCTCATTATTAACTGCTTATTAAACAACAACAACAACAACAACAAATATGCAACAGAGGAAAAAAAAAAAACAATCATAGACATTTACATTGGGAATAGGGAAGATGGGTCATCTCCAAAGGACAATAATGAAGTAAAAAAAATGCCTCTTCTATCCCCAAAAGTAATATTAAATGACTACCATCCCTAAAATTCAAAAAAGACTTTAAAAATCAAATGAAATGATTGAGAAAAAACTAAAAAAATTAGTAAGAACAATCCAAGAAAAAAAGAAAATTATGAAAAGAAAACCAACTAACTAGAAAAAGAAATTCAAGGACTTAAAGAAGAAATTGATTGTGAAAATTAGAATTTGGCTAAGGGGAAGCCAGTGAAGTTATAAAGAGACCAAGAAATGATAAAATAGAAAGAATGAAAAAATAGAAGAGGATATGAAACAAAAGAAAATCAACAGATCTGGAGAAAGGATTAAGAAGAGAAAACATAAGAATAATAAGACTACTTGAATAATATATTGACCCAATAATATATTAAATAAACAAATAAATAAATAAATAAATTGTCCTGAAGTGAAAGAACTAGAGGGGGAAGTAGAAATAGGAAATCTATAAATTACTACCTCCAAGAGATTCTGTAAGGAAAACATATAAAATTGTAAGGGGCCTTTAAATGGGCGGCGCCACAGCGCATCAGGAGATTGAGGCCCGGAAGTAATTTCTGTGGATATTAGGACTGCCCTTGGGCGGGATCCTGGCCATATTGAGATAGCTTCGTAATGGGTGGCTCTCTTGTTGATTGGCTGTGTGTGTGTGACCTCACAGGCCCTATGTAAGCCCACTGCAGGCAGCAACTGCCCTCTTTAACCTCGTGCTCTTCACCCTGGCTCCCCAGCCTGGGTGGCCAAGCCAAGATGGATAGCCAAAAGAGGTAAGGGTTTTGGTAGTGAACACGTGGGTCTTCTGAACAGGTGTTCACTTGGGAACCAACAAGTTAGGGCATTATGTGAGTAGGTATAATAAAGGCTTTTAAGATTATACATGGCTGTTCTTGAGTGCGCTACCAGTTATTAAGCTAGTAATTGTAACTGCCAGGAGAGCACGTTACAAATAATATAATTGCTACATTTCTAAATAAGAACAAAAAGAACATTGTACAAGCAGCAGCAGCAGCAATAACAATAATAACAACAAAACACTTTAAATATGCTGGAGCTACAATAATAATCATGCAAGACTTATCAGTAACTACAAAAAAGATCACAGGTCCTGGAATATTATATATCTACAACCAAAAGAACTAAGATTGCTGCTGAAAATATCATATGCAGAAAAATTAAGCATAGTATTGAATGAAAAAAAATGGATATCCAATGAACTTACAGATTTTCAGAATTTTGTCTCAGACAAATATGAACTCAATACAAATTTTAACATATAAGAGCCAGCATCAAAGAATAATTTCAGGGGATTCAAAAAGGATAAATTGTTTATGTTATGGAAATGTAAAACATTTGGGTAGCCCCCCAAAAAAAAAAAAAAAGATTGGAGTAGAGCTGAGTATAATGTGACTGACAAGCAAAACTGTCTAGGAATAGGTGAAAACAATAATTTTGTTATACAAATGAGAACCTATAGCAAGAACCAACACACAAGAATTCGATGTGAGAGGACAATTAGTAGTTCTGAAAACTTAGTCAAATCAGGGATAGTTTAAAGAGGGAACTATATATAGACATACATACACTCCACCCCTCCACCCCTAAGAAGGGCATTAGCACTTTCCAAAATCTATAAAGAAACAAGGGGGAAGGAATAGGATAAGGTGGGATATAGAAAAGTATATAAATCAATGGGGATGGGATAAGGTGTTGGATTAATAGGAAAGGGATAAAGAGGAAAGGAAAGGGTAGGGGGAGAAAATAAGTGAGGGATCCCTGGAGGGAAAGGTGGTAGAGAGGTTAAGTAATAAATAAGTTGATAGGCAGATGTAAAATATATATGTTAATATGTAGAAGTAAAGTAGATAGTAATAAAAGTAAAGTAAAAGAGTTAGCAGGGATAGGAAATAATAGATATATACAAACAAAATAATAATCAGGAGTAGAAAATTAGTAGGAAAAAAAGTAGGAATAATTATTATGAATCTTAGACAAAGTCAAACTTAAAAAAATTCAATCAAGACAGAAAACTACATTATGTTAGCTATATTAATAATATTTCAGATGTATGTATATGTATGTATATATATATGTATGTATATGTAAATGTGTATATATGTTTATTGGTGTATATATAAATGTAATGCTAAGTAACTGTAGCCTATGTGAAGGAGTGGGAGGGAGAGAAAAAGGGGAAGAAAAGAATAAAGTAAAAAATGTACAGTACAGAAGAAAAGAAAACCTAGAAGCAAGCAAAGACAGCCAGTTATAAATACAATATTTTCTATTATTATGTGTTTTTTTTTAAATAGAAATTTATTGTTAACTACCTGATGTTTTGCTGGGTAAGTGATAATATTTTTAGTATTGTTTGTTTTCTTTTTCTATTATTTTTTTATTTTGCATTTAAGTCTTAAATAAATAAATACAACAACAAAAAGATTCCAAAAGAAGAAATAAGGTGGGAAAACAAGCAAACAAACAGCAAAACAAAAATAAAAACAAACAAAAATAACCCACTGATCATAAAAAGCCACTAAGGTGATAGGCAAGATACAAACGCAGAAGACAATTATTTAATCTTTTTTTGTCCCAGTTTCATCATGTATAAAATGGGAATAATAATAATACCCATTTCCCAAGGTTGTTGTGAGGATAAAATGAGGTAACATTTGTGAGTCAGTCATTTTGCAAAGCAAAATATATAAATGTTTGTTATTACATGTATATTATTATTTAATATCATGTTATAAAATATAACATATCCTATAATATATTATGTTATTATTAATATACCTATACTTAAAATTTTAAAGAAAATTTTTTTTTGTCTATGAGGTCTAAATATTAAATTTTTCTCCTTTACAAAAGCAAAAGTACAAATGCTGAAATATTCTACATGTGTACACCGAAAAAGATCAATCGGGTACTATCCTGATAGCTTTACTGAGTTAAAGAAATGGATTTAGATTCAAAGGACTTGGATTCAAATCTTTGTTTTGTCACTTCTGTATCTTTTAGCAAGTTAATTTAATTATCAGGACTTGAGCTTTGTTAGCTATAAAATGAAATTATTAAGTTACACTCTGAAGTGATTTCCAGCTCTAATTCTAAGATTATATTGAATCCTTAAATGAGATTTTTGGCTGAATGACCTAAAATTTTTTACTGTTACCTGGAATAGTCACCTCAGATCTTCAGATGATTACCTAAAGTGTCTAAATAGTCAAGGTTCAAGTAGCTTACTTGAAAAAAACTTATTGGTATAATTGTCTCATTCCTTCACTTCATTTTACAGGTGTAGATAGTCATAAAAATAGCTGAAGTAGTCACATTTTTTTTAAATGAAGGTAAGCAGAGATTTTAACTCTAATTGTGAGCTACTTTCCTCCAAACCATCTGTTCCTTTATTTTTCAAGCATTGAGTCTAAATTGAACATTCTCACAAAACGAATAAAAATCTCCCTGTTCAAAAGAAAGACTCCCCCCACCAAAATATATTGCCTTTCCGGATATGTCAATGGGATCTAAAACTTTTCCCCTGAAGGAAGATTTTAGCTGATCTAATAAGTTTAGGACAGAATCAGGTGGCTTTTAGTTTTGTTATTAAACATATTGATACTTCCCTATTATAAAGTGTTATAAGACTGATATATGGACATTTCAATAATCAGTCTCCTTGGTCTATTGTAAAAGTTAAAACTATTTTAGAGTGCAAATTATCTCATATAAAGAAAAAATTATCAACATTACTATGAAAAATTATCTATTTTCCAATAAGATGTCTTTTTTTTTTTTTGCAATTTTTATGTTTTTATATGATTATTCAAACATAAAAGATATCAGTATGGGTGGATTGGTATTCCTCTTCACAAGTCTTAAAGGGCTTTATTTTTTTTTTTAGGAATGCAATTTCTGTAAGCATTTTTTCCAGAGAACAACATATTTATGTGTTTTGTGTCTTTTAGAAGCAAAAATGCAGCATTATATGGGATAAAGTAGTAGTAGTAGAAAGTACAGAAAATGTGCAGTAAAGAAAGCCCTGTGTTTAAATATCATTTCCAATATTAAATTAGATTTTAGAATATAGTCAAGTGATTTAACCCGAGTTTCACTTTTGTCCTCTCTAAAATGGGGATAATAAAACCAATAGAATGTACCTCACAGGATTGTCATGAATATCAAATGAGATAATGTGTATGAAGTATTTAGCAAAGTTTAAATATTAGACAAAGATTGGTAATTATAATTTTCTTATGCTAGTTCAATCTGCATACTCCATGTTGACATAAAACCCATGCACTTTGTCCCTCAGTAGCTAGCTTTCATAAGATATTGTGGCAGAAAAAGATTCATCACTTGATAATTACCAGTCTGTCATTAAACATTTAGTAACTATTTCCTATGTTCAAGGCTTTTTGCCATGTAATGGGAAAACATGAAAAAGCAAGAGAAGCTCTTTTTCAAGAAGTTCACAATCTAATGGGTAGTAGGCAAGATGTAAACAACAATGTAAGTAGACATAATTTTGGACATATCAGATGGATGGATTTGTTTTGTCTTATTATGCTTATTTGTTAGAAGGGTTCACTTCTTCACATTTTTAATTGGGATAGGTGTCAGATAAAGCAATTTGACAACAATATACCAAAATAAAGAAGGTTAATGGAATTATCATAAATATACAGAAAACAACCAAAATAAGTTCAGAAGGATGCAGTGCCATAGAATAATTTTGAAAGTATTGTATTGAATTAACAAAGTAATTTTTAGAAAAGCAAGTGTTATAAAGAGACACCTATGACATTTTAGCTATTTTTTGTATATGAAAAATTAATTTTTTAGTTCAAATTCAGAATACAAATATAAATAAAAAACCAAAAGCCTACACAAAAGTGCTGCTAATAATATTAGAAATGTCACTTAATATTGTATAAAAAAAATAGACATTCAGCAAGCTTGCAGATTTTCAGGACTTTATCTCAAACAAACCTGAACTTAGCAGAAAATTTATCATATAAGAATCAAGATCAAAGATTTACTTCAAGGGACTCAACATGGACAAATTATGTTCTTTGAATGGAAATGTATACCACATGTTTAAGATTGACATTAGTAATTGGGTAGCTGAAAAGAAAGATTGGGTCAGAGTTGATTTTGATTTAATTTTAAATAAAAAACAAAACTGTCTAGGAAAAAAGGTTAAAATACAAGTTATGTTATAAAAATGATGTACTGAGGAAGAATAGATATAGAGGTATTAGAGGGGGGGTAAAAGGGCTTGTAGTTCTAAAAACCTATTCCTATTGCAAATGGGTTAAATAGTAAATACTACAAATATACCATGAAGAATATAGTATCATTTCAAAACAGTAAAGAAATAAAGGGAGAAGGAATAGGTAAGGTGGGATATAGAAGAAGTGTAGATTTAAGGCAGTGGGAAAAGGTGTGTAAATTACTGGGCAAGGGATAAAGGATAGGTGGGGTACAGAAGAGTCTGTAGAATAATAGTAGTGGGATAAGGTGTGAGATCAGTGGAAAAGGGATAAGAGTTAGGACTGGTGGCATAGGATAAGATAGAGTACCAAAGGATGTTTAGATTAACAGGGATAAGGTACACAGATTAATGGAATGGGATAAAGAGGGAAGAGAAGGATGGAGAAGGAGAAAATAAGGGAGGGATCCATGGGTGGGGAGAGCTTCAGTAATTGCAAGGCAAGTTAAGGAGCAGAATTAAAGTAAAAGAGTTAGCAGAGATATATAATAAGAGATATACACAAGCACTACAACAAGGATCAGGAGTAGAATTTATTAGAAAAAAAAAAGTAGGGCTAGCAATCATTGATCTCATACAAAATCAAACTGATCAACAAATACACAAATAATTATAACAACAATAATACTGCTACTGATAAAAATGAATTAAAGCATTTTAACATACATTTTGAATATGTTTAATATATGTTTTGAATATTCAGAATATGTAAGTTATGGAGAATGAAAAGATGTCAATATATAGAGTTAGAAGAGGAGATTAAAGTCATATGGAAGCAGGATGAGGAACATATTCCTGCTGTCCTCTCTGTTTCTGGAGTAAAGCCAAGAATGATTTCAGTGAGTCTAAAGAGGATGTTTACATCCTAATCCTTTTAATTCAACTATAAAAACATTTATTGTATCTACTGGATATTTATGGAATGTTAAATATAAAAGAATGATAGCAGGATAGCAACTAGTATCAGAACCATTTCTATCTGAATCCAGTAAAAATGTTGAGAAAATGATTATGTGGATGAAGATGATGATGATAATAATAATGATGATGATGATGATGATGATGATGATGATGATGGATATGATGAACCTAATGGTGATAGCAGGAATAACAGAGAGCAATGATAATAAATCAATTATATTGATTGAGGACTTTCAGGCTTTTTTGATAGCATTCTGCTCATCATTTCCTATAGAATGATAATATTCCTTCACAATTCCATGTCACAATTTATTCAGTTGTTCCTCAAATGATAGGTACTCCCTCAATTTCCAATTCTTTGCCTTGAGTAAAGAGCTGCTCTAAAAACATTTATACATATAGGATCTTTTAAAAAAAATCTCATTTTGGGATTCATGCCTGGCATTGATTAGGTCAAAGGATATGCATGATTTTGTAACCCTTTTGGCATGGAACATATGTTTGAACATTTGAAATAATTGTTATTTAAAAATTAACATAGAACTTTTTGATGGTTTATTTTTTAGTGCTAATTCAATGTAAAAACAATCTACTAAATAGTCTGAAATTGAAACAAAGCCCTGAAAATACGAATTATAATCATACTTTTAGTTTATAAAAACCATGACATGTCATCTCTTAATGCTTGAAGAGATGATTATCTACATATCTTTATTACTTAGTATTTGAGTTTAATCATAATAAAAGCTCTAATAATAATTGATGCTTAATGAGCTCTGGAAAGAAGAGATAGGTCACCCTTTAACTATATTTCTTTTTTTGTGTGTGGTTAATGCTGAGAAACTTCAAATCATTAGGAAAATAAATTTGTTAACATAAATTTAATTTCACTTAAGACTACATCTTGAAACTTTGCTAGGAGTAGTGGATATAGTGGATAAAATGCCAGGCCTGGCTTTCATCATCATACTCCTGTGATGTAGGGAGTAAAACTATTTTATTTTTTCATTTTATATATGAATAGATTCCATGAAGTTAAATAACTTGTGTAAGATCATACAAATAAGTGGTGGAGCCCTAGATAGAACTCATGTTTTCTAACTTCATGTTGAAAGAGAGAATGATGGTTTATTTTTTTCACAATGGAAATCATAGAAGGGACTAGAAAGAATTTTATGAGATTATCTGTTGTACTACCAAGGAAAGTAAAGATTTTATACCTTTATACCTTTCTAGACCTCCAAATCTTTTAGTTCTCCCTTAATAACTTATTCTAGCAATACAAATTTATTTTCCCTTATAAAATACAATTTCATCCACAGATGTAAAATATGTTAACAAAAATCTATGCCATTAGGGCTGAGGTCAGCAGAAGTCAGATGGCAAGGTGGGCCAAGCTGGATGTGGATGATTTAGTTGCAGAGTCTGTTATTTTAATGAAATATGTGAAGCCATTGTATATCTAGCACATTGCATTTTTATCTTCATGCAGATAAAACAAAAAGATGATGGTGATAAATGACACAGAAACTAATTAGAACAGAAAATGATTGATTCTGGCTAAACATATATTTAAACAGGCTATGTGAATAGAATTCCTCCTTTCCCTGAATCTATTCTGTCCATCTAAACACAGCAGTACTCTCATGATCTCCAAACGAATAATCTCAATCTCTACTGTTGAAATTTCAGCTTGTTTTTGCTTGTGGGATATTTCATACTTCAAAACGCATATCTGTAATTTGCCATTAATTTTTTTAAAAAATCATTGTTATTCTTCAGCATTCCAGGGAGCCTGCTACTCCTGGTGTGCTGCAAAGAGGACTGTTTTCTAATAGCAGGTTACTGTTAAGAGTCTGAAATTCACAGCTGAGATGAAATGGTCTTTGTCAGCAAGAATCCTTTGTTCTCAGGGGAGCTTTTGTAAATGAGGTGAATACAGTACAAGCTGATTTTTTTTTTTTTTAATGGCTATACTAATTCTGGTGCCTTAATTATACACATATTAAAGAATTCTTCCTTCCTTCCTACCTCCCCCCACCATGAGCAAAGTGAAGTCAAAAATCAGAAATATGTAAGCTTTTTGGTTTAATTTTAAAATAACTAAAATAACTAAATTTTAAACAACATTTCACATTTAATTTATTGTATAGATGAGGCTTAAAAGCCTTTTTAGCAGATTATAAACTGCAGGGAGGCATAGTGCTCTAGTATCAAACTCAAATAGAAATATATATATATATATATATATATATATATATATATATATATATATATATATATATATATATATATATATATATATATATATATGTATATATGTTGCATTTTCACTTATTTTGTTAAATATTTCCCAGCGATTTTTAAATCTGGCATATTTAAAAGGGTTGCCATAGGCCAGGAGGACACATTTGATTAGTAATAGTAGATAGATGAGAGTTGTATGTGGAATCAGGAAGAAGTGACTTGCAATCCTATAACTAGCTGGATTACCCTGAGAAGCAGCTGATGGCACAGTGGGGAGAACTTGGGAATTGGAATCAGGAAATTATTGTTTAGTTGTTTTAGTTGTGTCTGACTTTTTTGTAACCCCATCTGGGGTTTCTTGGCAAAGATATTGAGTGGTTTGCCATTTCCTTCTCCAGTTTATTTATTGAGGAGGAAATTGAGGCAAACAGGATTAAGTCCAGAATCACCCAGTTAATGTCTGACACCATATTTGAAATCAGGAAGATGAGTGTTTTTGGCCCTAGTCTGGCCCTCTCTACATTCTGCCATCTTGAAAGTCAAAAAGATAAGAGTTTAAATCTAAGCTTCCAGACATTTACTACCTGAGTGAGCCTGCATAAGTCATTTAACTTCTTAGTCACTTAGTCATTTAGCCTCAGTTTCCTTAATGTAAAATAGGAATAATAATATCACCTAATTCTCCAAGTTGCTAGAAAGATTAAATGAGATAATATTTGTGAAAGAAACATAGCACGTTGGGGAAGCTAGGTGGCACAATGGATAGAACACCAGCTTTGAATTCAGGAGGACCTGAGTGCTACTCTGCTCTCAGACACTTAATACTTCCTATAGGTGTGATCCCTGGGCAAGTCACTTAATTCCAGCCTCAGGGGAAAAAAAAAAAAAAAAAAAGAAACATGGCACATACTAGGTGCTATATATGTGCTTAATTTTTCCTTCCTTAAACAAATCATTCAACCTTTCTAGGCCTATTTCCTCATCTATAAAATGAGATGCTTGGATTCAGTAATTTCTAAGATTCTGTATAAATATTTGTTCATAATATACAGGGCTACTTGTCTGTGGGATAAGGTCTTTGTTGTTGTTGTTGTTCAAAGCATCAGATTCTAAATGGAGAGTTTCTATGTTGTCAGTCTTTACATTTGTGCTGATGGCTTAAACAAAAGGAACAGGACATTTCCTCCAGGAGATAATATCTAGGCTCTAATTTCATTTAGTAAGGAGTGTGTAGGTTATGACACTCCATCTGCCAATACAAGTTGTCATCTTCCCTTCAACTCAGTGTCACAGGGAGTTGTCTAGAGCATTGAACAGTTGTTGACTTAGCTAGGGTCACATAACAAATATCTTTCTGAGGCAAGATAAGACTCAGGTCTTCCTGATATTAAAACCAGTTAGTTATCTTTCCACTCCATCAAAACAGCTGCTTTCTATTTACTGAGCTGAAGCTGCCTCTAAAGGCAAATGAGTGGCAACAAAAAGGATTGTTTAGAAGGGAATAGTCCTGGCATTCTAAAGAGTCTTTCAAGCTTCAAGTCTTTCAAGTGAAAATAAAATATCTGCATGAACTCAAAGGGAAACTCAGTCCAGCAAGGGGATTTTGGAATACCCTTGGGTAAAATTCTTTAAATCATACAAAAAATGGATCAGTATATTAAGATTGTACTTTGCTTATTTATAATAACCAAATGAGGTTACTTGTTAGGAAAAAAAATTAGTTGGGGCAGCTAGATGGTGCAATGGACAGAGCACTAGCCCTGGAATCAGGAGGACCTCAGTTCAAATACAGCCTCAGACACTTAGCACATGTTAGCTATGTGTTGGGCAAGTCATTTAATCCCAATTACCTATTCTTCCTTCCCTAAAAGACTCACTGAATTCTTAAGAATATGTTTGGTTCAAGCAGTTATACCTTTATGCAAACAAAAGATAATTCACTGGTATTAAAACTGTACATTTTCCTTTTTCATTGTGATGACAATCCTATATATATATATATATATATATATATATATATACACATATACATATACATATATATACATATGCATATACATATATATGTATACATATATAAACTGAAAATGAGTTCATATGATCTAATCCTTGTTGGTCTAGTGGTTAAAAATTCTTAACTTGAGCTCTGTGAAGTTTTAAAAGATCCACCACTATTTTGATAAAGGTATTTCAATATAATTGATTCCTGTGCAAAATATTAATTTTATTTTATGTCAAAATATATATTTTTGCCAAAAATAATATAATGCCAAAAAAAGTTTAAAAAGCCACTAGTATAAGAATAATTCTTTAATTCTTAACATCAGAATCCTATCTTCCTTCAAGATTGAGGTCAGAAGAAATCTTCCCTTCCCTGATCCTGTCAGGCAGGATCCCTCTTTAAATTATGTCTCTTTTACTTTATATATATATATATATATATATATATATATATATGTATGTATAAATGTCACATCACTGAAACTCCTTGATAGCCAGAACTATTTCATTTTTGTCTTTGTGTCTCCAGTATTTTTATGCCTTTTTTTGTGGCTAGTTTAGTGTTTATGTATAGTACCTACCTAAGCTAATAAACATTGAATTGAATTGATTTCTTCTAACTAATTGCAAGAATTGCTGAATTACATACTTATGTAAGTGGTGACTTCTGCATACTGATTTAGACCTCTCATTCTAGGCCTTAAAAACTCTGGAGCTACATGCTTAGCTTAGTGCAGCACAGGTACTGAAGCCAAGTTTAGGGTCTAGGCAATCCGTACATCTAATTCCCAAGATTTTTCAGATATCTGTATAGAAAAGAAAGAAATGGCTTTCCTTTAATTTCTGGGGATAACTATTATCCCAGAAATGTCTTTAGTGCCTAGTAACATTTGTGATAACTGGAAATCCCCTATATGATATTAGAATGTAAATTGTTAGAATAGTGAACTGGGAGAAGGCCCCCTTGCAGTATATGGGGAATTGACAAGATGGTAAAACAAATTAAGACAACTAGGTTTTGTATTGACATCATATCAAATAAGTTGTGTTTTTATAGCACTACACAATGCCCCAAATTTTTAAAGAATTACTCCCAGGATAGAGTTTTAAATATAAAAGCTTACAAATCCAAATGCTTTATTTAATTCTGGGATTTGGTTTATTTCCAAATCAAAAGTAAATTAATTGTGATAATAAATCATGGTAAAAGAAAAAAAAATCAGAAAAACACTTCTGCTTAAATACTCCATACAGCAATTCATAAATAGGGTATTAATTAGGTTGAATAAATTATAATGATTTTCATATTAAGTGGATTTAATTGTTAATAAAAACCATCGACATTTTTTAAACCAGATAATCAGAAAGCATTTATTAAGTGTCAGGGATATGTTGATACTAGTATTAAAAAAGGGCAAAAGATAATTTCTGTCCTCAAGGGATTCACATTATAATAGTGGTGATAACATGGAAAATATATATTTATGTCATATATTCACAAAACATGTAAAATCATTTCACAGGGAAGAGAGTAGGATTTGAGCTATGAGGTTTGAGTGTTTGAGAAATTGCAAAAAAGGCAATGTTGTTGAATTATGGTATATGTGGAGAAGTTGAAGTGTCAGAAAATTGGAATAGTAGAAAGGAGCAAGGTTGAGAAGAACTTTAAAAAACACATACCAGATACTGATACTGGAGGTAGTAAAGAGCCACTGGAATTTATTGAGTAAGGAGGTGACATGATCGTACCTGTACTTGATGAAGCTCACTCTGGAAGTTGATGATATCTGAGGCAAGAAAGTTAACCAAAAGGCTATTAAAACAGCCCAGGTGTGAGTTGTGAGTGGAAAGAAGTAGACACATAGGAGAGAAGTTGTGAAAATTGAAATGACAAGATTTGGAAGAAGACTGGCTATGTGAAAAGAGTATGGGAAAGGAGCATCTGAACTGTGCTCCATTGTGACTGTAAAGATGATGGTACCTTTAATACTAATATAGAAGTTGAGAAGAGGATTTAAAAGAGAAGTTAATGAATAGTCTTTTGGTATAGAAAGAAGAGGCTTTGACACAGCCTGGAAGAGGGGCCATCCACAGTTAATGGATATAATATGTAACATGTAACATGTAACATGAAATAGATGTAAAATCACAAAGTAAACTAAGGAGTAGACAGACAGGTGAAAAGAAAAAATGTTTTTACAAATAGTTAAGTATGAAAGAAATTTTAAAAATGTACAAATGTCATTTTTTTCTGAAAATAACTCACTATGAAACACAAATTTGATCTTCAGTAAATTAAATTTCAAAAATTTGATGAAAAAAAGATGAAAAAAGGTCCATGCTACTTGCAGAACTTATTTCTATTTTTAAATAACAGGTTTTTTTTATTTTCAAAATACATGCAAAGATAGTTTTTAATAACCTTGTTATTAAACCTTGTATTCAAATTTTTTCTTTCCTTTTTCCCCTCACCTCCTTTCCCCAGATAGCAAGTAATCCAATATAGGTTAAACATTTTCTTAATATATTTACACATTTATCATTCTGCACAAGAAAAAATCAGATTAAAAAAGGAAAACAATGAGAAAGAAAAAAAAACAAGCAAATAATAACAAAAAACACATATTGTGATGTGATCTACATTCAATTCCCACAGTCCTCTTTCTGGATGAAGATGGCTTGTAGAACTTATTTCATGTAAATACTATTTTATGCATTCTATAAGACTACGTAGGAAAATGAAGATATTTATGAATGTTGTCCTTAAATTTTTTTAAGTTAATAAAGGTAGGAAAAGTAAAATTTTGAAATTATCATAAAATATTTATATAAAGAGAGAGTTAATGGAAAAAATAAATGGCTTCCATGCAGTTAACTGTAGTAGAAGGTTGTAAAAAGCTAAGCAATACAATTTCAAATTGTTAAACGTAATCTACTAGCAGTGAACATTGACTATTGGTCTTTTGGGACATGGGAAAGGTGACAACATTGATAAAATGACTTAACTTGAGTGATTTTAAGTTATAAATCAAAATAAGTTTTTGTCCAAATGACCATGTTGATACCCCAAACACTATGAACTAAATAAACTTTTAGCAGTAAATTTAGGGTTTATAATTTTGACTAAATTGGTTCAAAAAACTCTCATTAGTCAGACAATATCCTAATGGTCTCAGATTAAATGCTGATACTAAGCTATATTCAACATTTTGTGGAGCCTAGAAACTTTGTTTCTCAAAAAATATAGACCAACTACAAATAACTCATGTCATTGAAAAAAAAACCACAACAACACAATTTTGGGGAAAGAAATTGAAGAAAGTTTTGAAAACCTGAAAAAGGAAAGAAAAAACAAAACAGAGTAGTTAATATATCATATTAAAACTCTGGAGAAATCTTAGGGATCATCTAGTCTACATTTTCTTTTACAGAAGAAACAAAAGTCTCAGATTGTAATATTAATTTGTTCATGTTTAGAAAGAATAGATTATTCTACTTGAACTGAAATTGAGGCTGAGCTCAAATGGAACTAGACCAGGTTGTCAGATCACCAATCCAGCTATCTTTTAGCCAGTGTTGAAATGTAGTGATAGATATATGTTGGGGAGTGTAAGTATGTGTATATGTATATGTAGGGCAGGTAATGATTGGTACTTTCTACAGCATAAATCTTTGCTCTCTTTACTTAGGACAAGCATCTAAACATCAGAGAGAAATGAAGTAA
Organism: Sminthopsis crassicaudata; assembly: GCF_048593235.1. NCBI lineage: Eukaryota > Metazoa > Chordata > Mammalia > Dasyuromorphia > Dasyuridae > Sminthopsis > Sminthopsis crassicaudata. Next base: position 207,090,524 of record NC_133617.1, read on the forward strand.
AATTTGATGTGACCGGGATCACCCTGGCCCTTCTAGCTTGACATATTTGACCCAGTAAATTTAATGAAACTAAAGACATAAACTGCCTAGAGGAGGAAAAATGGAGGAATGTTAGAGGAAGCAAAAGTCTTCCCTGGAAGGCATAATTTACAATTCTTCTCATGGACAGACCATTAGTAAATCATAATGAGAGGACAGAGAAAACTAAACCAAGGGAAGCACTTTAAACAACATGTACAACTATAGCCCCACTCAGGGACCATGGCTACTTGAAATATTGTCACTCCCCTTCTTTCAAAGGTGGTATACAAGACTTTTTGATTGACCTGTATTTCCAACTTCTAAGACTTGAGACCTCAGGGAATTTTGAAAATAAAGAAGGAAAAATTTCTGGAGAAAGCAAGGTCTTGAGAGTTCCACTGAGTCAAAATCTCACTGCCTTCTAGCAGATGCAGCAATGCTATTTCCTTTCCTATTCTTTGCTCCCCCCAATAAAGGGCCGCAATTGTCTATGGGTGGATTCTGGGGGAGGAGTTAGGCTGCCTCTTCCCAATTTGAGAGACATGAGAGAAATACTAAAAAGTAACAGAGGTACACACTAAATGAATAGATTTCCTCCTCTCTTCTGAATAAGGCCGAGCCCAAGCATGAGCAGCCTAGGACTCTGTGGGAAGAAGCCCAAAAAATAATCTGTGAAGAGTGTCTACTTAGTAAGAGAAACCCAGGAACTATATGAATAAAAATTACAAACATATTTTTTACACAAATAAAATCAGATCTAAACAATTGGAAAAATATTCCATGTTCATGGACAGGTTGAGCTAATATATAATACAATAAAAATGACAATTCTATCTAAATTCTTCTACTTGTTCATTGCCATAACAATTAAACTGCCAAAAATTATTTTATAGAGCTAGAAAAAGTAGTAACAATATTTATCTGGAAGAACAAAAGCTCAAGAATATCAAGGGAATTAATGGAAAAGATTCAAAGGACAATGGACTAGAAGTACCAGACCTAAAAACTCTATTATAAAGTGACAGTCATCAAAAACATATGTTACTGGCTAAGAAAAAGAGTGGCGAATCAATAGAATAGGTTAGATACACATAACACAATATTTAATGACTACATTAATCTAATATTTGATAAACTCCAAAACTTTAGCTTTTGGGATAAGAAATTACTATTTCACAAATATTGCTGAGAACACTGGAAAATAGTATGTTAGAAACTCGGCATAGATCTACATCTCACACACCATAATAAAAATAAGATCAAACTGGCTCCATAATTTGAGTATAAATCATGATAACATAAGCAAATTAGGAGAGCAAGGGAAAGTTTACCTTTGGGATACATGGAAAAGGCAGGAATTTAAGTCAAAAGCAGAACTAGAAACAATTATAAAATGCAAAATGGACAACTCTGATTACATTAAATTAAAAAAAGTTTTGCACAAACAAAACAGCACAAACAAGATTAGAAGGAAAAGCTGGAAAAAAATTTTCTGCCAGTGTTTCTGATAAAGGCCCCATTTCTAAAATATATAAAGAAATTTTTAAAATTTATAAGAATATAAGCCATTCTCCAAATGATAAATGGTGAAAGGATATGAACAAATAATTTTCAGATGAGGGAATTAAAACTATCTCTATTCATATGAAAAATGCTCCAAATCACTATTGATTAGAGAAATGTAAATGAAAACAATGCTGGGGTACCACTTCACATCTCTCAGATTGACTAAGATGACAAGAAAAGATGATAAATATTGGAGGTGATGTAGGGAAACTGGGTCACTAATGCATTGTTGGTGGAATTGTGAAGTGATATACATACCTTTTGATCTAGCACTGTCACTACTGGATCTATACCTCAAGGAAATTATAAAGGAGAGAAAATGATTTACATGTGCAAAATTATTTCTGGCAGCTCTTTGTGTGGTGGTAAGGAATTGGAAAATTAGTAGATGCCCATCAATTGGGAAATGGCTGAATAAGTTATGGTATATGAAAGCAACGGGATATTATTATTCTATTAAAAATTATGAACAAGCTGATTTTAGAAAGGCCTAGAAAGATTTACATCATCTGATACTGAGCAACATAAGCAGAACCATGAATATATTGTACACAGTAGCAGCAAGGTTGTGCAATGATCAACCATGAGAGACCTGGTTCTTCTCACTGGTTCAGTAATCAAAAGGCAATCCCAATAAACTCTTTCTTTTTCTTTCTTTCTTTCTTTCTTTCTTTCTTTCTTTCTTTCTTTCTTTCTTTCTTTCTTTCTTTCTTTCTTTCTTTCTTTCTTTCTTTCTTTCTTTCTTTCTTTCTTTCTTTCTTTCTTTCTTTCTTTCTTTCTTTCTTTCTTTCTTTCTTTCTTTCTTTCTTTCTTTCTTTCTTTCTTTCTTTCTTTCTTTTCTTTTTTCCTTTTTCTGAGGCTGGGGTTAAGTGACTTGCCCAGGGTCACACAGCTAGGAAGTGTTAAGTGTCTGAGACCAGATTTGAACTCGGGTCCTCCTGAATTCAGGGCTGGTGCTCTATCCACTTTGCCACCTAGCTGCCCTCATCCCAATAAACTCTCGATGAATAGTGCCAACTGCATCCAGAAAGATAAATAGGGAGACTGAATGAAAATCATCATAGGTTGTGTTCATTTTTTTTTTCCTATTTCTTTTTTTTTTTTTCCCTTTTGTTCTGATTATTTCTTTTCCAACATGATTAAAAGGGAAATGTGTTTTGTTTTTTTTTAAAGAATATACTTGTATAACCAGAAAAAAAATTTTTCTTCCAAAAATAATTAAATTAAATTTAAAAAAGAAACGTCTGCATGATCCTCCCCTCTTGCCAACTGGTCACAAATTTACCAATATCATTCTCATACACACTTTTATAAAGATATATATTAAAAGAAGATGAAAATATATGTGTGTGTGTGTATGTGTGTGTGTGTGTGTGTGTGTGTGTGTGTGTGTGTGTGTAAGAGAACAGGGATGGGAAGGGAGGAAGGACAGAAGGAAGGAGAAAAAGGAGGGAGGGAGAGAGTCACAAAGAGAGAGAGAGAGAGAGAGAGAGAGAGAGAGAGAGAGAGAGAGAGAGAGAGAGAGAGAGAGAGAGAGAGAGAGGGAGAGGGAGAGGGAGAGGGAGAGGGAGAGGGAGAGGGAGAGGGAGAGGGAGAGGGAGAGGGAGAGGGAGAGGGAGAGGGAGAGGGAGAGGGAGAGGGAGAGGGAGAGGGAGAGGGAGAGGGAGAGGGAGAGGGAGAGGGAGAGGGAGAGGGAGAGGGAGAGGGAGAGGGAGAGGGAGAGGGAGAGGGAGAGGGAGAGAGAGATGAAAAAAGGAGTATTGCATTCATGTAACTGCAAGCAATCCAGTGTAATTGTATTATAAAATGTGTAGAGAGAAATAAGATGTAAGAAGACTGAAGAGGTAGAGTCTAAAAAGTTTTAAATACTCAATAGCGGATTAAAAAAAGAAAACAACAACAACAACAACAACAACAACAACACAATATTTGATCCTGGAGGTTAACAGGAAGCACTGCAGTTTTTTGAAGCAAGAAGTTTTGACAAAGTCAAACCTAGCTTTAGAAAAATCACCTTGGCAAATTAATAGGTTGGAGTGGGGAGAGACATGAGAGTCAGAAACACAAGTTAAAAGCCTATTACAGTGGACCAGGTGAGGGATGAAGGGCTGAGTTAGAGTTGTGCCTGTACGAATAGAAAGAAGAGGACATCTAAGGGTAACATTAGAAGGTAAAAATGAAAAGATTTGACAATGGATTGCATCCATGGGGTGAGCAACAGTGAGGAGTTGAGAATGACACCAGAGTTGTAGTACTAGATATAAAAAATATAGTGATATCCTTTGATAATGATAGCTGTCAGCCCAGTCCTTTTTCAACTACTTCATGCTATTTCTCATCAAGGTACAATTAGGCACCAAGAAAAAGGATTATACTACATAGCACAGGAATTTAAAATGATAAATACAGCAAGCTTAACCTTATATCTTAATAATATAATAGGGCTTTATGAACCACATCATTAAAACCCATTTGGAAGTTTATTTATTTTTGGATTGTAACAGCTGTGCACATAATAAATTGCTTAAAGTTCACTTTTCTATCATCTTGAGACTTAGACTGTGCTTTGTTGTTATTCTGCAGTGACAGTGTTATTATCGTCCTACCAGTAGTTTAGCATTACTTGGCAAGAACATGATTATACATCCCAAATGTGACTGATTTACATTTTGCCAGCAGTGTTTACTTAATTTTAAGAGTGAGGACAGAGGACCTACAAAGTCCTCAAACCATATGGGAGCAACACACATAGGCAAATAATAATCAAGCTTCCAAAGCATCTGTAAAATCAATATTTCCAGCTTCTTCCTAAAAATAAAATAAAAGATCTAGAACACATTTTCACTAATATAAGGTAACCTATTCATAGAGCATCTCAGTCCATTAGAGCCATTGTTTTGGAAGCAACTCAATTTCCTCATGTTGGAACAATGCTAGTAATTGCTTACCTGACTCACAGGCAAATGTCTTTGACGTCTCATCATGAAAGATAATTGCCACTGCATGCTTCTTGGTCTCTCGAGGCAGTCTGGTTATGTTTTTGATGTTGTGCAGTTCAGTTACCTTGAAAGAAAACAAAATTTAAACCAAAGAGATTATAAAAATTTTTAGTGAATAAATCTTTAACAAAATATTCTGTTTTCATTTTAAAAATCATTTCTAAAGGGTGTTTGTAGTTTCATTTTATTTTTTTAACTCTTAGATTTTCCCAATGTTATTCTGCCTTTAGCCATCAGATTTATTATTTTTCAAGATTTTTGAATAAAATTTGAACATAATATAATTGACTCTCTTGGCTCCTTGCAGCTTTATACAAGGAATACCAAATACTTTTCTGATTAAAAAAAAAAAAAAAAAAAGGAAAAAAAATGAAAAACATTTCTAGAGAGATTTTACAAACTTTTCAGTTAATATGCGATTATTTATTACCCTTAACTGTAGCAAGTTTTCACTACTAGGAAATTCAAACCTGCTTGTTACTACAGTTACTATTTTTTATTTGTAATACTACAGTTTCTTTTTTTTTTTTTTTCTTTTTTGGTCCTATGTGAGAGATAAATAGGTAATGTTTGATTTTCATCCTTTTCCTTATGTTGTCTTACGAATATTCAGTGAGGGAGATTCTTATTATTTAACTACTTAAGTTTTATTTTTCCCTTAGATATATATTTAGCAAATACACTCATTAATATATATATATACATATATATATATATGTATATATATGTATATATATATATACATATATATATATATGTATATATATATATATATATATATATATATATAATTTCCTCTTCTGAATCAATGTATTTAGTGGTTAAAAGAAAACCAGAGGATATTAACCAGTTCATCAATGTGAGAGTATGATTTGTTTTTGCTTTTGTTAACATAATAAAAGGTGATAGATTGATTTTACTTAAAATATCCTAAGAATATATCCCTTTATTAAATTTTATTAATTAGTTTTCAACATTTATTTTTATAATATTTTGATTTCCATTTTTTTCTCCCTCCCTCCTTTCCCATCCCCAAAATGGCAATCAATATGATATGTTATACATGTATAATCATATTAAATAGATTCCTACATTAGTCATGTTGTAAAAGAATAATCAGGACAAAAGAGAAAAAAAAAACATAAGAAAGAAAAAACAGCAAAGAAGAGAAAATAATGCACTTTGATCTACATTCAGATTTCATAACTCTATTTCAGGATGTGGATAGAATTTTCTATGAGTTTTTGGGATTCTATTAGATCATTATATTGCTGAGAAGAGCAAAATCTAGGAGAGTTGGTCATCTGCATTATGTTGCCATTACTATATACAATGTTCTCTTGGTTCAGATCACTTTATTCAGCATCAGCTACTTGTTTCATTACATTCACATAAAGCAGTTTGTTCAGCCATCCCAAATTCATGAACATGCCCTCAATTTCCAAATTTTTCTACAAAGAGAACTGCTATAAATAATTTTGTACATGTGGGTCTTTTTCCTCTTTTTTGTGATTTCTTTGAGAAACAGACCTAGTAGTGGTAATGCTGTAGCAAAGGGTATACACAGTTTTATAATTTGGGGGACATATTTAAAAGTTACTTTTTAATGGCTGGATCAGATCACAACTACAGCAAGTTTTTCATGTTTGCCACATGCTCTTCAACATTTGTCATTTTTTTTCTGTTATAATAGCCAATCTGCTAGCTGTGAAGTGGTATCTTAGGATTGTTTTTATTTGTATTCTGCTAATAATCAACAGTGACTTAGAACATTTTTCATTTTTTTTTCATGGATGCCTTCAATATCTTCATCTAAAAACTGTTCACATTTTTGATCATTTATCAATTGGAGAATGACTTATATTCTTTAATTTCTCTATAGCTTTAGAAATGAGGCCTTTATTAAAAACTGGCTGTAAAAATTGTTTCCTAGCCTTCTCCTCCCCTTCAAATTTTGGTCACATTGGCTTTTTAATTTATTGTAATAAAATTTATTTGTCTTGTGTTTTATAATATTTTCTATAAGTTGCTAGGTTATAAATTCTTCCCTTCTCTAGAGATCTGACAGTTAAACCATTCTTTGTTCTCCTAATGTACTTATGGTCTTACCCTTTATATCTGAATCGCAAACCCATTTTGATGTTGATATGAGGCTAAGGGTATGTTCTTCTAACAAGATTTTTATTTAAAAAATCAGATATTTTATGCATCTGACATAATTTTGAAATGATTGAAAACTACCTAGGAAGTTTGAATAAATTTCAGTTAAATACAATACACATTCTTTAAACTCCTACAAAGTATAGAGTGCTATCTTTGATCCTTTGAAAATGCTATGTTGTAATCCACACTCAGTTCCCACAGTCCTCTCTCTGTATGTAGATGACTCTCTTCATCACTGAAAAAGTGGAACTTATTTGAATCATCTTATTCTTGAAGAGAGTCACGTCCATCAGAATCGATTGGCGTATAACCTCATTGTTGCTGTGTATAATGATCTCCAGTTCTGCTCATTTCATTTAGCATCAGTTCATGTAGGTTTCTCCAGGCCTCTCTGAAATCATCCTGCTGATTGTTTCTTACAGAACAATAATATTCCATAACATTTATATACCACAACTTATACAGCCATTCTCCAATTGATGGCACATCCACATTATCTTTCCCTGTCATTCTAGCCAATCTGACAGGTGTGTAGTGGTATCTCAGAGTTGTCTTAATTTGTATTTCTTTGATCAATAGTGATTTGGAAAACTCTTTCATATGGCTAGAAATAGTTTCTGTTTCTTCATCTGAAAATTGTCTGTTCATATCCTTTGACCATTTATCAATTGGAGAATGGCTTGATTTCTTATACATTAGAGTCAATTCTCCATATATTTTGGAAATGAGGCCTTTATCAGAACCTTTGGATGTAAAAGTATTTCCCCAGTTCATTTCTTCCCTTCTAATCTTGTCTGCATTAGTTTTATTTGTACAAAATCTTTTTAACTTGATATAATCAAAATTATCTAATTTGTGATCAATGATCTCTAGTTCTTCTTTGATCATAAATTATTTTTTTCTCTACAGACCTGAGAAATAAACCAGCTTATGTTCTCCTAATCTCTTTAAAATATCGTTCTTTATGTCTAGATCATGAACCCTATGCTGTTTGGTGTGGGTTTCTGCCATACTAGTTTCCAATTTTTCCAGCAGTTTTTGTCAAATAGTGAATTCTTATCACAAAAGTTGGGGCCTTTACATTTGTCAAATACTAGATTGCTATAGTCATTGGCTATTTTGTTCTGTGAACTTAATCTATTCCATTGATCAACTTCTCTATTTCTTAGCCAGTACCAAGTGGTTTTGATGACCGCTGCTTTATAACATAGTTTTAGATTTGGTACAGCTAGGCCACTCCATTTGCTTTTCTCTTCATTAATTCCTTTGAAATTCTTGACCTTTTGTTCTTCCAGATGAATTTTGTTGTTATTTTTTCTAGGTCAGTAAAATAGTTTCTTGGGAGTTTGATTGGTATAGCTCTAAAGAAAGAGATTAGTTTTGGGAGTATTTTCATCTTTATTTTATTTGCTCAACCTATCCAAGAGCACTTTATATTTTTCCAGTTGCTTAGATCTGACTTTATTTGTGTTTTGTTCATATAGTTCCTGACTTTCCCTTGGCAGATAGATTACCAAATATTTCATACTATTGACAGTTATTTTAAATGGAATTTCCATTTGTATCTCTTGCTGTTGGATTTTTTTAGTGATATATAAGAATGCTGATGATTTATGTGGTTTTATTTTGTATCCTGCAACTTTGCTAAAGTTGTGGATTATTTCTAATAATTTTTAGTTAATTCTCTAGCATTAAATTTTATTTTAAAGATTCAGTTTATGCTAGCCAGTTATGATATTTTGGGGTAGAAAATCTGCCATCCAACATGATAACTTGTCCTTCTTAATTTTGTGACATTAAGACATTTGATAATCATATAATCTATGGCTTTTTTCAACTATTGATTAGATAATCTGCGGTTCAAATTTCATTTCCATGTCACTTTCCTCAGATTAATTATTGAATGATCTACAGGGAAATGTGATCATCAAAAGCCTGTGAGAAGAGAGATCCTGGTCTTCTGAATTTCAGCTTTTAGAAAGAAGGAATGTAGTCCTAGAATCTTTTCAGTTTATTGAAGTAAAGAAAAACTTGGAAGAAATCAATATGTAAAAGCGCTGGAACCTTAGTAATGTCCCTATCCCCAGCTTACTTCCCTGGAGACATTCGAAAATTTCCCTAGACTAAGCTTTAAGTAAGATCTCTCTCTCTCTCTCTCTCTCTCTCTCTCTCTCTCTCTCTCTCTCTCTCTCTCTCTCTCTCTCTCTCTCTTTCTCTCTCTCTGTCTCTTTCTGTCAATAAGTTATATTTAGGTAAGGGTATTGACAAGTTCACTTAATGGAGCAGAAAGTAGGGTAGGCATATATGTCAAGGAGAATTAAACTTATCTAATTAGTCATGGAAGAAATTTAAGAGGTTGTAGAATTTAAGAGGTGGGGATAAAAGAGGGAGAAACCTTAGAAAACTTGGACAAGGAAGATCTTTCAAGCAGAATGTGAGATGTGGGATGTTGGGAAGGTATTGACTCAATAAGTTGACTATGATGAAGAAATAGTGAGGAAACTTTAGTAGAAAAGGCAAAGGCCAGTGTTTATTGTTGTATCATATGACCAGTCCTGCTAGTACAAATTATTCAGATAATCTTGTCAACCAGAAGAATAAGGCAGCAATATAAATAGGATTAAAGAAAAGAGCTTATATATAAATATAAATATAAATATAAATATAAATATATATATATATATATATATATATATATATATATATATATTGCAAAGGAGTATTTAGAGAGTATAAAGAATAACTTCAGGAAGGGAATCAAATTGTAGTCTTAATGACAATAAAACTCAAAGGAGCCTTCTATCTTATGAGGCAGAAATGTCTTGACAATACTTGTTCGAATAACTGCTTAATTTTCTCATCGTATTTTAAACTGTACCAGTTCAGGACTATCTTTAGTTAAGCTCTGTTTGGTCAGCACCCCTGGGACCAAAGAGCATTTGATAGTGTCTGAACAGGCTTCTCTGTATCAGAAACTTTTAACAGAAGTACTTTATTTAGGCCTAGACAAGTGCTTGATCTAATCACTTCTTATTGGTAACAGAGAAAAAGAGTAAAAGCAGTCCAAGATATACCAATGATTTACTTTGAAGGTAAGAATTCTTGTTTTATAGTGTAATCTAGTCAGAAAACATCGTAAAGACATAATAAAGTCCTAAAGAAGTATATTGTATAGTCAAGGTGGAAGATTTTAAAAAAGACAATTTTGGCAGCATTACCAAAAGTTTCTAAGAATAGGCAGCACTAAAAGTGGGAATTTGAAGAGAGAAAAACTGAGGGATGAATAGACTATGGACATGGTAAGTAATTGCAGAGGCAGAGAAAACTAATATTTAGGAAATGTTCCTTTAAATTAGAAGAATTAATTAAACAAATTAGATGATGTGAAAAATGAAGAATAGTAATAATCTGAGAATAACTTCAAGGCAATGTTTTATTTTTATTGTAGCAATAGATATTACAATATTGCTCCCCCCCCCAAAAAAAAAAAAAACAACAACTTAACATGAAGAAAAGTCATACAAGGTCTCTGTCAATCTAGGTTTGGAATTTGGAATAAGACAGCTTGATTGAGTTGACTAACTGATAAAAAGGCTTGGCTCAAAAATGAAAAAAAGCATAAGCATGGACAGGTGGTTGGTTCCACCACTGCTTTCCCTTCCTTTAGCAGGAAATTTTCTGGCTAATATTTTTCAAAGATTTTTTTTTTTACTGTATATAATACAACACATAGTTGAGATATTAATTAGCAATATTGCGTTTTTCTCTTCCTTTTAGGTTTTTGTTGTTGTTGTTATAAAGGGCAGTACTATGGAAAGAGGGGAATAATGAAGAAAGAGAAAAAGGTTATATTGAGCAAAAAGGTGATTTTAAAAAAGTAAAAATGAAAAGCATTATTTTGAGGAATTAATACTAGAGATTGTTTTTAAAATCTCAAGGTGACAATAATTCCGTTATTTTGAACATTGCTCCCTGCATATCTGATCAATATCAGATAATAGATTGTATTACATTCTCCGTTGCAATGGGTTTCCTATCTCTAATAGAATGTTGTATTGGACTGACTATTGTCTTCATGCATTTTTATTAAATATTTAAAGAAAAGATAAGGACAGCTAGAGGACCATTTTTCTCATAAATATATACTTTAAGAGGTGAGAGAACCAGGAAGACACTATATACAGCAACAGCAATATTAATGATGATCATCCATAAAAGACTTCACTTCTCTGTTTAAAACCATGGTTGAAGCAATTCCAAAGACCTATGGTAAAAACTGTTCAACGCCTTCAGAGACAGAACTGATGAACTCTGAGTGCAAATAAATTTTTTTTTCATTTTTTGCTTATTTTTCAATATTTGGAAATGTTTTGCATGATTCCAAGTGTATAATATGTTTTACCTCTTAAATAGATGGGTGAGGAGTGGGGAAAAAAAGGAGACTCTAGAACTCAATTTAAAAATGCATGTTAAAAATAAATAAATAATTAAAATTAAATATCTTGCTAGGGCCCTTGGATGCAACATTTACTTGCTAAGTTCATGACTCTGGATAAATGACTTTATTCTTCAAAAATCAGTTTCTTGTAAAATAGAGATACAATTTGAATTACAGTGTAAGAAAACCACTTTGTCAATGAAAAAGCACTGTGTCAATGAGAATCATTTTTAGTCTTCTCAGGTACGATTTGGGTGCTCAAAGATGAAAAATGCATTCTAGTTTACAAATGAATATTAAAACACTACCTAGGCAGTGTGACAATAATTGGGCAGATTTGTTTAACATTTGGAATTATGTTTTGTAGGCTACTCATGTAGTTGACAGAAAGTTATTTAAGAAAGAGAGGATATATTTCAATTGTGAACTCTTAGTTCTTTGGTTAATTGTACTTGACAACAAACTTAATGGAATTATTTTCCATGTTAGCAAATAAGCTGTATAGAGACACCATGGCTGCCTCTTTTCTCTTTCTTAATTTTTTTCAAAAAATATATGCCCATCTTAGGTCACTAGGAGCAAGAGATAAGAAAATGAGAATGTTTTGCCAGAACTGATTTTTTTTTTTTTACTGGAAAATAATTCCAAATAAAAGGCTTATTGAAAGTTGTTGTTGTTCATCATTTGTTTTCAAAAGGAACCAATGACATCAAGGAAGTGATGCTTTAACTTGCCAGTTCATTAGATTTAAGTGAAGCAGACTTGCACAAAGTTATCAACTTCACTCTCTCTTCCAGTCAGGAATATTAAGTGGCAATACAAAAGTCAGAGACAATTGAAAATGGCCTAGAATGCAGTGGATGACACTGGTGTCTTCCATGTCTGACCAAGCTCTAAAGACTCCACAATGCCAGTTAGAAACACAGAATATGAGAGTTGGAAGAGATTTAAGAAGTCTTCTATTTCAACTCCCAATCTAATAAATACAGCTTCTTTAAAACATCCATAACAATAGCTTTGCAACTCTTGATTCAACATTTTAATAGGTAAAATCTCTACAATTTATGAAAGAGTCTATTTCAAGTTTATGAAGCTCTCTGAGGAAGTCTTTCCTCAAGGAAGTAAAAAAAAATATACCTAATTGTAACATCCAACATTGGTTATGTAAACATTTTGTTTTGTTCCCTGGAATTATAGTTTTAGTCTTGATTTTCCTCTTCCTCCTTTTATTAAAAAGTATGCATATATGTATATATATGTTTATTTTATGAACATTTATTGTTTTTCCTTTCCTACTGTCATCTGTTGGACAACAACAAAAATATGGAACCCTCACAACAAATATGCATAGTCCAGCAAAACAAATCTCTATATTGAATATGACAGAAAATGTATGTCTCATTTTTATTTTATGTCTACCACTTTCTTGAAAACAGGGTAAATGGCATGTTTCATCTTTAATTTTCCAGTCTCATGACATCATTACATTGCTTCGAATATAAAAGTCTTAAAATGTTCTTTTTAATGGTATTATCAGATATACATTTTTCTGCTACTTCTTCTCATTTCTTCTACATCAAAGATTTTCTACCCTCCTCTGATATTGCCCATTTTGTCTTTTCTTATAATCCAGTACTATCATGTTATATTCATATGCCAAAATATGTATATCTATTTTCCTTTATGTGAGCTTCCTGTTTGGAGATATGAAGAAAAGAGTGGCCACAGATATTTTTGTACAAATAGATCATTTTCCTCTTTATTTGCTCTCTTTATATCCCATGGACCTTGACAATCCTTCTAATATATAGGGATATTTGTCAGATATATTCTTTCAGAAACTAAATATACCTAGATATTGCAAAATGACAAAATAGCACTAGATTCATAGTCAGAAGACCTAAATTTAAATCCTTTCTTTTCAATTTACTACTTGTGTTATTTTAGGTAAAGTCTTTTATCTATGAATAAAATAATTTGCCTAGATGATTTCTAACATCCTTCCAATCCTAAAACCTGTGATCATATAATGTTTCAGACAAAATATCATTTTAGATTTGTATAACACTTTGCTTTAAGGGAAACTAAAAAATTCTTATACACATAACACATTTATACTGTTATCCCTTTTATAGAGCATTTTATAGACATACACTCACATTTATACTACCATATCTCTTTTATAGATTTCCAGACCTTCCTATTTTTGCCAAAAGAATCATCAATCTTCTTTTCTTACAAGTTTTTGACTTTGCATTATCCTTGATTCTTAACTCTTTCTCAAGCAATATATCAGAATACTTATCAAATGTTGGTATTTCTATCTCTACAATAGCAATCACATCATGTGTATTTTAGAGGCATAGAAAAGGATACAAAGAAATTAAATTATTTGGCCATGCTCACCCTATAAGTCATTAGCAGAGATGAAACTATAATTATATCAATTTACATCAGTTCTTATCTATCACCAAACAAAGTTATTAATAGTGATTGTCAGTCAAGGAAACAAGTCAGATATACCTCAATAAATAATAATTTATTATAAATATGAGTATTTAAGTATCATTCAGAATCATTATTATCATGAGAAATATTTGTTTCTGAGATGTTGAATAAGAAAAAAAGAAATCAGATTAAAAAAATCTTCAAATAGTAAGAAGGCAAGACTCCATAAAATATATGAAGTTCTCTCTCTCAACATACTTAGGTCAATGATATAAGCTATAACAATATCTATTATTACTTAAGTATTAAATATAAATTAAATATTTAGTAATTTTTAGCCACTGATAACTGTAAGATAAATCTTTCCCCAAATATGAGCAGACAGATACATCATATTTTCTAAAATAGCAGATACTTAAGTCATTGTTTAAATTAATGATTAATAAAGGGATAAATTCCTATGAATCCTATTAATTGTATTGAATCATTGAAACATATTGACTATGGTCTCAGTTTACTCCATTTCCCCTTTTGTTGCCTTGGACTAGTACAGAGTATAGTGTAAAATGTAAATGGCTGAATGGTAAAGCATATCAGAGACCTCACAGATATGTGTAGGTTGTGCCAAAAGTTTTAGTGTAGTTTTAAGGTATAAAAAGATTAAAACTACAATAATTTCTTTGGCATATTCTATATTTAGTGATTGCCTAGTTTTTGGCCTATTCTGTGTTTAGTGATTTTAAATGGCATTTATGATTATATTTTAAATGAATAAAATCAAAACCAACCACTTATCAAGCATTTACTAAGCACTGACTATGTAGCAAGTGCTGGGTTAGGTGCTGGGAATATAAATGTCAAGAATAAAACAAATCTCTGCTCTTCAGGAGTGTATATTCTAATGGGGAGTCATGAATATATATACACACACACATACACATACACACATGTATATGTATGTGTGTGTGTGTGTGTGTGTGTGTGTGTGTGTGTGTGTGTGTGTGTTTGTGTGTACAGTATGTGAATAGTACCTTGAAAGATGAGAGGGATTTTATGAGATAGAAGTAGAAAGGGAATGCATTTTAGGTATGGAGAAAACCTGATGTATAATCATGGAGGTAGGATATAGAGTGCTATAAGTAATGAATAGAAAGAAGGCTAATTTGGCTTTATCAGTTGTAGAGTACAGATAAAATAGTAGCATATGTTGGATGAGATTGGAAAGAAAGATTGTGCCTATATTGTGAAGTTAAATAGAAGAATTTATTTTTCATGCTATAGACAGTAGATAATAAAAGTTTTGAAATGGAGAACAACAAAGTTAGATCTATGCTCATCAGTCATGTGGAGGGTGGAATGGAGTGATAAGATTTAAGACCAGGAAATTAAATAGAAGGTATTGTAATACAAATGAAAGTTGATGAATGCCAGAAGTAGTGTGGTTTTTGTGTGAATGGGGAGCAGAAGCTATCACATGATGTGATAGCTATTGTAGAGATAGAAATACCAAGATTTGACAACTATTCTGATATATTGATTTGAGAAAAAGTTAAGAATCAAGGATAATATAAAGTCAAAAACTTGTAAGAAAGGAAGATTGATGGTTCTTTTGACAGAAATGGGAAGGTCTGAAATAATAAGTAACTTGAATTTTTGAAACTGTATTTTGGCTCTCTTGACTCTAAAGCCAGTGTTCTATCCACTTCACCATCTAGCTTCTCCATAAGAAGTCTAATTTAACCAATAACATAATTACATTTGTTCATTTTCCTACAAAGTGTAACCGAAGATCAATCTTTAGAAAGATAAATAAGCTTAATTTCCAGCTATAGATAAGTGCAAAGCTGTTTTGCTTTAATTATCTCTATGAACCCATCCTTTTCACTATATAGTAAACATCCAATTCATAAATTATGATTGAATGGTAGGTTTCCTTTGAGATTGTTAGATTTTGGATTTATGTTTTACTTCTAATTTTCTAAATAGCTTTAGTTTGATATAAAATAAACAGCACCCTGATTTTTCATAATTATTTATTATGTAATTCAGAATGAATGCTTCATGTCTGAGGTATGAGCCAAGAAAAGCTAGCTTTATTATTATTATTATTTTTAGAACTACATGTAAAGAAAGTCTTTGAATACATGTTCTACTGATTTATCGAATATAAAAAAAAAATAAAATTAACTAGTAGAAACTATGATTTATTGTACTCAGATCTATGCATTTACAGGAAATGAACCAAGGGGAAAAAAAAAAAAAAAAGATAAATTTTGACCTAAACCCAGAAATGCTTAAGTTCAACTATTTTTCATTGATTCAAAAGAAAGTTCACTTCTTGCCCTTTTAGTACCAATATTAAAGTACACCCTATCTTTTATTCTTGCTATTTTAAAAGAGAAAATTGGAATTGGTCTTGTTTGGCCTGACTCTGATACAGGGGTTTTTGCTTTCTCAATCTTAAATACATTTGATACTTGCCTTACTGTTGGATTTTGGAAAAGTGGTTTGAAGACAATAGTGGTTTAAAACAATATGCCTAATTTTCCCACATAGGTATTTTGTCCTATCACTTATTGACTTTGTGCTAGCCTCTGCTAGATGGAATTCCTTCTTTATGCCAATATTTATTTGATTCAATGTAAACACAGTAATAATACAGATGTGATACATCAAAATGATAAAACACATGGTATATACATATAAATTTGTGTATTTATCATGTGTAGATTCTTACAAGTGGAATACACAAAATCTCACACAAATAGTAGATCATATGAAATTCAGGAAGATCTGAGTTCAAGAGCCAACTCTGGTACACATTGATTATGGAATCATGGGCTAGTTTCACTTAATTTTTCAGTGGCAGGTAATTTAATAAGATTATGAGTGATAGCAAAGATCTTGATCAACCTTGGAAGAAGTGACAAAATCTATTTCCTGTTTTTACAGTATCTGTTTAAAAAAATCTATATATGCTAGAAAGATGATAAAAAATGTCATGTTATCATTATTCAGTCACACATATGACTTTATGACTGCCTTTTTGTTGCAAAGATAAAGTGATTTTTCAATTTTTTTTTCAACTCACATGAAAAAATGGAGGCAAACAGAATTAAGTGACTTCCCCAGGCTCACATAGTTTCTAACTGTCTGAGAACAGATTTGAACTTCACAAAGATAGGTCTCCTTGACTCTACCTAGCTACCCAGATAGATGGATAGATACAATCTACTATATAAGACAGACAATTTTATATTCTCTGTCTTATGATCTATGGACACCTATTTTCATCTATGTCTGTCTACCATCTACATAATACCCATCAATTCCTTGAGGGAACTTTCCTTTTGCTAAGCTCAAGATCACATATCATATAAGTATAAGTAAAATATTTGGGAATATTTTAAGCCCCCATGCCTCAAATTACTAAAACATGTACATTCACATTGCCTTCATCAAGTTAGTGATATTTTATAGTTGTGTTAAAATTAATAATATCATTTAGTGAAAACAAAAACTATACTAATAAGTAAAATGAAATAAAATGATTTTAAATTCTATTTTAAAGATGCTTTATAATGTAGATAGCAATTTTAATATAATAGTACATTGTGATTTATAAATAAATGAAGACACAAATATATAAATAGACATATTTGAAATATTAGATCAAATCTTATTTTTATATTGACCAGGATACATGATCAAAAAAGATTTATAGATCACTGGACTCAGTACAGTAAGATGAAATTGACTGTAAATAAATATTAAAGTCTCTACTTTGGCTCAAGAAATTAATTAAGCATGTTCAGGAAAACATGGACAGCAGCTTACTTGAAGAAAAAAAATATACACCAAACATCTAGGATGCTTAATGAATCACAAATTCATTTTAACCCACTGTTATACTATGCTGGTCACAATAGCTAATTTGATCACATTCTTTAATTTAAAATAGATTCTGGAAATGAAGATTGTCTCTTTGTATTCATCCTGGTCAAATCTCATCTAATATATCTTCTCAGTTCTGGTTATCACATGTGAGAAAGGATATTTATGATGTGGAGACTATCTAAAAGAGAGAAACCAGAAAAATTTAGAGCCTAAAGCTGATGTGAAATAAAGGATCAGTAGAATGAATTAAAAATCATTAGCCTGAAAAAGAGAAGATTCAGAGGAGATATGGAAGCTATCTTCAAATATTTCATTAGAAGTCTTTAAAAAGAGAGGTTTGACTTGTTCTTTTCAGTATCAGAGTGAGTACCAGAAACCACAGATAGAAGATACAAAGATATCAACTTAGGTTTTAT
This sequence comes from Sminthopsis crassicaudata, assembly GCF_048593235.1. Lineage (NCBI taxonomy): Eukaryota > Metazoa > Chordata > Mammalia > Dasyuromorphia > Dasyuridae > Sminthopsis > Sminthopsis crassicaudata. Next base: position 207,108,472 of record NC_133617.1, read on the forward strand.
GTTATGAAACAGTTCCTGACAATCTTAGCTATCTAAAACTGTAATGGATTGCCTTGGGAAGAAGAGTTTCTCTTTTCTCTTCAAAGAAAAGCTGATTGCCACATCAATATGGTAGTGGGAACTTTTTATTTCTTGGGTATAGGGTAGATTAGAAGCCCACTAAGTTTCTTTTCAGTTCTGAAAGTTTGTGGATTGATGAATCTCTGAAGTTATTTATCCTACATTTCATTTTCCTCTCATGGGAAATGAAGACGTTTCCCTGAAGAACTTAAATGCCTTCCAGATCTAAAATGTGTAATTTCAACAGCTTTTAAATAAACATATGTTTTCCATTGATCATCTATTACATGAGAGGCATTCTATTAAGCCCTGAATCTACAAAACTTAAAAAAAAATGAAAATTAGTCTCTGACTTCAACAGCTATTGAAAATAGCTCTTTCTTGGCAGGAAGTGGGAAGGCATGAGAAAATAAAAAACAGTTACTGATTAAAGAGTTCTCGTGGAATGATAAGTGCTATGATATTAAAGGACTTAAACATAGAACACAGGTCCTCTGACTTCAAATTCTTTGTTCATTCTACTATCTTACATATTATTAACTCAGGTTACTTTCTACCTTATTGTCCATTTTTGAAAGTTAAATTATTGATATCTGTGCATGCAGGTAGAGTTGAATAAGAAAGATTTATTAGTGAAAATTCTTGCCATCAAGTGAAGTCAGTTTTTCTGGTTATCAATTTCAATTTGAAGAAATTATTAGCTGTTTCTCTATCTTTGAGATTCTTAAGGTTTCTAGAATCTTGCCTTTTGAAGAATAAGAACAAGCTCATTCCTTAGAGATTCACACCTGGCTTCTCTTCTTTTATTTCTAAACAATTTACAGCTAAATTTTTACCAGGAGCCAGGCCAGTTGGAAAACAGTGTCCCATTTGGGATGACTAAATTCCAGCTGCAAGATACTTACCATTAACTTACAATTTTATGTCACTCATCCAAATCCTAAATAATTTTGGGGATCCTGTTAGCACAAAATTCCTGCCTACAATCCTGTTTGAATCTGAAATATCAGCTTCCTCTCAATTATTTTTAGCCTTACTTATTTCTGACCTCTCTGATTGCAAATTAGCCCTCTTCAATTCAACTAAAACACCATACACTTGAGTGGCCTAGAGTGGGATCTATTTAGGAAGCAATATTTGTGTGTAGCTTAGAAATGATTCAAAAAAATTCTCAAGGAACTTGTCTTTTCTTCAAAACAATTCCTAGATTTAATGAAATGTAGATGGAATGGATTGAAGTTAGGAAAAAAAAATAAACTAAACTTTAAATTTTCAAAATTGTATTAAATTGCAAAGGAAGCTCCCAATGTCTGATTTTTTTTTTTTAAAGTTAATTCTTATGCTACAATATGTGAGAATGGCTGTCCTGGGTATATATGAAGATGTTCAAGGACAACAAAACATTTTGAAACAATAATGATATGTGTTTGTAATTACATAGAAACAAATGAGGAAAATGAAGATGTATTACTGAACTTATAGCATTTCAAAGTAATCTAATTTTTGGATGTCAAACTATATATTTTTAAATATTCCCTAAGCAATAGTACAAAGAAAGCTTTGAGAAAATAATGCCATTCATAGATACATGTAATTTTTATATTCAAGAGAAGAAATCCTTAAATAAATATTTTCCAGCTTATATTTATTTGAAAGACTTATTTAGACTTATTCCCCCCCATGGAAATAATTCTGTAAAAAATGTATAAGGGATTGTGCTGTCTGTTATTTTTATTTTGTATAATAAATCAATTAATATGAAACACAAATTACAAATATTTGTAATTCTAATTTGGAAACTTTCTTTAGAATACATTTTCCAAATACAGAGATATTGCAACAAGTGTTCTTGGTCTTTTTTGTGTGTTTGCTTTATAAATATTTACAGAAACAAAAATATAAGAATAGCCCAAAAGACTTAATTAAATAAATTTAAAAAAAAAAAAAAAGCAAAAAAACAAAAAACTAAGGAATTGTCCAGCAAAATACAGAGCATCTGGGGCATCTGAGCTTCATTGCCTCAGGCATGATGACAGATTATATAAATTTTAACAAAGGGTTTGCATTTTGGCATGCAGTCAACCTCTGGAAACCAATGTTGTTACAGTAGTTTCCTGAACAATGTAGGGTGTTTTTATTGTTGTTGATCAACAATGTGTTGCAGTCAGACTCTAGGAACACAAAGAAATTAAATTAAGGAGATATCAGCAGTGACATCCTGAGAAAGAGTATACAATTCTGTTGCACAGAGTAACTTCTACTATGCTCATGAGCATATTAAGAAAGACTATTCTGAAAGTTATAATGGTTCTGATTCCATTAAATTATAAAAGGAAAGTGCTTTAGATGAAATAGATATCCAGAATCTTGATGATTCCCCTTCCCCTGCCCTCTAATCCCCCACAATCCATTTGGACTCTTACACTTTTGAATTATTCTTTGTAGCAGCAGAAAATTGGTCTTAAAGAAAAAAGGAACTTTTTTTTTTTTAACATGTTTTGCTTCAAAATACTAAATCTGAAATAGTTATTGCCAACATCTGATGACAGGCTGGTGAAATCACAGACTCTGAGATTGCTAAACATGTAAGGTACCTTTAGAATAATTTATTTAAATAAATAAATTTAAATAACTAATTTTAGCATAAAATGATGAAAATTATTTTAACATAATAAGTCATCTGGTTGATCAAGTTTGGATAAAAAAATTAGTTATGAGTCACTGAATCTATCAAAGTCTTAAAATTAGTAGTAGAGAATCTTCTTAATAACTAAAGATATTTAAAATGGCTATGACCAGGGAAAGGTATAGGGTAATTTTATTTTCCTACTTACTAGATATTTATTTCAATTTGCAAATAATTGCAATATTAACTAAATAATACATAAGTACACAACATAAAAATAAATGAAAAATAAAACTATAAATTAGAAATAAATTGAAAATATATTTGTGCCCTTTCTAAATGTCATCAGGGTAAATTACGTTGAGGCAGAAGTGTGTAATTATTGTCCTTGGCACTTTTAATCTGCCAGGTCCATGCTACTCTAGAACAGCAATTCTTTAATATTCTGTCTTGGGATTCCTTCATATTTTAAAAAATTGAGGCCCCTCAAATAATTTCTGTTTATATAATAACTTCTCTTTATATAATAACTCTCACCGTATTAAAATTTAAATATTTTATTTTTATGAAAATTATTTAGGTATTACTGGTCTCCTGAAATGGTCTCAAATACATGCAGAAGTCCTGGTATTATATTTTGGAGCCACTAGATTTTATGAATGGTCCAAGCTGGCTCAGGAAGATGTTGAAAGATTTTCTTGCTTGTGATACATCATGATTAATCATACCTTTGATTTTTATTTCTTCAGAGCAGTAGGACATCAGTCTGCTCAAGAGACATAATAGTATTATAAGGGTTTTTTGAATCTGATTATATAGGTTAGAGAGGTTGTGAATTCCCATCATCATCTGAACCCTTGGGGAATCAAGGATCCAAATCTGGCATATGATTCCCTTATATATGCTGCCTAAATGCACAATGCTAGGAAATGTCTTAGAAGTTTCTGCTTAGTTACATAAAGGATCCAGAGGGAGGCATGCTTTTCTTACAACTACCATGGGAGAAAGGGGAAAAGTGAATTAATTATCTCTGGTTTACTATAAAATCCTAAATTTGTTGAGTGTTCCATGAGCAAAAAAGAAAACTCATTGCTGAGCTATACAGCCTAAGGATTTGTAAATGGAAGGCAAGACTTCAGAGTTAGACATGGTCATTCATATTTTTCTTCTGAATAACATCTATGTTTTGTCAATCATATGGCTCCCTTATCTCTGTTACTAGTTAGCAGCAAGTCTTTGATGGACTATAAAACAGAACAAAACAACAAAAAATATGGAAGAGGTTATTTTTAATTATTTTATTTAATTAATTATTCCCCTCTCATTCCCCAACTCCCCAAAACTTCATTTGCATATTTAGAAAAATTTGGAGGAGGGAAATGAATAAAAAAGTATAAAGTTTACTAAAGAACTTTGAAATTAAATTAAATATTATTTCACACTTCTCTATTCTTAATTGTATAAATTAATCTAGATATTAATATATAATTTAGTACTATATCATTAGAACAAAATAACATTTATACTATTTCATCAGTGCAAAAATATTGTAAAACATATTTATAACAATTTTTAGTAGTTTGATGGTACCACTTACACATTTGTTCTATTCATTGCTATGACCATTGAGATGAGCTACCTGCTTATTTAAATACTGTATCTCATTTTGTCAACTTAATTATCTCATTATAGGTAAAAGGCAATTAACTTCTAAATTACTTCTTTTTAAATTGAGATTCAAATGAACTGGAATATAAGTTGTGCTTTGCTTCTTCAGTCTATTCTAATTAATCCTGACATTTTACTGATCTCCATTATTTTTTAAAAAGAAGTTCAAGTTTTCTTTGAGAGGAATAGAATATAAAACTTTTAGGAACAGATTCGATAAAGCTCCACTTCATTAGGTGAGGAAAATTGATTTTCCAGTAAAAGAGGGAGATAGAAATTTTATTGAATTTGTACTTTATTGCTACAATTTACACACTGTAATCTTCTATATGTTTATGTTCCAAACTCTTAACTACTTACAGGTTAGCATTGCATTGCAAATGTATACTTTGTGGGCTAACAATTATTCTGTGATTTTGCAGTTGTTCATTTAGTATGGTAAAACACTATGCCTCAATAAGATGTAAAGGAAATATGGCAATATAAAAAACAAGTATTTTAATAAAATTTTATTGTAAAAATGATTTTATTATAAAAAAGAAAAACTTTTGCCAGCTTAAGCAATTTCTAGTTAAAATATTTGGCTTCTTTGGATTTTTCTCCCCTTTGCAAACAACTATTTAGAGAAAATGCCTTCATTTTTTCAGAAAGACTGTTCAGAATAACTATTCTTTAAAATGTTGAGAAATAATGGGGGAGGAATCTGGTCACTAAATTTCAATCTCTCCAGGTGTCTGCCACAAACAACACAAATTTTCACCTCAGGGAAAAATAGACCTCAGTGAAAAATCATGAAGACTTGGAGCAGAACAGGGGTCCCCCTGGTGAATCCTAGAAAATCTGAAGAAAGACCTAGACTTAATGAGTTTGAAATGCAAACACATCCTGACTAGTTCCATAGAAATACTAAGTAAGGAACCCTGAGTCTGGTTGGAGCCTCTACAGGAATCCCAGAAACTTCCACCTTCTGAACTGCAGGTAGCATGGGGGTTCAAGTCTGGGAAGACTGAGGGGATCTTGCTAATTAGGAATTCAGGGCTAAATTGTCTTGTGGGAATGAGACCTTGTGTCAGAAGAAACTAAGACATCTAGTGAGTGCAGAAGCAATGGAACTAGTACTTGCGGAAGGTGAAGATTTTGGTTTGGGGTGCCAGGTCAGAAGGAGGAGCTGAAGTGAAGCTAGAGGCACCATTTTCCTCACACCAGAATTAGAGGTGTTTACACTAATACTTCTCATTAAAAAAATGAATTGGAAAAGAAGAAAGAACCCAACCATAGAAACTTATATAGGGAAGACTAAGATTCATCTTCAGAGTAGGACACTGAAGTTAAAAAAAAAAAAAAAAAGCTTCTTCTTCCCCAAATACTAATGTTAAATGGTTCCCTGTCCAGAGAGAATTTATAGATGAACTAAAAAAAAAAAAAAAAAAAAAAGAGAGATATTGAGGAAAAACTAAAAAAAAATCCTAGAAACACAAGCAGATTATGAAAAAAAGTTAACCAACTAGAAGATATAGAGTCTTAAAGATGAAAATGCCCTTTGTAAAAGAGAATTGGGCAAGGGGAAGCCAGTGAACCCATAAGAGATCAAAAAAGAAAAAAAAAACATATAAAGAATGAACAAAATAGATCAAAATGTGAAACAACAGATCTGGAGAACAGATCAAGAAGAGAAAATATAAGAAAAACTGGACTACCTGAAAGCTATGAATAAAAAAAAGAATCTTACCACAATAATACAAGAAATAATCTGAGAAAATTGTCCTGGTGTGAGAGAACAGGAGAAGGAATAGGAATATTATTGTCAAATTAAAAAAAAAACAGACTAAAGAGAAAAATTTGCAAGAAATAAGAAAAGAAATAATTCAAATATGCTGGAGCTACAATTAGAATTATACTAGACTTAGCATCCACAGTAAAATATCACACATTCTGGAATCAAGCACAGTGGAAATCAAAGAAACTATGCCTGTGATGAAAAATATCACATCCAACAAAATTATCTACAATTCAGAAAGAAAGAAATGGACATTCAATGAATATAAATTTTCAGGACTTTTTTTTTTCAATCAAACCTGAATTCAATAGAAAATTTAACATATGAGAGTCAATATGAAAGATCAGTTTCAAGGAACTTAAAATGGACAAATTGTGTTTTTTATATGGAAATGTATATCATATATTTAACACTGACATGCAATTGGGTAGCTCCAAAGAAAGACTGAGGCAAAGTGCCATCTGACTGTAAAAAGCAAAGCTGCCTAGGAAAAGGTAAAAATAGTAATTATACAAATTATACAATTATATAAATGAGCTGCAGAGAAATAATAGACAAGAGGCATTGGAGAGGGAGGAGGGCTGGAAGTTTTGAAAATCTACTCAAATAGGGAATGGGTTAAATATACAATATTACTTATATATCACGAAGGATATAGCATCCTTCAAAATCTATAAAGAAATAAGGGGGGAGGCATGAGGGAAAGGGGAAGAAAAAGGTGGGGGAAGAAAAGAAGGAGGGAAGAAGACTTAAGGAGCAGAATTAAAGCAGAAGACTTAACAGTGATAGGAAAGAAGAGATATACAGAAACACTACAAGGATTAGGAACAAAATTTATTATAAAAAAGAAGTATGAGTATTAATAATTAATATTATACAGTCAAATTTAAAGATTCAATCAAGAGAGAAATCTATATTACATATCAACCACATTACTATTATTTTAGATGCCTTTTTACATATGGGTAAATATGTGTGTGTATATATACACATGTGTGTATTTAAGTATATGTAGATATGTATGCATATTGCTCTGTCTATGTGTATATAGATACATGTATATATGGGTGAGTGTGAATGTATATGTAAATATGTATATGTGTGTGTGTGGGCATGTCTATGTATGTATATGTCTATACATATAAAAATATATCTGTGCTCAACTATAGTATTCTTAGAGGATGTGGGGTAGGGATGAAAGGGGTAAAAATAAAGTTTAAAAAGTGCAGGAGAGAACAAAAGAGGAATCTACAAGGAAGAAAAAAATTGACACTCATGAATATAATTTCTTCCATTATTATATATTTTGTCTTGAACTGGTAATTTATTGTTATATATTTTAAATACCCTCCATGATGTTCTGCTGGGCACCTGACAATGTTCTGTTTTGTTTTGTTTTGTTTTACTTTTCTGTTTTTATTTTTTCTAGTCTTTTTTTTTAAAGAAATAACAAGGCTTCACATGTATGTAGAATTTAAACTTTACAGAAATATTTTCTCATGAATCATAAGAGATAGTCCAATTATTATTATTATTATTATTATTATTATTATTATTATTATTATTAATGGGACAATTGGAGTTAAGTGACTTGCCCAAAATCACATTACTAGTACATATTAAGTGTCTGAATCCGAATTTGAACTCAGGTCCTCCTGATTCCAGGGCCAGTTCTCTATCCACTTTGCAATCAAGCTACCCCTATTACAAATATTATCATCTTGAATTAGGAAACCAAGAAATCAAGTTAACTGAGGTTGAGAGGTTTGTTAGGTGAATTACCAAAAGTTATACCATTAGTAAACATTAGAATTTGAATTCAAACTTTCATTTCCTAATTCTAGATCTATTGCTTGGTTTTATACACATATCTACTTTTCTATTCTACAGTTCTACTCTGTCTCATCCATGTCCAATATTTTAGAATCTCAAATCATTTTGCTTATTATAGTTTCTATGCTTTGGCTTTGATAATAACTATCTAATTGAGAGACTTTTACACTTTCAAATGTTAAAATTCATTATGGAAAGTCTTCTTCTGAAGAAGATTGATCCACAATTACACATGAAGATATTGAGACTCTTAAGGATTAAAATCATGGAACTAAATAATAAATGGGTCACTTCTTTAACCCAGTACTACAACAAATCAAGTTTAAGTGCTCTTTGCATAGTATTTTATGAGAAATGCTGCTCTAAAGGTAATGGAATTTGCATCTGGCAAAGAAAAGATGAACAAGAAATTATTCCAGGAATCAGAGAATTCATCTACAAAAGAAGATATGTACCTTCAGAGATGGAAGGGAGCCCAGTTAAAAATCATTATATTTTCCTTCTAAATTATTTTGAAGGAATGTGTTTTAAAACAGAAAACTATTTTATATTCAGCTCATCCAAGGAGAGAGAGTAAGCAAAATAGAAAACCATGTACTTATGTCAATAATTCTTTCTTACTATATATATATATATATGTATAACATGGGCAATAATATGCCCCACTGCGCTTAAGAAGAAAAATATAAGAAAAAAAGACAGCTGGGTCAATTACAAAACTGCTATCTGGGATATTGCTATACAAATCTACTTAATTACAGCTCAATAATTCGAGATTGTTAAATATATCCAAGAAAAGAATTTGGTATATTGTTAATATTTCTATAAAGCTCCATTGTGAAAAATAAAAGAAATATAATCAAAGTAAAATTAGTATGTATGGAATTATTCTCATGTTCATAATGTTAAATTTCTGTTCAATGTGAAGGTTGTAAATCATATTTTTAAAATTTTCCTTGTAGCTAGACAGATTTCACATGAAAAAGTTTTATGTTAACTATGTGGAGTCTTATTTCTTGCAGTTTGTGTCCTTTGCTACGATAGAGTGAAGGTAAGTATTGGAATTAAATGCTAATTGCATCTGGCATGTTCCTTTGTTTCATAATAAAGAGGTGAAATTATTAGAAATAAAATGAAAATAGACATTTCTGCAGAAGAGAGAGTAGAAGGTAATATAGAAAATAATAGAAAAAATGGAAGAAACTGTCCTATTATGTAGTAAGATGAATATAGATGCAAAGCTAAGTAATAACTAGCATAATCATAAACAACATAGAAGAGCTTTCAGGTGACATACAGTAATACAAGGAGCACAAAATGATGAGATAAATGTTATTTCCCCCAAATATTTTACAAAGATTGAAGAAGAAAATATATTTGTATAAAATTATATGTAGAGAAAGATATCTCCAGGAAGTTACTCTTGGAAGAAAGTATTTTGGGAAATGGAAATTTTAGTCCAAGCCTTACAGAGATGTTATGAGGACAGTGTTTTGTAAACCATAAAGATTTAAGTAAATGTGAAGACAGGAGTGAAGGAGGCAGAGGATGTGTTATACCAAATCTATATAATTACCCTTTGGACCTCCTGGGTTCTCAAGGAAATAAGTCTCACTTTATAAAAGGGCTTTTCCAGTTTACTATTAAAGCACTGGAATTCTAAGAATAACTGAGCTATAGATACACTTCCTTCAAATACATTTACAACTATATAGAGGGATATATCTTCAGATACATTACCTCTTCTTGAATCAACAAGTGAACAAGTATTTATTAATCACAGATTTTGCAGAACATATGTGCAAAGAAAGGTAAAAGCAAAAACACAAGCACACAAAAACCTAGAAAATACCAAATGTTCTAGTCATTGACTGGAGAGAAAATATATTTAACATTTTAAAGTTAGGGCTGAAGTATAGTGAAATAAGGGATGGCTTCATGAAACAGGTGGCATACAATTAGGTTTTAAAGGATAAATGACAATTCAACAAATGTAAAGGGGAGGACATTCCAGGAACAGAGTATGTTATGAACTAAGGCAAAAAAGATGTAGAAAATTTGTAGGATAATAAGTAGATCAGTTTCACAGGAATTGGAGAAAGTAAAATTAGAAAGGTGGGCTAGGAGGATCTTGCCAAATTATATAGACATTTGAACACCTAGCCCAAAAGTTTGAATTTTATTTGGTAGTCATAAGATTTGAGGTTTGGGGACCATAGACTGGAATCAATCAATCAACAACCAATCAAAAGAGATTTAAGTACCTACTCCATGTCAATCTCTGTGTGGTAGTAGTGGGAAATGGGGAGAATAATAAATACAAAAGTTAAATTTGAAATAACCTAAAGTAATCTATGTATCTATCTATCTATATAAAAGGATGCTTCCTTTATTATTATGTGACATAATTATAGACATGTTAGTGATAGTAATAATAATGATAGGCAAAGAAGATACAAAATTATTCCTATTTGCTTATTACATAATAGATTTACATAAAATACTTTAAAGAATCAGCAAAGAAAATAATTGTGACAAAATAATAGGATACAATAACAATTAATGACAACATGAAATCATAAAATTTGACAGAATTTTAGTAATAAAAATCTAGAAGAAAAAAGTATAAAGTATCATTTTAAATATGTATGAATCAGTCAGAATATGTAAGATTCAATTTATTAAGATGTACTTAAAAACCTATATAAATCAAATGACAAAATAAGTTTCAAAGAAATTTTTATATGGCTTAAATAATGGGAAGAATATTTAATACTCGTGTCTAGGTAGAGATAATATAATTTAAAATGAGAATATTAGCTAAATTAACTTAGAAATTTAATGTTATATCAAACAACCAATAAGATATTTTCTAAACTAGACAAAAAAAATTGAAGGGAAAATAGGTCTAGAATCTCATAGAAAATAATGGGGGACAAGTTGCAATGAAAAGGACCTTCTGGCCTTCAGAAAGATAGTGATTGTTGTTCTTCAGTCAAAAGTGTCTCACTCTTTTGACTTGGTTTGAGGTTTTCTTGGTTAAGATATTAGAGTGATTGGCATTTCTTTCTGCAGTTCATTTTACAGGTAAGGAAACTGATTTAAACATGATTAAGTGCTTTGCTTACAGTCACAGAGCTAGTAAATGTCTGAGGTAAGATTTAAATTCATGAAAATGAATCTTCCTGATTTCAGGCTTGGAGCTCCATACATATATTGCACCACAGAAACAAACACATGTTGCCTACATTAAAAAGATGTATGCGTTGGCTATTTGATGCTTTTTATTTTCCATTAGCAGTTCTGCTTGATTTTGACTCCAGAGATATCCTGCTAATTACATATTTCATTATTGCCACTTTCACATCCTCTTTTTCTTATGATGGCATAGACTACTAGATGCCATGTTGGCTGGGAATATGCTCTATGAGTAATATTGTATTTAGGCAAGTGGAAGACTGTGCTTATGATGAGGTGATGAGACACACAAGTGGCATGTTGATGATAAGAATCTCTAGGTCTTCATAGAATTTTTTGACTTTCAAGGTTGATCATGTTGGGAATATATGCACTGATTAGGATGCCATGGTACTTTCCTGCAAGTCACATCATCTTGTTTTGAGCCAGTTCTTAGCTCCCTTTGATAGATATAAGTGTTTTTTCTTGTTGTTGTTGTTGTTGTTGTTGTGATATAGGAGCCACCTGCCAGTGGCTTGTGGAGGTCTAACTCAGACCTGTAGAATGGATCTCTTCATGTGAGACGATGATGATGATGATGATGATGATGATGATGATGATGATGATACAAAGAGACTGGGAGGTAGTTGCTGTTCTCTGACCTCCCCACCGAGAGGCCTCTCTCTGATCTCTCTCCTCTTCTTGGAATCATTAGTACAGTACTTTGCACATAATAGGTACTTAATAAATGTTTATTGTATTAAATTGAATTGCTACTCTATCCATTCTTAAATGGCACACTTTAGAAGTAGACAAAATTGATGTTGAAGTATGATTAACCAAAAGTATCATGGTTTTATAGTGGGTTTCCAAAGTAATATCTGATAGCCAAAATTATATACTCTATACACAATAATCCCATCTCTTCACTTCATGACATTATATAAAAAATCCAATCTTAGATTATCTTTTATAATTAGATACCTATCTCCAATCATTTATCAAGATATCTGATTCTTCTGAAATACTTAGATTTATCTTTTTCTTTCTATTTTCATTTCCTGCTCCAATGTAATATTATATATAACTGTCAATCTCGTCATCTTATTTTCCTTGAAGAATAATAGAACTTCTTACAACAATTGTATCATTCTACTTCATATCTTTATGTCATGCCTTTAGTTAAATATTTTTTATTTCTGTTTCATCAATATCTATTTTTCATTCTCTTCAAAACTGATTCAATAAATCTCTCTGACTAATCCTCTCTTGATCATTCTTATAATCCATCCTTTCTGTAGGAATGGATTATATATTTCTTTTTCCTTTACTGTAAATATATAATAATTATGTATATAATAAATGACAATAATAAATAAGTAAATAATCAATAAAATATATGTTGGCAATTCATTGCTGAGTAAACCAAGTAACTAGAGATGAAATCAAGTCCTATGTTTACAAATTTCATTTTACTATCCTTACTGGGTATTTCTGTTGGTCTCACAGCTGTTAAACTACTTTCTATTGCCATCTGATATTTTTCAAGAAATCTTTCCTTCTTCAGGGAATCTGCTAGATGTTTTGCTCTTATCTACCCAAGTTGCGGAAGCTGGAAAGTCTTCCTCTGACTACAGCACTCTGATTTCCTTAGTGAATAAGGCATTGAGTATATGACTGAGGTTATGAGCTAGTACATGAACCTATGGTAGGCAAAAAAAAAAAAACAAACAAAAAACATAATGACCCCAAGCCAAACTTGTCCTTTGAGTTGTCCTGTGTCTGATGTGGATATCGGGCCCTTGCTCTCAAATAGCTATCCAATTTGGAGTTACAAAACTTCTTGTACTTCTCATTTAATCTTTGTGAGCCTTTATCTCCAGAAACTATTCTGAGAACTCTGTCTTCACATTTCTTCTGCCAAAAATATATAGAAAAAGGAAATCCCTAAGAACTGTGTGGAGACTGAAGGAAGCCATCCATACTGACATAATCTTTTAAAACTCTTATTCTTATATATTTAAGAGCAAAAACAAAAACAAAATAAAGAAAGCAGAGGGAATTGTATCATTTTCCAATTACAATTACTACATTTATTATTGACATATACTATCAACAAAGTTTTTTTTTGGCTTCCCTACAGAAGCAAAGCCAGAGTTAGCTATTTGAGGAATGATTACACAGGGACATATGCCTATGAAAGTAGGTCTTAAATTAGAAGATAAGTTTATGTGACTGGATTGATTCCAGAGTCTCTAGAATCTAGTTAGTCTCTAGACTAACCAATGCCTTTGGTGCACATTCTTTCCTTAAATAGTATTTTTTTTCAAATATAAGCAAAGATAGTTTTCAACACTCACATTTGTAAAACTTTTTTTTTCCAAAATTTTTTCATTTGCTGCTCTCAACTTCCTCTCCCCAAGACAGCAAGATACACGTTAAACAAGTACAATTCTTCTAAACATATTTCCATATTTGTCATGCCATACACACATACCCACAAAATCAGATCAAAGGGGAAAAACAAGCAAACAAACAACAGCAACAACAAAAAGTTGAAAATACTATGCTTTGATCCACACTGACTGTCCATAGTTCTCTCTCTGGATGTATGGCACTTTAGGACTAATCTATTGGAATTGTCTTAAATCTTGGTACACACTCTTAATGAAAATTTCTTGAATTGAATTTTGTTGACCATATGAACAAGTTTGAAATAATTGTAGCTATGAATGTAAAAAGAATACTAGGAAACAGAGACAAATAATTCATTATATTCCCTCTGTTAGTATGTTAGCTTACTTCTTTCTTTATTGTCTTTTAAAGTGTACTTGTAACTACTTCTATTTTTACAATCTACCAATCCCTATAATTCTTCTTTCTAGTTTTTGCTAGTTTTATCCTATATGCTTTTCAGTTTTCTTCTGAAAATAGTTGTCAGTTTTTGACACTGTTAACTAATTAGAAAACTATTCCTTTTATAAACCAAACTTATTGTAGTATTAGAGGTTGTCCCTCCTTCCTGATGCATTTCCTTTGACTTTAAATAAAGGGGGAATTTTTATGTCTAATTCTTTCAAAAATTCTACAAAGTTCTCTATTTCTAATTAGTTCCAGGTACTATCCTAAAGCATTAAGGTTTTTGGAGAATTTTAAGAATGTGATGATGCCTTAGTATAGCAGCAAACGATTATCATGATAGTTCTTTATAGATCTCTCACTGTTTATGGTTTCAAGCTATCTCAAGAAATGGAGTTTGATTTTTAAAAGGCAAAATATCCAAACATCGAACACCCTGAATATGCTGAATATCCTGGTACAAGGATGTAGTGGTATAGCAAGGGGAAAAAAAAAAGTGGAACCATCTTATTATAAATGACAGCTGTCAGCATACCTGTGAACTGTGAAGGAGTGGGACTAGAAATATTAACAAGTTACACAATGGGTTTTTAAATTATAGGTCAATGAAGAGTCTGAAATGAACAAATTCCAAAAGACAGACCAGGTATATTAATAGCATGCAAAAATAGTGGTCAATTAGAACTTTCTTATGTGTGGAACTACTAATTCTGAGGTTTGAGTTCATGGGAATTTTCAAAGAATCCCAGGACTGAGTCTAATGATAGAAAAAGGTAAAGGAAAGCAAGGAGAAAATTCTGGGTCTGGATCTTGAAGATCTTTTTTATTTGTTTTTTGTTTTTGTTTTTGGTGTGGGTATCCTGACTTTTTCCCATCAAACTTCAACAGAATCAATTAAAAATTATAATGACAATACATTAGTTCTCAAGCATTTTAAAGCTAGTAGGGATTAGAGGCATTGAGGCAAAATATAACCTCTGCTCAAACTATTACACTTCAACACAGACAAGCAGCTAAGATGGATTTGGGGACTGGCAGTCTAGACAATGAATTTGTATTCCATAACACCTCTTTTTTACCTGTCCTTCAGAAGAATTTTACTCATTTTGAGTCACTTTCAGATTCTCAGAGGACTGTCTTTAAAAATCATTCATAGTGCATACAGATATGAATAAGAAGGAATTGTATAGTATTGGTACAGAACAGGGAAATTGTGGAGTAATTGGTAACATATCACATCATAATTCCATTAGACAAATATCATATGTCAGTCAGTCAATAAGAACTTATTAAATGTCTACTATTGCATGCCAGGCACCATGCTACCATAAATACTTTTCAATAATTTATTTAGATCTTTTATTTGTACACAATATTTTTTCTCATTCTTTTTGTCTGTTATAAGTTTTTAATCTTGGTTCTGATGGTTCAGTAGACTGATTGCAGAGAAAGCTGATTCAAGGATAAGTCTTATGTGAAATTTTAGAATAAAGCATAAAAACACACAGAAGAGAACAAAAAGTTCTTAAAGTAGAATAGAGAAAATTTTACCTTGTTTAATTTAACATATACTTTCAAAATTATACATTAAATAAATTGCTTTTTAAATAGTCCTCCTAGGGGCAGCTAAATGGCACAGTGGATAGAGCACCAGTCCAGAAGTCAAGAGGACCTGATTTCAAATCTGCTCTCAGACACTTAACACTTCCTAGCTGTGTGACTGTGGGCAAGTTACTTAACCCTGATTACCTCAGCGAGAAAAAAAAAAGTCCTCCTTTCCTACTTTAAAAATGTTTATGTTTCTTAATATTGTAAAGTAAATAAGTTTTTTAAAAAATAATATGATAATATTAATAACAATGAGACACATTTCATTTTTTAGATAATTATTAGTTGAAAGGAAGGTCTTGTATTTGAATTTCAGCTAGGCTTCATACTGTGTATAGCACTTCATACTGTGTATAATATGTTTAGATGTAAATATTTAATAGTGTAATTCTGGAAAAAATGAGGCAAGATAGAGATTAGAGAGTTTTTTTTAATACTTTATTAATTGGAGAGCTTGAATTAATCAGCTGAATGAGACTAATGTTTTAAAATATCTAGCAGCAAACTAAAGATTCCAGGGATTCTTATAGAGCTTCAGCAAAAAGGTAAACAAAGGGAGAGAGCATAGGAAGAGCACTGGTAAGCAGGAACTTCCAGGAACAGACCTTCTGACCGGTTGGGGGTAAGCAGGGATCATAAATCCTGATAAATTGAGAGGATCAGGAATTAGGATGTCTGAGAAGATATACCCCTTTCTTTTGAAATAAACCATCTGCATTTTATGGCTCTATAGAATGCTAATGTTCAGGGTTCCCAGTCTTAATTATATCAGTTCTAATGGTCAGGAATTTTTATCTACATTTTTACCTATAAATATTATTCTGTACAGATTGTCAGGAAGTTGCTTTGATTTTGGAGTTTAACTTGGATTAACAAACAAGTTTATTATTATCCTGTATTAAGAGTGGCAGAATGGAATTCCCTAGAGTGGATAGCACACACAAAGGTAAACACATGGAGATGAGTGTAAGAAGAAAATTTACTAAGACAAAAGGAGGGATGATTAGCTCTTCTGGGGAAGGAAAGAAACCAAGAAGAAGGCGAAAATGTTAACAATTAATTATCCATTATAGTATTATTATAGTAATTATCCATATAGTATTAAGTATCCATTATAGTGTGTCAGTGAATTAAACAGGAGTTAGATAAAAATGGATGTTATATCACTGAAATGCCTCCTGAAACTGGACTCAGACAGTGATTTCGGCAGTTGTTCTTTTTTCCTTTTGTCTTTTTCCTATTAATGATTGTGCTAGTTCTTAAAAACTATCCTAAATCACTTAAAGTTTATACAACATCTGGTTGAGGGTTTTTTTTTTTAATTTTTAATTTTTTATTTTGTTTTGTATTTAACTGCATATTATGATAAATATGTAGAACCATTAGATTGTTGGATTTTGGTTATATTGTTGATAATTTAGAAGAGAAAGACACAGAGAGACAGAGATAGAGACAAAGATAGACAAAAGAAGAATGACTATACTAGAAGATAAATAGATTTAAAACTGCAGCATATTTGGCTTGAGCTTAGGCTTCCATTTGGCTTGGATATTCAACTACACAAAGTGAAATATTGATTAATTTTTGTTTCCCTAACTTCACAAAGCACAGAGAGAAAATTAATATGGGATCTTTCTCTCTTGTCAATAAGTAGTAAGGAGCAGGGAGCAGAAGGGTGGGGAGTTATTTCTAGCTGATGGCATGCCACTTAATTTTTCATTGTTTATTGTCATCTAGTTTGAAAGAACCACTCTTCCAGACACTAGGAGCTGAGGGAATGGCTAAATAGAAAAGAATGCTTCAGATAATCCCATATATTGAAATAAAATCTGCTCTGAAATTGCCACCGATTTTTCCTAATTATCTCTGTGGATAACAAGAACAAGGCTAATCTTTTTCCTAATAATTTGTAAATGAATTCTTTTATAGCTATGGGAACTCCTGGTGGGAACACTCCCTTTACCTATTCAAATCCCAAATCTTCTCTAATTTATAATCATAAAGATTTAGTTGCCTGAATAACGGAAGTTAAGTGGCTTTTCCAAAAACACTTCAGCAAAAAAAATTCTCATTTTCTTCAACTCGTGCTCTCAAATGATAGTTTTGAGTACCTCTGCAGAATAGAGAAGACCAGGGTTTGTCTTCAGAAAAGGATACTGAAACAAAGCAGCAACAATAACAACAAAACTCTTTGACTCCAAAGAGTAACTTCAAATCATCATTTGAATGCAAAATCATAGAAAAAAACTTTTAAAAACCCCATAAAACAAACAAATAAAAAAACACCTTTAAAGTTAGATTAGAGAAACTGGGGAAAAATTAAAAAAAAAACTTTTGAGAAAAAAACAAAAACAGTATGAAAGTCAAGCAACTGAAAAAGGAGATTCAGAATATTAAGGAAGAAAATAGCTTCTTGAAAACTAAAATTGGACAAGGGGAAACCAGTAAACTTACAAGAGACAAAGAAATAATAAAACAAAATATCAAGAATGAAAATTGAAGAGAAGGTAAAACATCTCATGAGAAAAAGAATTGAGCTAAAAAGAAAACCTAAGAATAATCAGACTACCTAAAAGCTGCAGATGAGAGTGAATTCTGTATGACCTGAGTGAGTTCTATAAAATTATGTAAAAATCACCCCAAAAAAAAAATGTCCACTTTGATCTACAAACCCAAATGGTCTCACCTCCTCTCAGAACAAGATAAGTTTTCTTGGGGAAATCACAACCCAGGCAAGATTTCACATTCAGTTGAGAATTATCAAAGTTCCCTTAAACTCATACATAAAATGATTCTTTGAAGATTAATTCTCCCTTGAGAATGATATGCCCTCCAAGAGAATCCCTCTTGGTGTTTCTTTAATAATAAGGCCTTTTTTTACCATATCATCTGGTTTTGGTGAATTCTTTTGCTCAGAACTAGCTTCTTGGAGAGAAGGAACCTCACTCATTCCTGCCTAACATCCTCATTGCATACCCTCATCACTGTGACCAAAAATAGAACCTTGATACACTAATACAAGAAGTAGTTAAAGAAAATTGTCCTGAAGGGTAAGAACAAGAGGGAAAATTTTTTAAAAATCACCATCTGAACCATAAGGAAACCTTTAGGAATATCATAGCCAAATTCTAAAACCCCCAGGTCAAGGAGAAAATATTATGAACAAGAAGAAAAAAAAACAATTAAAATATGGCAGACCCAAAATTAGAATCATACAAGACTTAGCAATGACTAATGAAAATAATACAGATCTTAGAACACTATATGTTGGAGAGCAAAAGACATGGAGTTATGACTGAAAATAACATATCCAACAAAGTTATGCATTATCCTAAATGAAAAAAAAAAGAATAATCAATAACTTTTAGGTTTTTGTTGCAAAAAAAACCTGAATATAATAGAAAATTTGACATACAATATCAAAAGAGAAATATCAAATAATGTCAAAGATTAATTACAAGGGATTCAATTAGGGTAAACTCTTTAGTTTTTTTATTTGAATATTTAAACAGTATATTTAAGGTTTTATTAGTAGCTGAGTAGTTTGAAAAAGATTGTAAAAGACTAGAGTGTGATATGATTCTAAAAGACAGAACTTTGAAAGAAAAAAGTAAAAAGAGTAATTATCTTATACAAATAAAGTGTGAAAGGAAGATGTGACACAGAGGTATTAGATGGGGCAAGAAGTCTAGTAGTTCTAGAATCCTACTCTCATTGGGTAAGAGGCAACAACACATATATTATTTAGAGAGGTATAAAAGGTCTTCAAAGTTCAAAAAGAAATAAAGGATAATGGGATAGGAAGTGGGGAGAGGATAAAAGAGGAATTTTTAGAGGCAACCCTAAATACCGTTGTGCCACAGTTCTCTTTAATTGTCCTGACTCAGTTTCCCTAATTTGTTCTGCCTTCAGTTCTCTAAATTGTTCTGCCTCAGTTTCCTTAACTGTTCTGCCTCAGTCCCCTTAATTGTAAAACCCCCCTTCTGGTTCATTAAGACTGAGGACCACTTGCTCTAAGGTTATAAATTGTCAATGTGAAACTCAAGATGAGGGGAGATCAGACTTCCTAGCTCCTACCTCTTTCTGCCCTCAAGAATTTATGACACTGCCCCTCTAAAATATTCCAAAAGATAAGACTGTTCCGAATACCTCACTGACATCTTTACTTCTGTTTATTCAAACATACTGACTCTGGTTTTAAGTAAGAATTTATAGTCTCCCCCATCCTGACAGAACCAAATGGTTCTAAGAAACTTCCCACTCTCAATGTTCTGACTCCGCCTCTGCTTTGGTCTACCCTGTAGTTGAGCCATATGGGTATATATGTCATGGAGAACTCACATTCACCACTAGATACTTTGAGATGAGAGTCCTGTCCAGTCAATTATACTCTCCAATTAATAAAATATTAAAAACTCTCTAATCTCTATCTTGCCTCAGTTTCTCTGGCATTACAATACATCAGATCTGGATTAAAGAAAGAATGACATAAACATTTGGCTGGGAATAGAACTATTCAAAACTTATAAAGAAATAAGAGGGTGAGGGAATAAAATAAAAGGTACAGGAATGTGTATATGTTAACAGGAATAGAATAGGTGTATAGATGAACAGAAATGGAATAAAAAGGGAATAATTTACATATGTGGAAGACTATAAAAGTCTTTTAAATGCAGATAGAAACAAGAGTGCAAGAGGAATTTAAGGGGGGGGATCCTTGAAGTGGGAGGGGGTATAGGTTAAGTAATAGGCAGGCAAGCTAGTGGGTAGAAATAAAGCAGAGGGATCAGGAGAAACAAGGAATAAGAGATACACACAAATATAAAATAAAATTCAGGAGTGGAATTTATAATGGATTTAATCAAAAGAGAAAAACTGGGAATATTAATCAAAATTGTTTTAGATTATATACAATAAATAGACTGCATAAAATTGGAATATTGCTGTGATGAAGGAAATAATGAGTTGGTAGAGTTAAAAAACAAAATGTAAAGACTTGCTTGGATTTATGAAGGAAGATGTTATATACCTTGAGAGAAACAGAGGACAAACAAGCATAGTATTGATTTTACAGAGATGTATATAAATGTATACATGTAGATATGTGTATGATTATTGATGTCTATGTAAATATATATGTATGCGTGTATGTCTCTATATATGTATATGTATGTGTGTATATGTGTGTGTATATGTGTATAAAACTTAATTGTAGCCTTTTTGGGGGGAGAGAGGGAAGAAGGGGAAAAAAGAATAAAGTAATAACTTCATGGCAGAGAACAAAAGAAAACCTATAAGGTAGCAAAGATACCTCTGAACACAAGTATGGTATTTATAAATAGGTGTTCTTGAAATGGAAATTTATTACTTTATAGTTTATCTTCTTATATAGTTTATCATTTTATGTTCTGTGCATATGTCATTTTTTTTCTTTTCTTATTTTGTATTTAAGTTTAAAAGAAAGAAATAGAGAAAGAAGAAAAAATGTCTCAGAGGAGCAGCCAAAGTCATACTAAGATTGGAATGATAAAACAAACTAACACAATTATAACAAGTTTACTATATGCCAACCACTGTGCTAAATACTGAGAATAAGAAAACAAAACAAAATAAAATGAAAAAATAAACACACTCTCTCTCCCCAGGATGTTACATTCTAATGGGGGAGATAACATACATACAGAAGGATATTTAAGTCTGGAAAGTTATAGAATATTGATTTTGAATGTCAAGGAATAGATTGATGTGCCCAATTTAGGAACATAAGCAGATATAATTTGATCATGGACTGTGGCTTCAAACAATCCCTTTCAACCATATCACCACACAATGTTGGCCGAATGATATATCAAGATAAAATTGGAGATTGTGATCCTATCAATTTAAAGGATGACACAGAACTCAGAGAAACAATCAAGATATTTGGCTAAAGAATTGGGACCGAGAAGCAACTAGGTAGTGAAGTAGAGCACCAGCCCTGAAGTCAGGAGGAGGACCTGAGTTCAAATTTGGTTTCAGACACTTAACACTTCCAAGCTGTGTGACCCTGGTCAAGTCACTTAAACCCAATTGCCTTAGGGGAAAAAAAAAGGATTGTGACCCAAAAGGTCTAACTTGATTAAAAACCTTTTCTTGCTTAAAAACCTTTCCTTTTTCCCTAACTTCTTTGGGATAAAATACAAATTCCTTTGTCAGACAATTAAGGTCCTTCTTGATAAAGTTTCAGCCTATCTGGTCTTATTTCATATTACTCTAGTTCACACATGACATTCCAGACTTACAGCATTACTTTTCTTTTCCTACAACTGACATTGTATCTCCTATCTCTCTATTTGTATAGAAACTGCTCTTGATCTCTAGAAGTCCTATTTACCTATTCCTTTAAGATATTTTAAAATCTTCCTCCAAAGCTCAGTACATATGCTTCCTTTTCCCAAAAGTTTTATTCAGTTCATCATTTTATTATAAATAGGAAGAAAGAATCAGTGTTAGGTTTATCTGATTTTTGTATGACATAAATATAGGAGAGACATGGGAGCTATTCTGTAGTACAACACATTTCTTTGAAAAATGATGCCAGCTGGGTAAAATATGACCCAATTCCTGCAATTGGGTTCAAAAAGTAAATAAGTACAGTCGGTATACACAAAAGAAATTGTCATATGAAAAATACTTTTATTTATAGTCAAGTTGATTCAAATAAAATAATAAAATATTATTCTAGTCTAAATTAATACTTTTTTTTTTCAAAATGAGAGATATAATGATGATCAATTCTGATGAACGTGGCCGTCTTCAACAATGAGATAAACCAAATCAGTTCCAATAGAGCAGTAATGAATTGAACCAGTTATACTCAGTGAAAGAACTCTGGGAGATGACTATGAACTACTATATAGAGTTCTTAATCCCTCTATTTTTGTCCGCCGGCATTTTTGATTTCCTTCACAGGCTAATCATACACTATTTCAAAGTCCGATTCTTTTTGTACAGCAAAATAACTGTATGGACATGTATACATATATTGTATTTAACTTATACTTTTACATATTTAACATGTATTGGTCAACCTGCCATCTGGAGGAAGGGGTGGGGGGAAGGATGGGGAAAAGTTGGAACAAAAGGTTTTTCAATTGTCAATGCTGAAAAATTACCCATGCATATATCTTGTAAATAAAAAGCTATAATAAAAAAGAAAAAAAAAGAAAAACAAACTTTATCTATAAAAATGAGAGATATAATCACCATAGTCATAGTATGTTATACCTTGATTATATGATATCGAGAATATTGTATTGGATCTGAATGCCATATTATAGAAAGGATTTTGACTAAAAAGAACATATCCAGAGAACAAACAAAATAATAAAAAGACTTGAAACCATGAATCAAAGAAAATTAACTGAAGGAATTGCAGGTTTTTAGAAAATAAATTAAATGCCATTTCATATATGGAGAAATTGAAGAATAAAACAATTTTGTTTATGATCCTGAGAAGAATCAATCACATGTATTTATTGTCTTTTTAAATAATTTTCCTAAATGTTACTAAATATTTGATAAATATATTTATGTTCAAATAGCCTTACCTGACAATGAAATTACTAAAATATAAAGAGTATAAGAAATACATTAGTGGAGGAAACACCCTCTATAATGAAATTATACATCATTTGAATTAAGGAGAAATACAAGATAATCAGATGATATAATACTTGAAATATTAATGGGTAAGCTCATGGCCATGTAAGCTAACATTCCAAGTAGTATATTTTTTTTTTTCTAGGATCCTTTTGGATAAAATGCTTTAATCCTAGGGAATAAAATTAATGCTAGCAGATTTTTTGGGGGCATATTAACATTCTTTAAGCAGTTCTAAAATGACAATCATGTCTGATGTGATGAACTAACATCTGTGTGTTGCTGCTGAACTTAGCAATTTGTTTCCCCTGATCACTGAAATATTATATTTAGATTGTTAGTCATTACCAGAAAAGAATCAATAATATCATAGATTTAGAATTGAAAGGGACCTTAAAAGCTATGAAGGCTAAGCCCTTTATTTAAGCCCCTAAATTTTGAAAAGGGAACTGAGGCTAAGAGAGGATAAGTTTCTTTCCTTAGTTCAGAAGGGAGGAAACGGGAAATATAGGATAAGAATCTTGGGTTCCAATTAAAGAGACATTTCCATTGCAACAGTCTGCTAATTGAATGCTCATGGTTGGAATATTTTTGGTTCAAAGATCAGCATTTCCACATCAAATGAAATCAGGACCAATAAGACCATTCTTTTGATTGATTGTGGGTTCAGAATAATGAGAAACAAACAGCAATGTTCAGATGTCATTGTTTCTCTTTTCTGTATTCAATATTCAAATTGCAATCTTATCCTTCTACCCTCCTTCCTTCAAGAGATTTTATTGAGTTTCCCCACTATTGACATTAGTATTTGTTTTATTAAAATTTCTTTAAACTGTTTCTTTTTCATCTACTAGAAAAATTAAGGGAAATTTATTAGCTGAATTTATGTAAATTCTCCAGTTCAGTTTTCATTCAGGATAAATTTGTTTTGAATATCTGTTATGACAATTATATACAGCTACATTTTCAACCCTAATGCATTTTTAATAACTTCCTTCAGCAGCTAGTGATTTGAATTTCAAATTTCTTTCTACCAAGAAGTAAAAATTACAGTTTTTATAGCTATTTCATATTAAAAAAATTGATTTATGCAACAAGATCTCTCCTGTAGTAAACATATCAAATGTTTAAACGAGCCCATTAATACCCATAAGGTTTGTAATATTTATGTTCCTTATATAGCATGACAGAATGTTAGAGTTGATAAAGAAACATTTGCTTTCCTAGTTCATTCCATATAGAGCCCTAATTCAGACTGGACATATTTTATTCAGTTTATTTATGCCCTTGATTTATTGCCACCATACCCTGTATCATTAGGCTCAAGGGTATAGTAGCAATAATTGAAAAGAAATTAAAGTTTAAAAATAAATGTTAAAATCTAAGAAAAGGAAAATGGACTTAATTCACATTTTTTTTTTCCTTTCTGGAAGTAATTTTTAAAATAAGAAGAAACATACATGGCCAAAATGACTGTCTTTTTCAAAACATTGTCAATACACATCCATCTACTCTGTACATTTTGAGACCTCTTGCCCTAGGAATGAATTTTATTATCCAGTGAGTAAGCACAAACTTATCTAATGACCTACATTTGGCTGGCCTCAGACAATGCTTCATGTTCATCTTTCCAAATATCCAGGAACATCTTGCCATTGAACATCTAGCCAACTATGGCTTATGTATTTTACCTGCAAGATTTTTAATTTAATCAATACAACCATTGTTTCTGGAATGAGAGTGACAATGGCTTGTCTTATGGCTCCACTCACCATTATATAGATTCTCCAGACAAAAATTCACTTTTCTGCCCACCATTGCCTACATGCCTTGTCTGTCTTTATTAGAATGTAGGCTCTTTTAAGTAGTTATTATTTTGCTTTTATCTTTGTAAGTAACCTAAGGGCTTATCACAAAGTCTGGTATCACAAGGTATTAGTAAGTCCCCAACAAATGTTTTTTCTTTAATTTATTCATTTTGGAAGTTTTCTAAGTAGTAGTAATAATAATAACAATAGCTAATATTTACATAGCAATACTATATTGAGAGGAACTATGCTAAGTACTTTACAATTTTCATTCCATTGGGCGGCTAGATGGTGCAGTGTATGGAGCACTGACCCTGAAGTCAGGAAGACCTGAATTCAGATTTGCCTCAGACACTTAACACTTCCTGGCTGTGTAACCCTGGGCAAGTCACTTAACCCCAATTGCCTCAGCAAAACAAATAAACAAAACCTCAACTTCCATCATCAAATATTATCCCATTTAATCTCTAAAAACAACTCTGGGAGGGATATGTTTAATATTATTCTCACTTTACAGTTTCCTAAACTATCCTTAACTGGGGCAAAAAGAGGACATTACTTAAGGATTCACAACTAGTAAGCAACTAAGGTCATGTTCCTGACTCCAGATGCCAGATCCTTTTCTTTATACATTTTTCCGTGTAGGTAAATATTTCATTATAAGAAGTATTTTATGTTGGAATGAAGAAGTTTGCATCGTGTCATTCAGATTTTACTTCTGAGGAACTTGAGGTTCAAAGAGGTGTAGAGCTTTAATCAAGATTTCAAAATTAATAAGTATCAGAGCTGGAATAATTTAAGTCAGCATCCATTATGTTTCTAAATCCCTAAAATTAATGTTCTATCAATATACTTCTTTAATTTAGTGGCAAGAAATAAATAGTGCTTCCAAATGAACTTATATACTTCTTTTCATAAGACAATGAAAAAATATAATGATCAATGGGTTTCTCTCTCTCTTTTTGCTTTAGATATCAGGAACTTCAAAACTAAATTCTGTTCTCAGGCACAATAAATAACTCATGCTAAGTACCTTATAATATCTATTTCTCTTCTCTGAACAATGTGTTCTTTTTATGTTTAATTAACCTTTTGATTTTTTATTGAGTTTTGTGAGCTGCCTTAAATCTTTGTTAAAGTAGATGGATCAAAAATCCTTTAAAATGGCACTGAGTCCTAGAGAACACCAAATATAATGGACTTAAACTAAAACATGAAAATGAGAACTCATTCATTTTTACTATTATAATTATTTCCTCTAAATACTATCTTTGGAAAATGTTATCAACTCCCATAAGTTCATCTCTTTGAAGTTGACTCCAAAATCTTCTTTTTCTTAAACTTTTGTCCCAAATAGGAAATTCCTTTCTAGACCTCTCTATCTGCATGTTCTTTGGTAGCTTAATCTCATTATGTCAAAAAGAAAATTTGTTATTTTCTTCAATTCTCAAATAATTCTCTTCCTAATTTTACTATTTTTAAATTTTTTTTGTCAAGGATCATTTTCTTATTAATAGCCATTAATTAATTAATGCTAGAATAAGGACATAGGAAATATACCAGTTTTCTTGGGAAAGAAATATTTTTTCCCTAGTTCCCTCAAGTTAATATCTAGCAACATTGAGTAGGAGTGCTATTGAAAGATTTGCCATTATTCTCCAACACAATTGTTAGAGAAGTTCTTTTCTTAGTGTTGGAAGTCCAAGTCTTCTGTTTGTGCATAAAGCATGTCTTAGAAGACTTCATAAATAGAGATTTTCTTGTAAACAGGGTTGTAATTTATCCAAAATAGGAAAAATATTGATTATTCATATTTTGTAATAGATCTATGATAACATAGTCATAGTCATTCCTTGCAGAGACATAGATTGCAGCCTTCATGCATGCCTTCTTAATTGGCTGAGGGTCTTCCTCCCTTCCTCTTTACATTGTTTGGATGCCAGTTGAGCATAAAGACTATCCACTTCTTCACTTTTACTTTTTCACTGATCTATCTTCTTTTTCTGACATACATCCTTTTTATTATTTCTTCCTACCAACATATTACTTTGATAAATGATAGACTGATCATGCATATCACAGGCTTTTGCATTGCTCCTTTATAATGATATACTTCAATTTGAGGGAGATCGATTTACTACTTTCAGAAAAAATTAGTTCAAGATTACATCACGCAATTTACTGAACAACTTTTTAAAAGTGAGATCTCATCTTTAATAATAACTTTGAAATACTAATAAATAATTAAGTGCCAAACTTAAAAAAATAAGAGACTATATAATTTTTAAAATCTTGCTAAACTCCTGAAATTTGGAGTATAGACTCTGGAAAAATCTTAGATATTAATAATGTAACACTGGACCAAGAAGAATCATGGAATTAACAACTCAGAACTAGAAGGTCAGCCTTTTTTGACTAATTCCTAGAGCATTATATAGTACACAGTATATACTAACTGTGCACTGGGTACTTAGGGTAAAAAGAAAAAAAATCCTACAATAAAGAAGCTTACAATTTATTGAAGCCACATGGAATGTACACAATTAAGTAAATACAAAGCACATAAAAAGCCATTTTAAGAAGGATAGGGTGCTAATAATTACTAGGGGGAAAATGCTAATAAATACTAGGGGGGGGGAACTTCTCAGAGAACATGGAATCATATAACCTTATTTGATAGGTGAGAAATATAAGACCTAGAGTATTTAAGTGGCTTGTTTAAGCTAGTTAATAACCAGTGCCATGTAAGAGGTATCAACTGAACTGACTTGAAAGAAAAATATGAGGTAAGATGAGGATAGAATGTTTTTCCAGCACGGAAAAACAATTCAGCTAGAACAGAATGTGTATGAAGTGGGATGGCTTCACTGAAAAGCTCTCTAAATGATCCAGGTTTGGGATAACATAAAATTACAGGAACATAGATTAAGAGATGGAATTGACCTTAAAGACCACAATCGGGGAAGCTGAGACACAGAGATGTTAAGTAATTTGGCTCTACTAAGTGTCTGAGATTTGGTTCAAACCATTGTCTTCTTGAGTCCAGATCTAATCCTTTAGTTTCTGTATAACCATGCTGTCTCACTATCATAATTAATAACAATTTATATTACATACTAAAATAAAAAAAAAAGAGTTCCAACTCATATCAAGTCTGCTGTAACAACTCATGACACTCACTTAACAATACATTGTTCTCCATAAGGAAATGTTATGAAATTACCAGATATTAAAAATACTAGAATTATAAGGTACCTCAAAGATTATGGAATCATATAATCTCATTTTATAGATGAGAAATTTGAGGCCTAGAGAATTAAGTGACTGGTTCAAGCTAATTAATAACAAATGCCCTTGTTCCTCAGTAGTTTTCAATCCAAGGAATAAAACAAATGTGAAAAATTCCACTGCCTTTGAATATAATATCCAACACATGGAAGTCTGAATGGTGAAAGATCCAGAGAATATGATTTATAAAAATCATTTGGAGAAATTATATTCCTCATGTTAAAATTTCTATTATATTAATAGCTTTATAAAACCAAGTCAAATACCCCTTTAAAGTACCATATACTGTATATTATTTAAAGCATTTTACTATGAGATTTGTGGTTAATGCTTATGTCACTATTATAGATCAGGATACATAGAAATAATTAAAAATCAAAACAAATAAAAAATGAATATATATACTTATATATGTGTGTTTATGTGTCTATGTATGTATATATGTATTTATGTATCTAATTCTATAGTTGTGCACATAGAGTTATTATTGTTACTTGAACCATGATCATAAAGGTAGGAAGCTATTGATGCAAAAAAATCTCTTTTATGAGAGCTAAAGTTTATAACCTTTAAAAGTTGCCTGGGGCACTGAGATGTTAAGTGACTAAATGGAGTCACATAACTTTTATGTGTAAGGAATGAGATTTTGAAGCTGGATTTATCTTTATCTACCAGAACATGCCACTTTTAAATATAAAAGAAAAAAAAAAAGTTTTAAAAGAGCAAAAGATCCTAGGTTACTATTTTCATGAAATTAACCCCTAATGTTTGCTCTCCATGAGGATTCATGATCCATGATTTACCATGGAAAGGCTGATATAACATTAGTATTTTCCTTCACAATTGATCACAGCAGTAGTAAGTTAAAATTCCTTAGGGTTTCTTAAATCACTTGCAAACTGAATTAGTCCTCTACTGGTTATCAGTAGTAACTTGCAATCATAAAACATTAATCTTCATAATCCTATCATGGTAAAAGTAATATTTTAGGAACTGTGTATAATGATTTCAATTATTAAGGTGCTTTGGGCAACTTTGCTTGCAAATCAGTAAAGCCTATGTCATTACTTTCCATTCAGAAACCATACTGTTAATATTTCCTCCATTGGTTCTAAATTTCTTACTACCATTTGATAGTATGTAGGAAGAAAATAGAAAACAAAATAAAACAAAATCCATGTATATTTTTTCCTGGGAGCATTGCTTATTCTCAACTTACTTGTATAAATTCGGTATTCATTCACTTCTGATCAATCAGAATTATTGGTTATTTACAGAATAACCAAGTGATAAGGTTTGCCTGTTGATTAACAGCCTCAGAATAAAGCTAGTGATTTCTAGTCCATCATACTCTGACCAAGGATAAATCATTTCTTTAGCCTTGAGTATCATTTCCAAAAGTAAGCTTTGCTTGTGAACAATAATAATAAAAAATAAATAAAAGAAAGAGGAAGAGAAGAAAGGAACTCAAGAGAATACAAGAGAGAAAAAAATAGGAGAAGAAAGAGGGAGACTACCTTATAACAATCATCTAAAGTACTACTAAGCAGCAAACTTTCCTTAGGTTATTTACCATTTTTATTAGTAACTTCAATTGTGTCCAACACTTTGTGAATCCATTTGTGGTTCCTTTACAAAGATAGTGCAGTAGAAGCCACACTTAACACCATATGCCAAGATAAGATCAAAATGGATCCATGATTTAGGCATTAAGAACGAGATCATAAATTAGAGGAACATAGGATAGTTTACCTCTCAGACTTGTGGAGGAGGGAGGAATTTATGACCAGAGGAGAACTAGAGATCATTATTGATCACAAAAATAGATAATTTTGATTATATCAAATTAAAAAGCATTTGTACAAACAAAATTAATGCAAACAAGATTAAAAGGGAAGTAACAAACTGGGAAAACATTTTTATACTTAAAAATTCTGATAAAGGCCTCATTTCCAAAATATATAGAGAACTTACTCTAATTTATAAGAAATCAAGCCATTCTCTAATTGATAAATGGTCAAAGGACAACAGACAATTTTCAGATGATGAAATTGAAACTATTTCCACTCATATGAAAGAGTGTTCCAAATCACTATTGATCAGAGAAATGCAAATTAAGACAGCTTTGAGATACCATTACATACCTGTCAGATTGGCTAAGATGACAGGAAAAAATAATGATGAATGTTGGAGGGGATGTGGGAAAACTGGGATACTGATGCATTGTTGGTGGAGTTGTGAAAGAATCCGACCATTCTGGAGAGCAATCTGGAATTATGCCCAAAAGGTCATCAAACTGTGCATACCCTTTGATCCAGCAGTGCTACTATTGGGCTTATATCCCAAAGAAATACTAAAAAAGGGAAAGGTACCTGTATGTGCCAAAATGTTTGTGGCAGCCCTTTTTGTAGTGGTTAGAAACTGGAAAATGAATGCATGCCCATCAATTGGAGAATGGTTGGGTAAATTTTGGTATATGAATGTAATGGAATATTATTGCTCTGTAAGAAATGACCAGCAGGATGAATACAGAGAGTCTTGGAAAGACTTACATGAACTGATGCTGAGGGAAATGAGCAGAACCAGGAGATCATTATACACTTCAACAAGGATACTGATTCTGCCTTTAGTGTACCAGCTGAATATAATCCTTGTTTATTCCCAAATTATCAAAAGGGCTATACTATATTGCTTTCAGCTATGCTTCAACATATTCCTGAAATATCTTTTCCATAAGCCTCTTATTTATTAACTATACTAAGCTAGTTTATTATGCTAATATGGAAATATTATTTTTAATAGTGTTAGGGACCAGAAATCATTAACATAAGTGCAATGCACTATACTGTACATCTCCCAAATACTACTACATCCAGAACCAGGAGATCATTATACATTTCAACAACAATATTGTATGAGGATGTATTCTGATAGAAGTGTATATCTTCAACAAAGAGAAGAATTAATTCAGTTCCAACTGATCAATGATGGACAGAATCAGCTACACCCAGAAAAGGAACACTGGGAAATGAATGTAAACTGTTTGCATTTTTGTTTTTCTTTCCAGGTTATTTTTACCTTCTGAATCCAATTCTTCCTGTGCAACAAGAAATTTAGTTCTGCACACATATATTGTATCTAGGATATACTATAACATATTTAACATGTATGGAACTGCCTGACATCTAGCGGAGAGGGTGGAGGGAAGGAGGGGAAAATTCAGAACAAAAGTGAGTGCAAGGGATAAAGTTGTAAAAAATCACCCATGCATATGTACTGTCAAAAAAAGTTATAATTATAAAATTAATAAAAAATTTAATAAAATTTAAAAAATCACTTCTAAAAAAAAAAGTTAGTGTAGTATTTGTCATTCATTTTACAGCTGAGGAAGCTGAAGAAAACATGGTTAAGGGACTTGCCCCAGATCATATAACTAGTAAATATCTGAAGTGACAACTAATCTTAAAATCTATTGACTCTCTCCCTAACTCTCCATACACTTTGGCATTTGATTACACAGGCTTTTAATTGGTAGATAAGAGAGGGCAATGAACTCTATCTTGATATATGCCATGAACATTTTTGAAATCAAAAGACATTACACTCATGTTAAACAATATGGCCCTCTTGTCAACAGATGACAAAAACAAGAGGGTGACAGTACCCAGACTAGAGAACTACATTTCTGATCAATAACCAGGGAGGGTTTTCTGTAACCAGAGACAGTTTATGATGTTATTTAGATAATGTTTACAAAAACTGATCTTGAAAAGTGATGGGAGTAGGAAGATGGAATCCTTATCATATTAAGAATGTTGCTAAAATGTTGTAGAACTCAAAACACAAGTTGCAGTTAAAACTAAATAACAAATTCACATTAACCTGAAATGTTCAATGTTAAAAACTCAACACCTTTACAAATGATCAGATGATGAGTCATCTCATTTTATGAAGTAGCAATAAAAGTAGGTCTTTCATTTTCCAAAGATACTACTGGCATTCAGACCAGATGATTAAAATAAAGGGGAAAAATAAGTTTTACATTTTATCAGGGGACATTTTATTCTGGTGATGGCATTTTTGCCTCTACAGATTTCATCTATCAAAAGAAATTTCTCCACTAGTTGCTGTCAAGGTTTCAGTTATTCTCCATGGCCTCAGAAAACTATGACTTACCTTATGAAAGTTTCTGAAATAAGCTGCCTTTTCATCTGGAAATTTTTCAAGCCTTCTAGGTCCTTTACTGGATGCTTTCTTGAAAACTAACCAGCAACGTCTGAAAATCTGTAAGGAAATGAATGAATTCCATTAGTTTTTTTTGTTTTTGTTTTTGTTTTTTTTTGCTTAAACAGCTTATTAGCATTAGAAACCTGATTTGTATGGTTCAATTAATCCATTGTGAAGAAATTCCAATAAAAGAAAATTACCTTTGATAAAGAATGCATTTTTTCTAAAGCAGCAAACTTTTGTCATTTTTTGACATGTTCTTCATTAAAAAACTTTTTAAAAAAGGTTTTTTTCTTTTATAAATTACCTTTTATGAATTCATAAAAGCTTAAATTATTTTTTCAATATGTTGCCTATTGTCAACTTAGTTATATGAAAGTACCTGTACATTTTAATCTATCACAATACAAATATAGCATTTATTTTCAAACTACTTTACTGGTAGACAATTCTCAGTGAAATATTTCATTTTCACTGGGAGTAAATGAAATTCATAGGTAAGATTCAGAACTTCCTTATAACAAATTTTGAATTTAGTTTTTATCTTGATTATTTCCTATCTTCTGACATATGCTCTTGACTAGCAAACATATAAAAGTACTCTTATTACTTGAAGATAGGAATCTAGAAGAAAAAAAGCAAGGCATACAGCAAATTTGCTACTTGGACAAGACAAGGATCTGCTAATTATGACATTTTGTATTATATCATAAAGAAGCCAGTGCCACTTTGGGGCATTTTGAATTGTTAGAGTTATTTTTCCTTATGTTTAACTAAAATTTGCCTCTCTGCAAGTACCCACAATTTTTCCTAATTACATCTGGGCCCAACCAGAATAAGGTTAACCTATGATTCCAAATAATAGCCTTGCAAATACATTCTTTTGTAGTTATGGGAAGTCCTGGTGGGAACACTGCCTTTATCTACTTAAATTCCAACCCTTCTCTAATTTATAATCATAAAGATTTAATTTTCTGAATCGGATAAGTTAAGTGACTTTCACAGAAGCATTTCAGAAAAACATCCCACATCATAGTTTTGAGTATGGTCAGAACCAAGATAAGAGTTCATCAGAGCTATAAATTTCCTCTATTCATATGGCTAACATTCTACTACGTCTTAATTGCATCATCTAACTCTTCTCAACTTTCTGTTAAATCTTTTATTTACATAGTTACATTATTTAAAAAAAACAGAAATGGAAGACCTACATTTATCCTTATTACATTAGGTCTTATTCAATTTGTCCCATCATTCTAATGGGTTTGCCTGGATAATAATTATGACATTTTATATATCAAATAACCTCTATAGTTTTATAACTCACAAGAGAACAACATGTCATTTATGTCTTCCTCCAATGCACTGATAAAAGGAGTTTCCAACAATTCAGGATATCACTACTCACTCTGTTAATTTTAAATAAAATTGTGTTTTTATAGTCACTCATAGCAACTCTTATAGTCAAATTACTGACCACTTCAGATATCATAGGTTCTATATTTGCATCATGATACTGGTACTTAATAAATTCAGTTTAGCAATCTAGCTATTATATTATATATATGTATATATTACATATCATATATTTGTATATATATATATTACATATCATATATATGTATATGTATATATGTATATGATGTTATTTGTTTCCTTTATATATAGATTATTTTCACCAACTGGAACAATGTTTCAGACTCTAATAGAAAACTAAGTATACTTTATCTACATTTCCAAGTCCTACTCTTTAAGGCTTCATCCTTTTCTCTGAGACTGACTTTCTCCAGTATGAAGTTTAAACTCAGAGAGCTAAAAACAGTTTGAGGAAGACTATCTTAGGATATTCATGTCAAACTCAAGTATAAATGGGTGGGATATGTATGCAGGGACACTAATTCCTACATATGAATCAGTGCTGCCTATTTATAAAACCACATATTAAAGTTTGTGTATGTTCTGTTTCATATTTATTTATTATAGTAAATATTTTCTGATTATATTTTAATCTGGTTTGAGTAGAACTTGGAATCAATTTATCTGTATGTTTGACCCCTATACCCTGGGACATTACAAAATTAAAACATTGATACACCTTTACAATAAGCATCTTCTCCATCCTAATTCTTCCTACTTATTATCTGTTTCCTCCTTATGATGGGTTTCTTTGTTTTTCCCTCTTCTTTTTATTGGTGTATATTTGACATTTTTGTATGGTTTATTTTATGTGGCAGGGAAGGAATTGTATCCTGATTTTCTTGAAAGTTTCTTCAAAGTCTTCTCTGATTTCTGGGGAAAAGAATTCATGATTTTTCTCCTAAAGAACAGGTTCCATCACTCTTCCACTTTCATTCATTCATTCATTTTTTTTCCCAAATTCTCCAAATTCCAAACACGGTAAGTTAGGTCACTTTTATCCCTAGATAATGTCATATCTGTTCCCTTTTTTTCATTCACATACTCATTAACTTAGTTTTAAGTACTCATAACTTCTTGTCTGGACTCTTGTAAAGCTAATCTCCCTACTTCCATTCTACATTCTTTTCAATTTAATTTCACTATAGGTAGCAAAATAATCTTATTAATCTCTGAGGTTTGACCACAAAGTATCTCAGGTTTCACCATATGATCTTCTTGCTTAAAAATCTCTATTAATTCACTATTAGCATTCAGGAGAAAATACAAACGATTTATCATGACATTCAAAATTCTTCACTATCTGACACCAATATAAAGCTCCACACTTATTACAGTTTACATAAAAGCTAGATTAGATTTTATCCTAAACTCAATTTCTCCAATCTTTTCTTTAACATGTTCAGCTCAGCTACAGTATTCTTCATCAAATCTTTTCTGATTTCCCCAGTTGTTGATGTGGACTCTCTTCAAAGAGCCTTATACATGTTTACCTATATATATATATATATATATATATATATATATATATATATATATATATATATATATAACTTTATATCTGCCTACTTAATGCACATAAACTATCTTTTTTCTTTGAATATTTTAAATGTATTTTTTATATTTATAAATAGATGATATAAAATGATCATAATATGTTATTAAAGTATATATTAAGGAGTTAAATTTGAAATGTTTACAAGCTAATATAGCAGTGAATATTCCTTACAAAAGTCCATTAAGGAAAACCAGATCAATTTTAGTTATATGGAAATAAGGATTTCTTAATAAAAACATTATAATACAAAAGAACATCACATCATTTTATATGCACATTCTTCACCCTATGAATGTAAACTTCAGGGCATAAAGTGTTTCATTTTTCACATGATAGTTGCTTAAGTGGACAATAAATATCTGCTGAATTGATTCTGAATGGAATTGCTTCACAAATACCTAATCTTAATAGATCTGAACATTGTGGGGGCATATAAGGCAAATTAAGTAGTCACTTTCTATTTTTTACTTGAGAAGGTCAACTATAAGTCAGATTTTCCCCCTCTTATTTTTTCTTCTGAATATCTGGCCAGACACCTACAGTTCTCTTCTCTTCTTTCTTTGAGAATGAAAAACAAAACAACAACAAAAAACAGATGGGTGCTTGGGGCACAGGTCTCAACATATAATTTCCTCTCCCTGGCATCAGTTCTTCACATATCTATCTGCTTTTCCTTTCTACCCCAAATCTCCCCAAACCTCCACTATAAATCAGACTTTGTACAGTTGTCACTACCTTTTAAGAACAATAAAGCAAGTGAATTCATTGATACAAATTCATATGTATATTGCTATTTAAGGTTAGCTTAAATTTAAAAAAAATTTCAATGTAAAATGATTCTAGGACAAATTGATCTAAGTTATTCTCAAAGTTATATGATCTAAGTTATAAGTTAAAAGCTATTCATTAAATAGCTTTTTTCCAACAAGGAATTCTGCAGAGTGTGTGTGTGTTATGTGTATGTTATCAATCCAACAATGTTCTGTATTTGATGAGGTAAAGTTTAGTTTTGGGGACTCCTGGCATGGGAACCAAAAATATGATAAGGTTTAGGTTTTGGGGTTCCCTGAACCTAGGGAACAATATGATAAGGTCTAGATTTGGGGAACCAAAATGAGATTAGGGTTTCTGGTGGTCAAAGAGTTAAATGATAAGGTCTAGTGGCAGGTTTGGGGTTCAGGTAACCAAATGGAGAGGTTTAGCTTCCCTGCAATGCCTTGGGATTTGGCACAAGGGTAGGGAGTTTTTGGGAACCCCCTTCTGGCAGCGCAGAGATTTTCTGTAAAGGAATTTACAAACCCGAAAACTTAGATTGCTAAAAGAGGTTTATTATAGGGACTGGGAAGAAAGGTTAGAATGATTCTCCTTAGGGAAATATGTGAGGATAAAGAGAGGACAGCACTGGAAAAGAATATTATTCCAGTGGACAGAGGCTTCCTTGGCATAGCATGACATAGCCCAGCATGGCATAACATGGCATATTTAGAACCTCTGGAAAGAGAGGATTTTAAACTGGCTCTTTTATAATAGGAAATTTGGCTACAAGCTGACTGAAGGGTGGGGGGCTGAGGGGGGTGGAGGGGTGGGTAGAGTCCCAAGTTGGCTTATCTGCAAGCTGGGTTTCAGCTTGAGCTAGAATTTGAATAGAACTGAATGAGTTTCTTTAATTCAATAGAGTTAATTTTTTTGTTCAGGACTAAATCAACCCTATTTAGATAACAGAACGAAACTGTTTGTCTTGTTTCCC
This sequence comes from Sminthopsis crassicaudata, assembly GCF_048593235.1. Lineage (NCBI taxonomy): Eukaryota > Metazoa > Chordata > Mammalia > Dasyuromorphia > Dasyuridae > Sminthopsis > Sminthopsis crassicaudata. The sequence continues at coordinate 207,145,765 of NC_133617.1, forward strand.
TCAGACGGGGTTCCTCACTAAGGCAGAATTGAAGATTTTCTCCTTCAAGGAGTTTTAGAGTTTCAGGGTCCCTTCTTCATATTGACCAATTAGAAAAGACTGGGGGAGTTGATCTAAGCCAGGCTGAAAAACGTCAGATTGTAAGTCTCTATATCCTTCTTCCACTCAATTTTTCTCACACTTACCTTTTTTTAATGTAGCATAATAAAGATAAAATCTCTTGATGAAGGGAAATGTGGGTGCTAATTATTTGCTTAATTGAGCCCCCTTTTCTCTAATGTGTTGCATTTTAAGGCATGATCAATTATCCTATTTTCTTTAATTTTACAAACTAAGAGAAACTTAAGAGTAGAAAAAGCACTTTGAAGTTAGAAGATGCCATTTAAATACTGTCTCTGATCCATACAACCTTTATGATTTTAATCAATCTTGGACTTCAGTTTCCTCAACTTCAAAATGCAATTAAAGACTAGTTGATTTGTCCAGAAGTGAGAATCATCATATAATGTGTTTTCAAAATCCTCCCTCATTACCTCTGTCTCTTGATATTTCGAGCTTTCTTCAAGACTCAGCTCAAATTCCATCTTTTATTAGGGTCTTTCCAGATTCTTACCTAACTAGTAGAGTCTTCCTCTCTGATATTATTTTCAAATTTCTCTATATATCACATAGAGGTCATATTATTTGCATGTTGTCTTCCTCAGTTAAAGTGTAAGGTTCTTAAAGGTAGAGATTATTTTTATGTTTTCAACTCCTTGAATTCTTAAGGATGAAAACATCAAATGATTTATTGGAGGTGAAAAATTCATATAAGCTGGTGTATCCCTGAAGATGAAGAGCAATGTTGCTTAAATTTATTAGCCAATAGGATCAATGAGTACTTTGGAGAGTAAAAGTCTATAAGAAAATATGATGTATAATGAACACATTTTGGTCCATGTAGTTAAAAAATGTTAAGTGGAGATTTCCATAATTTTCCTTGCACAAATTCAAAGAACTGTTGATTCTCTTCTAATTGTATTGTTTTCAATGACTACTAGTTGACAAAGTCACATTATCCCAATGTGATAAGGGATGATAAAGGAGATGATAAATATATATCAGAAAATATACATCAGCCATTGGAGAAAGAAATTTCAGAGTGAATCATATCAAATTAGCTCACATATAGACATGGAAGTGTATTTATTTTGCTAATATGCACATACATTTTATTTGTGAATTTACTATGAGGGAAATTATATGGTTGACCTTTATACCATAACCATCTTTTAGACTTAATAGCAATTTCAGGCCTATATATGCCAAAGAGTAAGGAGAGACTTTTGCTTTTAAAGGAAAAAAAGAGATTCAAGAATGTGGAGAGCTGGAACTCTGGAGAAATATACTTGAAACAAGTTGTTAACTCAGTGGAATTGATGAGATGATTGTTTTTTAGTTTATATATATATATGTGTTAGAGAACTGTTACATCACCATACAAAGTATAGTATGGTGACGTAATAGTTCTCTAAGTTCACATATAATCAGTATGCTGTAATGTTGTAATTACAATAAGGTATATAAGGGCTAACAAGGACTGGAAGATAGACATTCTATCTTTTATCATTCTCCTGGTGGCTCTCTGCTTCCTGCACTAAGATCAGACTGGAGGACCTGCAGAATGCTGGCAGAGAAGACTGGGTCAAACTATGACAGACACAGAAGGGGACAATAAAGACTTTGGACTTTATTCCTGACTATTCTTGATTATTCTTCTGAGACCAAGGTTGATCCCAAGGCCCTCCAGAAATCTAGCTCAGACATTACACAAGAATTTCTGTATAGGCCTAGACTTTCTGGTCCCAATGGGCAGTATGCCCAATGGACATGAAAATGATACTAGTTTTGAAGATATAAGACAAGGTTTTGGATTGCACTTCAAAACAATATAGGTCTCTGTAAAGCGCCGAAACTCTGAGCAGATGCACTTAATGTAAGATAACCTAGTGCTTGAGGCTAATTACCAATTGGACAATTCTTTATTAACATATGCTTGGAGGATGACCCTACTCAACTCTATGCTGGCTCTATCTGTGGGTGTGGAGAGAGAAGGGGAAGGGATGTCAGAGGGTGGAGTAGGACAAGCAGGATCATTCTTTAGTGGTGGAGAGAGAGAAAGGAGGTATGGAGATTCCTATATCTAATCCCCTGATGGCAACCCCAAAAAAACCAAGAATAAAGACTTTTGCTGATCCTGACTTCGGCTGATTCTAAGATATCCAGAACACTACAGGTCACTATGACAAGTTCTTTACCCCTTTTCTGCCTGTATCTCTGCTTATTAAATCAATACTTTTGGCCAGTTGATTTTTAAGTTAGTAAAATTATACTTATTTCTATATCCATAGTTAATCCTTCAAGTATGGATCAGATGAGGATTTTTGACAACAGAATTAAAAACTGATGTGAATCTTAGGAGACAGTTTTTCTCACAGCAGTAATAAAGGCAAGATTTTAGATATCTTTTTTTTTTTTTTTCCTGAGGCTGGGGTTAAGTGACTTGTCCAGGGTCAGACAGCTAGGAAGTGTTAAGTGTCTGAGACCAGATTTGAACTAGGGTCCTCCTGAATTCAAGGCTGGTGTTCTATCCACTGCCCCACCTAGCTGCCCAAATTTTAGAAATCTAATACAATAATATGTGGCTACATGACAAGTCACATATAATATCTGAATGCTATCTGAAAATGTGTATGCAAGTTTCAAAGAAAAAGTAGAATGAACTGTCAGATTTTATAAATCAATTTTCAAAAAAATATTTCTAATAATAAATACATTTTAAGTTTTAATTTTGTTTAAAAAGGAAAGAAACATTCCTTTCTTCTAAAAGAACATATAACTTACATATTACTTAAAAATAAACATTCAGAATATAGTCTAATTGGAATTGTCACAATATTCTCTGTGATTTATTAAATATATTATGTTACTTTTGTACCAGGTTCCTCAGATTTTCTTTCAGTTCCTGACAGTCATCAATGAACTGAACCAAAGACAAACATACTGTCCATTTAATTGATGATTAGTATTAGTATTAGTAATCATGACTAGAACCCTTATAAGTAGAATGAGTTTATCACAGAAGTCATAAACAACAAAAAATAATAAACTTTCAGTTAACAAATAACTACCATATTTACTGCAGAAAAAATTATATTTTTTTATTGCTTCATAAAGCTATTCCACAAAAACCTAAAAGAAAAAGACACATGTAACATTCTCCACAAAATCAAAACAAAACAAAATAAATATTTCAATTGGATTTACACAAATGTCAAAATCTCAGCTTTGTTTTGATGAAAAATAATAAATACTCAATCAAGTTCACATACCAATATGTGATAGAGACAAGACTTAAACTCGGCTATGGAATCTGGTCTCTATGTACTACAATACATAACCTTTTAAATGAAAATCAATTTTTAAAGGAAACTAAAATAATCTTGACAATGTTTATTTGAAAGGGAATCTAATTTTGAAAATCTATAAGTATTGCACAGTAAGCTAAATAGATCAACATATTTTAAAATATGGCTATCTATTCATCTTGTCAACTATTTACATAATATCTGAGGAAAATGTATTTTTATTGGTTAAACTAAGAAGGAACTTGAAAAAAATTATAATCTGATTTTGACATATTTCTGTGGGTCAGATATATGTAATATGTTATTTTTCAAAGAACATCAGATTGAAAGTCAGATGGTGTGAGTTTTAATTTCAGCTCTCAAATTTCTCCCATGTGTGACTTCAGATATGTTGCTTAATTTAGTTAACTTTCTGTTTCCTAGTCTCTAAAATAAAAAATCAGGCCAGAGGGTCTTCAAAGTTTCCTTCAACTTCAAATATTATGAATAAGAGTTAAACAAATAAGAAAACTAATGAATTAAATGTGTCATACAATCCATAAATTTGTAAATGTACAACAAATTCAGAAACCATCTAGTTTTATCTCCAATTTTATTGATGAATAGTTTAAATAAGGTCACAAATAATACGTTTCAGAATGTGACAGAGAAGATTAGATTTCCTTTCTTTCCAAGCCCCCATTAATAATATTTCATCTTTTTCAATTACAAATAAAGATCATTTTCAACATTTATTTTTATAAGATTTTGGATTTCCTTTTTTCCTCTCTCCCTTTCTCCCCATCCCCTGATATAGGTGCAATTATAATAAACTTATTTCCACCTCATCATGTTGTGAAAGAATTAGAATAAAATGGAAAAAAATGAGAAAGAAAAAACAAAGTGAAAATAGTCTGCATTCAGTCTCTATAGTTTTTTCTTTGAATGTGGATAACATTTTCTGTCATGAGACTTTTGAAATTGTCTTTAATTATTTTATTGCTTAGAAGTCTACCCAAATTGAATAACCTACAATGTTGCTTTAATTGTATACAATATTTTCCCTGGTTTTGCTCACTTCATTCATCATCACTTTATATGGGTCTTTCAGGTTTTTCTTAAATTTCTTCCTGCCCATTATTTTTTATAAAAATAGTATTCCATAACATTTACATGATTTATTCAGCCAATTCCAAATTGAAGGTGGTTATCCCCTCAATTTCCAATTCTTTCCCACAACAAAAACAGTTGCCTTACAAGTGGGTTCTTTCCCCTTTTAATGGATATCTTTGAGATACTAATTTGTTAGCAGTATTAATTTATTGAAGTAATATGGATAATTTGATTGTCTTTTGGCATAGTTCCAAAATGTTCTCTAGAATGGTTAGATTAATTCACAACTCTACTAATGATATATTGATTTCCTAATTTTCCAACATCCTCTCTAATATTCATCATTTTCCTTTTTCTATTATAGCAGGCAATGTGATAGGTGTGAAATGGAACCAAAGAGTTGTTTTAACAAGCATTTTTTAATCAATAATGATTTAAAGCATTTTTCATATGACAATATAGTTGTAATTCATCTAAAAAGTACCTATTGATGTCCTCTGACCATTTATCAGTTGGAGAATGACTTGTATTGTTATAAAATTGACTCAGTTCTCTATATATTTGAAAAATAATACCTGTATCAGAAACACTGAATGTAAAAAAAAATATTTCCCATCTTTCTGCTTCCCTTATAATGTTGGTTGCATTGGCTTTGTTTGTGCAAAAAACTTTTTAATTTAATGTAACCAAAATTAGCTATTTCACATTTCATAATTTCTTTGTCTCCTGATTGGTAATAAATTCTTCCTTTTTCCAGAAAATCTGATAGATAAACTATTGTTTCCTGTCCTAATTTGCCTTTTATGTCTAAATCACTGGACCCATTTTGATTTTATTCTTGCTATACATTGTGACACACTGTTCCATACCTAGTTTCTACCATATGATTTTCCAGTTTTCCCAACTGTTGGTGTCCAATAATGAGTTCTAATCTCAGAAGCTTTGGATTTATCAAATAATAAATTGACTGTTGTCTTTGACCAATGTGTCTGTGTACTTCATCTATTTCATTGATCCATTACACTATTTCTTATCGAGTTCCAATGAGTTTTGATGATGTCATTTTACAATATAATTATAATATAATATAATAATATAAATTTTTTTTATAATATAATTTTAGTTGGCATGACCAGGCCACCTTCCTTTGCATTTTTTATTACTTTCCTTTATCTTTTTAACCTTTTGCTCTTCCAGATGAATTTTAATATTAGTTTATTATTTTCTTTAGTCAATTTTTGTGTTTCCTTTTTCAATTTCTTGATATTCTCTTGCATACCCCTCATTTCTTTTCTAATTTTTTTCATCTTTCTTTCCAGTTAGACTTTCAAAATAATTTTTATGTTCTTCCAAGAGGGCCTTTTGGGCTTGTGATCAATTCATATTCCCCTTTGAGGTTTCACATGTAGGCATTTTGCTCTTTTCTGAATTGCTATTTTGTTCTTCCCTGTCACCACAGTAACATTCAAGGTCATGGTCCTTTTTTGTTTCTTGCTCAAAAAAAATTGTTTTTGCCTATTTGCTCTCTTTTAAAGTTAAAGAGCCAAGAGTGGTTTGAGCATTGTATCTTCAAGTGGTTTGTGACTTGCTCACTGAGCTGGAGGAGGGGGCTAGTCTGACCTAGTTACACTGTTGTTACCTGGTTTCTGACTCTGGCAATTTTCCTTCTATGCTAGGGTTGAAGGTTCCACCACTGACTTGCAATACTACTGTTCAGTTGAAATAGGATGAGGGTCTTGATTGCTGATCTATGCTGTGGCTAAGAGCCTTCTACTAGCTTGTCTAGATACCACCTGTGCTATGTGCTAGGCTGTATCCCCTTTTCCCCCAAGTGAGACAGATCTTTCCTGAAGTCCTCTGAGGTAAATTTAAGCTACAAAATTGTCTCACTCTATCTCTTTGTAGGTTCTATTGCTACAAAATCTGTTCAGAGGCTTGATTCCAGATTTCTGAGATTCTTGCTCCTGAGGCAAACTGGGAAAGGTCAGACAATTTCCAATATTCTCTCTGCCTTCTTGGCTTTTTTAGATCTCATTTCAAATAGTCAATGCTCTGATTGTTGTCTTTCCTAAATATATATGAACAAAGTACATAACATAAAGGAGAGAAATACTATATGGTTATAGAAAGGCAAGGTGGGGTAGAGAGAAAGTTCTACTTAAAGTCAGAAAGATGGGTTCCAATCAGTCTTCTAAAGCTTAGTAAGCTTATTACCTCGGCTATATTTATTAGGTTCCTAAATCAATAAACAGCTTTAGTCAACTCCCTAGGAATGTTTCCTGGGTATTCTTCATTCCAATCAAATCAGCCCCCTCTCCCCCTATCCTATTGTTTCTAATAAGTGTAGTGATGAAGCCTAAAACTGAACATAATATTTTGATAAAACATTCACTGGTGCTGAGATGAGAAGACTATAACTATAACAAATGATAACAGTTGACATGTATATAACACTTTGTGTATAATTTCTTATTTGTGTCTCACAACAATCCAATGAGGAAGATTTATGAGTATTATTACCTCCATATTATACATGCAGAAAACTGATTTGGCAAGATAAAGTGACAGTGCTTGAGGTTACCCAGAATGTAAGTATCAGGAATATCAGGAATGGGACTGAAAACTAAGGATGAGGAATAGAACTGAAAACTAACACTTCTTGATTCCAAATCCAGCCCTCTATCCAGTGTACAAGACATCCATCAACAAACACCCTTAGCTGTTTAGGAAATGTTGGAGTAGAGATAAACTAGAGAGAACGGAGAAAAGAGACAGAAAAAAAAAAGAAAGAAGTAGAATGAAATACAATAACCCTCATTGGTATCATGTCCCTCCCCCTTTAAATATATCAAGTCTCATATTTATATCATAACAGTCTGCAGTGAAGAATGTATTTAATGCCAGATGGTGACTCTTGGCAGCTGTGATTCAACTTATTTTGTTAAAAGAAACAAACTGCATAAAAGTCAGGCTGGGACAGTATAGATTTTGTATAGTCAAAGTCAACTCAAATTGAGCATGAGTCAGCAAAGAAGGTCTGTGTCTGCAAAAGCAAACTAAGTGCTGAGAAGTTTAAAGCAAACAGGGAAGTGATCATCCTTCTCCTCAGCACCAGTGAGTGTTTTATTAGAGTACTATGTTCAGTTTTAAGCCTCACCACTAGAGCATTATATGGGCAAATTGGAGGAGTTCCAGAGAAAAGCAACAAAAAATGACTGACTGAGGGCTTGGGAAATTACTCCTGAGAGGAAAGGATAAAGAAACTGGGTTTATTTAGCTTATAAGGGAGAAGGATGTGAATTTGTCAAGTGTAGGAAAGGGCACTGGGAGAGTGAGAGGGGGAGATCTCTTCTGTTTTAATTCACTGAAGTAGAGATACAAATGCTCTTCAGATTCATGACCTTGCAGGTGATGGTGTAAAGCAAGAATCATTTCTTTCAAATCTCCTTTGGCTCTGGAGGTCATAGAAAAAGGGATAAACCATTTGGTTCTTTAGCAATGGAACCCATTGCTTTCTAAACTTTATATTTTCCAGAAGACAGTTTTCATGTTTTTCAGTGATTGGCAACAATCCTAACAGCTTTAAGTCAGGACACTTTACCCACCTCATTTTACTTTCAGTCTCTTTTCCACAACTTGTATTCTTAGCCTGCTAAGTTGGGCTTCCAGATGTCTTCAAATGCTCAGAATCTCTGAGTAGCCTAGACTTCAATCGATAAGCTTTCATTAAATGCTTACTATGTATTAAATACTCTCTAAGCCCTGGAACTACACAGAAAGGAAAGTAAGAAAATCCCATTCTTGCCCTTAAAGAGTATATCTATTAAGGGACACAATCTATAAATAATTAATAACATACATAATTTATACAGAGTAGACAACAATAATTTGAAATCAGCAGAGGAGAGGTGGGATGAAACTAGGAACTTAGGGAGCAGTACATAGGCCTCCTGCAAAAGGTGGTATAATATTTGAGTATTGAATGGAGTTAGGGAAACTAAGAGGCAAAGATGAGGAACAGAGTATTCCAGACATGGGAGAAGCTAGTGCAAAGATACTGAGAAAGGAGAGTGTTGAGCTTGAGAAAGTGTAAATAGACTGGATCACAGATTGGTGTAGAAAAAAATAAGGTATTAGAAGGCAGAAACAATAGGAAGGAGTAGGTTTTTATAAAGAGCCTTAAAAGCCAAATAGAGCAGTTTATGTCTGACTCTGGATATGAAAGAAAGTTTGCTAAGCTCTTTGAACAAAGGGATAACATCATCAAAAGTGACCTTTAGAAAAATAACTGGCAGCTGATGTAAAAGAGAGAAACTTGATGGCTACAAAAAGATAGAATTCATACTTCAGTCCTAGCTTATTCTTCTGTAGTCTATTCTCAGCACCCTCACATGTAATTGTTTAACTCAATGAACACTAATTAAACACTTAACTGCATTTCAAAAACTGTATTGGATAGCAGGGATATAAAATAAATTCAAAATAAAATGAATAACAACAACAAGATAAATAGTCCCTGCCTACCAAGAACTTTCAGTCTACCTTAATGAAATAACATTTATTTGAAATAAGAAAAGGTAAAATATAAAAAAAAGAAAGTTTTCTAAAGAAGGGGCAGTAACAATGGGGCAATCATAAAGAATCTCATATGACACTTCAGCTGAGCCTTGAAGGGAATTAAAGGTTCCAAGAAATAAGATTATTTTTATTTAATAAGAGAATCTTTTTCTTCTTTTTAACATGCATTCTTCCACAAAAGGAAAAGGTATTATAAGTGGTTCCCAAATTTATAGAATTTTGATTAGCTATTTAGAGTTATTTCTGACCTTAAGGGTTTTATGCTATTGATGTCAATCAATCAAAAAGGTTATTAAATTTTTACCCAGCACTGACCAAGGCATTAAGATAAAAAAGCCAAAGAATGAAACAAGGCTGATTCTAGGGAGATTTTTAAAGAAAATATTGAATAGGGAATTTTTAGTATGTATGAAATCATAAGATATGGAACAAGACAGAACATTAAAATCATCTTATCCCCACTCTCTCTTTCTATAGATGAAAAAATTGAGGCCAAGAAATGTTGTTATTTTCTCAAGATTACAAAAAGTGCAAATAGCAAATCTTAAATCCTGGGCTTCTGAATCACAATTCAGTGCTCTTTCCACTATTTTACACAAGGGAATGATCAAATGAGTTCTTGAGATCCTTTACAAGCTTAGAATTCAATGATCTATAGTAACAGTGAAGCTGAAATAGTAGTAACAAGTTGCTATTTTAGACTTGTTCCTTTGATCACATTACCACAATGAATCAAGAAAGGAAGTGTATCAAGGAACAGTCTTTAAAGATTTTTCTATTACTGTTTTGAGTGAGTCAGCCTTTATTTTTTTATCCTATTATAAAATTCATATGAAGTTACAATGATAGATGAAAAATACAATAATAATGCTTGGAGTCATGAAAAAAATTACATAATCTAGAAAACCTTACTTAATTGTAGAAGAACAATTAGATATCCTTTTTTAAACAATGCCTTTCTTTAGCTAGAATTAAATCCATTAGCTTTCTTGAATTTCACAGGTGAGTTGAATGACACAATCAATCAGCACAATTATATTATTACTTATCTACTAGAACTGGAGTGGCCAATATAGAAGACCTGTCCCATTTACATTTAGAGAAAGATTAAAGGCCTTTAAGCTTTAATCACATACTTAGCCCTGATCTTAGTTAAGCTCCCCAAAATCTTTCCCAATTAAAATTGTTTTTTCTTCCCATGTCAATGATGTCATAAACCCCTAATATCTCATATTCTTTCTAATTGGTTTTGCTGCACTTATTTGCCACTGTATTTAGCGTGGAGTAAGAAAGAGACAGAGAGACAGAAATAGAGACATAGAGACAGAGATAGAGACACACATAGAGACAGACAGACAAAAACAAACAGAAACAGACAAAGGCAGAAAACCAGAGAGAAAGAGACAGAGAGAGACACACATAGAGAGAAAGTGTTAAAGAGACTCAGAGAGAAGAAACAATTCCCTCCTGTAAATCTTTAGAAGCTTATTGTATTCTGTCAGATAGTGAAGTAAGAAGCTCATTGGCTGGGAAGGTTAGAAAATCTGGATTTTAGTAGGAACTCTGATACATTGTTCTGTGTGGCCTTTAGCTTCTCAGGTCTTCAGTTTCCTTATCTATGTGCTCAGGTCGTATCTTAGATCCACTTCTGAGATAATTTATATATACTGTAAGTTTTTTAAACTGCTTTACATACAATATTTCTTTACATCTTCACAAGGATCCTTCTTGGTAAGTGTAAAGGTAACATGATTCTTGTTCACATGAGATGTGAAAACTTGATTGATATTTTCCTACAGCCTTGTATTTAATAAACACTTAAAGATTTTATCTATCTATGTATGTGCCACAGCCTCACCTTGAATCCAGATCTTTCCTGACTCAAATCCATGGAGTGTCTTCGCCTTCTAGACTTCAATCTTGAAGGAAGTGACCCAACCAGAATAATTTCACTTTAATTCAAAGAAATATCAATTAGCTGTTTTCTACATACAAAATGCCTTTTGTATCCTCAGAGCTTAACACAGTGCCCTGCACTTAGTAACCACTTAATAAATGCTACACTCGCTAAAGATCAAAAGACAGATAAAATGGTTCTCTCTTGGAACTCAGTATAGTAAACAGAAAGGCTAATTATTCTCAATTAATTAATAATTAATTAAGGAAAAGAGTAGGTTAAATTCAGAAAAATCCATCCAAAGTATTATGAAAAAAAAATTAATGACAGATTGAACTTGGGGGCAGCTAAGTGACTTCAGGGGATGAAGTGTGAGCCTGGAGTCAGGAAGAACTGAATTCAAATTTCGTCTTAGACATTTACTAGCTCTGACTCCAGTGAAATCATTTAACCTCTGTTTCCTTCAATTAGGAAATTACAAACCAGTCCAATTTCTTTGTCCAAGAAAAACCCATATACAATATAGCCCATGAGATCCCAAAGAGGAAGAAAAGACTAAACAACGACTTTTACTAGTTTAATGCCAAAAGCATTATCTAGTTCAGTCTTGAACAAAGGAAAGGATTCCAAAAAATGGAGACAAGAGAGAAGGAAATTTTTTTCAAAGGATGGGGATGACATAATATAGAGGAAGGAATGGGGAAAATTATAATGGGAGATAGAGAATGGTTCACTTTGGCTGGAATATAGAATGGCGGTAGGAGGAAGAGAATTGTTAGAAATTATATATAATACTTTAACATTAGCAAATCACTTAATAATACTTTCTCAATTTATTTTCATGACAAATCTGGGAGATAGGTGGTATTATTATCCCTAGTTTGCATCTGAGAAAATTGGACAAAAGGAGTTTAAGTGACTTCATCAACTTTACCCAGCTAGTCTGAGCCTGAATTTGAGCTGAGATCTTCCTGACTCCAGATCCAGCACTCTAATCACTATACAAACAGTTGGCTAGGATTGCTGAAATTACAATGTATAGATCCTCAAATTACAGAATTAGTAGTTTATATTTCATTTTTAGACAATGGGATACACTGAAGATGTTTAAATAGAAGAATGATATGGTAATAGTAGTGCATTAGAAAAATATGAGTTGGAGGGGAAAAAAAAGAAAATGAAAGCTGGAAAACCTTTAGAAAGTTACAAATTTTACAATGCTCTAGCAGTAATATAAATTCAAATAGAAATGGGAACACCAAACCATATAGAAGAGCTGCATATTGACCTGGAAAATTCTATGTTAACCATATGTATGTTTTTATTGCACTGCATTTTGTTAAATATTTCTAAACTACAATTTAATCTGGCTCAGGCAGCACTTGAGAGTGTTATCTGCTGCCTGTGTTACATTTTTGATACCTTTGTTCTAGAGATATTTTTACATTAAGATAGAGAAGTAGAGAGGAGGGCTTGAATGTGGGGAACTGATTGGATGTGAAGGTCAATAGAAGGACCAAAAATAACTCTTAAATTACAAGCCAGGCAGATTGTAAGAATGACATTACACTGACCTAATGCCTGAATTTCACATTTCATTCGTGTGTGTGTGTGTGTGTGTGTGTGTGTTGTGTGTGTGTGTGTGTGTGTGTGTGTTGTGTGTGTGTGTGTGTGTGTGTGTGTTTGTAAAGGTTTTCCTCCTCCCCCAGTTTGGGCTTGCTTGAATTGTTCATGCTTCTCCCTTCCATCTCTTAGAATCCTTGGATTCCTTCAAAATACATCTATTCACTTCAAGCACCAAAAGCACCTCAGCCATCTCTTTGTACATCTTTCTAATTCGCCAGCTACTAGTATCTGAAACCACCCTGAATTCTTTTTGTTTATATGCTATATAAATTTGTATTGCACATTCTGTCTCTATTATTAGAATGGTTGATCCTGAAGGCAAATGCTTTTTATTATTCATTTATTTACTTTTGTGGAATTTCAAAGCACTTTATAAATGCTTGATTTATTGATAGTCCTTGAGTTATTCCAATGTATATTTTCTATTTTAACCATAAGCATATTTTTCACAAATGTTCCATTCCAGCTACATCATTATTATTTACTGTCTTTTCTTTAACTGTCCATTTTAACTTTTGACATACTATTCTTCTTAGATGGAATACAAAATCTCTTTCTTTTCCTACCTTGCCTTTTCATAAGCCCATAATTAAATCTTACCCTGTCAGTTTTTTCTGACCACTTTTGTCCATCATACTTACATTCATTACACATTTTCTTGTACTGGTCATAGTCTTTGTGTGTGCATTTTATCTTATATGCCCAACTATTATGCTAACTTCTTGAAGCAAGGGGAAGATTTCTTTTTATTTTCCATAGTAACAATAATGATGTTTTACACAGTTTGGATATTCAATAAATATGGATGACTTTTTTTCTGTAATGTTCTAAGTTTCAATGATTTGAGGGAATTAATATAAATTTCAAAATATCCAAGTTACTCTCAAAAGTATATGGTTAGATATTTCTTTGATGAATGTTCCCTACCTAATTTTTTCTTTATTTATTCAGAAATTCCCAAAGAGAAAAATATGCGTTTTAGGCAAAGTTGCCAACTATATCTTTGAATGTCATATTTAAAAATCCAAATTCATTTAAATGCATTAACTTGACCTGATTCCTTTTAGTGTCATCATGTTTAGCCTAAGGAAATTTTTATAAAGATATTTTATGATTCTTTAATATGAAAATCATCGTATGTTCAAAATTTTCATCAGTTTTTCTGTGTAACAACCTCATATCCAAATGGCCTAGAATACTAAGTACCCTGAAAATATTGTTGAATGAATCAATAAATGATAATGTGTGGCTAGATGGGTAAAAGTTAGACTTGGAGTCAGTAAGCCATGATTACAAAACCTGCCTCAGACACTAGCTCTGTGATCCTTGCCAAGTTATTTAACATCTCAGTCAGTTTCCTCATTTACTAAATTGAGATAATAACAGTATTATCTCATAGGTCTGTTGTGAGGACCAAATGTGATAATATATGTAATGTTTTACAAACTTGAAAGCACTAAGTAAATACTATTATTATTATTGTAATGAAGGATTTATTCTGGTAATAAGGAAACTTATTAGAATGTAGAATTCGTATCTCTGGTGACACTGCTTTAGTTGCTATATTATTTCCTTATTTAGGATTCTATGTTGACTATCGAGGAAATACCACTGTTGTTTTCTGAAATGTCAGAATTTAAAAATATTGATAAAGATTTATGCTGGTAACTACTTAAGGAATAAACTACAAACATGATAAGTCCTGCATATTACATTTGGTAGATTGATGGAATTTTCACAGTAGACTAGACCTTAAGAGTTAGATAATTAACTCTTCCATTGAATTCAATACTTCTCTCTAAAACAATTCAAACAGATACCTATTTGGCTCTGCTTGAATGATTCAGATGATGGAGAGTTCACTAATTTCTCAAATAGCATTTAGAGGATAACATAATTTGCCAGAAAGTTCATCCTTATTTTTTTCTTAAATCTCCTTTTCTATCATTACCATCCACTTCGGTATTCTGAAGCAGCAAAAATTTGCCCACTCCCTTCAAATATTTAAAGGTGGCTATTATTTTTCTATTGTCTTATTTTCTCTAGCCTAAATATTCCTATTTCCATCTGATTGCTTACCATCTCAGGAAAGGGGGGGGACAAAGAAAAGGGAAGGCATAGAATTTGAAATTCAATACTTTTTAAATGCTATACATTGTTTTAAATATATAATTGGGGAAAATAAAGTATATTAAATAAGAAAAATAAAACCTTCCACTTAGAAGGAAAAAAAAATCCTCCCTTTCTTTCTTCTGGCCATTTTTCAGATAACATGATTTCTAGATCCCATGCCAGTTTGGTTGTCCTCCAGGCTACATAGAGACTAAACATCTTGGAAACATAATATTGCTTTGTTTTCTTTTCCCTTTTTTTCTGGGAATGTTGAAATTAGAAAAGTTGAGAAATAATAAAACAAGGGAAACAAAAATCTTATTCTTGTATCATTTTTCAAGACTTCAAATGTCTATGAATATGTACAGCAATATAAAGAGAAGTATAAAAATGTTATAAATAAATAATCATTATAAGTTGGTGCATATGCATTTTGGTCCAATTGTTTTTTTTTTTGTTTGTTTGTTTGTTTGTTTTTTTGTTGTTGTTTTTAATTTTGCAGGCAAAGGACATGAAGGATATTACTTCATGTTAAAGTAAAGCAAAAGTTAAGCATGCTACTATGGGTTAAATAGAACAGGGATAACATTTTAAGGAGGATACATACCAACTAAAATCACTAATGAATCTAATGAATCAAATTCCTTAAAATGAGCAATATCCTTTTCTTTGACAGAGGAATCTACATCATTTCAAGTCCAAATATTATTATCTAAAGTAATAAAGTTATAAAGTAATGAAATTATCTAAAGTATTTAAAGTAAAATTATCTAATTACTCCTAAAAAGCAAAAGACAAACAAATAATGCTTTGAAAAATATGAATATCAAATGTGTCAAACCTCACCAAGGTGGGGGGGACTAACTGAATTTTTCGCCTTCAGACTCATTTCAAGACAAATGAGATCATAGAGAGAAGTACATAAGCTTTCTTCCAAAGAAGCCACCCAGGAGTTTCTATCATTGTGCTCACTTAAATAAACCAATGGCAACATCATGCTTAGTACAGTGGTAGTTTATTTAGTTTAACTACATATTATATATACATATATGTATATATATACATATATACATATAAATATTTTTGTTTAATAGCTTCCTCATGCTATTAACATCCTCATGTTGTGAGACTGGAAAAAAAAATTAATACCTTACTGCTTAAGTTTTAACTCAGTGTTTTGTACATAGTCCTTAACTGGTAGGTCCTTAGTCAACTATTATTGGCTAATTGTTAAAATACTTGTAATACAAACCTTCTATTTTGTAAGGCTAAAAAGAGAGAATATTTGTAAAACACTTGGAAACCTTAATTTGACTTATAAATATGGGCTATTTTTATAATTATTACCCCCTTCTAAGAATAGTAAAAATTCTAAAAAGAATTCCAATAAGTACTCTTGTATATAGAGGCCAAAAAGCCTCAATATTACCAAAATGCTTGTATATTTTCAGGTACTATGAAAAGTAGTAAAAAATGTATTGGGAGTATATTCACTGGAGGATATTCATTCATTTGCTAATTCAACAAATATAAATTAAGTATCCACTATAATACATGTTAAGGAAAAGACAACATTTAGATAATATATGATCCTTGACCTTAGGGTGCTTAAATAGAAAAAAAAAATAAAAATTAGATCAGTGTAATGCATAATAAATTCAAGGATGATATAGAATTCATCAAGCTAATTAGGTGACTAATAATAATTTAAAGTGATGCTGTTAAAAGTTAAGATTTATTCTGAAAAAAATTAAGATCTTACTTCAAGGATTCATTATTTTATCAACATAGATATAAATGTTTCATAATAACTTTCTAGGGAAAAGGTACACATGACAAATTTTTAAGTTTCCTCTATATTATTCACATTGTATACATCATTTTTAAAAGTTTAAACAATCAACGAAGTACCAATTTAAGCTCTATTTGTAGCTTTTATGGATTTCTGAGGTACTCTCTGTGAAAATTTAACAACTATTTCTTAAGAGGCAGTTATCTAACACCTGGATACAACTTCTACCCACACAAATCATACCTTGTCCTCCTTTCTACATCCTATTTTCTGTTTCTGTATTCCATTATGCTTGTAATTACACTATTTTTTCACCTTTGATTCCTAGAGAACTTTCCTTTAATGTTCTACTTATATATTCCACAGTAGTCAATGTCTTCAAAATTTCATATGACTTTATCTGCCAAATTATACTCTCAAATGGGTTCAAATAAATTGCAGTCTCTTTGAAGAAATGAATCACTACATTTTGGTCTTTGTGGCACCAGGTATAATGTACATATACAAATATATGTATACACATAAAAATGTGTGTGCATACATATACATATATATATACATTTATATATATAATATATACATATAAATATATATGTATATTACACATCCCTATAATATTTATTAAAGAAATCCCCTTCACTAATGCTGATTGACACTGTTGTACAACTTGCTGATAATCAAGGAGCACAGAGAGGTTAGATGAATTGTTTACTCATTTACATTGTTTACACAAGTATATTTCAGAAGCAGGACTTGAATCCATCTTTTTCCCTCTAAATTGACTATCTACACATCTGTTTCACATAGATAGTAAGTGCTTAAGAATTGTTGGCTAAAATGAGTTAATTTTAAAGTGGTTTCTGAAAAAATTGCTAGGATGGAAAAACTCAGTAACCTATAAACAACTTGCCTAAGAACCCTGTCCAGAAAATTCAAGATTAAAAATGTATAACCTGACCATGGACCTATCCTTGAGTCTTTTCCAGCTTGACAGGTTCTGCCAGGGCTTGTGCTGTGCTGACATAGCCTTTGAGAATCGAAGGTCACCTTCATGTCAAGAAGTGGAATAATGATAGCTGCTATTTTTGATGGAGCCAGAATCCCACCCTTCCTTTGCACTAGGATTTCCCTCCCCTCTCCTTTTATTTTACATTCTATTTAGGATTCAATTTCCTTGATGACTTGACACCATGGTAAGTACTATTAATACAAGTTCATAGAAGGAGACAAATCTTTGTCAAGACTCACTTCATTTTGACAAGCTTCTCTTCATGGCATATTTTAAGAAATCATCTGCCACCTTAAACAGAAGTTACTCCCACAAACTTGCAGATCACTTGTCGTTTATAAAATTGCCTATTCTTTAAGAATTTAACTCTTTACTTTAGTTGCTGACTCAGAATTTTTCTCCCATGATAGGTTTTCTTAAGTGTGTTTTCTCCTTTAACAATATTGGGAAAAACCTGGTCCAGCTGACAGTTGTAATGATTTGCACTGTCATTAATGGTCAGGCAACCTGAGAAAGTTAATTTTCTGTAACCTGGCTGAAGAAGCAGCCATCTCTCTTGGGGAGGAGTGGTGAAAAAACATCTCCTATCTTTTACAGAGTTTGTGACTGAGAAGAACAGCCACTGAAGTGTCACTGATGGAATTTTTTTGCCAGGTGAACCCATCAAATTCATGGCCCAGAAAGGTATTCTGAATCATTTTCATTTCATTATTCTTAGAAAAAAGTTAGCTACCAGTTCTTTCAGTTAAATTCTACCTAAGAAAAAAGGCAAAACATTCTTAAAATATATAAAATATATTCAGTTGTTTTATTAATGAGAACGAGGAATTCATAATATCAATAAGTTACTAGAAATTTTCATTTTAAAAATTCCAGGCCACAATTTCCACACCATCTAAATACTAGGTATATCACATGAAAAGCTCTTTAATGCAGACTTTCAAGATTTGGAATTTATTTACTTAATCAAATATAAATTAATTAGATAAAAATATATATTGAACCACCAGATCACTTTATAAATATTCTTTGACAAATACTATTTATGCTTGTTTAAATTCATTCAGTTCAACAAAACATTTATTAAATGTTTTCTATGTGCAATATTCTTCATGAGGGTTAGGTAAACAAAGGCAAGAATAAGACAAGCAATAATACATTTATCTAGTAAATTATATTTGTTATCAAGGAGTTAGTCCTAGCAATTAGGGTAAATAGAACCTATGGACATGCTATGTTCTTTAAGGCTTGAAGGGATTTAAAAATTCTGGGAAGTACAATGAGTATTTGCAGAAAGAGACAGGCAATGATAATCTGTGTTTAGTAGACAATTTGGCTATGGGATTGAATGTATGAAGGGAAATCCTCTAAAGATAGAGAATTTCTATTGGAAATGAAATACTAATTAAATTATTGAAAAATTTGATTCTAAAAGGTCACTACATTTTGATCAATATATATATGTCTTTCTTTGGCTACTTTAAATTCCTGTATATACTTTAAAGTATAATAATAATTCTTTAAACTTTTAAAGTATAATAATGCTTTTTAAAATATTCTGCAATTCATATTTTATATATACACATTCATATTGCAATTTTCCCTAATAAATCTAGTTTATTCTGAATGAAGTATAGCTATGACTCAGGAATTTGTGATCTTAAAAGAATCAGAACTGCAAGTGACCAGAGATAATAAAGAATTCCATTGTGGGTGCAAGCAAACAGTGGAATATTGCCATTGATAACATATTCAAAATGTGGCACAAAATGACAGTGTCACTAGGAAAAGAGATATAATAGTCATGTAATAAGGATGAGAGAAAAATTATGCTTTTCTATTATCCAAAAATATTAAAAAAAATTAAGGAAAGGCATTAAATGTTGGAATGATTCTCATGATTTATGGGGGAAAAACATGGTCCAGAATCAAATAGGATAAAAGAAGCCAAAGAGGGTTTGTCTGGACTGGCAGTCAAAATATTGTCTCACCACATTTCCTTACTAACCTAGTTTTCTTTCATAGAGGATACATATTAAACTAGTTGCTAATATATTTTAATCACCTACCATAAATTTAAAGCTACTTATATGATCTGGTAAGCACTATTAATTATATAACCAGTTTAAAAAAATTAAGGTTGTTTTTATTTGACATTAGAGCATAATTTTTACTTTGCAGTTTTTTCACATATTGTTTAAAGTTCAAGCATCCACTATATTAGAAAAACTCCAAATTCTAATCTGTATTTCTTTCTTTTCATTTTGACACAGTGTTATAGATAAATCAACATCCTATAAATTATATCTCTTTCTCTTTTTGAGCATGAATTACTTGGCAAATGTGCCACATAGACACTAATTTTAATATAATTCCTGTTTTTTTTAACTAAAATAAGGGCTGTTTTTATTTGTTTTCATTTAAAACAAAAACATCATTATTCAAATCTATTAATATGTATTAAATGCTTATTAAATTAAATACATATTATGCTTAGTATTTCATTTTGCTTGCCAGATCATAATTACAAAGATTTTAGTTTCTATTTACTCTGAATAGTTATATTCCTACCCTTCATAATATCATATTCATAAGAAATCGCCAAAAAGTCCTTTTGCACACCATAAAGTATGGCATTCTGAGTAAGAGGACTATGCTTAAAAGCACCAGAGCATGGAAATGTTGGTTACAAAGCTCTTGTGGGATTGGATTTCTTATGTCAACATTTTTGGAGGATTTGTATTTCATTGCTGCTTACTACCTCCTCTATTTGATAACTCTCTTAATTATTTAAAATGAAAATTGGTAAAAACACCAGCTTATTTTTTTGCGTGTTTAATTTTTAAATGGATATATGCTGCCACATTTTCAATGACAAATCCATTGAAAGTCATTATTAAGGGGCAGCTAAGGTAGCACAGTGGATACAGCACCAGCCCTGAAGTCAGGAGGACCTGAGTTCAAATCTCATCTCAGATACAACCCTTCCTAGCTGTGTGACCCTGGTCATTTCTTACAGAGCAATAATATTCCATAACCTTCATATACCATAATTTACAACCATTCTCCAACTGATGGACATCCATTCATCTTCCAGTTTCTAGCTACAACAAAAAGAGCTGCCACAAACGTTTTGGCACATACAGGTCTCTTTCTGCTCTTTAGTATTTCTTTGGGATATAGGTCCAGTAGTAGCACTGCTGGGTCAAAGGGTATGCACAGTTTGATAACTTTTTGGGCATAGTTCCAAATTGCTCTCCAGAATGGCTGGATTCTTTCACAACTCCACCAGCAATGTATTAGTGTCCCAGTTTTCCCACATCCCCTCCAACATAATAAGCATATTTTAATTAGGATTTTCTTATGAACTGAATTTTCTAATATATTTATTTTTATATTTGTACTTTAAATAGAGATTGTATTTATTTCAAAAATCCATAATTTCTCTAATAATTCCCCCCACTACTACAAATAACCATGCACTAATCAATAGAGAAGTATTTATTTAACACTTCTTATATGACTTTCTTGGTCATTGTATATGACTTTCATACATTACTAGTTGATAAACTTTACTGATAATAAATCTCTTTGACTTCTTAGCTAATCCTCAAACATTTTGTTTTTAATATTAATAATATAACTTTTTTTTAATATTGGAGGACGGGTTGAGATTGCAAAAGCCTCATTATTTTAATCTTGAATATTAGGATCCTTTTAATCATAGTCTCTGAGAGCCCAAAATTAGTCAATAAGTCAATTAACAAGCAAGGTTTTAATTTTTATTATGATATAAGTAAGAGGTAAGTAGGTGATAACAATCAAGAAGAGTGCTATGCTTAGAGTCAGGCAAACTTATCTTCTTGAGTTTAAATCAGATATTCAGTAGCTGTTTGATCCTGGGTTATTCACTTAACCTTGTTTGCCTCAGTTCCTCATCTGTAAAATGAACTGGAGAAGGAAATGGCAAACCATTCCAGTATCCTTGCAAATAAAATCCCAAATAAGGTAAATAAGAGTCACACACAACTGAAAAATGATTGATTCCTATGACTCAGATATCATATTAAGTGTTGGGAATAAAAAGAAAGGGGGAAAATATAATCTCTGTCCTTAAGAATTTTATATTCTAATGGAGGAAACAATATGCAAATAATCACATATTTTTAAAAATGTATAAAGTGTAAATGGAAAGTAATCTCAAAGGAAAGATAACTTCCATATCATACTAAAGCAATACAGAAAGACACTACTGAAGTAATCTGTAATTAAATATTGTTCAGTCATTTTTCAGTCACGTGTGACTTTTAATGACCTCATTTGAGATTTTCTTGACAAAAATACTTGTGTAGTTTGCTATTGTTTTCTCCAGCTCATTTTACAAAGGAAAAAAAAAAAGGGAGGCAAAAAAAAAAAAAATTAAGTGACTGGACCTGGATCACAGAGTTAGTATGACGGATTTGAATTCAGGAAAATGAGTCTTTGACTCTAAGCCTTGCACTCCATCCACTGCACTACCTAACTGCCCTGGAATGATATATTATTGACTGGTAATTAAACATTAAACTATTATATAGAAGCAAACTCATTCAAAAAAGTTTTTATCCTTTAATTTTATTATATTTATTCATATTTACAAATGGAAAATAAATATTTTCACCTTTTAGATCAATATTGATTTTTGAAAGAAACTATGTCAATTTTTTTTGTTTGCTTGTTTAAAGTCAGTGTCATCTTTGCCACCATCAGCAGTCACAATTCAATATTTAGTACTTTCCCAGCATGCAAATGGTTGGGAACTGAAAGAAATATATTACATTGGCATTAGTCATCCTGGTACATAGTAGGAGTTTAATAAATATTTGTTGAATTGATGAAAAAAATAGAAAAAACGTTTCCTACATTCAGAAGCAGTTTCATCTCTCACTACATAAAGGATAATCAGCTTGACTGAATTCGATAAAAATAAGAATGGAGTTAGGGTAGATTAAGGATAAGCTATCCCAGTTATATTATAAAGTTCATCTTGTGGTGTTCAATATGAGCTTGAAGTTTCAAATGATGGCACTTTTATAAGAAGTGCTTAACAATAGAACTGTCATCTAAAACATCCATTGCTAGAAATTTCCACAGAACATAAAATTTTAACCTCTGATAATTTTTCATTTTTCCAACAGAATTGATTCTTTCATAAGCCAGGAAGGTAAGCTACTTTTGAGCACATACTGATCACACATGAATGGATCCCTCAATTCTGTTTTCACTTTTCCTATTCTTGTTTATTACCTCCTGCTGAGACTTTGCAGTTACCAAATTGTTCTCTCTGCCTATAGTTTCTTCTTCAAACCAAATTTATATATCTTCATCACAGTAAAAGATGATTTTATGTTGTTACTTTGATCATATCACTTCTTTGCTCAATTTTCTTTTTTCATTGTCTACTAAAGTCAACAATCTTTCCCTTAAATCAAGGCCCTTCATAATCTGATCCTAATACTCAGACTCTCTTTCTTTTGTTGCTCAGACATTTGTTAGTTGAGTTCAATTTTTTGTGATCCTATTTAGAGTTTCTTGGCAAACATATTAGAGAGGCTTCACATTTTCTTTTACATCTCATTTTACATTTGAAGAAACTGAGACAAACTGGGTAAAATAACTTGCTCAGGATTGTATAGCTAGATGTTTCTCTATACATATTCTAACCAGAATTATGAATAGGAGTCACTAAGTTAGGCAGTCACTCAAGGAACAACAGATGAATATTTTATTAATGCACATATATTTTAAGTAAGAAAATTCCATTTCCCATGGCATGTAGCTTCTTATATTTGTAACAATTTTCATACATTTCACTGAAACTTCTTAAACTTCGTGAGAGAGTAACCAACATGGACTGGTATCATTTTAGTACTTAGGGCAAAATAATACCTTTTTGATTAACTGACTAACCATATTTATGTTGATCTCTTTCTTACTGCCTCTAAATTATAGTCATTCTGCTGAATTTATTTCCTGCTTCTACTTTCCTCTTTATGTGAAGTTTCCTCTCTTAGCTCTGCTTATTGAAATCTTTCCCATCTTTATTTCCCATATTAAATGCAACCTCCTCAATAAAGCCATTCATGTATGTAGGTAGAAATAGTCTCTCCAAACTCATTTTACTGAAGAGCAAGACTAATTACTAGTATACTTCAAACTATGGTATGATCAAAGTTGCATAGTTATAGAAATGAATAGCATTTACAGGCAATGAGTAGAAGCCCAATATAGCTGAGACTATTATTGTAACTGGTGTTATGGCTGGAACAAGGTATTGGTATGCCACAGACAAGAACGAAATAGTTTCACAGAACCACAAAATCTTGAATTTCAAAGGAAACTCTGAAGGCAATTAGTCCAATATGTCTCCAAAGTAAGACTATCAATAGCATTTTTGGCAGGTAATCATACAGAGATAGGGAGCTCACTGCCCTCTGAAACAGATTATTTTACTTTTAATCAGTTTTCATTGATTGCTAGTTTTTCAATATACTGATTTGAAAACAGAAGTTGCATCTCTGCAATTTCTAACGTCCCTAATTTTGTTCCTTGAGGCCAAGAAGAAGAAATCAAATGTTGACTTAATTTTATCAGATCTTACAGATCCACATTTTATTCAATTCTCCTTTGTATGTTATGGTTTCTGGTCTGTTCACCAAACATTCCTCAGTTTGTCATTGCATTCTTAAAATATGGCAAAAACAAGTGAAAACATCATTCTAGGTATTTTCTGGACAGACCATAAGAATATTGCCTCCTTATTTTTGGTTCACCTCTATTGATGCTGCTTTATGATCATATTAGTTTGTTTGATTATCACCATCTCTTGCTTTATTCATCTTTCTACCATAGCTCTCACTTAAACTTTGTGACACTACTTTACATTTTATCTGTTTCCTTTTAAATATATACTCACACCTTATTTCCTCAATTAGACTAAAAAATTCATGAGGTCAGAGACTACCAGCTTTTTGTTTCCTTCAGGACTTAACACATTGCCTTGAATATTATAGCTACTCAATGAATAAAGATTGTGTACATGAATAAATATATTCTTCAAGGATATGCAAAAAGAAAAGTCTAAGGGGGTCCTTAATAGTGCAATAATCCAATTGTCATTCTATAGAAGGGAGCATTTTATTTTAAAAATGGAATTTATTCATCATTCATTAGATTCAATCTTTATCCTGCTCAATTCCTCTCTCTTTAGGTTACCAGTTCTTTGCTGACAATGTAAGTGTTTAGAACAAGTTTCAAACTTGGTTTATAAACATAAATTTATATTTAGTTTTCAAAAGTGTCTCATATAAAGTCCTATTCTGGTGATTCAACAAGGCAAGGAAGTGACTGGATTTTCTGTGACTATTTAAATCTATCCATGACCATCCCAATCTGAAATGACTAGAAGTGTGTGGCTATTAATATGTTTTTGTAGCCTATATGAAGGTCATTTTAGCTCTGTGTCAACAGATTAAATATGCAAAGTTGCTCCATGAGATGATCATTCTTTTATTTTAGTTTCTGACACCTCCAATTTGCAAACCCAAGGCACAAAACAATTCTGATCTTTTTGGTGGAAGGGAAAGACACTTAAATGAAAGCACAACTTTTTGAAATATATGAGAATATATTCAAAAGAGAATAATTTAACTATCCGAGTGTATTTTTCTATATTCTTAAAGAAGACAAAGCATTGTCCTACTTTTTTACTACTTCATGCCATTTTTCCTTCCTTATTCTGACCACAATTGGGGAAAATCATTCCAACTATTTCTTCATTATTGTGAGTCCTGGCAGCTTTCATAGTAATTCTGAAGAGGAAGTGGTGATTTCTACATTGACAAAATTGGCAATAGTGTCACTGTGATTGCTGCCAAGCAAAATTGGCCTCTTTTTCCTTCAAACCAATACTGAATTTATGCAAAAAATTCCACCCACCCTCCACATAGGATATACATTAACAATGACAGAGAAAGTTGGTCAAAAACTTCTCTTTTACTTTTCTAAGATATTGTTATTTAGAGACAGGGGATTGGGAAATAAAACTTTTCCTTAAGGCTCTATTTATAGAGGTATATTTTTCTTTTCTTATTTATATGTTAGTGTAACAAATCCATTACTTTGAGTTTTGACAGTCAAAAAAAAAAGGTCTTCATGAAAATAAGTAACCTTTTCTTTCTGTTTCTGCAGATTTCTCATATACTATATCTACATAAAAATTTTATATGTACAGTTTATTTGCACAATCAATATAATCATATATGATTCCATAATTTACTTGGTGTTAAATTAGACTTTTATGATTTAAGTGTTCTTGCATAAAGTGCTTTGAATACAAAGATTGGGTTAGATTATGGATATGCTATTACTTGTGAAATTATATTTACAGGAATAATATACATTAGACACTATGATTTGAAAGAAAAAGCTTTTCATTACATTCACTCTTTACTTTCTAGAAATCCCATATCCTATGTTATTAATTATAATATTTCTATTTGCCTTTTCAAAAGAGTTCTTTTTCATATGCTCTAAAGGTTTATTTAAATAGGAACTAATGTAATTTTTTGTTTTAGTGGAATCTATAGATTTTATCTATTAAATTAACATTTACTAGTATAATTTGGGTTTAATATTTCAATTTTTTGTTTTATTTTTTCTGGTTATATATGTAGATTAACTTTTCTTCATTAATCATGTTGAGAGAGAAAAAATCAGAACAAAAAGGAAAAACTACGAGAGAAAGAAAAAAGATTGAACATAGCATGTGCTGATTTATATTCAATTTCCATAGTTCTCTTTCTGGATGCAGATGATGTTTTCTATCTTAAGTTTTTTTGGGATTGCCTTGGGTTACTGGACCCTTGAAAAGAACCAAGTCTTTCATAGTTGATCAATGCATGATTTTGCTATTACTGTGTGCAGTGTGCAATATATTCCAAGTTCTATCTGTTTCCCTCAGTATCAGTTGATGTAAATCTTTTTAGGACTTCCTAAAATCAGCTTGTTCATCATTTTTTGTAGAACAATAATATTCCATTACTTTCATAAACCACAAATTATTCAGCAATTCCCCAATTGATGATTATCTAATTTTTCCCCAGTTCTTTGCTGCCACAAGAAGAGTTGCTACAAACATTTTTGTACATGTGGATCCTTTTCCCTCCTTTATGATTTCTTTGTGAAATAGACTCAGTAATGGCATTGCTGGGTCAAAGGATATGCATAGCTTTATAGCCCATTGGGTTGCAAAATTCTTTCCAGAATGGTTGGATCATTTCACAACTCTACTGAAAATACATTAATTTCTCAGGAATGAGGTATAAGGTAGTACTTCAGAATTGTTTTGATTTGCATTTATCTAATTAATAGTGATTTGTAGCACTTTTCCATATGACTTTAGGTTGTTTTAAGATCATCATCTGAAAATTGTCTGTTCTTATCCTTTGACCATTTATCAATTGGAGAATGGTTTGCATTCTTATAATTTTTTTTTGTATTCTTATGAATAAGTATGGGTTTACCATTAATATTCTTATCTTTCGACCATGAATAGTAAATTTACTTATATTTACTTACCTCCATAGAGTCTGTAATCCAGGTACTCTCTCTTTCCTAGCTAGTAATGCTTTCCCTTCTGAGAATTCTTTTCATTTTCACTGAATGTGTTTTACAATTAATTGTAATTAATTATTTATTATTTTCCCTATTAGAATGTAAGTGCTTTGAGGTTAGAGACTTTTTTTTTTAATCCTTCTTAATATTTCCAGGTTTAGTACAATGCTTGCCAAACAGTGAGGCTTAAAATTTTCTTTTCACTTACTTAGGAGATTTGAGTTTAAATTGCAGTTTCTCAATTTTCTAACCTTGTGGTCATGGTTCAGTCATATAATCTCTCTAAGGCTCATTATCCTCTTTTTTTAAAATGGGGATGACTAGGCTTGCATTATCAATACCTTTTCAGGATATGGGGAAGAAAGTCTTTTGAAGCTGTTTCTCAAAATCCAATTGGTTAAAACATACAAAATACAAATGGTCAAAGTATATAAACAGGCATTATTCAGATGAAAAAATTAAAGCCACCTATAGTCGTATGAAAAAATGTTCTAAATCATTATTAATTACAGAAATGTAAATTAAAACAACCGCGTGGTACAATATCACAGCTATCAGATGGCCAATATAAAAGGCACAGAAAATGACAAATGTTGAAGAGGATGTAGGAAAAATGGAAGATTAATGCATGGTTAGTGGAGTTGTGAATGGTGATTTAACCATTCTGGAGAAAAATTTAGAACTATACCCAAAGGACTATAAAACAGTGCATACTTTTTGAACCAGCAATGCCTCTACTAAGTCTGTATTCCCAAGAGAATATAAAAAAATGATAATGGACCTGCATATACAAAAATATTTGTGGCAGAAATCTTTGTATTGTCAGAGAATTGAAAATCAATAGGATGATCATCAATCATGGAATGGCTGGACAAATTATGTTTTATGAATGTAATGGAATACTATTGTTCCATAAAAAATGATGAGTTGGTGGATTTAAAAACAAAAACAAAAACAAAACAAAACAAAACAAAATGAAACAAAAAACCTGGAGAGATTTACATTAACTGATGCTGAATGAAGTGAGCAGAATCCAGAGGACATTGTACATAGCAAGAGCAACATTATGCAGATGATCAGCTTTGATAGACTTCTTCAATAAACTAAACAATTCTAAAAGACTCTTGATAGAAAATGTTTTCCACATTCAGAGAAAGAAGTATGAAATCTGAATATAGATTTGAGTATGTTATTGTCAGTTTTTAACTTTTTCTTTTTCTTGTTTTTTTTTCCTTTTTATTGTGATTCTTCTTTTCAACATGACTAATATGGATATATGTTTAGTACGATTGTACATGTATAACCTATGTCCAACTGACTGACACTTGGGGAGGGGTGAAGAGAAGTATTGAAAAAATAAAATAATGTGATAAAAATAAATGTCAAAAACTAATAAATACATTTTTAAAAAGAAAAGAAAAAAAACTTTCTTCTCTTCTAACTGTATGCCTTGGAATCTATTAAAGTTTCATTGTCAATGCTTTAGCATGCCATGGAGATAACACTGAGTTCTTGAAGAGTAGAACTTGTGTCCTAGAAACTCCTTCCAAACTGCAAAGAATCTGAGTAGAGTCACATCTACTTTGTTATTGGAGGAACAAGTTCAGAAAGGCTCATGATCAGAGGGCTGGCAAACAAATGATCAATATTTTTGTACAGAATAGTTGATGAAGATCATTTATTGATAATAAATATAAATCAATAGGACTTGTCGACCATTTTATTGGAAATTCACAATAATCTCTTGTACTTCTATTGCCATTTTATATCTGAAGAAATAGAACCTTTAAAAGATTGTGTGATTTTCCATGGTCATGTAGGATTAATAAGTATCAAAAGTAGCATCTGAACACAGATGTCCCTGGGTTTAAAAGTTTAGCACCTTTTCATTCAATACATGGAAATAACATGGACATCCATGATGGAGATCTAGCAAACGTTTATCAAGCACTCAAAGTGTATAACACATCAATCTAAGTTCTGGAGACATATATATTCACACAAAAACATACAAACACATACACCACACTACACATGAATTTACATTCTATTAAATTATTGAAATATTAAGTATAGCTACTTTAACAGTTAAACTCTGTAAAGCCCCTAGAAGCAAACATGGGTTACTAAAATTTCCCTCCTTCCTAATAGCATGAATGGAGAGATAAGGCAGTTGATCTGTCATAACAAGATGGATATAGTTTTTTAAAAATAGTCTCTTCTACTTGAGGATGCCTTAGATATTGTACAAAAGACAAAGGGAGTCAAACTTCTAGGATGCTGTTTTCTAAATTGCCATATATCTTTTGCCTATACAGCTTGTTGTGCTGGAAGCATAGGGGAAGATCAAATATATGTTCAATACTTGCACTAAAGACTAGTAGGATGAGGCAGCTAGATGGTGCAGTGGATGGTGCAGCCCTGAAGTCAGAAGAATCTGAGTTCAAATCTGGTCTCAGACATTTAACATTTCCTGGCTGTGTGACCCTGGGCAAGTCACTTAATCTCAATTGCCTCAAACAAACAAGTAGGAGATGGCTAAGATTGTGTTTAGTTAGAACATTTAAGCAAAGGACTCTTTTCTGTTATCAATTAAGTCAGATTCTAGCTTCAACCTCATTCTTTCTGGAATGATTTGGCTAAGAGATTAAGACATGAAGTATTTGTCCAGGGTTCTGGAAGGACTTAGCTTCATTCTGTAGATTTCCTCTATATTACACTGTGGACCACTCCAATTAGATAATTCTTTGGTTTCCTTATTAATATATGGAGCTTTGATTCCAGGGCTTTAATTACCTATTAGGTTTCTTTCTTTCTTTCTTTCTTTCTTTCTTTCTTTCTTTCTTTCTTTCTTTCTTTCTTTCTTTCTTTCTTTCTTTCTTTCTTTCTTTCTTTCTTTCTTTCTTTCTTTCTTTCTTTCTTTCTTTCTTTCTTTCTTTCTTTCTTTCTTTCTTTCTTTCTTTCTTTCTTTCTTTCTTTCTTTCTTTCTTTCTTTCTTTCTTTCTTTCTTTCTTTCTTTCTTTCTTTCTTTCTTTCTTTCTTTCTTTCTTTCCTTCTTTCAGGTGGGGTTAAGTGACTTGCCCAGGGTCACACAGCTAGGAAGTGTTAAGTGTCTGAGCCCAGATTTGAACTAGGGTCTTCCTGAATTCAAGGCTGGTGCTCTATTCACTGAGCCACCTAGCTGGCCCTCAGGGCTTTAATTACCATCAATATAATATATCATATGAGATTTTAGCAAGAATATTTTATTTTCACACATCATAAGTTTCATATTTGGAAACTTGGGTCAGCCAGCATTTTTAAGGGGAAAATCATCAACTGATAATTCAGTGTTAGAAATATGAGCAATATGAAGGGATCAAAGTTAAGGAATAATGTATTTGGTTAAGAAACTGAAAAATCAAATTGATATGTGAACATCACTAGAACATTTTTTGTTAGTTCTTTCCCTTGTTTTAGCCATTATTGTATATGAAATATATTCTGCATTAAATATTATTTAAATTTATACTATTTTCATCTTAATAAAGATGTTAATTCCTCTAAGTGCTATAATTTGATATTATTTCTCATTGTGAATACTATGTCATCAATGTGAGCACATAGCGTTAATAAATACTAGTCTCTAATCCAAACCCAATCTGTCAGGGAAAGAAGAAAGAGATGACAATAAGAGAATACTGTGGGAGGAAAAAGAGAGAAAAAGAGTTTACATTTATCCTAGCATTTAATTGTCTTCCAGGTCTGTGGTGGGGATGACAGAATTAAGAAGATGGAGTAAGCTAGAGCTACAGTAAATTGGGAGAAAGAAGGATGGTAGGAAGTACCATCTGTTTCTTGATTGCTGTTTAGTGTGGGATGGGGGAACAGTCCATCAGAGGGAGAGGAGAACTGACAAAATGTTTTATGTTTTATTTTATTTTGTTTTTGTTTTTTCTCCCGAAGCATATCTCCTTAACACCTTTTGCCTCTTTTATTTCAAATTTTATTGTTCATCTGATTATCACTTCCCTGACAATAGAATTGTGGTGGAATAAACTATGAAATTAATATAAACATAAACATATGTATACACACATATGCATAAATACATACATAAATACATGAATACTCATACACATGTGTAATAAAATATGTGTGTGCATCTGTGC
This sequence comes from Sminthopsis crassicaudata, assembly GCF_048593235.1. Taxonomy (NCBI): domain Eukaryota; kingdom Metazoa; phylum Chordata; class Mammalia; order Dasyuromorphia; family Dasyuridae; genus Sminthopsis; species Sminthopsis crassicaudata. Next base: position 207,177,083 of record NC_133617.1, read on the forward strand.
ATAAAAATTGTAGAACAAATATCAATAAGATCATGGGTTCTTTTAACATAAATTAATTAACTTTAGAGAAAGCAATGTTTCAAATGACAATTTTATAATAATTTTGGATCATTTTTTTATATTTATTACCTACTTTATTTTCAAAGATATATATTTTGAGTTATAGTCTCTATTTTAAAGAAGTCTATATCCAAAATTGTATGAACTGTTTGGATCTGTTACCTCATCAGGGAATAAATAAAAACTTGGGTTCTAGAAAGTTTTTCCAGAGTAGAAAAAATACTGGCAATATCTAATAGCTTATGTGTCAGGATTGACTATGTATTTGTCATCTTTGAAGCAGGCTAGCTAAATTTAGCTAAAGCTGATTATCAGATTTGCCTCAGGATGATGAACAGTGTAGTCATACTAACTTTTAAAGACAAGGTGGTCAACTGAAGGTACATTTTTGTCTGTGAAAGTAGAAAGAATGGCAACATTCACAAAGGCACAAATCTTTGAAGCACTAGGAAATGTATAGCTCACAGAGGGAAAAAATAGGTACAACATTGGTATTTAAGGCAAAAATAATAATACATAATTCTGTTCCAAACACTAATGTTGAAATGTAAATGAAGCTAAGGTAAAGTTATTGAATTAAAGTTATATTTCTGAGGTGGGGTGTGTGTGTGTATGTGATAAAACAAGTGAAGAATACTATTAGGGTTTTCTTAATGATATTATTCTGATATTGTCCAAAGAACGTGGCAGATATTCCCTATCAAAAGCTGACCCCTAAGTTCCAGCTTGTCAGTTCTCTCTCACTGGCTTCTTCAATTAAGTACTGTAAGTTTGATGATATTTCTTTTTCAGTGGATTGGGTCATTTTCACATTCTCCAGGTCAACTCACTGTAGTATTGTATGTAAAATGCATTTTGGGATTACAGATTTGTACTATTTAGGAATATAATCAGATTCATGTGTTCAGGCACTTAACCTCAAATTTAAGTCTCAATGATGCCTCTATAAAAACTGTTCACTGTACATATTACAAAAACTCAAACAAATCTCCCCTAATGCCATATTTTATTCATTAATTTTATTTATTCCTGGATTAAGCCTATTTATTTCATTTTCTGGTGTCTGGAGGCATAAAGTTTTTTGTTTTTTGTTTTTTTTTTTTGTTTGTTTGTTTTTCCAATTAGGAACCACATCAAAAATATGCCTTCACTTTAATATTGAACAATTGCAGTAGCCTTTTCTTCATGTATTTCAAATTATATAAAATATAATATTGATTCTATTCCCTTTCTCTTTAGTTAATTACTTCTCCCCAACATGTGCTACATTTCCAATATCTTCTCTGTCTTCCCCACTCTCTTTTAAGATATTTTAGTAGGTTCCATCCACTACCTTAATGTTTCTATATCTACTATCTTGGGTCCATCACAATGTTGTTCTCCTCTTCTCCCCTTCACTTTACAAACTTTTCAGGGCTCCAACAACACCTTTCTGATTTTCCCCCTATAGGGTTTATTCTTTTGCATTTATCAAGTTCAATATCATTTCATCATCTAGGTGTAATCCATCTATTCCTGAGTCCATATGGGAATTCCCCCTCACAGCATGACCATGATATTTCAATACAAAAATTATTTCATGTCTACATGATATTTGATATATACTTATTTTATCCTTTAACATGGAAAAAAAAGTACAAAATCCCACATTTCTATTTGCCACATATATATTTGCCACTGGCCTATTTGTGAGATACCACAAACTCACAATCATCTCTTTGAAGAAGAGAACTGTTTTCTCACAGTGGGCTGGCAGAGTTCTACGCAATTTCCAAAGCCAGTGCAGTGTGACATTCGGCTACTGTGATTCTGCATGGGGACACCATCTGCACATAAAAAGGGCATTTCCTTGTGCCATAAAAATGAAAATAAAAATTACCCATGCCTAAAAGCCAACAAATAAACTCAAATAGACATTATTCATTCAAAAGTTCTCATGCTACAAGTTAGATGCTATTTATCCTTCAAATGGATTGGGCTATTTTTGTTTGACAAATTATTTGCTTTAAGCTTACTATATGTGGCTTTAAAGTTTATAAAGAAACTGGAAAGTCTCTTCTGAATAAATGGGATTAAAGGAAGCATCAGGATTCCAGAAGTGAACATATTTGTGAAAGAATGCAGTATTTTCTCCTAATACTGACTTAGGAGGAGTAATTTTATTTCATTTGCTTTTGTTTGGAGGACAAACCAGATAGTAAGTCACCCTGAAAGACAATCACATTGTAGTTTTCTAATTTGTAAAAGCAATAAGGGATAAATATAATTTAAGTGAGTATTCTCTTCCATTTAATTTAAAAAATCACTTAAAAACTAGATCCAGTAAGCTACCATCTCCTCTTTCTGACAGAATGATTAAATACCTGCAAACTGAACCCTTAGCCTTTCATATTATGTGAAAATTGCTTCAAATTAATTCTTAGTTACTGAATTGTATAGTGCTGGTGTGCTTAATAGATTTTATATATAATAATTTTCATTAACAAAGGTGACTCCATTATTCACCCAGAGCTAGTTTTTCAACCCCTTTCCTCTTTTTTTTTCTGTCCATTTCTACTATGTCCTTGCTATCCTCCAGTGAGTAAAATGTAAGAATTGCTCTGCTGCCTTGTCATATTCTGTGGCAGAGAGAAAAACTTATATCTAATAAAATGCCAGTAGACCACATCCCTTTCACTCAGCTTGCATTAAAAATTAGATATTGGGTGTTATTTCCATTGAAGAGAGGGGGAAAATTGAATGAAATCTTATTATAGAAAGATGGTGGTTAACTTGCCTTAAGTTTGATAAAACAACTTTTCAGTAATTATTTTTATTCAAAAAGTCAATTAAAGCTAATGTGTATAATAAATATATAAGATAATATAGATTTAAATCCAACCTCTGACATATATTTACTGTGGGAATGTTAGCAGGTCAGGGCCTCATTTTGCAACTCTTTAAGATTTGAAGTTGGCAATTTTTGGAAGTATTTTTCCTATGTGGGAGTTTTTATACAATCTTAATCTTAATATTGGTAAATATTACAATCTTTTCTATACAATCTTAATACAAATCTTAAATCCAGCTAGTTGCTATCCATGTCTAAGATCATTGGTATGTATATGATAAATTAAGAATAATCCAAGAACAAAAGAATAGTTTGAAATTGTCATTTAAAAATATTTGAGAGACAATTTCTGGGTAATTTAACCATTTAGCCATCTCTCTCTTAGACCAAAGAGCACTATAATAGTGGAATCATGCTTTTTTTATGCTCATTGAAAAAATAGTATTTCCAAGGATGGCAATCAATCCTGATTAGTTAACACAACTTTAATTGGTTAACAATTAATGAGAGAATGAATATTATAGTGAGAGGTGGAATCTGAAGTCATTTACTTCTTGTATTAACACTAGCTTTAGGCCACAAATTCAAAGAATTTATTCCTGATCCAAACCAGAGCAGAAGGGAGTTTCACTTTAGATTAGAAATCTGATCTAACTGGATAGAGTAGCATTACCCAGAATAAGGAGAATGTTAATCCTATTTTCAATCAACCCAGTCTTTGAGAGATTGGACAAGGTGGACAAGGAACTAGAACAAGGAAAAAGAGTTATGTTTTTTAATAGTTAATTTTAATAATTTAATTTAATAGTCAGTTTTAATAATTGACAATTAGTGAGAATCCTTTCTCTCAAAACCTTATTTCAATACACTTCAGTGGGAGACAGAAAAAGTGCTTAGCAACCTTAAAAGTTCTATATACATATGAGTTATGATGATTAGGAATTAATGGAACATTCAAAGATTAATATTAAAATTTTAATGTATTTAAAAGATAAAGATGGCTGTTCATAACATGATTTTCCTTATTTTGTTTTGTCTCTATTTTTGTTTTTCTGGGGGGAAAAAAAACAAAACAAAACAAAACAAAAACTTAGCATCATCCTGTTATAAGGCTTGCTGCTTGCTGCTTGACTGCTTTATTACAGAAACAATACATACTCCTAGTGGGTAACAAGGACTAATGAATTTCTTGGCTGAAAGATCCTTCAGGGCTTTGTGAGCAATAATTATTAACAAGGCCATTGTGTCATTATCCTTTGTTATGGAGATGATAAGTCAGATGAAATGCTTCAATAATTTTGGCCCCCACAATTTGGTAAGAGATATTCACATGGCTCATAAATGACAATTTATGTGTCTAATTGATAGAATGTACAATATATTAATAAATAAAGTAGAAATATTGCTAGACTAAAGTAACCTTTAAGAAGAAGAAAGCTTTGTTGCCGCCCTATCCTGCTACTTCACATCTTGCAAAATCACAACCCTGTCTGACTCCCACCATTGAAGTCTTCTGTCCTTACTCATCTGCTGCTGAGTAGAAGATGGAAAAAACCACCTACAATGCTAATCAAAAACCTACAAATATGTGTTCTCTAATCTCATATAAATGTTGCTTATTAAACTGGTGCTCGTTTTTACTTTCCTCGAATTCTTTCTCTTTCATAGTAGCTTTTCTGGAAATTCTCTTTTCCCCTCAATGTTCCCATCATACTCACTTCCTCAGGCTCATGTTTATAGACTTCAAATATTATTTTAATGAGTTCATGTGTCATGCGTTTTCTCTTTTCCCCTTATATCTCATAATGCTTTCATATTATACTCCACTCTTTTATTCCAGGATCTGGTGAAAAGGTGGCTTTTTATTTTTTTGACAATGTTAAAGCTTCCTAATGTACTATTTATCCCACCACTCCTTCCCCATTTCCTATACCAGGTAGATAATTGCTGTTACCAATAGGCCATCTTTCTCTCTCTCTCTCTCTCTCTCTCTCTCTCTCTCTCTCTCTCTCTCTCTCTCTCTCTCTCTCTGTCTCTCTCTCTGTCTCTCTGTCTCTCTCTCTCTCTCTTCTCTCTCTCTCTGTCTCTCTGTCTCTCTGTCTCTGTCTCTCTGTCTCTCTCTCTGTCTCTCTCTGTCTCTCTCTCTGTCTCTCTCTCCCTCTCTCTCTCTCTCTCTCTCTCTCTCTCTCTCTCTCTCTCTCTCTCTCTCTCTCTCTGTCTCTCTCTCTGTCTCTCTGTCTCTCTCTCTCTCTTCTCTCTCTCTCTGTCTCTCTGTCTCTCTGTCTCTGTCTCTCTGTCTCTCTCTCTGTCTCTCTCTCCCTCTCTCTCTCTCTCTCTCTCTCTCTCTCTCTCTCTCTCTCTCTCTCTCTCTCTCTCTCTCTCACTCTAACTTATTTGAAACCTTTTACTATCAATTGTTCCCTTCTCCATTCTCTACAAACTCACACAACTCTATATCATTCATTTAAATTATTAAAAAAAACAAACAAACTTTATAGCCCTTACCATACTCTAAATCTATCATAATATAACTTTGTCTTTTATCAACCAAAAATTCTAAAAATAGTAGTTTATGCTTGTTGCTACCGTGGGCAGCTAGGGGTACAGTGTGTATAGAGCATTGGCCTTGAAATCAGGAAGACATCTTGCTTACTTTAGATACAGCCTCTAATATTTGCTACATGACTCTGGGTAAATCACTTAATCCTGTTTGCCTTAGTTCCTCATCTGTAAAAGAAGTCAGAGAAGGGAATGGCAAATATTCCAGTATCTTTACTAAGAAAACCCAAAATAGGGACATGAAAAGTTGGACCTGATTGAAAAGACTCAACAATAACAACACATTGTGCCTCTACTTCCTGTCTTCATTTCTTTTTCATCTTTTTTGTTATCTGATTACCAATTTTGTGACTCTCTTCAAAGGAGGAAATGACCTATTAATTACCAAATATATTTTGCTCTATTCTCGTCTTTAGTAAACTCTTAGAAGCACTTGAAATTATTGAACTTCCTCTTTTTCTGATGTACCCTGATTTCAGGATTTTCATAACTTTCGCTGTTCCTTCCACATGTCACACAGGTGAGAAGGGTCTTATAATAGCAATTTGAAAACTTTGTTATTTGAAGCCAATCAGGGGAATGTTAATTGGCCAGGGGGACACAGCTAGTAAATATCTGGAACATAATTTGAACTACAGGGTTGGTATTCTATTCACTGTGCCATATAGCTGACCCAGTAACTTGCAGACTTAAAGCAGTTTGTAATAATTAATTATTTTTATCATTTAGTTCTATCTATCTTTCAGCAGAGTTTGCTTTTTGTATAAATTATCAATGCTTGAAAATAATTTTTTAAATAAAGAAATGCACAGAAGCCTAAACTTGCAGCAAACTAGTAAGAATGAATAGTAATAATTAAAAAAAAAAAAACAACAACAAATGGACTCAAAATCAAAGTTCAAATCCTAGCCCATCCATTTACCACCTTGTGCAAACCATTTAGCCTTTCTAATTTTTGTTTCTACACTTTCAGAAAGAGGGGCTATAGTAAATGATCTCTAAGATTCCTAATATATCAATTTACTAAGTCAAGCTGACCATGATTTCAATGGCAATAATAGGTATTTCTTTGGGGAAAAGACCTATCTTCATAAGCATCAACCCTTATATGTTTTTTGTTTTTTTTTTTTGAGCAACACTTTCTTTGATAGGGGAACAAAGGAACAAATAAGTTCCAAGAATTACATAGGGTCATACTACTAGTAGGTATCTTCAGTAGTATTTCAAACTAGGTCTTTCTGACTCCAATTTTAGCATTTTATATCCAGTGTCACTAAAGAAAATGAAACTACTGTTGAAAAGTCAGACTCCTCTCAGAAGACTTGGCCTATTTAAGATTGAGACACACATCTTCCTGCCCCTTTCTTCCCCTGTATATAAGACTAAAAACAACCAATTCATGGGTAGTTTAGTATGGTGCAATTAAAATAGAACTGATCTCATCATTTGGTAAAGTTATTGCCCCTAATTTCCCCATTTAGTAGTCTTTTTCTCATATCTCAGTGCATTACAATCTGTTAATTGCCCTTTCCTCTTTGATATTCTCTTTGGATTTTTATGATAGTTGTTTTTCCTGGTTCTCTTTTTATCTTCTGACAACTCAGTTTCTTTTGGTAATTGTTTATCTATATCATGCTTTCTAACTGTGACTCTCCCCCAGGGATCTGTCTTGAGCCCTTTTATTCACTCTATATTCTTTCTCCGTAACCTTATTATCTCCTGTTGATTGAATTATCAGATTACTTGAAAAAAAAAATATATATATATATATATTTGGCTCCAGATTCTCCCATAACTTCAGTCTTACATCACCAACTGCCTGCTGGACATTATGAACTATTTTTCTCAATATGCCCAAGTTAAAGACCATGCCCAAGTTAAAGACCATGCCTAAATGAAGGGGCAGGTCAATTCTCCTAGAGCCTCCACAGCTGTGAATCTTTAACAGTTGAAGGGATTGCAAATCAGTCTTTACTAACACAAATGTTTCTTGTGGATTGGGACTGAAATAAATTGGAGGCAAGAGGGAAGAGTAGAGAGGTCAGAAACTGCAACTGCCTCTCAGTCTTCTTGTATCATTCTCCTCCTCCTCTCACATGAAGAGATCCATTCTACAGGTATGAGTTAGACCTCCTGCAGCCTCCAGATGGCTCCCATGTCACAACATGCCCCAAATTGGCATGTTACTGTTATTGTTGTACAAAAAAAAAAAAAATCAACAGGCACAAAGGTAAAGCCAAGAGTTGATACCTCCCTGGGTATGCAAGACCTGACATTTTATCTGGAACATACACATGAAGATAATTGGCATTGTTCTGGGGCACTGGGGCACTTTCAGAGACTTCCCCTTTACTCCACCAACAATCTATACAAGAATTGCAAAAATTGGTCAGTCACTCCACAAAGTTAGTGAGCAAGTTAATTATCCATTTACTTTAAGTATCAGAATCAAGATATTTATTATGCTTGTATTAAATCTAAATCAAATAAACCAAAATATGCTCTACTTCTGGTACAATTGAGAGGTATTCATCTAACATCAAGAACACAATGCACTTATGATCGCACAATACAACAAAAAAAAAGGAATATGTGACTGGTCTTCTTTGTGTTCTTTATGAAATTACACTTAATGGCAAAGGATTAAATGAGAACTTTTTCCTTGGTACTTCTTTCTCTTTCATCCCCAAACTGAGAAATTCATCATTATTTTTAATCTTAAAAAAAGCCTAAAATCCTTGAATGACTTTATAGTATCCTTTAATCTGAATGGCCCAAATGAGTTGTTTCTTACTTCCTGCTGTTTCCATTGATGAATTTCTTAATGATGAAATGTGGAGATGGCTTATCATAAGCGTGGTACCTGTTGTGAATCAGAAGAGTGCCACTTTATAAATAAAGGAAAACTGACAACTCAAAAAGGATATTTTATTACACTTTAAAGTCAATGATAAGTATGGTAGCTTGTTATGAAATGAAACATTTCTATAAGCTGAAGCTTTCCTTATCTTTCCTCTATTCTGTCAGTAGAATTGACATAAAGTAAGATCTAAATCTTAGGTGAAAAACTTCTCATTTATGCATAAAGTAGAATATAATCCAATTGCTTTGGTGTTTTAATACAATCAGAATAAACTTCTTAATCTTGATGCTGAACATATAGAGATTTATATCATAGATTCACACTGGATAATTTTTTTCTTTGTTATACCTGATTATTCTTGATTCTTTTATTATTAATAAACAATTCTTTTTCTGTGCTTGTCCTTCTGAAAGTACTCTGGATATGTTTTCTACTGACATATTGTTTTCTATTCCTGCCCCCAGTAGAATGTAGGTTTGTTAAGATGAAAACTGCTTAGTTTTTCTCTTTTAATCCCCTAAAAGAGATTGTCAGGGATTTCTGACACCTATGTTAGTTTACTCACTTTTGAGATCTTTAGATAGGGATAACACACCTAGCATACTTTTTTCACAGAATTGTTGTGAAGCTCAAACAACTAATATGTCAAGGACTTAGTTAAATTTCAAAGTGTGATAAAAATATCAGTTATCATTTTATCCTGAATTCCCTGGAATATTCAGAACTAGACTGATTATTATTGCTGACATGAAATGAACTGTTTTCTTTATTTTCTTAAGTGAAGAACTCAAGTAACTATAATGTCAATTATACCAGAATTGTTTTCTAACCTGTAGGTGACTAGAACTAAGCAAAGCATGCCAGAGACAGGAGAGTGGGGAATCAAACAGAAGTTTAATTTCAAAGTGAGGAATACAGAATTGCAAAAAGAAGTCCTCCTAGGACGAAAGGTTTATATCTTATGGCAAGAGTAGGACTTCTTTTTTAGCATGAAAACCACAAAAAAGCAGGACTATAACAGTCATTCTTAGGTCTTAAATAAACAATTTCCACAGTTAGCAATGAGGATAATACAAGCATTCTTCAATCATGTGAAGTCTAAGTTATTCGAATTGTTTAGCTTTGTGATTGTCTCAAATAGTTAAGATCATTGAGCTTTGTGATCATTAGCAGGATTCTGAGTCACAGTTAGTGTGGCAAGAACAGGAGTGCAGTATCTAGTTCAGTTCATTTAGTAGCAGTGAACATGCAGTTGTTCAGATAAGGAGAAATAATAAATTACTTTCTGCTTCAGCACATTAGGTACTTCTGATTCTCAGTTCCCTGGGGAATAGCAAAGTTCCAACACATCTAAATCTTTATTAATTAATATGAAAATCAAATTAATCAACTGGTATTGATCAAATCAATATTTTGCCAGATGGTGATTTCTATTCAGAGTATGAGTGTAAAGGATTGTTATTCCATGCTCAGGTCACACAGCATGCTTGCTTGGTCTTAATTCTGGAAAAATGGGATATTTCCTAATATCTTGACAACAATAAATTAAGAAAATGATATCCAAATCATAAGATTAAAGAAATCAGGATATGTGAAAGTAGATAAGGTAAAATTTATTTTAATAAAAAGACAGATCACTTTAATAAAAATCATAGTGGTTTTCAGCACAAATTGCCTATTTATTGAAATTTATCCTAATTAGTCACCCTAAAAAACCACTTTTACCTTTACTGATGTTTTGCTTTTACATTGCAAACAATTACAGGCTTCTTCCATTTTGTGAGGTCTTATAACAAAGTGAAACAGTTAAGTAAAGTTAATAATATAGTGAACTCATCTGAAAGTGAATACAACCTTCCACATATGTTATAAAGCATATCCCTTCAATAACAGAAATATATTTTCTCTTTCTTTTACTACTTGACCCATTGGGAGAAAAAGTTTTTTTAAAAAGTAGTTTCTTATAACAAATATGCATAGTCAAGCAAAATACATTTCCCCAATGACTGTACACACACACACAACACACACACACACACACACACACATGCAAACACAGTAGTGATTCACTTAATACACTAAATCCATCTTTTCCCTGTAATTAACATCATGTTTAGTCATCAGTACTTTTGAATTGGAATGGTCATAGTTTATAGATTAGCTAACATTACATGAGTTAAAAATAATTTTAATTGATTCCTTTCCTTCATAGCTTATTTTTGGTCTTCTTAATATCATATATGTGTCTATGTATATTTATACACACAAACATATATATATATATATATTCATATATATCTAGCTTTTCCTATATATCTATCTCCATCTATCTATCTATCTATCTATCTATCTATCTATCTATCTATCTATCTATTCTGTGTACTCTCTTTTCATCATCTGCTGTGATATTTTCTGCAACATTATTGCTTAACACTGACAAATAAAGTTATTTTTATTTATTTATTATTAGGTACAATGTTTGAATTGTAGATGTTAGCCATGTAGTATTAATTTGATTATTGATAAGACAGTGAAAAATAATATTCTTTTACACAACTTTATTAATATTCTTTGTACATAATAGTGTTTTCATGCATATAAACTTTTAGAAGCCACTATTCATTAATATTAACCAATAATTCTTGTCCTTCATATTTTAGTCATATAGAGCAACATAATATACATTTAAGTTAAATGTGATCCTTTCATGAAACAAAGTTTTTAAAGCATGTAGTCTGTACATAGCAGAGTTTTGTTTGATCTATAAATGTATAGTTTTCTTCTTTTTATCTTTTTTTTTCTTTTCCCCAGAGAAAGCCCTAGAAATAGGCAATGATGAAATAAAACTATCACTCTTTGCAGATAATATGATGTCATACTTTAAGAATAGTAGAAAATTACCCAAAAATCAACTGGAAACAATTCACAGTTTTAGCAAATTTGATGGACACAATACAAAACCCATAGAAATCACCAGTATTTCTATATTTTACTTATAAAACCTATCAGAAGAGTTAGAAAGAGAACTTCTATTTAAAATTCCTGTAGACAGAATGAACAAACCCAAAAATTATATGAAAAGAATTACAAAATATTTCTCACATAAATAAAGGTAGATCTAAGCAACTGGAAAAATTGCTCTTGGGTAGATCAAGTATTATAATAAAAAAATACAATTCTGCCTAAATCAATCTACTTTTTCAGTGCCACACCAATCAAACAGCCAAATATTTTATAGAACTAGAAAAAATAACAACAAAATTCATCTGGAAGAATAAAAGATAAAGAATATCAAGGGAATTAATGAAAAAAATACAAAGGATGATGCCTCATAAATACCAAACCTAAAACTATATTATAAAGCAATAGTCATCAAAACCATTTAGTATTGGCTAAGAAATAGAGTGGTAGATTAGTGGAGTAGATTAGATATACATAACAATAATAAAGGCCTATAGTAATTATAGTATTTATTAGACTCCAAAACTCCATCTTCTGGAATAAGTGCTCACTATTTCACAGATATTTATTGTAAAAGTGAAAAATAATATGTCAGAAACTTGGCATATATCTACATCTCATACCGCATACTAAAATAAGGTCATAATGAATACATAATTTGGACATAAAGAATGATACCATGAACAAATTAGGAGAGTAAGGGATCAGATCTTTGGTGAAGGAAGAAATTGAAGAGAAAAACATTATGAAAGGCAAAATAGATAACTTTGATTACACCAAATTAAATTTTTACATAAGGAAAACCAACAGAAACAAGATTAAATGGGAGATATAAAGTTGGGAACAATCTTTATAGCCAATATGTCTGATAACGGTCTCATTTCTAAAATATACAAAGAATTCTATCAAATTTATAGGATTACAAGGCATTTCCCAGTTGAGAAATGGTCAAAGTACATGAATAAAATTTTTTCAAATGATGAAATTAAAGCAATCTCTAATCATTAAAAATGCTTTAAATCACTATTGATTAGAGAAATACAAACTAAAATAACTCCGAGGTACCACCTTACACTTCTCAGATTGGCTAAGATAACAGGAAAAGATAATTATAAATGGCAGAGTGAATGTGAGAAAACAGATACACTTATGCATTGTTGGTGGAATTGTGAAATTATCCCACCACTCTGGAGAGCAATTTTTAGCTAGGCCCAAAGGACTATAAAACAGTGTGTATTCTTTGGCCCAGTACTGCTATTACTGGGTCTGTATTCCAAGGAAATAATAAGGAAGGGAAAAGGACCCATGTGCAAAAATATTGTAAAGCTCTTTTTATGGTAGAAAAGAATTGGAAAATGAGTACATGCACATCAACTTGGCAATGGCTGAACAAGTTGTGGTATATAGAGATAATTGAATATTATTGTTGGTTTAAAAAAAGATGTACTAGCTGATTTTACAAAGGCTTGGAAAGATTTACACAAACAGATGCTGAGTGAAACAAGCAGAATTAAGAGTACACCGTATGCAATAATAGCAAGAATGTATGATGATCAACTATGAAAGACTTGGTTCTCAGGAGTTCAGTGATTCAAAGCAATTCCAATAGACTCTGGACAGAAAGTGCCATTTACATCTTGAAACAGAACTAAGGAGACTGAATATAAATCAACTCACTTTTTTTTTTCTCTCCCATGGATTTTCTCTTTTGCTCTGATTTTTTTCACCCAACATGATTCTTAAAACAATGTGTAGTAAAATAAATAAATTTACTAGGAAAAAATAAAAAAAAATTGATAACATTAAAAGCTTAGTCATTATAATATTAACTGGCTAGATTTTCTATAACAGTACTCTGGACTGATCATATGAAAAATCTATTTTTAAGCTCTCGACAATGATAAAAAAAATGGAAGTGTTTTCATGGTGAATCTTCCCTCTTGAACTCAACACTCAAAACTGACCCTCTACTTTGGGGAAATTCCTTTATTACAGACAGAATTCCCAGGAAGCGGAACTACACACACAACTCATTTATATCCCTGACTGTCTTCTGGTGGATAGGAGTTAAAAAAAAAAAAAAAAAGAAAAAAAAGAAAGATAATTCATTATCTTTCTATAGACACTAAATAGCCTGCATTTTAAAAAAGTCTTATTGAAAGCTTTTAGTTTTGACACTGTGGTTATTTGCCAACCATTCAATCTTTAGGAAATAAATACACATGCAGTACACATATGTAAATATACTTCATTTTGGACATATTCATGCATGGTACATATGTACATAGTACATAGACCCACATGATAAATTGCACACACATTGTGTGTGGACATGTATATGCAACATGTATTTATGTGTATATAAAACATAAATACATATATTCTTCTATTTGAAAGTATTGTAATAAGGAGGGAATAAGTCTTATTCTATCACCAAAAAATAAAGGGAGCTATTAAATTGCTTATAACTGTGACAAAATCTATTCTTTTTATTGCACCAGATGATATGATTCAACATATTTTATATTCAGATATTTGGAAATCTCTAAGAATTAACACAATGTATGCATTGCACCACAACATCCCTTTAAAACTGTCTCAGTTGTACATGAATATTTCTACTCCCTATCATATGGCAAAAATTCCATAAGAAAAAAAGAAAGTGGTTTTGCTATTAATATACTATTAGATATCATTCATTTGTCAAATATAGCTTGCTAAATAATTAGATTTCAAAAACCAAAGTTGTTGATTATACAAAGATGCATAAGTCATAGCCAGACCTAGCCCTTCAGAATACCTAGTCTGGCAAGTGAGATGTACTCTGTAGTGTCAAATGTACTATTCTCTTGTTGGGGTTTCCTTGGGGTCTCTGGAGGTAGCCTTCGTTTCACTTCAGTAATCACCCAAATGAAGGCAAGTATTAAAGTCCAAATCTTTTATAGTCTCTTTGCAAGTTTTGTCTCCTTTCCTGCGGCCCAGTTAGCTTTCTTAGAGGCCCTCTGTAGTCTTGGTCCCAACGGAATCCTGGTTGAGGCTCCTAGTTTATATATGCTCTCTTAAAGGTGTGAATCTTGTAGAGTTCTAGTAAGTACTAAGTACATGTTCTGAACTACAGAACTGTTAAATACTATGCTAAATAATCTTTGTCTCTATCAATTCCACCAACTTAGCACCTTGTTTCAATCCATTATTTTAAGTTCAGAGTTCTGGCCCATAACAGAAATCATTTGGAAACTCAAATCAATTGCTAAATATGCATTGCTAGCATTTACTTTTTGAAAACAGGCAAAGAGTACAAATCAGGACTTCATTCATCATTTTGTTGTTTGACCATTCTTAAGAAATCATTGAAAATGTAAACTAATATTAATAATTTATTGTTCCTTTTTTTTAAAGAGTCTGTGATTAAACATTTAACATCATTCTCCTGAATGCTGAATATAATAAGCATATTTGAGTGACTGTTGGATATATGAGTAGTGAGAGATCATTTCTACAGGGCAATATGAAATATTGAAATGAGTTTAGAAGGATGGATAAAATTTCAATGAGCAGATATGAGGAGGAGATTGGAGGAATTAGTAAGAGCCAAGAGAAGACTGGAAAGTGTGAATGAGATTCAACAAACATTTATTAAATAAAGTACTATAGTATTTTTGAAAAAATTAAATAATCTTTTCCCTCAATGAGTTTATAATATACTTGGGTAAAAAGCATGTACAAAACTATAATATAAATTAGAATAAGATATTAATTGCACATCTTTTGACATTAATTTGGAGGAAGCAGAAAGATTTCATAAAGAAATAGTGGGAGATAAAGTTATAAAGTTCATTAGTTTTGTAATTCCCTATAAAATTTGATTTTTAGAATAAGAGAAAGAACAACTCCTTGAGTTCCCCTGATGGTTCTAACGTTGACTTCTTGTACAATATAATGAATCAACCTGACTCAGGGAGAGTTTTACACCATGTTGTAGCAATGCTTATACATGTACCTACATTGTAAGAAATAATGTAATAATTGATTTTTTTTCTTTTCAAAAGACACAGAGTTTCAAATGAAAGGGTTATATTTTAGCTTGTTTAAATTTTCTCATACTCTTGTGACAATGTTCACAAAATAAAATCAATGAAATCAACGTACATTTTTTTCTATATTATAGCAATGAACATTTTAAAGTGTCTGACTTTGATATTCATTTATATAGCTGAGTTAACTTCATAAATATTCAATTTATTTTAATAAGCATTTGTTAAGCATCTACTGAGTGCAAAGTTAAAAAGGAGATGGGACAGTCATATAGTGAGAATGAGAGATAACCAATGAATATCCTTTATGCCAACTTGTTTATTTTCACAATATCAAGGCATCTAGAGGAAGGTTTCTAGTATATTTATAGGGAGCAGAAATTATGTGCAATAATAGATGGAGACCTGCAAAAGGCATCAGAGAGTATCTGGTTCAATTCCATGTTACAAATGAGAGAACTGAACACAAGGAACTTAGGTGATTAGACAAATGCCACACAGATGGTATCATAGAAAGGATTTGAACCAGGTTCTCTGTGTCCACAGTCAGCACTCTTTCTAGTGTTTAATGCTGAGGAGATTTCACATTGGTGTGGTCATAGATTCATCAAAATCTATGGCACTGTTGTATTTTTATGTAAATATAAACATGAAAAACAACATAGCCCCAGAATTGACAATTTTGGGAGATATATGCAATGTTCATAATGAATTAGTCTATGTAGTAGAATATTAGAGGTTTCAGACAGGAATCTTAATAAAATCTGATGCTTTTGTCTTTGGGCATTTTTACAAAACTTCATTGAAATGTTTCCTATCAGCCAGTGAGTATCTAATATGTGGGCCCTGAGATTAAATGAAATATTTTCTAAGCATACACTAACTCTCCTTGGCAACTAATGCTTTGATAATAGTTAATCATTCACCCCATTTGTCTATTTATAAATATATATATGCATATATATATATATATATATATACACACACACATATATACATACATATGCACTATATATACACAATCCAAGATAGAGAATAAACTCTAGGTAAGAAAAAGACATAGGCAAAGAAAACATTAGTAGAATAGTGAATAGAGATTTCTAATTGGAGTGGAAAGTTCAAATATGACAATATTTCTATAATTCTAAGCTCTGAAAAGCCTTTGAAAGTTTCTTAGTATTACGGAGACATAATGAAAAGGGTATTTTAAGAAAATCTGCAACAGTATTCATATTGGTTTAGAAGATTTTGACAGGGAGGGTGATTGCTGTAATCCCCCTCTGATGGCACAGTGCCAAAATTTTGCAGGGGGGAGGGGGGAGGGAGGGGGAGGAGTAGAGTTACAATGGGAAGGACAGATGCAAAAGACCTCACAAAAAAAGAAGGCTTAATCATCAATTATATATTAAAGAGAAATCAATGAGGATAAGAAAAATAAAAGATGACTAAATGTCCTAATGGAGCTCATCTCAATTACTTTTTATTTTTTTGTTGTTGCTTATAAAACTGATATTTCTCCCTGTCTCACTCCAATGAACTTACACACACACACACACACACACACACACATTCATATACAACACACACAAATACATATATATGTATGTGTATATATATATATATACACACACACATACACATATATATAATTAAACAAGAAATCAAAACAAAATAAAATTCAGTGATTCCATCTGCTAATATATGTAATATCTTCCCCTCATAGTTCACCTCATTTATTCCTATAGGAAAGAACATGACACCTTCAATAACCTAACATCTTAAGAGACATTAATATAACTTAAAAAAAAACTGTCTAACTGATATTGTGCAATGTTCAGAGAAAAATCAATTTGTTATTAATCTTTTCTAATCATTCTGAAAAGGAAAAAAAATTAACCTTGTGAACAATAAGTCATAGAGATATCTGGGATATAAAAAAGGAATAAAAATAAAAACATGAACAGCTGTGAAAGTATCTTTCAACATTTTATCCCTCAAAAAATGTTGTTCCCGTAATATTTTTTCTTAGGTATCTCTGTCAAAAATAAAGATCACATCCTTGTGTTTTCATCTGTCAAGACCAGAATGATCAGACTTTGTTTTCTTTTTTTCGAAGGAGAGTAGGGGTTGTAATAGGTATATATCAACTTTTGTAGGATGGTTTTGATGTTATAGTTTCTTTTGTGTTGTAACAATGCTTATATATATAGTTAACCTAAGCCTTGTAAGTCATAATTAATTAAGAGTTCCTAAGATATTGTAGAAGAATCCTTCACATTTGGTGTGGAAGTTCAGCAAACAGGAATTGAAGGAGTAAAAACATGAATGAGCCTTATGTGAACCTAAAATTACTAAATAAAATTTTGGCAATAAAATTTGTGTCTCTAATGCTGCAGCAAGTGTGGTTATTGTGATAGAGGCAGTGTGTGTGTGTGTGTGTGTGTGTGTGTGTGTGTGTGTGTGTGTGTTTCCTTTGGACTTTGTTGAAAGATACAAGTAATAATGGTTATCTTTACCATGCATTGGGAACTCAGTTTTACTTCAGAGAATCCCTTGGATAAAAGCTGCTTATTTAAATTAAAGCTCCTGAAGGATTCACTAGGGCTGCTGGGTTGAACAGTGGATAAAATGCAGCACATGGAGTCAGGAAACTCATCTTCATGAATTGAAAACCAACCTTAGGCACTTACTAGCTGACTATGTTACACTGAACAAATTGCTTAATGCTTTTTGACTCAGTTTTCTCATCTGTAAAATGAATCAGAGAAGGAAATGCCAAAGCACTTCAGTATCTTTGCCAAGAAAACTCCAAATGGAGTATGGGAATATGAAGAGCTGGAAACAATTGAACATCATCAAAAAAGACTTACTAAATTTGTTTAATCATTTCATTTTTAAAGAATATGTCTGTTTAGGTCAAAGTCATTTTCTTCCTTTTTCTGATTTTCAATGGACTTGAAATAGTTTAAAGGTGGAATTCATATGCAACTGAGAATAATATGAAACCTTAAGTTAAAGGGCACAAAAAAAAGTGTAGTTCTGATCATTGTTATGTAAGCAGGTAGCAAGAAGTACTTGATGAAAGCAAACCTTCATGCACAGGGGAAACAAGTTTCCACCGATGTCAACTATTGTCACTTGTATTCTCATTAATTTCAGGTTTTTTTGTTCTGGAACTTCTTTTTTTCCTCTATCTACAAAAATATGTCCCGTGGTCATCCCCCATGCAACTATGAATCCAACCCTATACTCTCTCCTGAGCTTGTTGATTTTAAGTTAGTGATATCTCTTACACCTGTGCTTTTCTTTTAACTTATTTAGTCAGCATCCTGGTTTAAGGATCACATAAATTATATTTTCATTGTCCCCAATTGGTTTTTTAGTTTCAAATCTCTGTACTTTTCTATTTATCCTGAACATCACTGCAAAATTCAAATTTTAATAGTATTTTATTTTTCAAAATACACGTAATGATAATTTTCAACATTCACCTTTGCAAAATCTTGTGCTATGAATTTTTCTCCTTCCTCAAGACAGCAAGCAATACTATAAAAGTTAAACATATGCAATTCTTCTAAACATATTTCCATATTTGTCATGTTAAATAAAAAAAAAATCAGATAAAAATGGTAAAAAATACACAAAAAAGGAAAAGAAAACCAAGCAAATAAATAATAACAAAAATGGTGAAAATGCATTCAGCCTCCATAGTTCTCTCTCTGAATGTAGATGGCACTTTCCATCACAAATCTATTGGAATTGTCTTGAATCACTTCATTGTTGAAGAGACAAGTTCATCACAGTTTATCATCACATAATCTTACAGGTTACTGTGTACAATGCTCTCTTGGCTCTGCTCACTTTACTCATCATCAGTTCATGTAAGTCTTTCCAGGTTTTTCTGAAATCATCCTGTGTCATGTCCTGGCTAGCTCCCCTGAAGGGCTCAGAATCAGCCAGAATCAGGATAAGCAAAAGATCTTGCCCCACGTTGGGTGCCCAAATGTTGGGTGCCCATCGTCTCTCAATTATAATCTTTCTCTGGGAGGAGATCTCTTTTCTGTAGATCCTTTTCTTTCTTTCTTTCTTTCTTTCTTTCTTTCTTTCTTTCTTTCTTTCTTTCTTTCTTTCTTTCTTTCTTTCTTTCTTTCTTTCTTTCTTTCTTTCTTTCTTTCTTTCTTTCTTTCTTTCTTTCTTATTTAAAATCCTTCACAATTTCACCCCAACATATATTTCCAGACTGCCTAAACATCATTCAACTTTATACACCATGCTCTAAGGGTATCTTGACTAATTGTTGGAAAGTGATCTCAAAGGCAAGGCACCTGAGTAAGGAGGATAGGGATGGGAAAAATTTTTTGTTTGTTTATTTTTGCAGAAGATGGGTTTTGTGAGAAAAACAATAAAGAGGCCAATGAAGTTAAAAAAGTGAATGATGTATAAAACATTGGCAAGGTTATTAAAATTCATTAGAACCTTAAAAATAATGAATCCTAGTCCTTTCATTTTACAGATGGAAAAAAAAAAGAAAACTAAGGTCTAGAAAAATGAAGTTGGTTTTTGTCAGGTCCCATACTGTTTGTATAATCCAATAATTTGAATTACAAAGACATTTTTGTATTCCTTCTTGTACTATTACCTTAACCCAAAGAAAAATTAAATATATTTTCACACTATGTACTAATAACACATATATGCAGAGAATTTCTTACCATCTGCACTTTAGAGATGTAGAAATTGACATTTAGAGAAATAATTGATCTAACAACTAAAAATTAGCAGTGCTGCAGTCTTCTGTTATTATTCCATCTTTTGCAGTTGTATTTGAATCCACATAATGCCATTTAGGGTTTTCTTGGCAAAAGTAATGGAGTGGTTTGTCATTTTGTCTAGCTCATTTTACAGATGAAGCAATAGAGGAAAACAGGGTCTTCTCTCTTAACTATGTTAAATTACTTGTCCAGGGTCACATAACTAGTAAATGTTCAAATTTAGTCTTCTGACTCCAATTCAAATCCTTTATTAAAGCATGATGATTCCAAAAAAATCTAAAATATTTTTACAACCAAGATTACTGATTCTTAAAGTCAAGTCAGATTTTAGTTAGTGTGAAATCAGTATTACAAATATTGTATATAAATGATTTTTTAAAAAAATCTTTGGACTTCCGGCCAAGATGGCGGCGTGGAGGCAGACAGCTGCTTGAGCTCCTCGTTTTCTCTCAGAACTTACTTCATGACAAGCCTCAGACTTAATGCTTGACCCAGAAAGAAATCCACAAATAATCACCAAGAGAAGACATCCTTGAAAGTCGCCAGAAAAGGTCTGTGTTTGCTCGGGGGAGGGTCAATCAGACTGGGGGCAGACTGAGGGCAGGCAAGCCAGAGCAAGACAGGCAGCTCACACAGCTCAGACCAGAGGGGGAGAGGTACGATCTTTGCCATTTCTGCGAAAAGACTTTTTCCCCAGTGTGGATACTCTGTCTTGGTAGCAAGCCAGGAGCAGCGGAGATGGTGTAAACACCAGAGGTGAAGATTAAAACCCCAGAAAGCCAAGTCTCTCAGAACCCGGCCACCTCTAACCCCGACCTGGACTGACTCAGCGCATTCTCAGAGCCTCAGAGCACAGACTCAGTACAATCATTGCTGTACTGTTAGTGGCTCTCAGCTGCCCTACCCCCAGTCTGTAGAGGAAGCCCATTAATACCATCCAGACCCATCCCCCACAAAACAGACCAATTGTTTCTCTTGTCAGTTTGCTTTCTTCGATTCCTACTCTGACAAAATGAACAAAAAATTCAAAAGGGCTCTAACCATTGACAGCTTCTGTATGGAGAGAGAGCAGACTTCAAACACTGAGGAGACTAAAAACAGACTGTCCCCAGATGAATCCCCTAAGAGGGATATGAGCTGCTCCTCAATACAAAAGAACCTCATAGAGGAAATCAAAAAGGCTCTCACAAGAGAGCTGGAAGAGAAATGGGAAAAGGAAAGGGAAGCTTGGCAAGAGAGCGTGGAGAAGTCATCCCATGCATTCAAAGACAGAGTGGATAAAGAAATCAAATCATTGAGAAACAAGATTAGTGAGCTGGAAAAGGTAAACAACTCCAAGGAAAACAGGATTAGTGAGCTGGAAAAAGAAAACAGCTCTCTAAAATATAAAATGGATAAAATGGAAAAAAATTCCATAGAAGATAAAAATTCAATTGGACAATTACAAAGAGATATAAAAAAGTGAGTGAAGAAAATACATCATTGAAAATTAGACTGGAACAAGTAGAACAAGTAGAAATGAATGACTCAAGGAGAAACCAAGAGGTAGTCAAGCAAAACCAGAGAAATGAAACAATTGAAAAGAATGTCAAGTACCTTACTAGAAGGACAACAGACCTGGAAAACAGATCCAGGAGAGACAATTTGAGAATAATTGTACTCCCTGAAAAATGTGAGGAAAAAAAGAGCTTGGACACCATTTTCGAGGAAATTATCAAAGAGAACTGCCCAGACGTTCTGGAAACAGAGGGTAAAATAGACATTGAAAAAATTCATCGATCACCTACTGAAAGGGACCCTAAAATCAAAACGCCAAGAAATATAGTGGCCAAGTTCAAGAACAATCAGACAAAGGAAAAGATATTGGAAGCTGCTAGAAAAAATCATTTCAGATATGGAGGATCCACAATAAGGATAACCCAGGATCTAGCAGGGTTCCACATTAAAAGAACGCAGGGCCTGGAACATGATATTCCGAAAGGCTAAGGAACTTGGTATGCAGCCAAGAATAACTTACCCAGCAAGAATGAGCATCGTTTTCCAGGGAAGAAGATGGACATTTAACGAAATAA
Organism: Sminthopsis crassicaudata; assembly: GCF_048593235.1. Lineage (NCBI taxonomy): Eukaryota > Metazoa > Chordata > Mammalia > Dasyuromorphia > Dasyuridae > Sminthopsis > Sminthopsis crassicaudata. Next base: position 207,199,234 of record NC_133617.1, read on the forward strand.
ATGAATTCCATCTATTTTTGATGAAAAAACCAGACCTACATAAAAGGTTTGATCTTCAAATATAGAACTCAAGAGATTTCTAAAAAGGTAAAAAGAAATCTTGAGGACTATACTTCTGCCAAAAAAATATGTAAAGAACATATGTACAATTTGTTTTAGAAACTAGAGGTGGAAAGGAAATTATATCATAAAAAAGTGTAAAGTGGTGGTACTACATCTCATGAAGAGGCAAAGGTAACCTATTATATCTGAGAGAAAGAAAGAAGGGAGATGAACATAGTGTGTATCAATAGACATATTCGATTTATGGTGAAACTTCTTCCACTTCATTGAAAAGTGAAAGGGAAGGAGTAAGCTAAGGGGAAGGGAATACAGAAATTGTGAGGAAAAGGGGTAAAATAAGGGGAGGATCTTTAAGGTGGGGGAGGGATCCTAAAAAGGGACAGCTGTGAAAAGCAAGTGGTGTTCACCAGTTTAATACTGGGTAGGGGGGGTAAGAGGGAAGGAAAGGGGAAAAGCATAAGCAGGGGTTAATAGGATGGTAAGCAATATAGAATTAGTCCTTCTAACCATAAATGTGAATGGGGCAAACTCCCTCATAAAGAGGAAGCAGTTAGCAGACTGGATTAAAAGTCAGAATCCTACTTTATGTTGTTTACAGGAAACACACCTGAAACAGGGTGAGACATTCAAACTAAAAGTAAAAGGGTGGAGCAGAATCTATTATGCTTCAGGCAAAACCAAAAAAGCAGGAGTAGCCATCCTCATCTCAGATCAAGTAAAAACAAAAATTGATCTAATTAAAAGAGATAAGGAAGGGCATTATATCCTGCTAAAGGGCAGCATCAATAATGGAGCAGTATCAATATTAAACATATATGCACCAAGTGGTGCAGCATCTAAATTCTTAAAAGAGAAATTAAGAGAGCTGCAAGAAGAAATAGACAGCAAAACTATAATAGTGGAAGATCTCAACCTTGCATTCTTAGAATTAGATAAATCAAACCACAAAATAAATAAGAAAGAAGTCAAAGAGGTAAATAGAATACTAGAAAAGTTTGATATGATAGATCTTTGGCGAAAGCTAAATGGAGACAGAAAGGAATATACTTTCTTCTCAGCAGTTCATGGAACCTATACAAAAATTGATCATATACTAGGGCATAAAAACCTCAAAATCAAATGCAGTAAGGCAGAAATAGTAAATGCATCCTTTTCAGACCATAATGCAATCAAAATTACATTTAATAAAAAGCCAGGTGAAAATAGACCAAAAAATAATTGGAAATTAAATAATCTTATACTAAAGAATGATTGGGTAAAACAGCAAATCATAGACATAATTAATAACTTCACCCAAGAAAATGATAATAATGAGACATCATACCAAAATGTGTGGGATACAGCCAAAGCAGTAATAAGGGGAAGTTTTATATCTCTACAGGCCTACTTGCATAAAATAGAGAAAGAGAGGGCCAACGAATTGGGCTTACAACTAAAATTGCTAGAAAAGGAACAAATTAAAAACCCCCAGACAAACACAAAACTTGAAATTCAAAAAATAAAAGGTGAGATTAATAAAATTGAATAAAAAAACTATTGAATTAATTAATAAAACTAAGAGTTGGTTCTATGAAAAAACCAACAAAATAGACAAACCCTTAGTAAACCTGATTAAAAAAAGGAAAGAGAAAAAGCAAATTGTTAGTCTTGAAAATGAAAAGGGAGAACTCACCACTAATGAAGAGGAAATTAGAACAATAGTTAAGAGCTTCTTTGCCCAACTTTATGCTGATAAATTCGATAACTTAAATGTAATGGAATAATACCTTCAAAAATATAGCTTGCCCAGATTAACAGAGGAAGAAGTAAGTAGTCTAAATAGTCCCATCTCAGAAAAAGAAATAGACCAAGCTATTAAACAACTTCCTAAGAAAAAGTCCCCAGGACCAGATGCATATACATGTGAATTCTACCAAACATTTAAAGAACAACTAACTCCAATGCTATGTAAACTATTTGAAAAAATAGGGATTGAAGGAGTCCTACCAAATTCCCTTTTATGACACAGACATGGTACTGGTACCTAAACCAGGTAGATCAAAAACTGAGAAAGAAAATTATAGACCAATTTCCTTAATGAATATTGATGCTAAAATCTTAAATAAGATATTAGCAAATAGACTTCAGAAAATCATCACCAGCATAATACACTATGACCAAGTGGGATTTATACCAGGAATGCAGGGCTGGTTTAATATTAGGAAAACTATTAGTATAATTGACCATATTAATAATTAAATTAATAAAAACCATATGATCATCTCAATAGATGCAGAAAAAGCATTTGATAAAATCCAACATCCATTCCCACTAAAAACGCTTGAGAGTATAGGAATAAATGGACTATTCCTTAAAATAATAAGGAGCATATATTTAAAACCTTCAGTAAACATCATATGTAAGGGTGATAGACTAGCACCTTTCCCTATAACATCAGGAGTGAAACAAGGTTGCCCACTATCACCATTACTTTTCAATATAGTACTAGAAACTCTAGCCTCGGCAATAAGAGCCAAGAAAGAGATTCAAGGAATTAGAGTAGGAAATGAGGAAATCAAATTATCACTTTTCGCAGATGACATGATGGTATACTTAGAGAACCCCAAAGACTCTGCTAAAAAGCTATTAGAAATAATTAAGAATTTTATCAAAGTTGCAGGATACAAAATAAATCCACATTAATCCTCAGGATTTTTATACATTACCAACACAATCCAACAGCAAGAGATACAAAGAGAAATTCCATTCAAAATAACGGTCGATAGTATAAAATATTTGGGAATATATCTACCAAAGGAGAGTCAGGAATTATATGAGCAAGATTACAAAACACTTGCCACAAAGATAAAGTCAGATTTAAATAATTGGAAAGACATTCAGTGCTCTTGGATAGGCTGAGCAAATATAATAAAGATGACAATACTCCCTAAACTAATCTATTTATTTAGTGCTATACCAATCAGACTTCCAAGAAACTATTTAAATGACCTAGAAAAAATAACAACAGAATTCATATGGAACAACAAAAGGTCATGAATTTCAAGGGAAGTAATGAAAAAAAAATTAAGTGAAGGTGGTCTAGCTGTACCTTATCTAGAACTATATTATAAAGCAACAGTCACCAAAACCATTTGGTATTGGCTAAGAAATAGACTAGTTGATCAGTGGCATAGGTTAGGTTCACAGGGCAAGATAGTGAATAAAAATAGCAATCTAGTGTTTGACAAACCCAAAGATCCCAACTTTTGGGATAATAATTCATTATTTGACAAAAACTGCTGGGAAAACTGGAAATTAGTATGGCAGAAACTAGACATGGACCCACATTTAACACCACATACTAAGATTAGATCAAAATGGGTCCAATATTTAGGCATAAAGAACGAAGTCATGAATAAATTGGAGGAACATAGGATGGTTTACCTCTCAGACTTGTGGAGGAGGAAGGAGTTTGTGTCCAAGGGAGAACTAGAGACCATTATTGATCACAAAATAGAAAATTTTGATTACACTAAATTAAAAAGTTTCTGCACAAACAAAACTAATGCAAACAAGATTAGAAGGGAAGTAACAAATTGGGAAAACATTTTATAGTTAAAGGTTCTGATAAAGGCCTCATCTCCAAAATATACAGAGAATTGACTTTAATTTATAAGAAATCAAGCCATTCTCCAATTGATAAATGGTCAAAGGATATGAACAGACAATTTTCAGATAATGAAATTAAAACTATTTCCACTCATATGAAAGAGTGTTCCAAATCACTATTGATCAGAGAAATGCAAATTAAGACAACTCTGAGATACCACTACACACGTGCCAGATTGGCTAAGATGACAGGAACAAATAACGATGAATGTTGGAGGGGCTGTGGGAAAACTGAGACACTGATGCATTGTTGGTGGAGTTGTGAAAGAATCCAACCATTCTGGAGAGCAATCTGGAATTATGCCCAAAATGTTATCAAAATGTGCATACCCTTTGACCCAGCCATACTACTACTGGCCTTATATCCCAAGGAACTACTAAAGAAGGGAAAGGGACCTGTATGTGCCAAAATGTTTGTGGCAGCCCTTTTTATAGTGGCTAGAAGCTGGAAGATGAATGGATATCCATCAATTGGAGAATGGTTGGGTAAATTATGGTATATGAATGTTATGGAATATTATTGTTCTGTAAGAAATGACCAACAGGAGAAATACAGAGAGGCTTGGATGCTAAGTGAAACGAGCAGAACCAGAAGATCATTATACACTTCAACAATGATACTGTACGAGGATGTATGCTGATGGAAGTGGATATCTTCAACATAGAGAAGAGCTAATCCAATTCCAATTGATTAATGATGTACAGAATCAGCTACATCCAGAAAAGGAACACTGGGAAATGAGCATAAACTGTTATTTTTACCTTCTGAATCCAATTCTTCCTGTGCAACAAGAAATTCAGTTCTACACACATATATTGTATCTAGAATATACTGTAATTTATTTAACATGTATAAGACTGCCTGCCATCTGGGGGAGGGGGTTGGGGGAGGAAGGGAAAAAATCTGAATAGAAGTAAGTGCAAGGGATAATGTTGTAAAAAATTACCCATGCATATGTACTGTCAAAAAAAAAAGTTATAATTATACAATAAAAAAATACTGTTAAGTAAAATAAAAAAAAAATCTTTGAATGTACCTAGGGCAATAATAAGTTAGACTATACCTTGTGCCAAACACTGAGCTAAGAGCTAAAGACACAGAAAATGTCAAATTTCAGTCTCTGATTTCAAGCAGCTTACAATTTAATAGGGAAGACAACATGCAAACAACTATGTACTAATAAATCAGAGAAATGATAAATTGAAGGTAATCTTAAAGGGAAAACATTAGCATCGGTTAAATTGGAAGAACCTTTTTAAAGAAATTGTGATTTTAGTTGATAGGAAGCAAGACAAGGAGGGCTGGATGTACAGATGAGGAGCAAGAGAAGTTGGGTCATGGGAGACAGCCAGTGAAAACCTTCTGAGTTGGAAGACGAAATGTTGTATGTAAGGAACATCTAAAAGTTCAAAGTCACTGGATTACCCAGTACAGAGTACATAACGAAAAGTAATGTTTAAGAAAACTAAAAGGTACAAGTAAAATTTCTAAGATTTGAAGAGGACCTGTGCCTGGGCAGCTAAGTGGCGCAGTGGAGAGAGCACCAGCCCTAAAATCAGGAGAACCTGAGTTCAAATTTAGCTTCAGACACCTAACATTTCCTAGCTGTGTGACCCTGGGCAAGTCACTTATCCCCAATATCTTCAGGAAGAAAAATGCTTGTGCCTAGAGATAATAAAGAGCTAATAATTTTTTTTTAACCTATGAAAACGGTATTATAGTCAGACCTACAATTTATCAGTTTGACATCTGAGTGGAGAATGGTCTGGAATAAGAGATTCGAGGCAAGCAGACCAACCAAAAGGCTATTTCTGTAATCTAGGAATGAAGTGGTGGGAATTTGTGCCAGGGTGATAACAGTGTTAAGAGAAACAAGGATTCACAGGAATTGATTCTTCAGTGTGTTCTACAACACACACTCATAAACTTACACACACATATTTATGTATAGAGATACACATTCACACATATCTATCTATCTATCTATCTATCTATCTAGATGCAGATGTGTATATTTTATGCTTTAATAAGCATATATGTATATGTGAACATATACATTTAAATATAACACAATTAAATAAATTTAACCCTTCTAGTTATCTCAGCAGTAAATATTTAATTATGTTACATCTCTTCTGTTTTTAGTGAGTTATTTCACATAACATCTTTCCTCTATAATGAGTTATGTAAAATATTCCCCAGATCACTTGATATAGTACTTTACAGCTATATATGAAGTAGGAGTAATGGCTTCAAGTCAGTGGCCCAGAAAACTCTCTGAGACTATAAATTGCAAAAGAGATGCTGATATTTACTCATATAGGAAATTTTCTATGATGTACTCCCATAGCAAATAAAATCATAAGCTTGGTAAGTAGAGAAACAAATGAACCATCAATATGTTCTAAAAATTAGACAAAACACTTTAAAAAGGAACAACCTTGAGTTTATACTCTCATAATAGGAGAAAAGCTAAGTCCTTTTTCATTTGTGTTTGACTTTTTTTGACTCCCTTTAGGGTTTTCTTAGCGAAAATTTCCAAGTGGTTTGCCATTCCTTTCTTTCTTTCTTTTTTTCTTTCTTTTTTTTTTTTTTTAGCTCATTTTACAAATAAGGAACTGAGACAAACTGAATCACTAATTCTATGAGGTCAGATTTGAACTCAGGAAGATGAGCCTTCCTGACTTCAGCCTGGCACTTTATGCACTGTACCATTTAGCTGTCCTAAGCTGCTCAAGATAGGCAGTTATAAAACATTAATACTGGGATGAATGTTATAATTATTCCCTTGAAACAAACATTTTAAAGGAAATTGCTAATCACTTTGAAAAAATTCCTTTTACTTAACTGTATGTCTTTGTCACTATTAAAATATTTTTAAATCTAATATACCTATATTTTTAAAAAGTCACAACTTTATGAGTGAAATTTATGCTTCACTTCTGACCTAGTCAGATATTACTTTTATTAAAAACAGATGCTAGCTGGCTAAAAAGATTACATGAAAGAAGTAGCATGATCAATAAAATGTTTTTTGTCAAGGAACTATAGAAGACAATTACAAAATTTAATACAATGGGAAAATGTATCTCTTTAACCGAAGGATGCTGCATTTCCATATTAATGCAATGTATAAATTCTTCATGTTATATGTATTCCTTAACCCAGCTTCCTGAAAAATTGATCTAATTTGTGAGCAAAGGGAGAAGATATGTAAATTTATTAGGAGGTTTTACCAACTCAAGATAAATGCATGAGAAGATGTAGATTTAATGATATGAAACTCAATACTTAAAGAAAAAAGAGTTAGGGCATTGTGATTGTATTACTCTTTTGTGCCAATACTCAAATTTTAGAAAAGTCATCTCTACTTTCCAAGTGCTGACTGTGAAAGAAGAAAAAACATGGAGCGCATCTGTATAAAATGGCAAAAGCTTCAGATCAATTTCCAAATCAATAGCAAGCTTTTAGTTGTTCACCTGATGGTTTTTTAAAATGAAATGCATGCATTTTGTGTTGATTATTTTATTTTTAATGTCACCTTAAGGGGAAAATTGTATAGTAAAATAAGAATGCAATAATTTAATAGTGCTGACTAAGCAATATTTCCTTGAATTAATGGCCATTATAGCTGGCTCTGAAAAGTATTAATTTGTTTTTTGTACTTGCAATGTAGTTTCCAACTCAATCAAAAAAAGTTTACTTAAGGTCATTGAGGATTTCTTGCTAAATCTAGTGACTTTTTGCCCAATTCCCATCCTGCTTATTTCCTAATGTTATTGAATTTCAATAGGGAGTTATCAACTCCCTTTTCCTTAACTGGATTTCAAGAAAATGCTATTTATTGGTAGTCCAACATGAAGTTCCTTAAAGGCAGAGAATGTTTTACCCATAGCATATATACTGCCTAATGCCAAGAAGAAAATTAATAAATTCCAACCATTGTTACTTTCATGCATTAAGAGATTTCTATGTTAATTTTTTTAAGCTAAAGAAATGTTGAATTTCTTGTTTTAAATACACTGCTGTGTCAGAAACCTGGCATGACTGAGATGGAGTCACTATGTAAATGAGTCATCCTTTTAGTCTCCTTCATCATTAGGCTCATCATTCATGCTCTGATCAAATATATGGGAGTAACTTTGTGCTCTGAATTCAGCTTTTTTTCTCTTCTCCTATACCATTTCTTTTCATGATCTCATTATTTATCATGAATTTGATTATCATCTTGAGACAAATGCCTCCAAGATCTATAAAATATCCAATATTCTTCTTTCTCTTGACTTCTAACTTCACATCAAAAATTGAATAGTATTTCAAACTCAAGAAGACCAAAGCAGAAATCATATTTCTGCCAAAATCTATCCTTTAATCTAATTTCCATGTTTCTTTTGAGATTGTGATTATTATTTCAGTCACTGAAAATTACAACTTTCATTCATTTCCTACTTTGTATTGTCATCCAGCCATCATACCTAATAAATTGCCAGGTAGTCTTGATTTACTTTCATGTCTCTTCTTGATGCACATTATGTGAATCTGGCCCTTGTCACTTTATGCCTACTATTTCAAAAGCTCCACATTATTGTTCTTGCTTCATTATATTCATCATACTATTGGCCTGCCAAATTAATATCTAATCGCCTGCCATAGCACATGGCTTACCAAATTAATATCTCAAAAGCCTGGATTTTTATGTTTACTATGATCAGGAAACTCCCCTACTCAAGATCTGTCTTCTTTAAGATAAAAGCATTAACTTTCCTCAATCCATCCCAGTTGATGTGCTGGAACAACAAATATTTAACTAAGAAGAAAGTGAAAAGGGACTTTACTGAATGACATAAATGTCAACTATGAATTTATAGTATATGGATCTTTGTCTAAAGGTATATGGTGGGAAATAGGAAAGCTCACTGGCACCTTGCCAAGGGCTCTTCTCTAGTTCATTCCCAAAGATTGTTGTCTGCCCTGGATGAGTGAAATTAAGGAATAATAAACTTAATCAGAAGACTTTTCTCATTATCTACAAAAATAAGCCAGTCAGGCTAAAACAACACCAAAAAACCAAAAATGCAGACCAAAACAACCAAAAAACCCCTTCTTTCCTCCTTGGATTTCTAAATTAGAGCTCACAATAATATACTTCATTCTAATGGAGATGGGAAAAAGTAGAAGAATAGAGAAATTTTTCAAATGCTCTTATCCCTTGAACAATTAATTTCAACTGGTAGGAGAAGCATGTGGAAAGCTAAATGTTCTTGCCTAAATTATCTTATGTTTATAGTACTAAAATTCTTCATATCTTTTGACTTTGTTTCCTTTTTTGAGTATAGGTCAAAAACTGGAGTTACCAAGGATAGATTTTTTTTCCCCTTCTCTATTCATTGTGGACATTTACTTTCTAGTGAAGCAAGTCAGAAATTAGCATGTTCCTGCATCTGGTCTTTGAGGACAGATCCTGAAAATAAACTTTCCTTATGTGCTAGAAGCAGCTAGGTGAACAGAGCTCTAAGATTGGCGTGAATAAGACTGAAGTTTACATTGGCCTCAGATATTTATTATCTATATGACTCTGTGTATATTACTTAAGCTGTATTTGTCTTTGTTTTCTACTATAAAATAGGAATGATGATAATATCCATTTTCCAGAATTTTTGTGAATATTGTATTAGGTAATACATGTAAAGAACTTACCACAGGGGCTGGTAATGAGTAGACATTTAAATGCTTGTTCTTTTTTTTATGTTTGCTCTTATCTTATGGGCAAATGAAAACATTAGAGTTTGGCCATCAGCCTCTAAGATTTCCTAAACAACATTCTTATTAGAATAAATTTATCTATATGCAGAACTGAAGTTACATCATGGGGAGTAGTCTAGGCAGGGGTAGGTGAACTACAGTCAAGAAGCCAGAGCCAGCAAACTTGCTCCATATCGCTCTAGTCTAGAGTATACTGGGAACATGGTATTTGCATTATAGGTTAATTCTTCATGTGGTCTTTCTTGATTCACCTGAAAATTTGTGTCCTCCTATTTTTTGTATTTAATTTACATATTTTTGGTATTTTTCCAGAATCATTCCAAAATACACCATACAATCTATATATATATATATATATATATATATATATATATATATATATATATATATTTAAAATATACTTTTAAAATATCATGGATGCCAGCTTTCATGTGTAACTTCCATATGTAAACAGTAAAAAGAAACATGCCTTCAAAAAAGAAAAAAAAGTTCACTGAAAGGGGAAAAGCTTTACCAATTATGTTGAAGTCATAATATCTATGCAATAATAATGATGATGACAGACACATTTTTATATTTCACTCACTATGATCAGTCTCTTTAATCCCATCTTCCCATGATCAATGATCACTCCTATCAGTCTCTGCTACATATACTTATATGTGTTCATACTATTTTCCCAGAGAAAAATATAAGTTGTTTGGTGGAAGTAGTAAACCTATTTTATTATTTTTTTCGAGTCCCCAACACCAAGACAGTATATGGTACATGGTTAACACATGTTTATTGTTTAGTTATTTTATTTAAACCTGGATGTAGATAGAAATCCCTTCAAAAACATCTGTGAACAGTGACATATATTGTTATTCTCTAGGCTAAACAGTTGTAAATGGCCAGAAGATGTCATAGGACATATGGGAATGGTGTATTTTCCAATTCTAAAGTAGTAAAACACTTTAATTCCAACATGAAGTTCCTTAAAGGCAGAGAATGTTTTACCCATAGCATATAGACTGCGTAATGCCAAGAAGAAAATTAATAAATTCCAACCATTGTTACTTTCATGTATTAAGAGATTTCTATGTTAATTTTTTAAGCTAAAAAAATGTTGAATTTCTTGTTTTAAATACACTGCTGTGTCAGAAACCTGGCATGACTGAGATGGAGTCATTATGTAAAACTGAAGTATGAAAGTTTAAACATTATTGTTTTAAAAAATTGTCTCCTGAAAAACTTTTCTGAAATTCATTATTTCTAACTTTACTAAATAATATTGCAAATTTAATTTGTTTTTTTCCTCATAACGCAGGGTCAACATCATGATATCCAATTATTTTACAATTATAACTAATATGGAACACTGCAATTGATGTCTATTGATCTCATAAATACATTATAACACTTATTTCCTTCAGAAAATCGAAGCCAAATATTTCTGATTTTGAGCAAAATTATTAAAGCAAATTTATATGAAACAGTTTTGTTTTCTTGACTTCAAATTTGCACTTAATTGCTTTCATTAAGAATCTTTGTCTTTCATTAGCTTTCAAGACCTATTTAAGGCATATTAGGGTAGGCAGCACAACAGATAGAATGTTAGGGCTGGAGTCAGAGACACTGGAATAAAAATCCAGCCTCAGATACTTTATTAGCTATGTGACCCTGGACAAGTCACTTACCCTCTTTTTGCCTCAATTTCCTCATTTGTAAAATGGGGGATAATAATATTTATGTCTTATGAAGATAAAATGAGATAATTTTAAAGCATTTAGCATAGTGCCTGGCTCATAGCAAGTGAGATAAATATATATATATATTCCTTTTATTTATCTTTTTATTATAGCTTTTTATTTACAGGATATATGCATGGGTAACTTTACATCATTAACAACTGCAAAAATTTTGTTCCAATTTTTCCCTTCCTTCCCCCCAACCCCTCCTTCAGGTGGCAGGTTGACTAATACATGTTACATATGTTAAAGTATAAATTAAATAAAATATATGCATACATGTCCAAATAGTTATTTTACTGTGCAAAAAGAATCAGACTTTGAAATAGTGTACAATTAGCCTGTGAAAGAAATAAAAAATGCAGGTGGACAAAAATAGGGTGATTGAGAATTCTAAGTAGTGGTTCATAGTCATCTCTTAGTGGGACTGATTTGGTTCATGTCCTTATTGAATATGGCCACATCCATCAGAATTGATCATTATATAGCATTGTTGTTGAAGTATATAATGATCTCCTGCTCCTTCTCATTTCACTCAGCATCAGTTCATGTAAGTCTCTCCAGGTCTTTCTGAAATCATCCCATTGGTAATTTCTTACAGAACAATAATATTCCATAATATCCATATACCACAATTTATTCAGCAATTCTCCAATTGATGGGTATCCTCTCAGTTTTAGTTTCTGGCCATTACAAAGAGGGCTGCCACAAACATTCTTGCACATACAAGTCCCTTTCCCTTCTTTAACATCTCTTTGGGATATAAGCCTAGTAGTAACACTGCTAGCTCAAAGGGTATGTAGTTTGATAACTTTTTGAGCATAGTTCCAAATAGCTCTCCAGAATGGCTGTATGTGTTCACAATTCCACTAACAATGTATCAGTGTCCCTGTTTCCCCACATCCCCTCCAACATTGAGCATTATCTTTCCCTGTCATTCTAGCCAATCTGATAGGTGTGTAGTGAAGGTGAGATAAAAATATTATTCCTTAGTCACTTAGTAACTTCAACATACTTAGCTTATAATTTATTATTGGAATAAAGTGCAACTGCTAATGATGGAATTGGTAGTTATGATAAGTGCGATCAGTTAGAACTATTGGTTTTTGAAAATTTCGAATAATTTTAGAACCAAATAGCCTCATTCACCTTCGCATGAGTAAAGAATCTTATTTCCTGCCCACTTTGTTAAATCACAGTGATTTAGGCACAGACTTCTATTATTTGAACATTTATAGAAATTTTAGGAGAAAAAGTTCAATGAGATAGGTAACTCTCCTTCTTTGTTCCCTCTTCCAACAGGTATGCCCTTTCCATGTTACAAACACTTTTACTCCTCAATTTCATAGATAGATAGATAGATAGATAGATAGATAGATAGATAGATGTATCTTCTCTTTCTTAGGAACCTTAATCTCACCTACTTTTTCAATTGGACTGTGATTTATGAATCACCATTAAGAGTATTAAAGATAACATTTTTAAAAGATTCTACTTATTTATTTGAACTCCCATTTTTTGATAAAAAAATAGTTTCTTTTGACCTAAACATTCCTGTTTGCATCTGTTGTTGGTGATGAATTGTTTTTCAGTCATGTCTCTCATGTGATTTATTTGTAGTTTTCTTAGTAAAGATACTAGAGTTCCTTGCCATTTCCTACTCCAGCTCATTTTACAGAATGAGGAAAGTGAGGTAAAAAAAAATTATCTGACTTGCTCAGAATCACACATTATCTCAAACCAAATTTGAATTCAGGAAGATAAGCCTTCCTGACTTAAAGCCTAGCTCTCTATCACATCACATTTTCTAGGCTTAATATAAATTTTTTATTTCAAATATTTTCTTTCAAAGAAGAATAAAGGAATTTCTACATTCAATTTATCAAAATTATTGCCTGAATGCAAAAATTCTGAGCTTTGAAGATTTATAATATGTATAAAAATTCATATGTTTATGGAAGATCAGTAACCCAAAAATGTATGAAGAATTACTGCTAACAGAAAGATTGTCTGGCTTTCTTTATTTGAACTAGTAGGCAAAGTAAATAGCTGATGCAAACTATTTAGAAAATATTTAATGTCCATTAGTCATCTGTCAAAAACCTGAAACATTCCAGGTAATACAAAACAGAACCACAGGCTATGATGACTTTTACCATGCCCAAGCATAAAAGCCCAGGTTCTGTGAGAATAAGATAATAACCTGAGGCAAAATGAATCATGCTGCTCATTAGTGTAAAGGATTAAAACATTAATGGTACAGTATAATGTTATATAATTTGCTATACCATTTCCCTAGCTAAGAATGTCTTCTAATTATCTTAAGTGAAAACATGTCATTATAACTTCTTTGAAATAGGAACTAATAAGTAGATTAGTAAAATCTCACAGTCTGTGCACTAAATCATGTTTATCCATTCTAATTCAGAAAGGACCACAGAAAATACAGATTTTGAGGACAGGGTGTACATTGGAATCTATAAGGCTTTCCTTTAACTTTCTTCTTGGACACTTTCATTGTGCATTTCGTTTTAAATGTCAACATTTTATCATTTCACACCAGTAACCTCTAAAGATGACTCCTGTCATTGGCAAGACAGATTAGTAGCATTCAGGGAACAATGGGCTAAGGAAAATAACTAATTTTTAACCTTTCTTACAAACTATCTAAGACTGGCACATGTTCCATTTTTGACTCATAGTAACCCAAGAGAAATTATGATGGTTAATAGTCTGCTTCAATAAAAAGTAAGTCCATGATGAGTAAACTATTGATCATTCAGAGAATTAAAATATCATAGGGTTGCAAAGATACATGAAAGATAGCTACAACTGAACTTTTTCTTCTTTTCTCTTTGTTTTTATTTTAATTAATTACTTAGCAGTGTCTAAAAATCAGGAAGGGAAACCAATAAAATCAAGACTAGCAAAATCATCCAAAGTGCCTTTTCCCACTGAAGGAAGTTTGAATATTAGCTAGCCTTCAATTTTCCAGAAGTCCTACCTCTATCCTCTAAGATGAATCAACACTATGTCCAGGTTTTTCCAGGTTCCTGACTCATTATTCCTAAGGCATCAATCTGTTAGTCCAATAAAACTCCACTAGACTTTACTGATTTGGGAGAAGATACCTCAGAGCAAGAGGATAACCAATTATACTTGGAGGACCCAATGCAGCGTTTTCCATCATTTTCCCTGACCACCCTTCATTTTATGAGACTCCTGACTTGCTTTTCTATTTCCTAAGCTCTAAGTGTCCTTGAACTAGGATTTTGTTATTCCAGAACCTGCTGAGACCCTGTAAGACAATAACATCTCAAACACCCAAAGAATACAAACATGTCTATATTTTAATAAATCTAAAACACTTGCAAGTCTAGATAGCATACTTACTTCAACCTGAAAAAAAATCTAGAGTATAGCACTAACTTCCTTCTGATAGGTTTTTGCTTTAGATTTGATGTCCTTCTTAATTTGAGAATTAACTTATAGTTCAATTAATTTATTTGTCCAACCTATTTCTTTTCTTAAGCTTCAGCTAAATGATAGGGACAGGGTCTGAATCTAAAATTTTATTGGGAAAAAGAATCCCTCAGTGAGAAAAACCCCTTTACTAATGTAGTTAGTAACCTCTTGTGCAATTTATAATGTTGAGTTGCTTAGATTTCCAAGCAGTTAAGTAACTTGCCCAGAGTCAAAGTTCAAGTCTCCTTGGTTTCAAATCCTTCTTTCCATTCACTATTTCACACTTCATTTTAATTGAAAGTACACACACACACACACACACACACACACACACACACACACACACACATATATATATATATATATATATATATATATATTTACTGATTTTACCCTCCTATTATTCAACCAACATTTTCAAATATTCCAGAAATTAAAGAGGACAAGCACATTTTTGACTGAACAGTAGCAGACAGAAAGAGAAGGAGGTTATTCAATTACTTGCAGGGACCATTGAAACTCTCTGATTACTGTTTTTAAGAATCAGATTTACTTCAGAATTAGAAAAAAACCCCACAATGTTTTATGTTTTATATTCCTTCTCAGAAGCAGAAAGGTTATTTCTTTACAAACATATGGTTCTCTCTGCTTACACATTTACACAAAATGTTTCATTCCCCACTTCTGTAGATTGTTATAAACAGGAATTAGGGAAAACCAGCTTAAGAAATTCACTGTGATTAGTACACTGAATGGAAAAAATATATTTTTTGATAACTGAATTTTGTGTGTCTCATTTCCTTTGTTTCAAATGACATAAAAGATAGCCAATATTTAACAAATGGAAGCCTAATATCATCTTCACCTTAAGTATTATTTTGCAAATAATAAAAATTGGCAGTGCTATGGCATCATCCACCCAAAATATTGACCAGACTGACTTGTTACCTATAGGTTAGAGAGTCTAATTATTCACGCATTTGCCACAGAAGACAAAGTATTCATCATTCTTTGTGGAATGAAAGTGGCAAAGAGAGAGAAGCACATAAAAGAAAGCAAAAAATTCTCATACATATTATCCTAAAATTCTCATTACTCTGGTAACAAATGAGGTGTGTGCTTACCTAGAAGGGATTTCAAGGCCTGTAAGAAACAGATTATTGTTCAATATTTCACTGAAGTGAGACTTCATTGGTTTGGGTATTCCCTTCACAAATACAGTACATAATTCCTCTATAAAATGTTTTTAGTCAGCCTGGTTCAAATCTTATAATAATTAGCTAGATTATTCCTCAAAATAATATTTATGAGGCAATCCATACAGATGCTCAGATAAATGACTCAAATCTTCTTGCCTTTGTCAGCTTAGACATCATTTTAGGAATTATATTGTCTTTCTATATATTAGTTTAAAATCTTTGAAAGTGATGATGATGTTCATTTTATAAAACAAATCAATTTGTTCCAAATGTTTATTCTGTGATGAGTCATCCAATAACTAAGAAGCATTTAATATGAGTCTTTAGAAATAAGTTTCTGGTAGAAATGAGAAAAATTTTAATGTGTATTTTAAGTATTCACTATTAAGCAATAATATTTTAGATAACTGTATAAGACAACATGGACATCTAAGTCAAGGAGTTCATGAAACATTCATTTAAAATAGCAGATGCTAATGGAATGAATTGGTCGTCTTTCCTTAGTGCCTATTTTTCTTATTTTTGTTCTTTAACGGTTTCTGAATTTAAAGCATGGTTGCATAGTGGTGGGTAAAAAGGTACTACATATAAATATATAATAATATAATGTATATATACTTATGTATACATATATATATATACATTTAGAACTCTTTTTAGAGTATAGTGATTTTTTTGTATTATAAAATATAGTATTTAGATGATTTTTTATTTAAAATAATCAATAAAAAGCTGAATTTTCAAAACTATTCTTTTAAATTTTATTTATTTTTTATTTATATTTTTATTATGCTTAGATTCTAACTATGCTTAGATTCAAAATTAAAAAATCAATTGTATATATTCATTTTAACTTGATAATTGTATTAGTCTTTTCATATCAATATCTAAACTACCTGAGGAGAAACTAAGAAGCAGCATGATAGAGTGAAAAGAATTCTGGACTTAGAATCAAGATAGAATTTGAATTCTGTCTCCTACTTACTAAGTATTTGATGGTACCTTTATTTGTCTGAATTTTAACCCCCTCATTTATTAAATAGGAAAGAAATGATTATTTCACAGTGATATTGTGAGGGAAAGACTTTAAAATATGAAAATGTTTTATAAAACCTAAGTTTATATTACTGATGATAATCACCATTCAGCAAAAGACAGCAAGAAGAACAAATACAGGATAGTAGTTCTCATGGCTTAGCAGATATTTGGACTTTTTGGAGGGCAATTAAAATCAAATATAATAGTTTTACATCATTCCACCTCTAAAACATAATCCAGGCCTTCCTAATAATAGATATCCTGTATATTTTTTGTCAGACAAAGACATTGTTCTGAACTTAAAAGTCTGATTTTGTTTCTGCTATTGACTTGGCTTTTATTCTTGAGGTAAACTTTGGGAAGGTAAGAATCCTACTATAATATGTTATTCATTATCTTTGTGCCTTGAAACTTGATAGGAAGAAGAAATAGGAAGAGAAAATGGAATCTGATGAAGATTATCTTCAAACTAATACAGAGTTACAGGTGAGCTGATAAAGGATACAAATACATCTACACCCTCAGCCCTATGGATGGGTATTTAGAGGTGAATCCATAGCAGTAGTTTTTCTAGGAATGGATATTATCTAAGTAGATTCTATATCATAAATATAAAAGGATCATTGGTCACCTAGGTGGTACCTAGATAGAGTGTAAGACCTGGAGTCAGAAAGATGCGTCTTCCTTAATTCAAATCTGGTCTTAATCTTTAACAAGTTACTCAATCCTGTTTGATTGCTTTTTCTCTGTAAAGTAAGCTAAAGGAAATGTTGACCCATTCTAGCATCTTTGCCAAGAAAATCCCAAATGGGATCATGAAAAATCAGAAAGGACTAAAAAACAACTGAACAACAAGCAAGCAAAATATCATTTGAGTCTTAATGAAAAATTTCCTTGACTTCAGGTTTTCTGTTTTATAGAAAAAAAACTGTAAAATGATCTGGTTTGTATTACTAACTTTGATTCTCCATGTCCTTTGATTAATCTTTTGGTGCATATCTATCTAAATTTATTTTCATTCTGAACTTAAACCAAATAAAATGAGGATTTTTTATAATTCATAGCAGAACAGGAAAACATAGATTATCGTTATTCTTTCCACATTTTGGGGATAAAGAGGTTCATTTTCCCTATAATCTGGAAAATGTATAAAGTTTTTTGGCTCTTCCTTTGTTCCCTCAGAGATTGCATTTTTTTTCTTTTCTCTTCTATGGGGTTTTTACAATACTTTATTGTAAAATATGGATTGTATATTTATTGATAGGCTCTGGGTAATCTACGGGCCTTAATAGATCTGTGTAACTCCCCAAAAATTCCATTTATATTGAAACTCTGATGGAAGAAAGTTATGATATAGAAGAGATAACTATACATAGTGAGCTGCTGGTCACCAACTCTTAGGTACTACTTGTTGTTATTTTAAAGTTACATATGTTCAAGTTGTACCTTTTGAAACTGGCCTCCTTGTCTGATTTTTTCCTGGTCAAATGGGCATTTGTGTAGTTTTGTTTTTTACTAGAAGAATAGAATTAATTCTCATAATTTATATTTTGAAAATAAGCAGATGAATTTGAACAAATGGGTATTGATTACTTTTAATGCCTTCTTTCACTTTCGTCCTTCCTTCCTTCCTTCCTTCCTTCCTTCCTTCCTTTCTTCCTTCCTTCCTTCCTTTCTTCCTTCCTCCCTCCCTCCCTTCCTGCCTCCTTCTTTTCCTCACTTCTTTCCTCCCTTCCTTTCTTCTTCTTTCCCTCCCCCTGCTTTCCCCATTCTTTCACCCCTTTTCTTCCTTCCTTCCTTTCTTTCTTTCTTTCTTTCTTTCTTTCTTTCTTTCTTTCTTTCTTTCTTTCTTTCTTTCTTTCTTTCTTTCTTTCTTTCTTTCTTTCTTTCTTTCTTCCTTCCTTCCTTCCTTCCTTCCTTCCTTCCTTCCTTCCTTCCTTCCTTCCTTCCTTCCTTCCTTCCTTCCTTCCTTCCTTCCTTCCTTCCTTTCTTTCTTTCTTTCTTTCTTTCTTTCTTTCTTTCTTTCTTTCTTTCTTTCTTTCTTTCTTTCTTTCTTTCTTTCTTTCTTTCTTTCTTTCTTTCTTTCTTTCTTTCTTTCTTTCTTTTTCTTTCTTTCTTTTTCTTTCTCTCTTTTTCTCTCTTTTTTCACAATTTCATATATAATAATCTTTTATTTCACCATGTTAATGCTTGTTTTATTCAATCCATGAACCTTGATGAAGAGATAATGATTTTATGTTACTGCACTAAATATTCATTCAGATAACCCACACAAAGGAAAGGATGATTAAAAACAATCTGAGTCTTTGTAACAAACAATTATTAACAAAAAACATATATATTAAAACATAAATGTAATTACTAAAATTTTCATTTCTGTTGAGTAAATATTTAGCAAACACCTAATATTGTTCAGTGTACATTGCTTGGAATTTAGAAAACAATGATAAAATAGATAATATTTCGGATATCAAGAATCTTAACTATTAGAAATTCTAAGATGTACCCAAATAATTTTTATAAAGTTTTAAAAACTATTTTAAACTTAAATATAAAACAAGAAAAACATATTCATTTATTAATAATTTCCAGGTATACAGTAGAACTTGAGAGGATTAAATATAAAATAATTTTACATTTCAAGAAAATCTATATAATAAATATTATACATAATTTTCAAACCTGCCCATCTTTTCTCTGCTGCCTTATAGTTTTCTTTTGTTCCCTGATATGCAATTTTTGTTTTATTTTTTCCCCTTCACCCCCTCCCCCCAGGCTACAATTAAAAAGGGATATATGCACAAACACAATACATATACACACACATACACAAATATATGTGTGGATATATGTATATATACATACTTATATATATATATATATATATATATATATATATATATAAACATAGACATATATACACATATAAATTCATACTCACAAATGTAAGCTCAATATAATTTTATTTACACTTGTCATCTGTTTCTCTGAAGATGGATAGCATCTTTCTTCACAAGTCCAATTTTATAATTTATCCAAATCATCTAACTTATTAGCTATATCATAGCAATATTCCAAACCAATTATATTCTTCTAATTTATTGCATTCCTTCTACTCTTGGCTAAAATATTTTATTTATACTAAAAATTAAATTAAAATAAATAAAATTACCCATTTTGTATTTCAACAATATTCTCACCTTTTTTCCAATCTCTTGTTTTTAAAATAGCTGTTTGACTAAATGTAATGTTAACTTGTTTATTTCCCCTAAAATATAGGCTAATCTAAAACATTAAATTTGCTTGTTTATTATTAAGACAGCATAATTTCTTTTGCTTTTTCTTTCTAACAATTCTGTGAGACAGGATATGTCCTGGATAAAATGTAGTCCCTTTGAGGGTGGGGAATGTTTTATTTTTTGTCTTTATATCCCTCTAGCTTCTCCAGTGCCTAATATGTAGTAGACATACTCAGAAATAATGTTTGCTGTATATCTAACTGTTAAATGAAATAGTTGTCAGGGAGCAGAATGTATATCTCCTTTTCAACAATAAGCCAAGCTTCATTAATGCATGTATCTAATTAGATTATATTCAGGATTGTGCAATTTTTCTCCATTGAAAATATTAAATATCATCAATTAGTTGTAGTCTATATTAATAGAGAAAAGGATCTCACAGATTAAATAGTCTCTTTGAAGTATTAAATTATTAAAGATTTTTAAAAATCATTGTCAATTAGTTAATAAAGTCAATTTACAAAGTCATAGCTTCATTTCTGGAGTTTTCTGTGGTAGTGGTCAGAAAGATGCATTGGTTTTGTTCACAGTTTCAAAAATATTCTGCACGGAAGATTTAAAATCAATTGGCATAGGAATTCAGATAAGAAGAATCATACACATTTACTGATGCAAAATCAATGACATTAGCAGCAGACTGTCCTGTGATTGAAGATGTTTTTATTATTTAATGGTTGATATTAAATAGAAGCAATTTTGTGACTTTCCATTAATACTAACAAGAAAAATATAAGTAATGAAGAATTTAATAGGCAATATCTGGCATCTTCACTTCAGTGAAATAAATCCACATTTTATTGCTCCCTGTGTTTAATATGGATGCTGGGATTTATTTATTTTAGTTTCCAAATTTTAGCCAAAATGATTCTAAGTTCTTCCAACACAAACTAGAATATTAATCTCCTAGGAGAGTAATAGTTGGATGAAATTTACATCTAATCAGCCTTATGGCTCCATCTTCCAATAGACCTATGTGTTACAACATTGATTTAATAAAAACACTATCTAGACAAGGCAGTTCAATCACTTAGAGCATTAATAGCTAGAAAATCCTGCTGCCACTGCTGTTTCCATGATGAAGACTAGAAGTAATGAAGGCGGTTTCCATTTATTTTGCTATCTCACAAATACATAACACCTTCACTATCTCCATAGCAGAACAATTACTAAATAGTGTTTTCATCTAGAATGCTATTATTTGGGGAGACTTTTGCTTCAACAACCACTGTATTATCAGTAGATGGAGTAAAAAATTCCTATCTCTGTCCATCTGTGTCTCTGGGTGCTGCAGGCCATGGGGGAGGGGTGAAGAATAGAGTTTTACTTATTTTAATTATGTTTTAGATAAAATTCATGAATATTTACAATCCACTTTTGCAAGGATAGTTGTTAAATTGTAAATGAGTCGTATTTCTTGCATGAGTGAGTATCTAGAAGGAAAAATAGGGGAAGAAGAATAAAATTAAGATAGTCCTAGGTGGGAAAAGAGGATCTGGGGAATAGCAGAGAAGAGGTGAAATTAAAAGTATTTGTGAGGGGGAGAAAAGGAAAGAATGATTCTTGTCAAATATTTGCACATTAGGATCACTAAGAGGAACATGTTCTATATTAGGAATATTTGTATTTCACAAAAATGATAGTGAGCCCTGTCAGATCCAAAATCTAAATGTAAGTCATTTAATATAATGTACTAGTAATGGGATTTGCTATCTCAGGAAAAAGAAGCAACCTATTACTAGTACCATTTGTGAGAAGAAAAATTAGAAGGAATTATTGCATTCTGTCTAGGAAACTGATGACATGGCTAGACTGTTAAAAGTTGTTGTTGATTTTGGCACCCATTGTTTGCAAAGTAATACATATATTTTGTCACTTTTGCTTGTATATAGCACCTACAACAATACTTTTCATATTCATATTGTTTATATTCATAAAAAATAACAAATATTTTAATAAATAACTGATTCTGTGTTGCTATGAGAAAGGAATTGATTCAAGGGTCCCCAAAGCTTGTTCCTGCTTTGTTGAGCAATCCCTCACACCACCTAGTGCAACAAACCTTTCCTGCCAATCTTTCAAGTTATCCTTGGCATTTGTGGGCTGAGAGATGTGAAAATTGCTGCACTGTGACATATTCAGAGGCCCCAAGACCTTCTGGTTTGTTGAGGGCCTGGATATTTTGGCATAGCCTGCATCATGATTGTGCTCCAAATTCACCCTCATGCAACAGATCCTTCCTGATGAACTTCCAAGCCTTCTTTAGCTGGAAAATTGTTCTAATTTTCTAAAATCTGTTTTGAATTATTATTTAAAAGTATTTGGAGGGATTTAGGGGAGAGTTTAGGACTTCCCTCTATTTTGAATTTAATATAACTATAAATAGTTGCAGCTTTGTTTGTCTCACTGACCATGTTAAAGACTGGCATGACTGGACAGAATCTACAGAGACCTAGAGACAGTGAAGAGTTATGATTCCAAGGATTAGAGCCTGGTTGACTTGACAAAAAAATTGGTGAGTATAGTGTGCTTCCTCCCTTAATTACTACATGAGCTTTTGGTAATCAGAGACTGTCTTAATTTTCTGTTTCTATCTCCAGATCTGTACCTGAAACATTGTTTAAGTGCTTACAGAAACCTTTTTCATTCCATCCCAGTTTACCAGGAGGATGCCAAGGGTTGAACAGAGAGGGAGGAAAAAAATTCAGAAGGGAAAAATTTTAAATTATTTGCCTATCTGAAGGCTATGACCAAAAAAAGACCCTGGACAGCATCCTACAATATATTATTAAGAAAAACTGCCTCAATAGTCTAGACACAGAGAGGAAAATACTCACTGAAAAAATCCATTGCTCATCTCTGGAAAGAGATCCCACAAGGAAAATTTCAAGGAACATTGTTGTGAAACTCCTGAATTATAATCTCAAGGAAAAATACTGCATGCTAACAGACAAATGCAATTCAAATTTCAAGGAGCAGCAATCAGGATTCCTCAGGATCTGGCAGCTTCTACAACAAAGGATCAAAGGGCCTGGAATATAATATTCTGGAAAGCAAAGGACCTGTCTTATAACCAAGAAATAACTACATTGTCGTAACAGATAATCTTTCAAGGGAGGAGATGGAGTTTCAATGAAATAAGAAACTTAAAATCATTTCTATTGAAAAAAAAAAAAGATCTAAGAAGAAAATTTAATCTACAAACAGAGGACTCAAAAGAAGCATCAGAAGGTAAATAGGGAAATACATTTTATTTAAAGGTAGTAGGTGGAGTGTATTAAAAACACTATTAAGTGGGGGCAGCTAGGTGGCACAGTGGATAGAGCCCCAGCCCTGAATTCAGGAGGACCAGAGTTCAAATCTGGTCTCAGACACTTAATACTTCCTAGCTGTGTGACCCTGGGCAAGTCAATTAACCCCAGCCTCAGGGGAGGAAAAAAAAAAAAACTATTAAGAGAAGGGGATAGGGGTGATAGAAAATAAAGTAATAGGTGGGGTGGGTAAAAAAATAATAAGGATAGGGTAGAAAGAAAGAACAAAAGTATATACAGGAGAGAAAATAGGATGGAGGAAAATACAGAGCTGGTAATCATAACTGTTAATGTGAATGGGATGATCTCTCCTGAAACAAATAGCAGAGTGGATTAAAAAACAGACAAAAAACACATTTGACACAGAGAGACACATACAGAATAAAGGTAAATGTCTGAAACACAATTTATTATGCTTCAGCTTAACTAAAAAAAACACAACAAAACAAGGGTAGCAATTCTGATCTTAGGAAAAGCAAAAGTTAAAACTAGATCTTATTAAAAGAAATAAGGAAGGAAAGTACATGTGATACAGTAAATAAACAAGGTAGTAACAATACTAACTATGTATGCACCAAGTGATAGAGCAGGCAAATTCCTAGAGAAGATGTTATGCCAGTTACAGGAAGAAATAGATAGTAACACTATTCTAGTGGGGAACCTCAACCTTCCCTTCTCAGAATCAGACAAAAATCTAACCACAAAATAAATGAATAGGGAGATTTATAGAATCCTAGAAATCCTAGATATTATAGACCTTTGGAGAAAACTGAATACGGACAGAAAGGAATACATCTTTTTCTCTCTAGTACATGGCAGCTATGCAAAAATAGACCATGTATTAGGGCATTAAAATCCTCACAATCAAATATAAAAAAGTAGAAATAATAAATGCTTCCTTTTCAGATTACAATACAATTAAAAATATATTCAATGAAGAGCCAGGGAAATATACACTAAAAACCAATTGGAAATTAATCATTTTATTGTAAAGAATGAGTTGGTCAAACAACAAATCACAGAAACAATCTATACAAAAAGTTAAGGATGCACCCAAAGTATTCCTGAGGGGAAATTTTATTTTTTCTAAATAGCTACATAAATAAAATAGAGAAAGAGGAGATCAATGAAACAGGAATGCAACTAAAAAGCTGGAAAAAAGAGTGAATTAAAAATTCTCAATTAAATACCAAATTAGAAATTTGGAAATTCAATGTGAGATCAATAATATAGAGACTACAAAAACTAAAAAAGAAATTGATTAAGTCATTAATAAACTCCCTAAAAAATCTCCA
This sequence comes from Sminthopsis crassicaudata, assembly GCF_048593235.1. NCBI lineage: Eukaryota > Metazoa > Chordata > Mammalia > Dasyuromorphia > Dasyuridae > Sminthopsis > Sminthopsis crassicaudata. The sequence continues at coordinate 207,224,043 of NC_133617.1, forward strand.
CGGCCAGATGGATTCACAGGGGAATTTTAGATGTTTAGAAGGTAATCCCAAGGAAATCATAAAGGAGGGGAAAGACCTGCATGTACAAAAATATTTGTAGCAGCTCTATTGGTAGTAGCAATGAATTGGAAAATGGGTAGATCCCATCAATAAGGAATGGTTGAAAATAATAAAATATTATTGTTCTATAAAAAATGATGAACATGCTGATTATAGAAAGGTCTGGAGAGATTTACATGAACTGTTGCTTACCAAAACAAACAGAGCCAGGAATACATTGTATACAGTAACAGCAAGAATGTGTGATCAACTATAAAAGACTTGATTATTCTAACTGGTTCAGTGATTTGAAGCAATAACAATAGACTTTAGACAGAAAATGCCATCTTCATCTAGAAAAATATTAAAGGAGATTGAATGTAAATCAAAACATACTATGTTCACTTCTTTTTTCTGTCTTTTTTATTTTTATCTCTCATCAATTTTCCCTTTTGTTCTGATTTTTCTCTCCTAACATTTTTTCTCTCATAAAGCAATATAAATTAAAAATAAGTAAACTTTAAAAAAATGGGAAAAAAGTTTACTGAACCTCATTCCTCATGAAGAATTTAAAAATGGTATATAAAATATATTTTGTATTTCTATATTATATATTTATCATATATATTATAATATTTATAAGGAATCTAATTCTTTTTGAAAATGTTACAAATATGAACCAAAGGGTTTAGGAAACATATTGATTACAGCTAAACAATAAAATATGAAGTTTAATTTTCCAAAAAAATTGCAAAATTAATGGTAAAAATTGATAGTTTAAACTATCAAATCACAGATTCCTAAGTTTTTATGCTGTGACTATGACTGCTCACTTGTGATTAATAGATATAGAAAATAGATTCTGAATCTGATATCCATGAACTTATGATTATTATTTGATTACTATATATTTTATTTCATGCCTCTCAAAGGCAGACAATACTTATAGCTAGTTCTTTTATCACTTTACCAATACATGTTGAAAATAAAGGAAATACCAAACCAATTTTGAAAACCACTTGTGGAATCTTTCAAAGCCCTAACTGATTCAAAGCCAGAATTTAGAATTTAAAATATTTCAGAAAAGGTTCTGAATCTTTATTTTTTTAAATAACACAACATTTTTAATGTATTTACTTTTAATACACGTGGTTTATGAATCATGTTGGGAGAGAAAATGAGAGTAAAAAGAAAAAAAATGGGAGAAAAAGAAAAAAAAAAAAAAACAGAAAAGTGAAGTGAACATTGCATATGTTTACTAACATTCAATCTCCATTGTTCCTTTTCTGGATGCAGATGGCATTTCTGTCCAAAGTCTACTAGGATTGTTTTCAATCACTGAATCACTGAGAACAACCAGATCTTTCATAGTTGATCATCACACATTCTTTCTTTTATTGTATATAATGTATTTCTTGTTCTGCTTGTTTCTTTCAGTATCAGTTCAAGCAAAATTTTCCAGGCCTTTATAAAATAAGCTTATTATAAACTTTTATACAAAAATAATATTCCATTACTTTTATATACCACAACTTACTTAGCCATTTGGATATTTATTCATTTTCTAGTTCTTTGCTACAACAAAAATAACTCTTACAAACCTTTTTGTACATGTGGGTCATTTCCCCTTATTTATGATTTTTTTTGGCATACAGACCCAGAACTAGCACTGCTGAGTCAAATGGTATGCACAGTTTAATAGCTCTTTGGCCATAGTTCCAAATTGTTCTCCACTATGTTTGGATCATTCCACCAACAAGGCATTAATGTCCCAGTTTTTTCCACAACCCTTCCAGGATTTATCATTATCTTTTCCTGTCATCTTAGTTAATCTGAGAGATATGAAGTGATACCTCAGAGTTGTTGTAATTTGCATTTCTCCAATCAAGAATGATTTAGAACATTTTTTCATATGACTCTAGATAGTTTTAATTTCGTTATCTGAAAATTGTCTGTTCACATCCTTTAAGTATTTATCAATTGGGGAATGATTTACATTCTTATAAATTTGATGCAGTTCTTTATATATTTTTGAAATGAGGGGGCAGCTAGGTGGTGTAGTGGAGAAAGCACCAGCCCTGAAGTCAAGAGGAAAAGAGTTCAAATCTGATCTCATCCACTTCTTAGCTGTGTGACCCTGGGCAAGTCACTTCACCCAAATTGCCTCAGCACAAAGAATTAAATATAAAAAAGTGAGACCTATATCAGAAACACTGTCTATAAAGATTTTTTTCCCCAGCTTTGTACTTCCCTTTTAATTTTGTTGCTATTGGTTTTGGTTGTGCAAAACCTTTTTAATTTAATAGGAGCAAAGTTGTCCATTTTGCCTTTTAAAATGTTCTATAGTTCTTTTTTGGTCATAAGTTCCTCCCTTCTCCTTAGATATAAGAGATACATTATCCCTTGTTCTCCTAATTTGTTTATGGTGTCATCCTTTATGTTCAAATGATGTCCCCATTTTGACTTTATTTTGGTATGGAGTGTGAGATATACGTCTATGCTGATTTTCTGACATATCATTTTCCAGTTTTTCCATCAAATGTTGAATTCTTATTCTAAAAGCTGGAGTTTGGGGTTGCTTCTGAATCTTTAAAATAATGTTTTAATGGGTATCTGAAGATGATACTATTTATAGACAAATTTAAAAGATATTTAGTATAGTAGCCAATAGAAAATTTTGAAAAAAATCAATTTTCTTTTAGAAATTAGGTGCTCATATTTCTTGTATCCTATGTGAAATTTCTATTCTAGTCCATTAAAAACTGATTGTGCCATTGGTTATCACTAGCCACCTCTTCACCTTACTTTGTATCCATTAGATATAAGGGAATAATTTACTCCCATAAGTTTAGAAATGATAGTTAGTCCCACCTAAAGTTTAAAATTTTAATAGCAGCCAAAGATTAATCTCAGGATTTAGAAGCAGTTGGAATTAGAAAATAAAGATAAAATAGTAATTTTTAAATATTTTTAATATACTCAACTTCTTTTTATTACTTCTTGATTACAGTTCCAAAGAAACCACTTATAATAGGATTGAATTCTATTCCAACAAGGAATCCCAATGTCCTTTCCATTTCCTCCTCCAAAAAGAATTATATTTCCTTAAAGGGAGACAAAGATGTTCCTAGGATCTTATTAGCCCCATTTTCCATTTTGGGGTTTCCTGAAACCCTAAGGCCATTAAAAAGTCACAGACATTGAGAATGTAGGCTCTTAGACTTGGTAGGGGCCTGGAACTTCTTGCTCCAGATACCTCAATGATGTGTTGGCCAAATAAGATTCATAAGTTAAAGTTGAAGATGAGAACTTCTCCACAATCTTTTTTGCATCTTTGCTGTTTGAAAGCAATGTCAACTTTCTTTCTGTCAAATGTTCAATTATGTATGAATTCCTCTTTTATCTGTATTTTTAACTTGAACTAAAAGACTGCTAATCTTCATTTTATACCTATATCTGTAGCCTAGTCATTCAAACAGTACTTTACTATACTGAAGATTTTATATGCTTTGGAAGTTGTTAGGAAAATGCCAGCTAAGACAGAAAAATTATTTGAATATATATTTACTTCTGAACTAACACATTTTAAAAATGGCCTCTGACAAATCCCTTCATCTGGAAACTTTGAATAAATGAGAATCTTAATCACTTTAATTCCTACACAAACACCTAGATTAGACATGGAATGATCACCTAATTGATCCATTAACAGAGAAATTTATTAGTGTTGTCATGTTCCATTATGTATCTATACAAATAGGGAACTTTAAAAGTATAATTTTGAAAAATTATCTGAGTCACTTATCACCTTCAATAGCTCCTTGATTTTTTAAAGAGTCTATTTTCTCTCATATGATTTTAAACATAGGGTGATAACTGACTTTTTTATTCATAAAATAGAACACCTCTATTGTTATATTTTTCACAGGATTTCACATTTATTCTTTCACTCCCATTAGTACTAAATTATAAATGGTGTATCTGTGAAGTTTTCTCTTTTTTTTTTTTAACTATGCTTTTGATAAATTAACTTTTTTTTTTTTTTTTTTTTTTTTTTTTTTTTTTTTTTTTTGCTCAGGCAATTGGGGTTAAGCAACTTTGCCCAGGATCACACAGCTAGGAAATGTTAACTGTCTGAGATCAGATTTGAACTCATATCCTCCTGACTTCAGAGCTGGTGTTCTATGCACTGTGCTACCTAGCTGCCCCCAACCTTTTTTTTTAAAGATCATCTTTTGTTTGGATGGATGTAAAAATGAATCACAATAGAAGATTTCATTATTAAAAATAATAATTGAAAACAGGTTTATTATTTTCAGCTCTTTATTATATTAAAATATAAATTATATATATATATATATAAATATGTTTACATATAAAATATATTTATAAATTATATACATATGAAACAAAATATTATATGAAATATGAGAGTAGTGTGAAATAATGGATATAGAGCAGTCTTCAAAGCAGAAAGACCTGAATTCAAATTTTGCCTTGGACATATACTATCTGTGTAATTCTTGGCCAATCATTTAAAATCTCACTCTCCTTAAAAGAAAGTGTAGCATTATAATTTGCAGAAAGTACCAATATACATTTCCTCAAATGAGAATTACCTACATTAGTTATTCTAGTAAGACAATTAATACTGTAAAATTACAATACTAAATACCTAACATTATATTAATTATTTTTAAAATTTATATATCAAATAGAGGAATGAGCAAAGCAATGGTAATTTCAAGCTGGTTTTTTTTGTCAGTTTATGTGCTATAAGATTTAGTCAAACTGTACTCTAAAGATGGACTAAGTTGTTTCTATAATAGCTTCTATTAAATTTTTGCAAATTTCCTCCCTGAAAACTGTTTTCTAGGATATCATTCAATTTAATTGGATAGTTTTAGCATAAGAAAACTGTGACTAAGTAACCTTTGGAGAAGGTTGAAAAAGGTGAAAAAATAGTCTTAAACACTGATTTTATAAATATATAATTAACATTATGAAGAAGACAATGAAAATTTTAGGACCATTGCTTTTTTTCAAATTTAATGGCTATCTGGATATATGAATGTCAAATTTGAAAAAGGAATCTTATTATGATGATGGCTATGTTTCTATGTTTATACCATACATATAATATGTGCTTATACAGGCATACATTTATACATACACATATGTGTTTATATATATACACAAAATTCTAAAATAATGTTCTAAAATAAAATTATTCATACATAAAAAATTATGAAGTTATGTTTGATAACATTAAGTAATGTCATTTTAATTATATAAATTTAAAAATGAATTAAATGGGGGTGGAGTCAAGAGGGTAGAGAAGGCACACTCGACTTCCTAAGCGCTCTCATGCCCTCACTACCAACTATTTAATTCAGCTTCAAAAATAGCACTTGACTGGTAAAATCCAAGAAGATTAGAAGTACAACAATTTATCAGCTGAAAATAATCTGGAATTTAGTCAGAAAAAGTCTGTTCTGAGGGGCAGGAAAAGGCCATTGTGGGCAGGGATACAACTAGAAGCTAGCATATTGTGCAGATCAGGCTGGGGAGGTCTCTGAGGTTAGAAAAGCTACAGAGACAGACAGCTCTGGCATTGGCTGATTGCTCTAATCTGTTTGCAAAACAGCAGATCAGCAGAGAAATCAAATCCACTTTAAAAACACCAGAACCTAACAGGATCTGGCTACCCACCCAAAACCAGAAGTGACTCAGCAGAGATCACAGCACAGCTATGTAGCTGCATTTGGCTGTGTGGGGCTTTTCCTTGGGGCAGTTATGAACCTGCACAACAGGGGGACATCACCCAGGGTAGACCCTAATCTGTACAGTGTGGGGCTCGGCCTGAGGCAGCAGAACTTCCACAGCAGCAACTGTGCTTCCAGGGCACAGGCACATCCAGTCTGTGCAAAGGGGCTATTTGCTGGTCAGCTGCTAATATCCACAGCCTCACAGTGGGCTTTGGCCTGAGGGTAGTGACAGTTTCACTGTTCAGCCTCTAGCCTCAGGGCAGTTGCTAGGCAACACAGCAGGGTTCTTCACTGGGCACTTCCATAGCCTGGCCAGTGCTAAACAGTTCTGAATCACTTCTGGTTGGGGGGGATTCTCTCCCAGAGCACCCTCAAACCTTTGCAGCCCATTAACAAGACAACTGCCATCCATATACCTATCCCTGTTCTGCAGAGGAAGCTGGTAACCTCCCTGCCCTGAAGACAGACACTACAGGCTTTAAAAAAATCAGTAAAAAAATCAAAAGGACGATCAATAGCTTCTATAGAGAAAGAGAGCAGGTTTGCAACCCCAAGGAGACTAATAGCAAACAGTCTCCAGATAATAATCTGAAGGGCAACGTTACCTGGTCCCTATCACATAACTCTCTTCTAGAAGAGACTATTAAAAACCTTAAAAGAGAATTAGAAAAAAAATGGGGAAAGGAAACAGAAGCTATGCAAGAGAGTAACAATGTCCTGAAATGTGAATTGGAAAAGATGAAGAATTTCCAGGAAGTGCAGGGAAACAGATTTTGTGAACTGGAAAAGATGAAGAATTCCCAAGAAAGTAGGATTTGTGAATTGGAAAAAGAAAATAACTCACTAAAAAAATAAATTAGTGAAATGAAATGAAAAAAAAAAAATTCCACAGAGCAAAACAACTCATTTAAAAACTCAATTGGATATATAAAAAAAGAAGAAGTAAAAAAAAACAAAAAAAGCTAATGAATAACATAACTCATTAAAAATCAGAACTGAACAAATAGAAATGAATGATTCTTTGAGACATCAACAAGCAAATAAAAAAATAAATAAAAAACTAGAAAAAATGTCAAATATCTACTTGGAAAAATGACAGACCAGGAAAATAGATCTAGTACAGGATAACCTGAGGATTATTGGACTTCCTGAAAATTATGATTAAAAAAAGAGCCTACAGGAAATCATCAAAGAGAACTGTCCAGATGTAATAGAATCAGAAGATAAAGTAAGAGTTGAAAGAATTCATTGAACACCTTCTGAAAAAGATTCTAAAATAAAAACTCTAAGGAATATTGTGGCAAAACTTCAGAACTATCAGACTAAGGAAAAAAATATTACAAGCAGCCAGAAAAAAAAAATACCGAGGTGCCACAATAAGGATCACTCAAGATCTGGCTGTCTGAACATTAAAGGATGGAAGGGTCTGGAATCTGATATTCCAAAAGGCAAAATAACTTGGAATGCAGCCAAGAATAAAGTACCCAGGTAAGCTGAGAATTTTTTTCCCCATGGAAGAAGATGGATATTTAACGAAATAGATGAATTCCAATTGTTTCTAAGGAGAAAAAAAAAAAAAAAGGAAAAAGATCTAAACAAAAAATTTGATCTCCAACCATAGGACTCAAGAGAAGCAGAAAAAGGTAAAAGACATTCTTGAGAACTATATTTCTGTTGTGGTTATATATAAAGATTATATGTATAATTTGATTTTATTGATATAACATAAAAAAAGAGAAATAGAAATGGAAAATTCATAATATCAGAAAAAAGGGGAAAGGGAGATAACAAAGAGAAAAACTACATTCCACAAAGAAGAAAAGGAAACCTATCATATCTGAGGGAATTTAGAGAGGGGGAGAAACACTGTGTGAATTATATTTTCATCAGAGTAGGCTCAAAGAGAAAATAATTGACATATTTGTTTTACAGAGAATTTTCTCTCACCTTATTTAAAAAGGGGAGAGGAAAAGGGAAAAGGAAAAGAGTAATAAGGGAAAGGTATAAGAAAGGGGAAGAGATTCAAAAGGAGGAGGGAGGGATCCTACAGTGAATGAGCACTGTGACACAAGTAGGGCCCATAAGTTTAATACTGGGAAAGAGAGTTAGGGAGGGGAAAAAAAAAAAAAAAAAGTCTAATCTGGGGATAACAAGATGGCAGGAAATACAGAATTAGTCATTTTAACCATAAATGTGAATGGGATTAACTCTCCCATTAAGGAGAGGCAGATATCAGACTGGATCAAAAGTCAGAACCTATATGTTGTTTACAGGAAACACAGCTAAAGCAGGGAGATACATACAGAGTAAAGGTAAAAGGTTGGAGCAGAATGTATTTGACTTCAGGTGAAGTCAAAAAAGAAGGGGTAGCCATCCTTATCTCAGATCAAGCAAAAGCAAAAATTGATCTAATTAAAATAGATAAGGAAGGAAACTATATCTTGCTAAAGGGTAGCATAGACAATGAAGCAATATCAATACTAAACATATATGCAACAAGTGGTATAGCATCTAACTTCCTAAAGGAGAAGTTAAGAGAGTTGCAAGAAGAAATACTCAGCAAAACTATAATAGTGGGAGATCTCAACCTTGCACTCCCAGAATTAGATAAATCAAACCACAAAACAAATAAAGAAATTAAGGAGGTAAATAGAATATTAGAAAATTTAGATATGATAGATCTTTGGAGAAAACTGAATGGTGACAGAAAGGAGTATACTTTCTTCTCAGCAATTCATGGAACCTATACAAAAATTGACCATATATTAGGACATAAAGACCTAAAAATTAAATGCAGGAAGGCAGAAATAGTAAATGTTTCCTTTTCCAATCACTATGCAATAATAGCTACATTCAACAAAAAGTTAGGGGTAAATAGACCAAAAAGTAATTGGAAACTAAATAATCTCATCTTAAACAATGATTGGGTGAAACAGCAAATTTTAGACACAATCAATAATTTCACTCAAGATAATGACGATGAGACATCATATCAAAATTTATGGGATGCAGCCAAAGTGGTAATAAGGGGAAATTTTATATCTTTAGATGTTTACTTGAATAAAATAGAGAAAGAGAAGATCAATGAATTGGGCTTGCAACTTAAAAAGCTAGAAAAAAATCAAATTAACCCCCCCAAATCAAATACTAAACTTGAAATTCTAAAATTAAAAGGAGAATTTAATAATATTGAAAGTAAAATATATATATATTGAACTAATAATTAAACTAAGAGTTGGTTTTATGAAAAAAACAATAAAATAGATAAACCTTGGGTAAATCTGATTAGAAAAAGGAGAGAGGAAAATCAAATTATTAATCTTAAAAATGAAAAGGGAGAACTTTGCATCAATGAAGAGTAAATTAGAGCAATAACAAGGAGTTACTTTGTCCAACTTTATGCCAATAAATTTGATAACCTAAGTGAAATGGATGCCTACCACCAAAAATATAGCCTTCCCAGATTAACAGAGGAGGAAGCAAATTGCTTAAATAGTCCCATTTCAGAAAAAAAGCAATAGAACAACCTATTAATCAACTCCCTAAGAAATAATCCCCAGGACCAGATGGATTTACATGTGAATTCTACCAAACATTTAAAGTGCAACTAACTCCAATGCTATATACTATTTGAAACTATTTGAAAAAATAGGGAATGAAGGAGTCCTACCAAATTCCTTTTATGACACAGACATGGTACTGATACCTAAACCAGGTAGGTTGAAAACAGAGAAAGAAAACTATAGACTAATCTCCCTAATGAATATCGATGCTAAAATCTTAAATGAAATATTAGCAAAAAGACTACAGAAAATTATCCCCAGCATAATACACCATGATCAAGTAGGATTTATACCATGAATGCAGGGCTGGATCAATATTAGGAAAACTAAAAGTATAATTGGCCATATTAATAACCAAATTAACAAAAAAATATGATCATCTCAATAGATGCAGAAAAAGCATTTGCTAAAATCCAACATCCATTCCTATTAAAAACATTTGAGAGTATAGGAATAAATGGAATTTTTCTTAAAATAATCAGTAGCCTCTATTTAATACCATCAATAAGTATCATATGTAATGGGGGAAGATTCCAACCATTCCCATTAAGAGCAGCCATTACTATCACCATAACTATTTAATAGTGTATTAGAAATGCTAGCTTTGGCAATAAGAGTTGAGAAAGAGATTAAAGGAATTAGAGTAGGTAATGAGGAAACCAAATTATCACTCTTTGCTGATGATATGATGGAACACTTAGAATACCCCAGAGATTCTACTAAAAAGTTATTAGAAATAATACACACATTTAGCAAAGTTTCAGGATACAAAAAAAAAACCCACATAAGTATCAACATTATTATATATCACTAACAACATCCAACAGTTAAAGATATAAAAAGAAATTCCATTTAAATAACTACTGATAGTATAAAATTTTAGGGATCTATCTGCCAAGAGAAAATCAGAAAGTATTTGAGAAAAACTACAAAACACTTTCCACACAAATTAAATCTGATCTAACCAATTGGAAAAATATTAAGTGCTCTTGCAAATATAATAAAGATGACAATACTACCTAAACTAAGCTATTTATTTAACGGTATGCCAATCAGACTCCCCCCCAAAAAAAACAAACCTTTTTTTAATGAACTAGAAAAAATAACAACAAAGTTCATATGAAAACAAAAGGTCAAGAATCTCATGGGAATTAATGAAAAAAAATCAAATGAAGGTGGCTTGGCTGTACCAGATCTAAAATTATATTATAAAGCAGTGGTTACCAAAACCATTTAGTATTGGCGAAGAAGTACACTAGTTGATCAGTGGAATAGGTTAAGTTCAAAGGACAAAATGATCAATAGCATTAATAATTTAATGTTTGACAAACACAAAGACCCCAGCTTTGGGGATAAGAACACAATATTTGACAAAAATTACTGGGAAAATTGGAAATTAGTATGGCAGAGACTAAGCATTGTCCCACACTTAACACATACACCAAGATAAGATTAAAATGGATTCATGACCTAAGCATAAAAAATGAGATTATTAATAAATTAGAGGGAAAATGGAAAGTTCCACCTCTGTGGAAGAGTAATGAATTTATGACCAAAGAAGAACTAGAGATCATTATTGATCACAAAGTAGACAATTTTGATTTTAGCAAATTGAAAAGTTTTTGTACAAAGAAAACTAATGCAGACAAGATTAGAAGGGAAACAATAAACTGGAAAAACATTTTTACAATTAAAGGTTCTGATAAACTCCTCATTTCCAAAATATATAGAGAATTGACTCTAATTTATATGAAGTAAAGCCATTCTCCAATTGATAAATGGTCAAAGGATATGAACAGACAATTCTCAGAGGAAGAAATTGAAACTATTTCTAGCCATATGAAAAGATGCTCTAAGTCATTATTAATCAGAGAAATGCAAATTAAAATTACTCTAAGATACCATTACACATGTGTCAGATTGGCTAGAATTTCAGGGAAAGATAATGTGCAATATTGGAGGGGATGTGGGGAAAACAGGGACTACATTGTTGGTGGAATTGTGAATACATCCAGCCATTCTGGAGAGGAATTTGGAACTATACTCAAAAAGTTACCAAATCCAGCAGTGTTACTACTGGGCTTATATCCCAAAGAGATTTTAAAGAAGGGAAAGGGACCTGTGTGTGCACGAATGTTTGTGGCAGCCCTGTTTGTAGTGGCCCAAAACTGGAAACTGAATGGATGCCCATCAATTGGAGAATGGCTGAATAAATTGTAGTATATAAATATTATGGAATATTATTGTTCTGTAAGAAATGACTAACAGGATGATTTCAGAAATGCCTGGAGGGACTTACATAAATTGATGCGTATGAGCAGGACCAGAAAATCATTATGTACTTCAACAACAATATTATGTGATGATAAATTCTGATGGATGTGTCCCTCTTCAACAATGAGACAAAACAAATCAGTTCCAATAGAGCAATAATGAACTGAACCAGCTACAACCAGTGAAAGAACTCTGGGAGATGACTATGAACCACTCCCAATCCCTCTATTTTTGTCCGCCTGCATTTCTGATGTCCTTCACAGACTAATTGTACAGTATTTCAAAGTCTGATTCTTTTTGTACACATATTGTATTTGATTTATACTTTAACATATTTATCATGCATTGGTCAACCTGCCATCAGAGGTAGGAGGTGGGGGAAGGAGGGGAAAATTGGAACAAAAGGTTTGGCAATTGTCAATGCTGTAAAATTACCTAGGCATGTATGTGGTAAATAAAAGAAGTCATATATAAAAAAAAATAAAAATAAATAAATTCTACTTTCAAAGTTAAAAAAATGAATTAAATGATACTTTGCAATAATAATTATATAATTATATCTGACATATGATTATATAGATGAAATCTCTATAGACCCATAAATAATGACATTTATCTGAAGGTGAAATTTTAAAAATCAAAGGATCAGTTTGCTACTTTTTAAAGATCCAGTTGATATTTGTAAAGGGAAAATTCTTATAATAACAATAATGATAACAACAATAAAACCAATACCTTGGCAAAATGTGTATATCATGCAGCACAATATGCAGATATTTGTGCATGTCAATTTCATCCTATTTTTTCACTATTAACTAAAACATACTAATGCATAAGTATTTCAATTCACATATCTTTATATAAAGTTGCATTTATATATATATATATATATATATTATATATATATATATATATAGTTTGTCTAATTCTGTTTGATTCATTTGAAAATTGAAATTATTTGTAATTATTTTCTTTAGTCTGTGACTTTTGCTAATTATTTATGTTTATCCAAATCAAAATGACTTTATACAGAGGGTTAAAATTATTAAAAACCTCATCTTATCTGTGTTCTATGTAGTTTCCCTCAATTTGTAATTGTGATTTAATATATAAAACATTATTTTCCCTGTACATAGGACCTCTCAATTCAATATATCTACTCTTCTTTTTTTGAATCAAATCTGATGAGAGTAGGATTCACACATTATTTGTCACTCCCTTCTTTCCCTCAAATGTAATAGACTTTTTTTTCCTCTTCCTGAGATTGATTTCCCTTATTTTACTTCCACTTTCCCCCTTTTTTCTGTGAATATTTATCAAATTCCTCATATGTGAAGACTACTTTGCTAGCTTTTGGAGAAGATACAAGGAATTTATAGGACAAAGTCCTTGTCTTCTTGAAGTTTATATAGTAAGTGGGGAGAGAAGAGTGATACAAGCAGAATATGGATACAACTATTTTGAAACATGGAACCTAAGGCTATTAAAAGAACTAAGGAGAAGTATGGAATAACATACAAAGCTGGCCTAAGTGTCAGGAAGAAATGGAGTTAAATGTTCACACAAACTGTGTCACCAGTATGTTGCTAACCCTAAGTGTTATAGGCAAGTCTACGTCTTTAAATCAAAGTTGTTTTATCTACTTTGGCAGTGGGAGTTTTGGTACATGAGAGTTCCCTTTTGCTTTTTTTCTGTTACAATCCCTTTTTCACCTCTCATTTCTTTTTTAGTTTTTTTTTTTTTTTTTTTTTTTTTTTTTTTTTTGTTGTTGTTGTTTGTTTGTTTGTTTGTTTTTTTGAGGCTGGGGTTAAGTGACTTGCCCAGGGTCACACAGCTAGAAGTGTTAAGTGTCTGAGACCAGATTTGAACTTGGGTCCTCCTGAATTCAAGGCTGGTGCTCTATCCACTGCGCCACCTAGCTGCCCCTTCGTTTCTTTTTTATATTATAACAATAAAATCAGATTACATATGTATTCTCTATATATTACCCATACAGAAATACTTTTCAAGAGGGTTTTTTTTTTGTTTTTTTTTTTTGTTTTTTGTTTTTGTTTTTTCTTTTTTACCTTTTTATGCTTTTCTTGAGTTCTATATTTGGAGGGCAAATTTTTTGTTTAGCTCTGGTCTTTTCCTCAAAAATAAATGGAATTCACCAGTTTCATTGAATGTACATTTTCTTCCCTGAAAGAAAATACTCAGTTTAACAGGGTAATTTGTTCTTGGCTGCATTCTAAGTTCCTTTGCCTTTTGGAATATCAGGGTCCAGGCCCTTAGATACTTTAAAGTGGAAGCTGGTAGGTTCTGAGTAATTCTTATTTTGGATCCTTGGTATTTAAATTGTTACTTTCTGGCTGCTTGTAATATTTTTTCTTTGATCCAATAGTTATAAAATTTAGCCACTATATTCCTTAGGGTTTTAATTTTGGGGTCAGGAGGTATTTGATGAATTCTTTCAAAAGTCATTTTGCCTTCTGATTCTATGACATTCATGCAGTTATCTTTGATGATTCCTGAAAAATAGTGTATAGGCTCCTTTTTTTCATCTTGGATTTCAGGGAGTCCACTAATCCTTATATTGTCTCTCCTAGATCTATTTTCCATGTCAGTTGTTTTTCCAATTATGTATTTTATATTTTTTCGTATTTTTCTTTTTTCTCTTTTTTATTTTGCTTGACTGATTCTTATTGTCTCATTGAATCATTCATTTACATTTATTTTCTTCATTTACTTTTTTTATTTCTTTTTGTAATTGTCCAATTGAATTTTTAAATGGATTGTTTTGTTCTATGGAATTTTTTTCCATTTTACAAATTCTGTTTTTTAAGGAGTTATTTTCTTTTTCTGTTTCACACATTCTGGTTTTCTGGGAGTTGTGTTCTTTTTACATTTTATCAAATCTATCTTTTTAATGAGTTATATCTCTTTTCCAAACCCTCTTGCAAAATTTTCATTTTCTTTCCCCATTTTTCTTCTAGTTCTCTTTTAAGATTCTTTTAAATTTATTCTAGGAGAGCCTTGTGTGATTGGGACCAGATTATATCACCTTTTGGTGCTTCATCTGGAGACTATCTGCCTTTAGTCTCCTCAGGATTTGATATTTTTTGTTCTCTTTCACCATAGAAGCTGTCCATTGTCAGAGTTCTCTTTACTTTTTTACTCATTTAAAAAAAAATTAAGGTCTGCTTTTGGGGCAGGGGAGGTTTTGCAAGCTTCTTCTACAAGCAGTGGCTATGACTGTTCTGGGTCAGTTCTTACTCCCAGTGCTGCGTGGGCTTGGGCAGGTTCTGTAAGACTCCGGTGTTTTAGGGTTCACTATTTCCTTTTTGTTGTTGTTGTTGGATGTTTTCTAACTTCTCTGGTTATCTACTGGCTTGTAGCCACGTCAAAGTAGCCAACACTGCTACTATAGATTCCTCCACGTAGCTTCTCCACCACGTGGAATTCACTGCCCCCATGGAATCCACACCATCCTGGGACTCTGTGCTGTCTGTGCTGTCTTTTGTGTTCAGCTGCTTGTGCTAGCTTTCTTCCTTCCATTTTCAATTAAGACAGACCTTTTTCTGATGATCTTCTAAATTATCTTCTGCTAGTAATTTGTTGCATTTTCAATATCTATGGGTTCTGCTGGTCCACAGCTAATTCAGAGGCTGGATTTTCTAATTAGTCTGAGGATTTTAGAGAAGATCAGAGAGAAATGTGTGACATCTCCAGTATCTTGGCTCCACCCTTGTTAATTGACAGTTCCTTTTTTCAATAAAACAGTAAGTTTACTCTTATTTTTTAAATTATCTAAAGGTAAGAGTCTAGCCCTTTGTTTGAATAATTTATTATTGAGTATTTAAGTAAACATATGGATTAAAATAAAAGCTATACCAGATAAGAGGTAGTGGATGGACTGATATATAGATATAAATATTGTATGGGTCTACTCATACCAATGAGATCATGGTTCTATTATATAAGATATTTATGAATTTCAAAGGGAATGAAATTAGGACAGGTGTAGAAGAATAATATACAATTGGTAATCAAAAAGAGAAATGAAGTAAATGAGGGAAATGAGTTCCATTTAGCAGTAGCTCTATATTTCCCACTGTCTAGTATAGAACCATAAACACAGTAGGTATTTTAGAAATGCTAGTTGATTTGAAGTTTGCATTAGAAACTATCAAATCCCTATTTCTACTTGGACATCTATTTCTAATTCTCAATATAAGAAGCAGTATGACATAGTGGGTTGATTGCTGACCTTAGGGATATCAGGAATATCATAGTTCAGATCCTTCATTTGATATTTTCAAGTAATATAAACATAGGCATGTAATTTAACCTCACTGAGAATCATCTATAAAACACTCAAAATACCCTTTCCCCATTTGCAAAAATGTAAACTAGAAAATCTGACTTGTGATTTGATGAAGTAAAACTTCCTGAGTGTGGTGTCTCAGAGTGGACTGTATTTGGAAGGACACTTGTCAGGAATGATATAGATAGGATTTTTTTGTGTGTGTATGTGTGTGTATAAGCATTAAACTAGGTCACTTTAGAGGTTCCTTCTAATGAAATAGTTCCATGTTTTATGATACTATTTATTTTAGCTTGTATATCTTAGCAAATATTTGATATACTATGATAGATGTTTAAATTAGGTTATACAGATAAACATTTCATTGATTCATAAAGCTGGAACATACTTCTGAGATCATCAAATCCAGCCTGCTGTTATACAGTTGACAATACTAAGTCCTAGTGAGGAACAATCACAGTGCAATGTCTCAAAGCTAGTTAGTAGCATAGCTGAAATGAAAGCCGAGTTGATAATGAGTCCCAGTTCTGCCATCAACTAACTATGATTAAAGAAAAGTCACTATTACAGTTCCTAAAGTCTGATGCCTTTTAAATATTTTCTTTTGTTTCTGCCTTTTAAAATTGTCCAGGGGATTAAAAGCTGGAAAATATAAGTTTATACCCTAATATAAATTAATGGGAATAATATAAACTACTTTAATTTGCAATATAACAAATCTTCAATTAGCATTATCTTCAATTAATCTTAGCATTCAAACAGCCTTTTTACCCTGCCTGAATTTTTTTTAATGGGAAAGCAAACAAAATAATGTCAGGATCCATAAAACAAAAGTCCAGAAAAAAAGTATGAAATTAATCAATATCTACCCTCTCTCATTATACCACAACTACCACCATTTTGAAATATTTTCATTATTTTTCTCTTTGATTTTTATAAAGAGAATTTTTCAAAAGTAATGAATAAAATATTTAAACTCTCTTGCCTACTAGACAAAATTATGTCCACCCTACACATACAATATGAATTGCTTTTATGTGTGAAAATGAACTATAGCATCAACATGCTCTATGTTCAAAATAAGTAATCAGAAGATTAAATGACTGAGAAACTTAAATTTCTTTCTTCAGGTAGCATTATCATTTTCACCAAAAAAAGGAAGGACCCCATAACTTCTTTATCTTATGGTATTCTGCATATAAATAGGCCTCAAATGTCAGGGATAATGTAAATTGTCAGTAGTATAGCATACATGTATTACTGAAACTAATTTACTTCTCTCTTCAAAAGACTGAGGATACAATAAAATAAACTAATTTTGAAGATTTAGGGTTCAAACTTGCTTCTTCTAGCCCTATTTATAGAACTCCATAGAGAAGAAAATCCATCTTTTTACTAATAACTAAAATTTTAGATATATATGTAATTTTCATATTTGCAGTTATAAAATATACAGATAGCTGTAATTTATAATTTCATAGGTTAAGCAACTTTACCAAGATAATTTTATTTATGTATTATGCAATATATGTGAATGAATTTATGTATATGTATATATATATATATACATATATATATATATATATATATATAAACATCTATATATATTTCAATTCCTCCCATTCTTGTGAATTTTTCTTCTAAAAAAGAGGTAATTATATAATTCTATACTTTCATTATTTTATGCTTTTTTATAATTGGAAGAGCTCTGGCAAAATTAAGTGAGCTGTTAGTACTTAAACATGGCATAAACAGGGCACCAAGGTGGTGCAGTAGATAGAGTACCAGCCCTGAAGTCAGGAGGACTTGAGATCAAAAGAGAAATCTATAAAAATTAGGGGCCCGGGGAAGAGTGTTAACATTGTAAAGACATTGATTCATATTATAATCTTTAAAATAAAACTTAACTAATAAAAATGTCACTAAAATGATGAGTTCCAAAAAGCTCAAAATATGTAGATAATATTCTTTCTGTCAAGTAGTAAGATATGGTCACTAAGGATAGTAACACAGGTTCAGAGGATAACCTCATTGAAAACTGCAAATGATATCAATTACTAAATTGATAACAAATACAATAAGATCATAAAATAGCAATTTGTGAATCATAAAATATGACTAAAGCAGAGTTTATAAATTAAACTAGAAAGACAACTAAAAGACATTAAATAGAACACTTGCCACTTTTTCTATATCAATCTAATCTCCTCACTGATGAGTGTGTAAAACTAGCATATTTTCACTCTACTACTTCATATTTTTATGTACAAATAATAAACATTTATTAAAATAATACAAATAATATAAAATAAATTTGAAAAGAGGAATGGGCCTTGGCTAAATGCAAACAAACTAAATCCATGTTAGGGCTGACACTTTTCAAATTGTGCCTACAGAGATTGATTTTTAAGATATTGTAATAAGGAGAAAGAGGTAGAAAGAGAAAAAGGCAGAGAGAATTGTTCCATTAGACACTGGACGGTAGAAAAATGTAATGCTAAAATTTTGTAATAATTAAATGTATCTCTAGTGGTTAGTATTTTGGAGATAATCGTATCTTCCTCAAAGTCCAGATGGCTATTTATACTATAGTTGCTACTTGCTTCTCTACAGTTAGTAAGTATTCTCATACTTGCTGGTCAGGAAAAGCAATATAAGTACATGCTCAAGGTCTCCCTTAAGAAACTTTAGAAATGATTGTATGTCAACTCTGAGATACCACTACACACCTGCCAGATTGGCTAGAATGGCAGGGAAAGGTAATGCAGAATGTTGGAGGGGATGTGGGAAAACAGGGACCCTGATACATTGTTGGTGGAACTGT